>NC_134710.1:414787269-415404000 GCF_043290135.1 Rhipicephalus microplus | reverse complement strand
CAATTAAGGGAAATAATAACATAAACTCTATACCGGTATTCAAATAGAGTAGGACAACTTTCCCATTCTCTCAAAGTCTCGTTGTATGGTACTGCTCGTTTGTTAGCAATTATTCTGGGGTGTCTAAATTATGTATGTTGTGCCTCATTTCATAATAATATTTAAGACTGCGCTCATATTATTGTAATTTATGAGTGGTTATATTACCAACTTTATGAAAGAAGCCTATAGTTGGTGCATTATATTCAGCGTTATAAACATTTCATAATTTTCTTATAAATATTTCGTATAAACACTTGCATTTTAGGTTATGAAGGGGGAATGTATTGGATGCGACTGACTATTCACGTTATTCGAGCTAATTTTGTTAGCACTAAGCTCACACGAGCTTCTCAAGACATGTGCTCACTAAATACTACGCCAAGGCACTTGAAGGGGTCGACGATACTAATTGGGCGGGAAATGTATTTTCGCATGAGGAGGGATTGGCGTATTCTCAACTAAAAATGTAACCGCCACTGCTTTAGCTTCAATAATAATAATAGAGTTTAAGAAAGGTGTCGTTATATTTGAGATGAGGTGTTCGATGCCGTTTTCAGAAAAGTATTTGCTTGTGGCGTCTACATATATGATAAACATGTCATTATTATTAATGTTAACAATGTCAATATTGGATATAAATTTTGAAGAACAAAAGTCCCAGAATGCTGTTCTGAGCAAAACGATATTGCAGCATTTGAATTTGGGATCACGAGCTAATAATTTGGACAACTTGTCACCGATTGTAAAGTTATAACCACAGCATATTTAACAAACAACCAGGAACGCCATGAATATCTAACTTACTCAACGAGACCTCAAGGTTCTCCAAGTAAAAACTCTTGCAAAAATTAACCAATAAACGAATTACTAATTTCTTGCTTTGAAATTCTTGTAAAATAAGTTATTTCTGGTGAAGCAACGTAGATCTATTCGGTAGGTCTCTTCTTCCGGAACCAAAACTAATGTGGTAATATATCGGAGTTCTCGAAAAAATTTTTGAGAGTCTACATCCAATGAATAAGTTTCTCAAAAGGTTTTGAAAAAAAAATAACTATTATGGACAGAGGGTGGTAACTTTCTTATTCATTTTGATTCCTCTTTTCGTATGGCACTGGCAGCTTCGCTATTTGAAGTTTTACTGAGAAAGCTGATGAAGTTGTGCAGGTATTGATTATATGTGCAAGAACTTGCACTTTTATGTCTACAAGTTTTAAAGGTTTTATGTGGATTTTATCTATATCTCTACTGCTGCTGTTTTTTAACTTTGCAATAGTTGAGATCACTTCCTGAGCTATGACTGGTGGCATAAATAATGATAGCATGTTAAACACAATAATTGATTTATGGACAAAGTATAATGTGTGGTTACTTGGTATTGTACACCAAGTGCATGTTATCACACCTAATTTGCTTCTTTACCTTTTATGCGGAACCATGGAATCTGCATTTTCACTTATCTTATTCGAAGAGGAAATGAACCATTTATTTCACATTCTGCGCAAGAATACTAGCGAGTGCTGCGTGAGATCTGGTGCCATTTGGCAGTTGTGGGAAGAAACGAAAGTAAATTTAGAATGAAGAGCTACCGGTAGACGGCAACACACTGTCGTTTTAGCGAAAAGTAGGAAACACCCGTACTTTCATTGATAGAGTCACATTGTCAGCGCAGCGTAATAAACACTGTGGCTTTTAGAGTTACGTATGTTTACATTTATTAAATAAATAAACACTGCCTAATATTTACGTAGGGATGTTGCGTCTCGAATATGCGGAGCATTCGCTTCTTGATTCACGATGTGCAGAAGTATGAACAGAGCCCCCTGATCAAGATGGGTAGGCATTGAGCACGGGCTCAAATATTCGTGGTGTGCCTGAATTTCTGGACTCAAAAAGCAAGCGATTGACCGAGCAATGAACGGATGGACGGACGAATAGATGAATGGACTGACAGACAGCGAGAGGGAGAGAGAGACGGACAGAACAAAACTTCTGCAATGGAGTAATCAATGAAATAGTATCGTCTTTAAAAGCCTTCTCCGGGGACAACACGACTGGAATAAGCTGAGCCAGCTGCGGAAGTGTTTTGCCAATTAGTGTCGCTGCACATGTGCTCGCGAGGCAACGCAGTGACGCAGACGCTGTGGTGTGACATACTCCGGAAAAGTTAAATTTGCACTGTATGCATAGATAGCTTTTGGGTGGGCATGGCGGCATTGCTGTGACTAGTATAGTATCCACCTAATCAAAATACAGCAGCATGCATCTAATAATGCGTCCTGCTGTAATTTGATTTTGTATTTTAGTTGTGTTTCTTGGTGTCTTTGAAAGCCTAGTATGTTGTGATGTGCTCAACTTCCCAAGTGCGAATGACATAGTTCATGATGCAATCTTCGAACACCTGAGAGCGTTGCGATTCTCGGTTGGCCAAAGAACTGATTTTTAAAAGGTTTGCCCGCGAAAGGTGTGGCAATTCATCGGTGTTGTACATAGCAGTATGCCTAATTGACATCAATTCAAGTGACGATCCCAAAGCAAACTTGGCTGACCATTGCTTTTTGGCCAGTGTCATGCCGATCTCGGCTGCAGACTTGCTGCCGACTTAGTCGGCCCTAGAAAATTGGGCATTAAACACGCTTATCGAAGCTGCCAACTGCACCACTACGTCTAGCTCTCTGTACCAACGTCGGGATGTGGTTGCAGCCCAGCATACCGCCAAGCACGTGGTTGCTTGCTGGCCAGAAAGTTCGGCTGCTCCTTGGCTTAGCGCTCTCCACAGAGCGTGGGAGTGGACAACATTTTTCTATCTAATGAATGGTTGCTTGCATTTCTAATCGATTAAGCGTTAATAAATCGTCGATCTTGTCTATGCTTGATTGCTTTTGACGTGATGTCCGAATCGATTAATTGATTATTAAGCATTTTGGATGAATGTAATAAAAGGGTGTCTCTTTGTTTGAGAAGCATTTTTTCGTGTTTGATCTCGACCGAACTTTATCAAACGCGCAAGAGATCACATGTGAACATCTGTGGCTTCGTGAAAATTTACACTTTCGCCTACAGTGGACCCAGCAAAACTGTAGTCTATGGGTGATGTAATGAATTAAAGAATTTGTGGCCCTCATTCAGGGACAAGTTGGCAGTGATCGTCTTTCCTCGAAGCCTGCCTACTTGAGAGCCCTGAAATCGGAAGGCAGTTTTGGCGACCGCACTGGTTCAAAAGGTGCGCTGAAGATGTTCTGTGTAGCCGAAGGTTAGAAAATTCTGCGTAAGGCAAATCAGACATGAGTAGGAAGAAAAAGTAAATAAGACGCTCGCACTTTGGGACAGCTTTTTTTTTCTCCGTTGGTCTGTTAGATATAACAAAAGGCCCCAATAATGCTATAATTGCCGACTGACGTGATCTCGTCCTTGAGTTTACCCATGCGACATTGTACAACAACATTTTGGCCTCAAACAGACTATCGCTACACAGGCATTTGCAGGAAGTAGAGCGACATGAGCTTTTCTTTTTTTGGGTCCGCTGCTTAAATTAACGGCAGTTGGGCGAGTTCCCTTAACATACTTGACCTCGCATTTGCCTCGACTTGGCGTTACACGTACACATTCACTCGATCGTACAGCCTGAAGTGGCATAATAATAATAATAATAATAATAATAATAATAATAATAATAATAATAATAATAATAATAATAATAATAATAATAATAATAATAATGATAATAATAATAATAATAATTTGGCATTTGGCATCATAGAGCCACCATATCATTATGAAGAATGAAGTGATGGAGGACTCAAGGAATCTCATCACCTAGGAATCTTTAACGCGTGCCTAACTCTAAGTACAAAGGCTTCAGGTCTCAGGCATCTTTAGATCCATTGAGAAAGTGGCCACTGCAGCAAGGATTCGATGGCGCTACCTTCAGGTTAGCTGTGAAGCACCGCAATCACTATAAAGTACCGTGGAACCTGAACTGCGAGTGTTAGGGCTCCACGTTGTATCACTAGAACGTACAGTATTTCGGGATGATTTCATTCCGCGTTACAGCAGAAGAACGGGGGCCTCTAGATTGGCTGACGTCAGAGTCATCTGAAAGTCAAATTTCTACCCTTTCTGTTGGAACATTTTTATCATCCGAGAGTACGCTTTCTTGCGCAAAACATTCGCTCAAGTAATGGTAGCACATGTTGTGCTTCTTTGTCAGCCTCAGTGGAACAGTGACCAGGGTGTTCGGCTGCTGACCCCAAGGTCGCAGGTTCCATACCGGCCTTGGCGATCGCATTATTATTCAGGTTAGAAGGCAAAGGCCCGTGTACTGTGCGATGTCCGTGCAAGGTAACTCTTCCGTTACTGCGCGAAAAAGATTATTTTTCATAGGTCTCGGGAAGGAGGTATTCGCCAGTTGGAAAAATACTCCAGCACGCATTGCACCATACCAAACTTTGCCCAAAGAAATGATCTTTGAAATGAATTCTTTAAAGCAACAAAAGTATTTTAGAATCAATAAAATGTGAAAAATGTGTAACTTTGGTTTCCAGCTGGTAAATTGCGCAACACAAAGCACTGTATAGGCCTCGATAAAAAACCATAAAAAAACACTGTGTATGCCTATGTATTCTAAACAAAGAGAATTAGGTATATGCAATTTGAAGCTAAATAACACAGAAAGAATATATAAAATAATAAGTGCTGTACAACGTTCCTATTCACATGGTCAAGGAAAATCAGAACCTAGGTGCTGCTTTTTTCCTCATTCAATGCGGTGAAGCATCGCTTAGTTTTTCTGAGACAAATTAAAACTCGTACACTTTTCTCAGTATAGATTTGTTTTTCTGGACAATAAGAGCTGCCAGTTCTTCAATTGTAGACACATGCTCATGATTTGAAATATCGCCGCATAAATCAGATGTACAATCAACTTCACTATTTCTTCTAGCGTCAGCTCTTTCCAGGAGCGACCTCACTCTGCATAGATTGGAGTTCCTATATAGCATGCAAGAATATTTCTTAGCATTTCGCTGATCGCCTAAACAAATAAGAAAAATATCATGCACAGTCCAAAAACCTTGCACGCTGCTTCGTAGTCCGGACAAGATGTGCTCCGGTGGCCTTAATTTTGTTAGGAGAATCTCTGCAGCCGGCACCAGCACACCGCATCCCAGCGAAGTGTGGACTTCGCACGCTAACCGGAGTTGCTATAACAGTGTGCACAAAGGTCAACAGCTATATATTTGCGATGGAGGAGGCAGCTTGAGGCCATAAATAAAACAAACCTATGAATGGTTGCGGATGTTTCAGGCTGACGTAAAACATTGTCATTATAAAACTTAAGGCTAAGGTGCTGTCATTTGTTAAAACTCTGGCTTGTCCCTATTGTTTTAAGGTGGGGTTTTAAGAAAGTTTCGAGTGGCGCGTGCGTTTTGCAGCGCTAGTGCACACCTATGCGCTTGTGACGATGCCGCCATTGGATTGACTAGTAACTTCTAACGTAGCCCTGTGTCTAATATAGCAAAACAAGCGAACCCTAAGCTGCTGTAAGTTGGCTAAGGTGGTCACCTCGACACTCTAAACACGTTGTGGATCTTTAGAAATATATTTGAGGTTTGAAATATCCTAACTTCTAGCAATAATATTCCATTATATATCTGACATCAATTTCTGGCGATTCTTAACACTCAACACAATCAAATAGGAAAGCTGACAGTTTTCTTCTGTGGTTGGCTTGCAAAGTTTCTTTTTATTACAGCAATTTGATGTTACTTTAGCATAGCAATGAGGGGCACGAACTTCTAGCAGGTTCACCAGCTTAGTGCATTTTTCCAACACACGCACATTGGTTCGCGCGAAAGGCCTGTCAGAAATCAATATTTCAAAGCAGGCAAATTCAAATTGACTCTGAAAATTGTGTGGCGGAACCAACAACTAAAAAGAGCTGAGGGCACGATAAACTAACTTATTATGCCAAAAATAACAATACAAAGCATCGATCGTAGGTGACTGATTTGAATAGGCGTGGTAACTACACAGTTAAAGAACACCAAACGATCTAAATTTCTAGAGCCGTCTCCTACCCCTCTCTTATTCATACAATGATTCTAGGCGACATAAAACCCAAGCTTTTATATTGCAGTTTTTGTGGAGTGAAGAGCCGTTTTGGATGCCCTTGGCTTTTTCTAGTACTAGTGATCGTGTCAGAAGAGCTGCTAGCTTTTGTGTCCATATTTTAAGCTCCGTTCATCAAAGTACGCTTGAACACGTTGTTTGCTTGTATTCGGTCCAAAGACTGGGCAGCGAACAGACAAGCTTATGATGATGGTGATGACAACCGGTAGAATTGAGGAAAGAGTGTTAGTGAATTGTGATGATTATGACGAGGTAAAGTTAAGAACAAGCACATAAAAATGCGCACACTTATCCCACCCCCCACGTATAAGAGGGCGACCTGGCAATCACTATTAAAACTGACAAAGATCGTCACGTGAAAAGCTTCATGCGAAAAACGTGCACCGTCTCTGTACTGCTATGACGGTAGTCCGTGGGACGTCATGTGGTCACGCGATAATAAACCGGTGAAGTATGCTCGACAACTATATCAGGTCCAATGACGCATGGCTGGAACTTGTCGCACAGGCCTGGTGTGCGAATAGGTGTGAATAAGAGCACCTCATCACCCGGTCGGGAAAACACAACATAGTTGGAAGCGTCATAAGTGATATTTCGCTTTTGCTTTCTTGCATCTGTGTTCAATCGAGCATGATGGTGACCCCGCGCTAGACTTGAAATGTATTCTTCGTTTGAAGATGAAGACTGCAATTTTGATGGGGGTGAAATCGCTGCAGGATCATGTCCTCAAACTTTGGTGCTGGGAAAAGAACCCCAGGTGATTTAAAATTCCGGAGCCCTCCTCTACGGAATCTCTCATAATCGTATGGCTGTTTTGGGACGTTAAACCTCACATATTAATCAATCCAATTGATGTCGGTGTTGAGAAAACAAAAATCGAGGAAGTATGTTGGCAGACGTGCATAAACTTTGTATAGAATGGTGAACATCTTCTGGTACGCTAAAGAGCCGTGTTGTAAGTGAAGCTGAGGAATTGAAGGAGGTTGTTCCAATTTTCGTTATCTGGATTGGCGTAGACGGCTATCATATCAGCAAGAGTTTGGTGAAATCTCTCGCTGAGACTGTTGGTCGGAGGGTGGTAGCTTGAGGCTGTTTTGTGTGTTGTTCCAGAAGCACGTAGTACTTCAGTTAGGAGTTGTCACAGAAACACCCTTCCAAGGTCCCTCAGCAATATACGAGGAGCCCCATGGCACAGAAATATGCCGTGAAGAACGAAGTCATATACTCCCTAAACTGAGACAGTAATCACACAGATTGTCTCGGCACAGCGCGTCAGGTGCCTTGCGGCAGTCACTATCTATCACTTGCCAGTAGATGTGACGGCAAGAGGGCGGCAGAGGTCGATACTTACAACCTCAAATGACGTTGTGGCGCACAGAATTGGCTGCAGATACCTACCTAGTGCTGATGTCAGGACTTTTCAATGCTAGCTTAAGAAGCAGAGAGCGAGGTACCGCGCTATGCTTTTAGAAATTCCAGGCCAGTAAAAGAGACTTCCAATGCGGTCGCAAAAATTTGTGAAGACCAATATGGTCTCCAGTGAAGTCGTTGAGAAGGCTTTAAGCACGCAAAGTCAAAGAGAACGTGGAATTACAGAAACCCAGACTTGACTGTCAGGGTTGCAAGTTGTGCTGGTTCTTGGGCCCTCATACGCAGAAACCCCAGACAAGGACAAGAAAAAAATATTTATCAACTTTACACACAAAGCAATCCCAACCCTTTGGCTGCCGGTACAACACAATGGCCTCATAACTCAGTCCTACAGTTCTTATATCTACTCGAACGTGAGCAACCCAAGCATCCTCACTACTCGGAAGTCTAATTCCATCGAGTGCCACTCACGCCCCCGCTGAAGACGATAGCGTTGACGACGCAACCTCGCCACGGAAAGGTTGCCAAGTGCACGAAAACTCACGAGCAGACCATCAGCTGCTCACGCTGGACCAGGTGGCCCCACGCTGTGGCCAACGCAACACTGAAGTCGCACCTTCAAGTGGCGGTAGTGCCGGACCGGTACCGACGTGGCACCCCGGCCACGATCACAGTGGCTGGCCTAGTCGGATCTGAGTCTGGACAGGATCAGCCGCTTGCCGTGACCCTCACGCTCATCCGCTATAGGAACAGCTTGTCAGGCCCGGCCCGGAACCGCCATTCGCCTGAGAAACACACCACGCTCGTTCCGGTGGGCTGGTGACACCGGCTCGTCCGTTCGGTTCCCTGAGGCCTAACGCATAGCGCTCCTGCTAGCTGGCAGCGTTCATCCTCGGCCCGTCGCTATTTAGAAGCTCACGCACTCATGTTCATCTGACCCCGCGCACATCTTCAACTTCATCGGTTGTTTTTCACTGTCGGCTACTTCAAGCTTCAATTTCGGTTGGGGGAAGAACTTTACCACACTCCTCCCAACGTTCAGTACGTTGTACACGCGTAACACGCACGTAACACACAGTGTCCGAATATAACAAAGGCACAACACACTTTGAATGTCTAAAGATGTAAAAAAATAATTGCATCATGATGACAACATAAAAAATGTGTACAACAGCAATGAGTCGCTGCTCGGGTAAAGCTTCACGACTCATGCAGTCGGCACAAACGTTGTTCACACCACGAATGTGTCCTACGTGAAAGTCAAATTCCATAAGAAGGAGACTACACCGCAGGACTCTATTATTTCGGTGCCTATATCACTGAATATAAGTCAATGCCTGGTGGTCACATGAAAACATGATTGGCTTGCCATAGAGCAAAATGTGGTATATACGAACTGCCCAGACTACCGCAAGGCCTTCTCTTTCAATTGTGGAGTTGGCTGATTCGCTGGGTAGTAACGTACGGCTCGCGAAGGAAACTGTGTGCAGACGGCCTTGCTTTTCTTGGAGCAATAGTGCTTCTAAGGTCCGCGAAGACGCATCCGTGCGCCGAACAAATGGCTTACGCAAGTCGGATGATTTCAGCACAGTCTGCGGGGATAATAGATTCTGCACGTGTTGAAACGCTCTCTCATTTTATTCACCCCATATTAGCCTAATGTGGTGGCCTTTCTTTGTAATTTCCGTGAGCGAACATGTCAACTCAGCGTAATTGGGCAAAAAATAGCGGTAAAAACTTGAGAGGCCAAGAATGGCTTGAAGTTCCTTCTTGGTGCTTGGCGGCACAGCTGCGTGGATTTTATTAGTAATGCTCTTACTCAAGTGCACCATTCCTTGCACAACAATGTGGCCCCAAAAACTGGTAGTCAGGGAGCCCTCCTCACATTTCGCCGGTTTTATAGTTAGACGAGTCACTATAGCGCGCTCAAACAATCTCTTTAGAGTTACCAAGTGTTGTCCCAAAGTTTCAGTAGGGACGAGCACGTCGTCAAAATATAGCACATGGGAATCTCCTCGGAGACGACTGGCTTTACCAAATAAACACTACCAGTGCAGTCATGATGCCGAAGAGCATGAAGTTAAACTGGTGCAAGCCAGATTCACATGAAAAGGCCATGATCTACTTCGACTGACTGGCCATAGGTACCTGCTATTATCCTTTAGTAAAATCAAAGTGCGAGAAGTAGTTGCATCTTCTAAGGTTAGCGAATATCGTATCTGTGCAAGGGATTGGCTTACAATGCGGAAGTATGACCTTGTTCAATTGTCGGGAGTCAATGCACAAAAGCATGGTGCCGTCTTTCTCCTTGATGACCCCTATAGGCGAGTGATACGGGGACGTTGACGTTTCAATGACACCTAACTGCAGCATGCCCTTCACTTCCTCCTCCACGGCATCTTTGACAGCGAAATGTAGCGGGTACTGTCGCACCTGCATGGGAGGCTCCGATGTAAGCTTCAACTCACATTGAACAATGACAGTCTTACCAGGTACATCTGAAAAAACGTCTCTGAATTCTTTAGGCACCACTGTGAACTTGCTGTCATGCATCAGCAATGATAACCGGTGCTATAGTAATATTTGTTTAGTAGATTGTATTTTCTATTGTGATATGAGGCACTTCGTAGGACTGAACCTTCACTGTGTCACTTGGCAGTGTCATGGTAACGCCTGCAACCGTTTGTTGGCTTAGTGGCTTGCGCTCTTCATACATCTTTAACATGTTGATACGAAAGAGTGTAACCTTGTGGCCCAGGTTTGACGATGTATCCCAGTTAACTGTGTTTCTCAATTGTAGGGCAGGGGATTTTCCAGGAAAGCACCAGATTGTTTGCATCAGCTGTTAACAACACCAGCACCTCGTCACCACGTACAAGTTCGCACTTTCTCGCTTTCTTGTCGTAGTACCCTTTCTGCAGCTTTTTGGCCTTCTTCAATTCTTTGTGTGCGAGCGTTCTAAACGTTGCCGCCGCTCTACGTTATGTTTGTAGGTCGTCTTGGTCTCGTCGTCCAGGCGAGCGTTCATCCAGAGCCCTTGAGAACAGGCACTGGCCTTCACACGTATCTCCAAATAATTAATTAAAATGAAGAGAATCCAGTACTGCAATTGAGAAGTGCTCGGTGGGCGAAGAGTAACGGACCAATGTAATAGTCCCAGGTTTTCGGACGCTCTAAGCAAATACGCCCTATCATGGGTTTTAACGTCCCATTAAAACGATCAATGAAGCCATTGGCCATCGAATGATATGGCGTATTTCAAATTAAAGCATTCGGCGAAATTCCTTCATAACTGCTGACGTAAAATACGTGCCTCGATCTCTGATGATCTCTTTAGGTATGCCAACGTGATAGAAGATTTCTAGGAGACCTTCTGCAACCTGTCTCGATTCAATGGAGGGAAGTGCGACCGCGTCGGGATATAGCGTCGCGAAATCTATCATTTTCAGTACGTAGCGATTGCACTTTTCAGATGTGGGTGACAATGGACCGATAATATCAATGCCAACTCTCGTAAATGGTGTCCCAATGATAGGCGTGGTTCCCAAGAGAGCGCGTCCCACCAGGTGGCGTGGCACCGTCCGTTGGCACGGTGGATGGACGTGTTTTTTGAGCGCTCCCAATCGACTGTGCAGGTAGTTGTTTTTGCAAGTTTTGAGCTTGCCTTTATAATAATTAGGGCAGCAACTAAAATCTTTGTAGCACTTATTACATTGTACGACTTTTGGGGGGGTCAGTCACCAGGTATTTACTAGTTTGTGCATGTGTGCGTGTTTGTTTTTTTGTGTTTTATTCTCTTGCCGCCCAGCGGGGGAGGTGCCCGTACATTGAACACGCAAATGTTTGTAGCAGAGCTTACACTTTCTCTTTTTCGTAGGGCAGGGATTGTGTTTTGTAAATATCAAATGAGACGCCATAAGGATATTTTGTGTCAGAAATACAGGGTTAAAAAAGCTGTAAAGTGTTCAGGATTCAGAAGGGGTTCGAAAATAGACCCAAGTGAAGAAACAAATGGAGAGGAGACAGATGTAAAATATAGGCACTGTGAGGTCGATGAAAAATAGAGAAAATGATGGTTGCCCAGAGTGAACTGCTGATGAGAATCACCGAGCTGGGGACTGCGCTGGCGACAGAGCAAGAGAAAACGAGGGCTACGGGAAAAAGGCTGAAGTTCGCCGGGAAAGCGCTAGCGAAGGTTAACAAAAGAGCGACCGGCGGAGAGAACAGTAGAGCACCGGCAACCAGAACGGCGGACAAGAAAGAGCAAGCAAGTTTACTAAAAACTGGTTCAGCTGGTTCAATTGTCGCAAGGCCCAGCTTCAGCGAAGTAGTGGTGGGGCAGAGAGGGGACAAATCAGCCGGCGCTACAGGTGCAAGTAACCGCCAGGTGCAGGATGCTTCAGCTGAAAAGTCACAGCATGTGATAATTGCCAGGAACTCGAATTTCAATCGATGCGCAGAAGCAATCAAAGGGAGGGTAAGAGGTGACAAGAGGGTTGCAATAGGGACGTTCCCAGGACGCAAGCTGGAAGCAGTCATGAGGCAAGCAAGCGCAAAACTCAAAACTAGAGCTGATAGACGAAACCTCGTGATAATTGCAGTTGGTTTAAACGATGTCTTAAATGAAGATACGGCAGGAAGAGCGACCATACTGGCGAAAGGGGCCGACAACATGCGCGCCACTTCCCCTCAAGTACAGGTAGTGATATGCACGATACCAGAGGTACCAGTGCGTGACGGCAACCTGCAAAGAGCAGTTGTAAACACTCAAGCAAAGAGATATGGCGGATGAGTCGAGAGAAAGGCTTTGAGGTGGTGGAAATAAACAGAGAGGTGCGTAGGTGGGGTGGTTTTCAACGAGACAGAATTAACTTTGATGAGCGGCTAGGTCATGAGGTGGGTTGGCGACTTGCAGAACGCGCAGTAGCTTTTTTTTTTTGGGGGGGGGGTGGCACGCAGGTCCTTCGGAGTGCAGGATAGCTAGTAACGAGGAAAACAATCAGGAAGACTTTTTGACAGGTGGTATGGACAGATACGATTCCAAAGCGGCACCAGTATCTGAATTTTTGTAAATGAGCTATCTCGATCGCTTTGCAAGGTTTCCCAGCATATGCGAGAAAAAAAGCTGTCGTTTGATTCTGCCACACCGCATAAATATATGTCTGGCCATGCTTATCCTTCTACTTACTTCAGGTAAGAGTTAGAAATGTTCCGAAGCTCCAATGTAGAATCTTCAACCATCCCAACTGAAAGCGTCGAGAGCGGTCTTACCCAGTGCCCGGTCCAGCGTGCATTAAACGTGTCGTACCAGCCGCGTTGGTATACATGTTACCGGCGCTTCTTACCTCGTGTACACAAAACTTTAAAGTGTGAGAATAACTGTAAAGTATAGTTAATACATCCACGAACTTAAATCAACTATTTTGTATTGTGTCGATGTTCGCTCAAGGAGCGCTGACGATCGAACGTCGCGCTTTCAGCTGCGCAGGCTGTCACCGAAAGCTGCCGGCCACACTTAGCCGGTAATTCTCTGACTGATATGTAACAACACGCAATTTTCAGTTGGTAATTAGGTGCCTTCGTGAACTGACTCCCTGGCTTGCGTTTTCTGCGGATTGCATTGGTATTTCTATGGGTGTTTTTTCAACTGTTGGTATTGATATAACTGTATATATCTGCACACTGGCACACCCGCTGTGTACTGCAAGCGGAGGCCAGAAAAACGGCTGCCGCTCGACATCGCCACTCCATAAATGCATTTCTGGCAATTATTGACCTTCCACTTACTTCAGGTATAGTTTAGGTAATGGTTAGAAATGTTGCAAAGCCCAAATGCAGAAACTTCGTATTGCAACTCAGCTGCTTTGAAAGCGGCCTTACCCGGTGAGTGCCTCGTCCCCACGAGGCCTATCGGGCTGGCCACGTCGATGAACTTGCTGCCGGTGCTTTTTACTATAAGTAAGCACAAATATAAAGTGTAAAAATGACTGTAGAGCACAGTTTAGACATCCCTGAGTTTATATCGACCATTTATTTGCGTGTGCGGTGCCCGCGCAAGGAGCGGCGACGATCGATGTGTCATGAGCAACGTGCGCTGTCACCGAAAGCTTCCTTCTGAGCGCAGGAGCCGGTACTTCTCCTACTCGTATGTAAGAACACGCAGTTCTGAGTGTGCAATTGGGTACGCGTTAGTTAAATAACATACTGGCGTACTTTTTTTGCAGATTGCATCAGTCATTTCTTCTGCGGTTTCTTAGTTGCAGGTATCCATATAACTGCAGATAAATAATCGGGCACGCCGAATGTGCACTGCTACACCGTCGCTTGAGCGGAAAAAAATACTCAATATGCACTCGTGTGTGCGGATATCTACCGAACAAGACATTTCAATCATTTGTACATGTTGATCAGTAGCTAGTGCGAGAACCGACTACCAAAGGAAAAAAACTATCGGTAGCGAGAGCTGACAATCTGTGGCTGCTCCTCCAGTCAGTTGGGGATTTTTC
Organism: Rhipicephalus microplus; assembly: GCF_043290135.1. NCBI lineage: Eukaryota > Metazoa > Arthropoda > Arachnida > Ixodida > Ixodidae > Rhipicephalus > Rhipicephalus microplus. Next base: position 415,389,955 of record NC_134710.1, on the reverse strand, counting down.
AGAGTTAACATGTGTATGCTTCAAAAACCTTTGCGCTATTGCTAATATGCGCACGTCATTCGGTGCCCGGAAGCCGTTCGTAACTGACTAACCAAGACTCAATTGTTATTTGGAAATGAATATTGTGTCCGTCTTGACTGTGGTACTTGTAAACATGAAGTTGAACGGCGCATTCTTAGGTTAGATAGTCAATTTAGCCCAACGCCCAACGATTATGTTTGGCGTGGTATAGTGTAGCGTACTCGGTTCAAAATCTAAAAGCGGCGAGTTCAAATCCGGTCAAAAGGTGGTATATTTTGTTTACTTTTTCATTTTTATTGAGAATGCGCGTTTTACTTATATATTTATTTAATTATGGCGAATGGGCACCCTCGTTTTAACCATGTGAAGTCATTTTGCGCAGAATACTGGGACGCTGCCGCTCCAGCGCCCCAGTACCTGCGCTGGGATACGCTGGTACCAGTGCCATACTGGGCCCATAATAAGGCATGGCTCTTGACACTGGTACCTAGTGGCGCTTGTTTTTGCAATAGGGCACACCTACGCGGTGCAAGGCGCACATGTGGTTAGGCCTTTGAGCCCTGACGACACGTACGCATTGCAGCATACGAGTGCGGGTCTTTTTGACACTGCGACACTTTCTCTCCCTTTCGAAAGTGAGCGCACGTGGCTATGCAGAGGTGCACGCCCTCTCTCCCAATAGAGAAAGGGCGCGATGCCGAGTCATAAAGCCTCGCAGTGACACGCTGCAAAGCGTACGTGTGTTGAGGCCTTTACTGAGAGATTCCGCACAACATGCCTCGTGGTGGCCGCAGTGCAGTGCACTTAGCGGTGTAATGCAGTTGTTTTAAAATTTTCATGTCTAAAAACACAAATTATTTTGCATCTAAGGAAGTACAAGAAGCTCTTTTATCATTTCTCGCGTGCATCAAGGTGCCCAAATAAAATCATCTGAATATTAAGTGCGTCTTCCCACATCAAAGCAATCGAAATGCCTGGCTGATTATTCCATACCGTGTGATGAAGCGTCACCTCCAGTCACTAAAATAGCCGGCGTATGTTGCTGAAAACCAAAAACAATGCCGTCTTTCCGTGAAAATGAATTATAACGTATTTAATTTTCATGTTATCACTAGCGCAACGGTATCACTGCCTGTAACAGTTAGAGAAAAAGCGATAGAAATGGCACGCTCATTTAGTATCTCAGAAACCCTTCAGGAGTTATATAGGTAGCTCTATCTTTATCCCGCACCTGGCTCGAAATATGGGGGAAAATACAGATAGTCACCGAGGTTTCTAATATGAGCTAATCCTTCAATTTTCTCTCGAAATATATTTATTCCTGATTGTAAAAATTTTCAAACGATCACGCCGCAGTTCATCTTTTGTAATCCGAGAAAAAAAATACAGCTACAATTGTGTGACGGTGAACGAGTTTTATGCTTTTGTTTTTTTGGGAGATTTCTCATGCGAGTGTTTACTTTGTCTTTTGTTTTAATTTTCAGTTGAAAGAATCATCTTTAAGCTGATTCTTTAAACAGGAAATGAAAATAGTGCAGGACATTTCACTTCTTAGAGCCGGACAAACCAGGTGTGCGCAAAGCGTACGCGACATTATAAGTTTGCTTTCGCTGACTGAATTTTCCCAATGAGCCTGGCTGGTAAATAAAAGAGCACCAACTTTTAGGCTAGTTTGTTTTGCATATATCGTGCGTATTTTATTGATTTCACCTCCATGACCTCTTTGCGTGCGTTTCACAGAGTTCTTATGTGCTTTTTTTCTTGTGTCAACGTACGCCTATGCATGAAGACTGCGCCAGTAAATGGCTTGTTTTGTTCTTCGAACATACAGGGTTTTATGTTGAGAACACATGATATAAAATTTATTAGAAGCCAGCCACAAAAAACAAAATGTGCGCTATGACGGTAGAGCACTTGCAAGCAAACAACAATCATTGAAAACTGAGGCAGCAGCTCACTTCGCACAGACAGCTCGTAAACGGCTATGCGGGCCTGTTTTGCTCAGGCCCGCATAGCCGCCGAGTGCACCTGCGCATATGCGGCTATATGTAACGGCTATATGTGAGGGCATTGCGGCCGCATGTGCGCACCTGCGCGCATGTATGGCGGCAACATCGTGACAAATACAACACACAGTTTACAATCGCCACAATTACAAACACAAAGATACATTTTCTACTTCGTTTACAATTGACTTGAAATTCGTCCGGTGTCGTACGAGTGCAGTGTGTGTCAATGAAGTGGGTACCTCACTAACGTATCACTTTCTGTGGGCACTCTGGTGCTGTAGTCTATGATTCTTCCTGCAAAAATACGTAACGGCGAAGGAAAACAAAAAAAGCAAGGCGTTTATTAAACATCTCCAACTATTCCATAGTCCGCTAGGCTGGTGCAGTGGATGCGTATGAATTGAAAGAACGTACTGCTGGGGCGTGAGACAGAGAGAGATGCTCGCATAGTGCACGCCTTTGAATTCCGAATGAACTCGGGAGTGGCAGCGCGCGTCCAGCGGCGGGCTAATTGTCGACGTGCAGCAGAGGCTCAAATGGGACTCGCGTGCCCTGTCCACGTGAGGTTTGAACGCACCGCAGGCAGCGGGTGTGCGTTCATCGTGGGTACGCACGCAGATCACGCCAAGCGCACTCACGCGTGGATCCCAGTGGTCGCCGTGTGAGACCGTCGCGTGCTGCCCAGCGGGATTTAATGAGCGCCGGCGCCCGTACGGGGGCCGGGCTTTAACGGTGTCGGCGATGCGCGGAGTCGATTATGGCGGAAGTACCACGTGGCGGTGGCTTTACTGGTCGCCACCGAAAAGGATTCTCGGAATCAGTGGATTGTGGCGAATGCACGCAGGCATTGCCGGGAACGCTATTGACAGAGATTTCGTGAGCTCTAACGCCACGCAGCCCAGACTCGTAGCGAAAATTGGAATAGTTTGTGCCACGTGCGATGGAGTCATTAATATTGCCGGGATGAAGAGGAACGCGCCGGAAGCGGGGTCGATTCATATTTCCGCTCCTGCACATCCTCCACCTCCTTAGTTCCAAGCCAAAGCCAAAGCCGATTTCCTTGGGTTACGCTATGAACAGTTTTGCAAAGTGAGTTTCTGTAGTCTAATGGCTGCATACGTAAGCTGTACGTACGTAGCACTTATGCGAAAGTGCTTAAGGAGATTCCGTCACGCGTTGCTTCTGAAACTGCACTTTAAAATATTTTTTGTCACCACTTTCTCCTGTCTATACTTATTTTGTAAATATGCTTGTAGATAAGTTTGTAGATATGTAGACAAAGACTTGCCATGTGCATAAGTTGGCGTGATCATGCGTGATGCTTGTGCCATGAAACCACACATATGACTTCTCTCTTTTCTCTGGAAGGGCCGACTGCATAAACCAACCCTAGGGAAAATTTAACGAGATCGTCAAACACGCCAAATTATTTTCACCTTTAGAACAACTGTAATAAATTGAGACAATCACGGATTGTAACTAGAATATAAAAATGCATGTTCGAGTATTAAAAACAAAGCCAAGTTTTGCCCTTATTTGGATCAAACTGAGCAAGGTACTATCACAGCCAAAGCTACAACAGCGTCATTATTTGCTAATATTGCCTTTTCTCCTCCCTAATTAGTTTCTTTAGGACGAGCTCATACTTCGTGAACAATATGATGTAATAGGACCAAATTCGACTGCAAGAAGTATAAGGCCGATTTTGTTACCTTTTCCAGTCTCTAAGGTTTTTTTTTTTTTATTTGGAGTTTAGCACTGCCGTTTTTACGACCTTCTTTCGCTTCATGGTGGTATACTTCAGGCAGAATACAACTAAAATGAAGATACTGCGTGCCGATTCATTCTCTGAAAGAGAAGGAATCCGAAATGTTGTGGCATGAAAGGAGCTAAGTAGAGGACTGCTGAATAAGTTTTTGAAGGCCTGCAATATATGCCAGTCACCAGAAAACTTCGCCGACAATGCAGACTGCTGCGCCTTTATCTCGAAAGACCTACCACTTTACAAGTCTAGACATCGTCTTTACCCCTGTGCAAGAAAACACAAGCACGAGTTGGTAATTTCGTCGCATAATAATAAAGAGAAATAGGGGATCTTGAAGCTTCGTGTTTAAACAACGCGATAGCGATATTTTCTCCCTAGCGGGTAAATGAAACACCTAGTGCATGAAATCTTTTCGAAATTGCTAGTGGTCCACTTCACGTGTATCTTTCGTAGTAAGGGACCAGCTTTATTTTAAGAAGTCATTATGAGAAATATTCTGACGCCCGATGGCAATGTACACTTGCACCACGCAGTATGACTGCGATGTTAACGCGATAGCGTTAAAGATCCCCTTTCGCTTAAATTCCAGATTCGGAATCATTTATTGTGAATAAAAAGAAATCATCTTTGCCTCACTGAACACTCGACTAACATGCAAACAAAACAAGTATTAAAATTCTGGGTATGCGCGGGGATAGAACCCGCGTCGTTTTCGTGCGAAGCGAGTGTCCTACCAGACAGCCATGCTTGTGCTCGTCAAATACCTTTCACTGCTTATCCTAATTTTATATGGGAGCCGACAGATGAAAAAGCGTAGTGGGATAGTCAGGTTGAACAGTAGAAGTGCCCCAGGCAGGCAAGGTTACGCCGCATATGCATAGAAAAGGAAGATTAAGTAGACTTATAGCCCTAAAAGGAACACTATCAGAAGGAAACCACTCTAACACATTCCTTGCCAAAGCCTATGCGAACGCACTGGAACTGGACCGCAATGAAGCACTCAAACCATGCTCTGAAAGCACATCAACAGCAACCAGGCCTCTTCTCATTACAAAGTTTTCTATTTCACTCCCGAAGATAAGAAACATTCTCACAAAATACTATCCAATTCTAAGAACCAACCAGAAACTTCCTAAAGTCTTTCCGTACCACCTAACGCAACATTAACTTCCCAGACATGCTTGTTCACGCAAAAGTTAAAGCAATGACTAGGACAACGTTAGCCTCTGTAGCTGGCCCAGATGCTCCACCTGCAAACATATACATCTGGCTACCAACGTAAAAAGCATAACATCTGAGTACATTCACAAGGTGACATCGAGCTTCACCTGTACTTCAAACAACCTAGTATACTGTCTTGAGTGTGTCACTTGTAGAAAATAATATATGTAGGCGAAACTATGCAGCCAATTCACGTAAGACTGAACGTCCACCGTGCAGACACAAACACAGTTTACCAAAAGCGGTAACGGGCGACTTCAATCAACAGGGCCACAATTCCCACCAAGCAAAACCTTTACGTTCTACAAACTAAATTCCGGTCATCACGAGAAAGGAAATACACGGACTCACAACTGATACACCAACGTAAGTCCCTACACCCATCAGGACTCAACGTAGCACGTGGCAATTAAAAATCGCCGAAAGCCATAGCATAATTGCAGAAATATTTACGAAGACAAGCTTTGTTGAGCCTTCAAATACACATAACCGCTATTACATGAAATCTCTCCCGAGAACATATTGTACTAATATTATTCCCTTCAATTTATAAATTTTAATATAGATATGAATGTGTTTCTCTGCAACTACAAAGTTTTTACTTTCTAGAACTTTTTAACCACTCATTTCTCTCCTCTTTCCTCGCTTCTAAAACCACTTCTTCCACGCATCGTCAAAGTCACTGCCAACCCAGAATGTTCTCCGCGGCACTCCGCCCGCCTTTGTTTCCCGTTTGTCAGCTTTAACGTCGCACTTACGCCTTCATCCGCCTCTGCCTTTTCCTTTTTTTCTTTTGTTTTTTTTTTGGCGTTGCTCAAGTCTCTTGCATTCTCAATTTTTTTTTTCAGCCAACATACCGCCAAATGCTTTAGGCGATTCCGGGGAGTGGGCCACCTACGAGAATACCGAAAGCATATTTTCGCCAAGGACCGTCCCCATAAGCACGTGCTCTTCCGACCCCATCCGGCATTGCTTCTCTACTAGTTCGGCTCACTTTCAAGGATGGCCGTTGCTTCGAAATTTATCCGGTGATACAACGTATCAGCATGTTCGGCGACTGCGCTGTGCTATGTGTAGAGCTTCCGCACATCGTTGGCGTGCAGCTTCAGTTGTTTCGGTAGGTCTTTCGTCTCGCCGATATACGAAGAAGGGCACTCGACGCACGGAATTTAGTAAACGACACCGGGGGTCCTGTTCAGTGTTGGTTGGTCTTTCAAGCGGAGGAGAAGGTGGCCCAGCGTACACAAAAGCACGGACGCGATGCGAACCCCTTCCTTTTTCAAGATGCGCGCCTACATCTCGCTGGTTCCCTGAACGTATGGGACCGGTACGCGTTTCGGAGGGCTACCAATTAAGGGTGATTGAGGTTTTCGTACCCCCTGTTGCTCTGCGTGGCGGGTGGCAGCTCGGATGAAGTTTTTTGGGTATCCGTTTTTTCTGATTTCCACAACTACGCAGCCCTCTTCTTCTTTTCGCTCCATGTCATTAGAGAATAGGTTCTTATCTCCCTGGAGTAGCGTGGTCACAAGCGAGGCCTTATGGCAGGCGGGGTGCGAAAAATCAAATTAAAAGTAGCAGCCAGTGTGCGTTAGCTTCCTGTGAACGGAGAACTCCAGGCGTCTAAAGTATTCAATTTCAGACGTCTTCTTGACGCAAAAGCAATCGTCCAAATAACGGAGAAAAACCTTGGGTCGCGACGAGTAGGAGCTAAGAGCTTTATCTTCTATGTACTCCATGGCGAGGCTTGCCATCGTGACGGAGATGGAGGCTCCCATCATGGTTCCACCGTTCTGCCTGAAAATAGTTTCTTTGTAGGAGAACTACGTACTGGGCAGGCAGAACTCCAGTAGATGGCAGAGCTCGTCAACCGCCTTAGGATTGATTAATTGATTTGTGGGGTTTAACGTCCCAAAACCACCATATGATTATGAGAGACGCCGTAGTGGAGGGCTCCGGAAATTTCAACCACCTGGGGTTCTTTAACGTGCACCCAAATCTGAGCACAGGGGCCTACAACATTTCCGCCTCCATCGGAAATGCAGCCACCGCAGCCGGGATTTGAATCAACCGCCTAAGGAGTCCTTTCACTCAGGCTTGCGTCCCCTTCAAGCGCAGAACGGGCAGAGGAGACAGGTAAGGGCACTGGCACTAACTAAGGGCACTCTCCAGCTAAAGGCACTGGCAAGACGCTGCTGCTACGTATTTCTGCAGTCACCCATGAGAAAGGAACCAAGTCGGTTTTGAAACGGTTTCTTCAAAAACTTTTTGTTGGAGTCTAAATTCTCTCCCAGTTTCATACCTAACTAGACACACTTCTGTCGAATGTTTGCATTCAACACCCCTCCAAGTTTGCGTTTTTCTTCTTCCTCTTTTTTCTTCCCCTATCCTTTTTTCTCTTTTCTCCTTTCTCCTCCAAGAACATTTTTAACTTGAAATGAAGCGTGGACTGCACTCTTCTGCTGTATAGTTTTTTTTTTCTCTTTCAAAACAACAGTTGCCAAAAGGGACACGCGCCACCACCAAAAGATGACGTCACTATTGACTTTCTTAAAACAAACACGCCAAGGATGACAAGGTGATTTTGATGAAGATAGGTTCTCCTATCAAAACGTCGCCCAGCCTGTATAAGAAAAAAGGCCAGCCTGTCAAAAGGGCACTTTTAATGTTCAACCTGACTATCCCACTTCGTTAGCTTAGAAATTTAGTGAATATAACTCGTGTTTTACAAACAAATGTGTTCTGTATGCGTGCTTCACAATAAAATATGAAATATTTTCCTAATACTGCGTGGTGCAAACTGACATTGCCACCGGGCATCAAAACATGGGATTATCATTATGACTTCATAGTTCAAAACCCGTAACTCAATACGAAATGCGCACACGTTACTGCACTCTTTAGACTAAGTAACGAGTGATTAGTAAATTCGAAAAGAGTTTATGCTTTAAGTGTTAAAGGTTCGCAATAGGAAGATAATATTCCTATCTAGTTCATCTCTTGAACGCAAAGCTTAAAGGTGCCCCAATTCTTTCATGTTGCATTCTGAAGCCTATATACAGAACGTATGGGTTAGTAAGATTCGGGTACCTGTTCAGTAAAGAGACACTTCGTATATCGGGTGCTCAGTTTTCCTAACACGATTTCTCCGCCATCTTTCACCAGGTAAATTATCACCCTATACTCCCCAGTGGTACAACCTCTTTGCAGTTCTTCTACAGCTTTCGTTATTTCCCTGTCGTTACTGGTAGAATGCCAAATTCTTCTTGGTTATGATTGCTTTTTACAATATCATTTTGGATGTTTCGGCTTCTACAGAGAGTTGTACGCTCTCTGTAGAGCTCCAACGCCACCTAAAATATTATATCTATATTGGATATGATATTGCCTTCCTTGTTCCTAATGCATACATTCGATTTTCCTTCTGATGTACCAGTTTGCCTTCGCAACTTTAGGTTTCTGCCGCTTTTTACAGCCTGATCAATTCTCCTGATGTTATGTCTTTTGATGTCGGCTGCTTTACTCCTATTGATTAACTTCTAAGGCTTCACGTGCTCTATTTTGTTGGCTGCATTGCAGCTTTCATGGTTTGTCATTTTGTGATGGCATTTTTTGTTTCCTATCATAGTTTGCCAGTGTCCTGTCTGGTGACTGTACCTCCGACTTCCATTGCACACTCGCCCCGCCGCGGTGGTCTAGTGGCTAAGGTACTCGGCTGCTGACCCGCAGGTCGCGGGTTCGATTCCCGGCTGCGGCGGCTGCATTTCCGATGGAGGCGGAAATGTTGTAGGCCCGTGTACTCAGATTTGGGTGCACGTTAAAGAACCCCAGGTGGTCAAAATTTCCGGAGCCCTCCACTACGGCGTCTCTCATAATCAAATGGTGGTTTTGGGACGTTAAACCCCACAAATCAATCAATCAATCCATTGCACACTCTTTGATGACACTAGTGAGATTATCGCCTATTGCGTCAACGCTAGCATCGGTTACCTCATTCACAGCCATGAATCTATACTGAAGCAAATATATGAATTCCTGTAATTTCGCTCTGATCACTGGCTCATTAATTGGCTTCTTGCTTATCTGTTTATGTCATTGCTTTTTAAATATATGTGAATTTAAGCTCTTATCATTCTATGGTCAGTGTATAGGAACTTTTCAACTGCTTCTACATCCTGCAAAATGTCTGGGTGTGCACACAGAATAAAGTATATTTAATTTTATTTTCGCCAATGAAGCTTCACCATGTCCACTATGGCTGAGCTCGTTTTCTGTAGAAGGTATTCAAGATCTGTAAATTATTAAACTGCAGCTTTGGGCACTATGAAGTACGAATTGCGGGAATTCAACATGGGGACACAAAAGGGACGCCGATGAACCCAACCATATTGAGCAATAAGGTTCATAATGCTTCAGCATGGTATATGTATTTTCATCAACAAAAGAATCACCTTTCCAGGAAGAGCGTGAGTGATTCATATGGTACATTTGGGACGTTAAACCCCAGATATCAATCAATCAGTGCTTTTTCTGCATATATTTTTCTTCCGTGTGGAATAACATTCAGTTGATAGCCAGTGCTTGTCAGTGTCTTTCTTTCGTCCACGTGTTGAATTCGCACTGTTCGTACTTGATAGTCCGTAAATTATTATGTTCTGCGTATTCTACTAATAATTCAAGCATTTATACAGTTTCTAGCACTTCTGAACGTGGCTTCTGCGTGAAGCATGCATGTCGCCTAAACTTGTTAGGCGGCTGTTAGTGAAAACAATCCAAAAACTGTCTTTCTTCGGCATGCAGCAATTTGTCTTCGGCGTGCAGAAAACTGTCTTGCTTCAGCGTGCAGCAAATTCTACTTCACGTCTTATTTCCTTTGAAAGGAAGACAAAAACACGTGTTTCGGGAGCAGTAGCCGGAGCACCTGCTGGAAATGTCATCATATTGAAAAAATAAGAAGGGGCAAAGTTTATGAATTTTCTTTCTTCAACCAGCATTCCGAGATCCTCTCTGTGCGTTGGAAAAGATGCCGCAGTACGTCGGCATTGGAATTGCCAGTCGAATCACGCCTCGCATCGATAGCCTTATGTAAGCGTATACGTAAACACACGCAGACTGTGCGTACTGCGCCATGCTCCAGCGTATAACATGACAGCATGCAAACGACGGCCGACAAATGGCAGCATTTTTGCATGAAGACTATGCGGGTCTAAGCACATTGACCTAAATTATAATGGACCGCATAAGTGTTTTATAGGTGAGCACCTTCGTTGGAGTAGAAGCTTGCTTTGAATATCTCATAAAGTATAAACAAGTGAGTGCATTATTTTCTTTAGGTGCCCCACCGTAGTAGTCCAGTAGCTAAGGTGCTCGACTTCTGACCCGCAGGTCACGAAATCGAATCGCGGCTTTGGTGGCTGCATTTTTGATGGAGGCGAAAATACTGTAGGCCTATGTGCTCACATTTGGGTGCGCGTCAAATAACCCCAGGTGGTCGAAATTTTCGGAACCCTTCACTACGGCGTCTCTCATAATCATAAAGTGGTTTTGATACTTTCAATTAACCTCACATATCAATCATAGTATTCTGGAAAGTCTTGTCTTTTTGTGCACTTCGTGACGAAGGGACAGTGATTCAAGTGACGTCTGTAAAGTAGATGCTCTCGATTGCGCCGCAAACAAAAAATCTTATGTGTATTGTTTCCTGCACTGATTTGCCATTCAGTTGTCTATCCATTCTTCTTGTTTCACATGATTATATTAAGCGCGACAAACTTCTTTCACTCCGCTATGTGTTTCCGGCTGCATAATTGCGGTGGTAACATAATCTATTTGACAAGTGCGATATTCTACTCAGCCCAACGCTCAGGACTGACATTGAATAAGTCCGTTACACACACATACAAGTATATATATATATATATATATATATATATATATATATATATATATATATATACATATATATATATATATATATATATATATATAGAGAGAGAGAGAGAGAGAGAGAGAGAGAGAAGCTTTGTTTAGCTTGTATATACCTTGGTTTTTTCGCATGTGCGTTTTAACGTCATATTGTTAAAACAGCTAGCCAAGCCTCTCTAGTATTTTCTACTGCTTTATCGTGACGAGGCTTCATTAAGTGGCGTAGCCAGGGTTTGGCACAGCGGCTATGTGCTCTCTCCCTTCTAAACTTCGTTCAGCCATGGGGCAGAGCACAAAATGATCGTTTACCAAACTTGCCGGCCCAGAACTCCTTTCTAATGAGAAAAGAACTAGCCCCCCTCGGCACGTCTGCTAATGCCACTGGCTTCAATCCAACTCATGCAGAGAAACACCAAGCTGAACACAAGGCAACGCTCTCTGAATAGAGATGAAGCTAGTGGCGGCTGGAGTTTATTGTCCACGCAAATGCTTCCAACTCAACAGCACCTCTGTGGAGAGTTTCGTTATTTCCTTAATATTGATTGTCTACTCACAAGTTTCTTCCTCGGCCTACTGGCATGATGAATACATTCGTTCAGCCTGCGTTTGCATACCAGCAGCCTATCATGGCTTCATGTTACCGTCTTATACCTTGCCCCCATCTCTGGAGCATGAAAGGTTCCATGTCCTGGCGTGTGCAACCTCATTTCTGTTCGAAAGAGGAGACTGGCTCATTTCCCGGCCACCGTGGCAACTCTTCGATGCGAATGATACGTGTAGAATACGCGTGTGCTTAGATTTAGGTGGACAGTAACCTGCAATCTCACACTATAGCACGCCTCATAAGAGTCGTAGTCACTTCTTCGTGTTAGCACGTAAAACATTCATAATAATAATAATATGAATTCAACCTACGCAACTTATGCATTGTCACAGCATCGCTCTCTTAAACCCGACATTTATTTCCACGTCGGCCGCTAAACAGGAAAATACATATACGTCGACCCCATTATATACGAAGCAGCAGCTTCGCACATTGCAAGTGTTACGCAGTTATGCTGTAGGGACGCGTTTACGCACAGGAGAAGAAGAAATGACCGCATGGCGTGGATTCGAGACATCAATTTTTGGGGGGTTATGTGAAGATTACGGAGAGCAGCGGAGAGTGGCACTGCCTTGCGGATTGGCTTGGCTGCTGCCGCAACACTCCCCACCGTGTGAGTTGCCGAACGGAGTTAAAGGTTCAAATCAGTGGGTGTTCTTGATAGCCACCCACTGTGCGTCAGCCAGGAGGACACCTCGTGGACTTGGGCTGGCATTGGAGCTGGGGGTCCTGGCAATGATTTCCTTAGCGGCGGAAATAGAGCGTCGTCAAGGTTCATTTGCGCTGGCTTTACGCGGTCTAACAACACAAGCTCTTCCCGACCACTTCTCTTGATTGTGAATTGTTTGTTGCCACAGCGGAGGGCCTAAAACACCCCATCATAGGGTGACTAAAGAAGTCGCCGAACCACGTCTTGTCGTACAAACACATGAGCACGATGTGTGCTGTGAGTCGACGTGAACCACACGTGATCCTGGGGCCACGGAGGTACAGCGCATAGTTCGCTCATGGCGCTGCGTACGTCAACTTTACTACAGTAAACTCAGTTACAAAGCTCTGTATCTGCACCAGCAAAGTAGGGTGGGCTAAATGGCCATCGTGAGAACTAGCGTGGCGCTGCAGTCAGGTCTTGTGCTACTCTCGCCGTATCGTTTGCTGCGTACTGCGGCGGTCCACCGCGCTGTCGCTCGCGGCGGCTTTCGTGTAGTGATACTATCAAATGCTATAATACTATCTAACTTTACCATTCATCGTGCTTCCAGTCGACATTTTTTCATCGCATTTGTGGACTACTGATGCGGATACGCACAAGGTGGCCTTTATAGATTAACCCAGATGCGTTGCCTATAGCAAGTTGGCTAAGAATCGATGCCCTGTCTATATTTGAGTCGTCTGTATTGCGTTGAACCTCAGAGTACTGGAGGTTCTACGTAACGTAGCATTTTGGGCGTTGTTTTGGGGACTGCTACCGTTTTAACCAGTGTCATCTTGCGTAGACGAAGAACGGCTCAAGGAGTCTGTAAAAACCTCCATTAAGTTTTCTTACTGGACTACAAAAGTGGTCTTGTGAAACAGTACTCATGTTTTCTATCAGTTAACACTAATTCGTTCTCGAAAAAAAACAGTATCCATGCTTTACACTGCCCACCAGACAAGTCTTTGCGACGGTTATCAATCGAGAGCAAAGTGCAATGTGTTACAGCAACTTCGCCTTTTTTCGTATTTTCCACCTTTTGAGAAAGACCCGCCACCAAGCTCTGGTGGCTGAGTCACTCAGGTGCTGACCAGCAGGTTGCGGGATCGAATTCCGGCCAGAGCCGCGGTACTTTCAATGAAGACGAGAATGCTTGAGGCGCGTGTGCTCCGATTGAGGTGGATGATGAAGAACCCCAGGTGTCGAAATTTTCGAAGCCCTCCACAACGGCGTCTCTCATATCCATATGCTGGTTCTGGAACGCTAACCCCAGCGATTCTTATTACAATTTCAGAAAAATACTGATGAGCTTTCTTGGAAAAAAGACCAAGAAAAAATATTCTCGTCACAATGTGAAATGTACAGCACTACCCTAGATATCACGAAGAAGTGGTATAACTCAAAAGATGCAGTGGCATTTACTCCGACTTTTCCAGCATAATTTAAAAGAGGTCACCAACTATGGAGTTTTTGTGAAAGGTCGCTAGAGTGGTTTCCAAATTGGTTTTAATGTAGAAATAAGGCTGTGTAAGGGATGATGTAAGCAGCCTTCTTGAAAATACCTCATCGGTGTGAGAACACTTTTAAGTTGTTTGGGCGCGGCTACCACAGGGCTGCTTGTGAGAGATGCTAAGCCCTCTTTGCACACTGTCACCCATTGATTATTTCTTTGAACGTGCCTTGTAAGTAACACACTTACACTGTGTTACTTACTGGGGGACTACGCTGCACCGGGAAGAAGTGACACCGACATGCGCAACACTCCATTACCTGCTGTAAGATTCAGAAATGGTAAAACTGCGGTTGAGAAAAATATGTACTGCTGTAATATGAAGCAACTGTATAAAAACATGGTCGCTGGTAAACGACGGTAACTTGTATACAATTGTGTGTGTTCAGAAGGGAAATATATATGAAATCGGAAACATCCACTGCTGTGAAGTCACCGCAACACTTGTGAAAAAATCGAGTGCCAATTGGATGTAGCTCTCAAAGTACCGGCCGAGTAGTTCATCGCGTGCTTTTTATCTTGCTTATTTATTTATGGCGGCTCCTCCCAACTGGGAACTGAACATTCGAGAGGCACCCTGCATTTGGGGGGGGGGGGGAGTGGCGCTTTGCGTATGAACATTTCGGCTTCGATATATGGCATGTAATTTCTGGGATAAAGCGCAGAGTGGCAACGAGTGTGAGCTCCCACTGTCCCCATAAGATCAAAACTTCTTGTCCAGAAAAACATGACGGTAGTGCGTTACTGTGTCGTAAATGTACGATTGAACGTCATAGACCCTGTTTGGCAGTGAGCTTCAATCTCTGCGACGCGAATCTTGCTCCCATCTTTTGAATTGTGTCGCATTGCCTAGAATGTTTGTCACAGTAAACATTAGTTTGTATACACCGCAGTCTAGAATTAATCATGGCATGCAATTACCTTCCTTTGCATTGCCGGATTTAAAGATTCCGCTATAGTTACATGGTCAGAACTTGTGTCGCTCGCCCGCTCAATTACTCGGTGTATTTATGTGGAAGGTTACAACTACCTTTCAGGGTGTGCTGTGGTCATGCTTGCAAATTACATTGGCGGATAAACGATGTTCCTTATTCTATACTAGTATTTACATAATTATGCACTGTAGAGTATTTGGGCGCGAATGCATTAAAGAGCTTGCTTCCTAGGAAATCTGAAGTCGCTGTCTCCAGTTTCCAGCGAGAAGACATTCTCTTGGCCGTTGCAAAAAAACTGCCAATAAAATAAAGAATAAAGGACTTCAATACGAGTATGAATTGAACCGAGGCTTGCTTCGTGGTAATCAAGAGTTCTACCACAGAGGCACGCCATTGGGGAAAACTTATTCAATGAATGTCATGTAGTAGAAGTTCTCATTGATAATGTGTCTAACCAAAAAAGCGAGGCCGGACGTTTACACTTTTTTGTTCTTGTATTTGAAGTAAGTGGTATAAGAGTAGAATTGCGCCAGAAGTTTAAACAAGTGAAATGCGCAATGAGCTGGTGTTTGAAAGGCCCAAACACAGCAGAGCGTTCAAACACATGTTCGCGTGTTGCCTAACGCACGCGTAGAGGTATTTGCACGCATTCGCAAAAGGAACAATTATCCCGTAGTTGGCACCTAAGAATTGTACATTCGATATAAATCCCACAATATATTGAAAAGCCCGGTGGTTCACTAACAGTCGTTCGTTCCCTTACGGCATGGTTGAAGCATACATTGAGACCGAAGCTAGACGAGTAATTGAGAAGGTTATTCACACAGCGCCCGGTTACGCTATCGCAGTCTACTCTTGAAGGCGAAACTCAAGCGTCATCCAAGTGTTGGAATTGTTGTCACAAAATATATACATGATACTGAATGGCGTCATTTCTCTCATAACTGCCATGAGCTTCCGCGTCAAATAATATTAATAATAATATTATTAGTAATAATAATATATAATAAGGTTGTATGGTATAAAAAACTTTATTTAGGTCCATTGGGGCTTGAACTTGCACGTAGTGGGCCACTCCCGCGTCGGGACAGATGGGCTTAAATTGTCCGCCCCGTCGTGGGCCCGGTGGGCTTCCCATAGCTGCGTCTTTATATCCGTACTGGGTAGCACAGCATTCCACTTTGACGATGTAACATTTGCGACCCATAACGCAGTGCACCGCCAGAGGATATGGTCTAAGCTGGCAAAGTCTGAGCAAAGCGCGCAAGTGTTTGACGTCTGAATTTCAGGGTAAATTTTGTGCAAGAGTGCAGGACTGAGATATGCCCCGAAGTCCAGAAGTCTGAGCGTCAAGGTCTGAGGCCTGTCCAGTTTACTGTGCCGTGGTGGATACTTACGCCTCCTCGAATAAAAGCTCTTGCAAAGTTCATTTTATTTCATTAGAGGATCTTTGTTGCCCAGAACCTTGTCGTCACGTCGTTCAGTAGCTACGTGATTGATGACTCATTGCGCAAATCTGTGGTCCTTCTCGTGGATGTAGAACGAAGTGCCCTCAATCTGCCCCATGTGACCTGGGAACCAGATGATTGTGGGTTGTTGTACCTCCTTATTTCACAGGATACGAAAGGCTGATTTCGAGATGGCGCTCCTACCGAATGGCCGGACTGCTGATTTCGAGTCACTCCATGGTGTTCTTCTCCCGTCGTCTATCAGGGCCAAGGCTATAGCGACCTGTTCGGCAACCTCGACCACTGTGGTTCGGACCGACGAGGAATTCGTAACAATACCTACTTGATCAACAGTGACTGCAACGAATGCTTTTCTGCTTAGGTAGCACGTAGTGTCAACGAAGCAGAAGCTCCGGGTATGTGCATGGCCACACTCCAGGAGGACTTAAGTCCAAGCCCGTCGTCTGCCCATGTTGCTTTCAAGGTGGACATTCCAAGGTATTGGCGCCACCGTAATACGCTCTCTCTGTTCTCGAGGAACGCTGCAGTAGCTGGTATCAATTTCTACCGGTTGAACTCCAAGGTCTTTCAGGACGTTTCTCCCGACACTGATGGTAGAAGGTATCGCGAACTGAGCGCTTTCTTGAGACTCAGCTATGGCTTACAGCGTGTTGTGTACGCCGAGGAGAAGCAGCCTCTCAGAGCTCATATACATGGGAAGCCTGAGGGCTTTCTTTACCGCTTTTTTTTATCAGCGTATTCAATTTGTTCCACTCCTACCTCTGCCATTTGTGCATTACCACTACGTTGGTATTTGACACATCACGAAAGCATGCACTAACCTGATGAGGTTGTCCTCGCATAGTCCTTGCTATCGGTTAGCAACCCTTCCTAAAAACCTCAGAGCACTGTCTGTTATCGTTGTAAGCTTCTGTACAGTCCGCTCATTCGAAATGTTTGACTTAATAACCATACCCAGAACGCGGGGGGTGTCCACCCTGGAAACGATACCACCTTACTTCTTATATTGATGTTGATGTCCTGTACGGACCTTCAAGCTATCGTTTTGGGGCCCCTGCGCTTGGGGCTGTACAGTAGCAGCTCTGATTTTCGTGGTGAGCATCGGAGTCCAGTAGACCTGAGGTAACTTTCTGTGACCTTGATGATATCTTGAAGCGCAGCTTCCAAATGCCCATCGCTGGCCCCGGTGCACAATATGGTGACATCGTTTGCATATATGGTGTGAATTTCGCCGTCGACCTCCCAGAGTTTTCTGGACAGACCAATCATAGTGAGGTTAACGGGGGTCGAGGATATGACTGACCCCTGTGACGTACCTTTAAACCAAACTTATCGGAGTCTGAAATGAGGTCTCCAACTTTGAGGGTGCCTTCTCTGCCCGACAAAAAGGATCTCGTGTAGTCACAAAAGTTATTTTTTAGATCAAGGCTCGAGATCGTTCCCAAAACAAAGGAGTGTAGAACGTTTCAAAAGCCTTCTCCAGGTCAAGGCCAAGAATGGCTCTCGTGTCTTCCGCGTTGCCATCAATGATCTGATTCCTGATTAGCTTCATGTTCGCGTGTTGCCTAACGCACGCGTAGAGGTATTTGCACGCATTCGCAAAAGGAACAATTATCCCGTAGTTGGCACCTAAGAATTGTACATTCGATATAAATCCCACAATATATTGAAAAGCCCGGTGGTTCACTAACAGTCGTTCGTTCCCTTACGGCATGGTTGAAGCATACATTGAGACCGAAGCTAGACGAGTAATTGAGAAGGTTATTCACACAGCGCCCGGTTACGCTATCGCAGTCTACTCTTGAAGGCGAAACTCAAGCGTCATCCAAGTGTTGGAATTGTTGTCACAAAATATATACATGATACTGAATGGCGTCATTTCTCTCATAACTGCCATGAGCTTCCGCGTCAAATAATATTGACGCGGAAGCTCATGCCATGAAGCTTCAGATGCCATGAAGCTAATCAGAAAACTCTGATTAGCTTCATGGCATCTGAAGTAGAGAACCCAGGTCTGAAGCCTATCATGCTGTGGGCATACACATCATTGTCTTCCAAGTATCGGGAGAGCCTGTTGAGGATTGCGTGCTCGGCTACCGTCCCTCCACACGATATGAACGAGATGGGCCTAAGATTGTCGAGACAGGGTGGTTTTTTAGACTTGGGATTGACGATGATAGTGTCCTTCTTCCGTAGTGCTGAAACATTTCCGTTGCTCCAAAACTGGTTAATGAACTCAGTGAGGTGCTCTACTGATTTTTCATGAACGATCCTTAGGACCTTGTTGGTGATCTTGTGTGGACCGGGTGCTGATTTGCCGTTTAGCTCGAGTAGGGCGTGTTTTTCCTACCACCACATTCACTCTGGGTTCTCCGTGCTCTCATAATCCTTCGGGATACGATCATCCATTGAAATGAAATCCACCTATAAGTACTTGCTCACAAGCGTCCATCTAGCTTCATCATCCGTGGATTCCTGTCCGGCTGCAGGCAAAGTGCGTCTCAGCGTGCTTCGTTGATTTGACTTGGTATTTGCCTCATCTAGCAAGCGCTTCAGCATGTTTAGGGCCCGGCACAGCGTATTGGACCATCAACTGAATTAGAGACATCGTCTCAGTGCTGCCTGGAAAGGACCTGGCAATGCTCCTCTATTGTTTTGTTGACTTTGGCAATCTTCTCGCGAAGCCTTATGTTGAGACGCTGCCTCTTATATTTAGACTTGAGGGACCCCTTGGCCTCAATCAGATGTGCCAGCCTGCTATCCATCTTCTCAACTGGGAGGTCCGTGCTAACTTCCTTGGTGGCAGCCTTTACATCTCGTGCAATACGATCGGTCCGACGTTCGCGATCGAAATTTTCCTCGTCTTCCACATATACCTTTTTAATCTTGCGAATTTTGTGCCAGTCAGTGACCATAAACGTTTTCTCTGCTCTACCTGCAGGGTTGTTGTCAGGCTGTAGTTGTTACTACCTAAGTCTATGTTGTAGTTGACCCACTTAGTTTCGGCCGCTCTTTTGACGAAGGTTAAGTCAGTAGTAGTGTCCCTGCTAGCCTACGTACCAAATTCAGTGGGAATAATGGGTCGGTGACAAGCATCCGGTTCTAGTTGAGCGCCTCTTATCATAGGTCCTCTCCCTTGTGTGTATCATATGGATAGCCCCATTTATAATATGAAGCAATAAAATTGCCCGCAATGACCAGCGGGAAGTGTCTGGCGAGCTGTCAAGCCCTAGAGAAGAGGGTTTCAAAGTGCTGCCTAAAATATTTTCGGCTGCTAAAGGCATGTGGAATGATAATTTTCATTTGCACGACAATATAAATTCTCGGGTATTGTGCAAGCCTACAGAGGAAATGGTACAATCGTCCGTATGCTAGCCTGTCACCGCAAGACGAAAGTAACCGGGGGCTGCATGTATGAGGTTCTCAAGCTGCTTAAAGAACCTGTTATTATCTTGGCCATTTCCGCTGTGCAAATATGTTTACAAATAAATAAACAAATAAGTGACTGGAAGGGAAGTCGTCAGTGCAGTCACTGCTGTTGGAGCACTGCGCGAAGCAAGTCGGCATACCTGTTGTAGGTATATCTCCTGCTCTTCGGTAAGCTTTATACATAACAAACGCCTTTTCCTACAAGGGGCTATGCCGCGTCAAGATCAGCCCGAGAATTGACGGGTGAGTACAGCGCACTATTCGTGGAGACCTCTTGCCAAGGCCGCCGCCGATCACAACACGCCCGCCTCGGGCCGTGCGAGCAAAATCCGAATGCATTGCCACTAGTTCTCCCGACCGCCACCCAGCCCGCCTCTCCAGCGAAGCTTTGAAACTGAGCTTATTCTAGAAACGTTGCATAGATGAAGTGCATAGTGACAACAAGCTATGAGACCTCATCTGAGCTGCACGCAAAGAGCTTTCCCGGCAGCCTAAGTGTCGTTCCGTCGTAGACCAGCTCAGCCGCGCTGCAGCAAATTTCTTCTTTCAAGTTGGTCCATATTATCGAAAGAACGAGTGGAGCGGCATCCACCTAGTTTTGTTCCTCGGATGCTGTGAGCGTAGCCTTCAGCTGGCGCTGAAAGTGCTCCACCATGATGTTGCTCATAAAGTGGTACGCCTTCGTGAGTATGCGTGGGGTGCTCATGAGCTGACCGATGGCGGTGAAAAGGGCTGATTCACATTGTCGTCCGTGGTTTTCTGTTATTGTGGAGGGCACCTTTAAACGGGCTCCCCAGTGGTACAGGAAAGCACTGGAAACTGTTCTGGCAGTGATCTTCACTAAAGGAATGGCCTTTGCTCTGCGCATGAACCTGTCGACAAAGTCAGTATGTAAGCTTTTCCCGGGGCAAAGTGGCAGGGGGGGATGATGTCCTGGTGGACATAAAAAAGTGAGAATGCGGAGTAGGGAGTGTTTCCTAAGCTATCAAGGTGTGGCGTTGTATCTTACAGCGCTGGCAAGCTACAAACTTACGTGCTCAGCGTCGGACGTTCTGAGTTACGGCCGGCGAGATAATTGTTGCCGTCTCCAGTTTTTGGCTGGCTCTAATAGCCGGATGAGACGGTCTATGCAAAGACTCGAACAAATGGCGGCAGAGGCTGTAACACACCAAGCTTTTATTTGGCCGTGTGTGCGTCCACGCCACGCTCCACTAAGCTGTTGAAAAAGATGCGCAGATGATTAACTTGTTATTCCGGAGTGCTGCTCGCGACAAGGAAGTCGTCCAGGTGGTCGTGGCAGAAGTATTGAGGCCACGTATAACCATCCATGAACCGCTGGAATATCTGATCCAACATTTGAAATTCGAATGGCATTCGGGAGAATTGAAAAAGTCCGAAAGGCGTTGCAATGACGGTTTTCAGGATGTCCACCGAGGCAACGGGAATCTGTTGGTATGCCCACAGCTGACCTTCGACTGACCTTCGAGAAAATAGTGGCACCGTGATGTCTCGTCGTGACATCGCGTATATGCGGCACCGGTTGACTGTCTGGAGTAGTTACTTGGTTCAGCACCCTATATACCCGCATGGTTGCCAGTCTCCCGATATTCAATTTGGTATCATGTGATGTGGAGATGCCCCTGCGCTCGACGAGGGCTTATGATCTCTAGCTGCATCAAGTGTTCAAATTCCTCTCGTATGACCTTCAACTTCTTCAGGGGCCACCGGCGAGACCACGCGTGCACTGGTAGGCTGATGGTGCGATGTAGTAGCATACCTCGTGCTTCGCCGCGGTGCTTGCTGGCGGTTGCTTCTCAACTCGGGAAAATGCTGCAGAATGCGAGTAAAACGTTCTGCACCGGGTGATACGAGCATAGAGGGGCTCAGCGGAGGCTGTTGTGAAGGTTCGCCTTGCACAGTTACCTGCGAAACGCGAAGGTGACGCCCCGCAGCGGTGCTCTAGGGTGTAAGGTACTCTGCTGCTGGCCCGAAAGTCGCGGGATCGAAATCCAGCTGTGGCGGCTGCATTACCGGTGCGGGCGGAAATGTGGTAGGCCCGTGTGCTCAGATTTGGGTGCATGTAAAAAAATCCCCAGTGGTTGAATTTTCCGGAGCCTTCCTCTACGGCGTCTCTCATAATCATTAGATGGTTTAGTGATGTTAAATCCTACATATAAATCAACGGGATGGTGAAGGCGGTGGTTGCGCATGTCGACGAGAATGCCAAAATGCCAACCAAAGTCCACTCTCAAGATGGTGAACTTCACTGCTGCCACATGAAACTCCCATGGAACGTCCTGTTCAAGACATAATTTGGTGGCAGTGAGCGATTTACTTGAGGGGGGATGGTTGAGTTGTTAACCACGTGAGGGGGTGATGCACCGAGGACGCGGCAATCGGTGGACGCAACCAGCAACACGCTCACCTCTGTGCCGGTGTCCGCAAAAAATGGAAGGCCGCTGTCGTGGTCGGTAAGGAAAAACACCGATGGACGGCATTTGGAGGCGCCTGTAATACTGGTCGTTCTCAGTGTCGACCGCTCTCGTTTCCCCTATAGTCACAAGGAACAATGCAATTGCAAGCAGCATTGCCATGCTTCCTGTAGTACGAGGATATTCTCAGTTGCGCTCCTGGGCACTGGTGCTCGCCGGGAGCGCTGCGGGCCTGCATCGTTGCGGTGGTATCGCTGATGCGGGATACTTTTTCTCAAATGTCACGCAGTGTGGTAGTAGGTGCGGCAGGCGATGCCTGGCTGTAGCGAAACAGCAGGAGTCTAATGTCAACGGCGGAGATTGCCGGAGCGTCAGGGGAAGTCTCCATGGCGTCGATCGCTTGAGAAATGCGGTAAGCCTCGTCCGGGTAGCCACTGTTGGGACGCGTGTATGCACGGGAGAAGCAGACACGACTGCGCGTTTTGAGCCCAACCATAAGCTGCTTGTATTCAGGTTCTCTTGGAGGTTCCGAAGAGCAGTGAAGGTTGGCGTTGCCTGGTGGTATGGCTTGCTTCGCGGGCGCCACGATGCTATTTATGAGTGAAAAGTGGTTCCCTACCGACGAACAATGAAGGGTTTAATAGTATATGTTGCCGGTAGGGTAATTAGAAGTGTTGTCTTCTTAGAGTGTCTACGTGTTCACACTGGCTTAAAATGTGAAGAACTGTTGGTGCTTCACAGCATCTGTCACACAATGGTGGATCGCCACCAAACAAAAGATATGAGTGTGTCGTGTGTGTGAGTCTTATCCTGAGCCTTGTTACTGCTACCTCTGTGCGACGTGATATTGATACTGGTGGCCAATGACCAAGGTGTGGCTTATTAACTTGTTTGTTTTGTGTGTGTCTATCCCACTGGCTCTGTCAGTAGTCGCCGAGCTTTCTTTCGAGAGCCGGTTTCAGGTCAAGGGCCGAGATTGATATTAGTGTGGTTGTCAGTGCTTTTGTGGACGAATGCAGCAACCTGATCCACCATCACATTGCCTTGGATCTCACGGTTCCATGGCACCCAGCACACTACGACTTGTTGTTTAAATGTGTAGAGCGTGCATAAAATAAAGTGAGACGAGGACTGCGGGTATTGTTTTTTTACGTTTGCAGAGCTTTCACCACACTGTGGGAGTCGGTATAAATTACTGCTTTTATAGTTGTAATTCTTTGATATGTTCAGCGGCCACAAGTATCGCGTAAGCTTCCGCTGTGAAGACACTTGTGCCTGGTTGTAGAGGGCCAGCATCCGAAAAGAATGGGTCGCAAGCAGCTTTGGAAACAGGGTAGTCGGACTAAGAGGCATCTGTAAAGAACACAGTATATGTGTATTTGTGTGGAAGTTCCAGGTAGCATGTTCTGATATGAATAATGAGTGCCTGCTTTGTAACTTCAAAGAAAGACACATCGCAGTCTGTAGGCTGCCACTGCCATGGAGGCGGGTATGCTGCAAGAGTCATTTAAGTGTGTTCAAGTGACACACCAGTTTCTTGAGCTAGACCCTTCAGACGAACTGAATAGGGCTACCTCATTGAAGGCCTGTCTTGAAACAGAATGGAGCTCAAGAAATCATTAATAGTGGAGTGTGAGGGGTGCTTCTCCTCTGCTTTCACTTTAAAGAAATATACAAAGAACATGTAAGTTCTCTTCAGATTAAGAGACCACTCATTTGACTCAACATAGAGGCTTTTAGGGGCTGGTGCGAAAAGCACCCGTAGAACGGGCGGACGCCCAAATGGTGGACAGGGTCGAGCATTTGCAGGGCACTTGATTCTGCAGACTTATAAATGATCGCCTCGTACTCAAGCCATGCGCTTATATGGCTTTTATGATGATTCATCAGGCATTTTCTATCTATGCCTCAAGATGTCCGCGATAAAAGTTTTAGTACATTATTTGCTTTAAGGCACTTGTTTTGTGTTGTTTAATGTGAGGAATGAACGTTGGTGTCTTGTCTAAAATGATGCCTAAAAATTTTTCATCGGATTAAAATTATAGCTTTTTACCGTTCAGATCAATGTCTGGATCTGGATGGAGACCTCTATTTTTTAGAATAAAACGCAAGTGCTCTTTTGTGGGTTAAGGATGAATTCATTCTCGTATGCCCCCTTGGTTACCTTATTCAAGCCAAGTTAAACCTGCCGCTCGCACAATGCAAGGTTGAATGATTTGTAACCTATCTGCACGTCGTCGACGTATGAGCAATAGAACATGTTTCGTGAAATACAGGTATGCAAAGTATTCATATTTATAATAAATATGTTGAGTTCAGCACAACGCTTTGCGGCACTTACGTCTCTTGTACAAAAGTTCGAGAGAAAAGCATTCCCCACTCGAACAAAGAAAGTGAGATTGAATAGACAACTCTGTATCATGTTCTCCATATTACCTGAGACAACTAAGTGTTTGCAATATCACAAAGGTTCATGTGGTGTCATTGGCTTTTTTCATATTGAGAAAGACAGATAGAAAAAAAATGCTTATGAAGTAAAGCTTATCGCATCAGTGCTTGGATACGTACCAGGTGGTCAATCGTGTATCTGCCTTCGCGAAACCTTCACTGGTGCGGATCAAGTAGGCTGTTAGTTTCAAGGAAGTGTACAAGTTGGCGATTTATCATCTTTTTGAAAAATGTGCATAGGCAGCTTGTCAGTGCTAGGGGCCTATAATTCGTAATTAAGAATACTTGATTGATTTATATGTGGGGCTTAACGTCCCAAAACCACCATCTGATTATGAAAGACGCCGTAGTGGAGGAATTCGAAATTTCGACCACCTGGGGTTCTTTAAGGTGCAACCAAATCTGAGCACATGGGCCTACAACATTTCCGCCTCTATCGGAAATGCAGCCGCCGCAGCCGGGATTCAAACCCGTGACCCGCGGGTCAGCAGCCGAGTACCTTAGCCACTAGACCTCCACGGCGGTGCAATCGAGAATGGATCCTTGCCTTCGTTCGAATTGGGAATAACAGTGGCGTTCTTCCAGCTCGAGGGGATGCCGCCGACAAACCAGATGCGACTGTAGAGGTAAACTAAGGTTTTGTTGCGTTTAGAGAGGTAGGTTCTCCAACATTTCGTTGACCACATGGTCAGAACCCGGAGCGAAAGTGCTGCAGTAGTTTATAGATGCCTGTCGTTCAGCTATGGAGAAAGTATGATTGTATGCCTCGTATTTTGTACATTTAGTATCTAGTTTTTGATTCTTCACTCATGTCTTATACCATTGAAACTCTTCGGAACAGTGGGACGAGCTGGAAACTTGCTCAAAGTGTGCTCCTAGGTAATTTTCCTGGTTTTCCAAGCTATCAACTATGTGCTTCCACCACAGGAAGTGCATATGCTTGTTTTTCTTTTACCCTTCTCACCCACTTTTCACCTTCTCACCCACTTTTACCCTTCTCACCCACTTTTACCCTTCTCACCCACTTTTCACCAAATGATCTGTCATCACATCATGTGTATATGATGTGATGACAGATCATTTTTTCAGCTTTCCCTTCTTGTCTGTCTACGCGTCCACCTACTCTAAGACTTTATGTTTTTAAAATTTTTGAGATTCTCGGCCGTCGGTGATTCGCGGAGAAATATCTACGCTTTGTTTTGTTTTTATGCACTTTTCGGCACTCATTATTTCACCAAGGGACACGTTGTTGGCCGGCTAGTCCATTTGTTTGAGAAATACAACTGGTGGCAATGTCAAGTAGAAAAGCTGTGGAGTAGTCCACTGCAGCCTCTATGCTTTACGAGAACAAGTCAGTACAGGTTAAGAAGGTATCTTTTCGAAACTGTTCTCAATCGGCTTTTTCAGTGAGCCATTTGGGAAGCTGCGTAGGACATTTATATGATATTGGTGTACTCAAGACTGCTGGGAAATGGTAGATTCCATAAGAAATATTTATTATTTTCCACGTGAGTAAAGGTAGCAGCGATGAAGATTTAATTATGACGTGTATGGAGAATCAGGTATTGTTAACAAGGTTGCAATATGTAGGTTCTTTCCGAATCAGGAGACAAGTGTCGGGAGAGAAAACACTTCTCAATAAAGTGACCTCACGCGTCGCAACGATGACTAGTATGCGCATCGCCCCATAGACTAATATGCGCAATATAATCCACTAGATCAAGATAGAGTTCGGGAAGTTCATCTATGAAGGACTGGAATTGATATCTGGCGTTTAACGTCCCAAAACCACCTTTTTATTATGAGAGACGCTGTAGTTGAGGGCTCCGGAAATTTGGACCTCCTGAGGTTTTTTAACGAGCACCTAAATTGGAGCACACGTGCCAACAGCATTTTCGTCTCCATGAGAAATGCAGCCGCTGCAGCAGGGATTGGATCCCGCGATCTGCGGGTCAGCAGCCGAGTACCTTAGACACTAGACCATCGCGGCGGGGCTCAAAAACTAGAATTCATGTTTGTGCAGTTGAAATTGTGGAGGTATGCATATAGAGCGAATAGTGACGAGTTTGCATAGAAGCACTACTCCAACAGCCACTATGTCGAGAGACGTTTGGAGCTTTAGGTGCTTACATGCTATCCCTTCCTTAACTATAACATTTACACCTCCAGATGGTGCCACGGCATCACCGCGGTCCTTTCGAAAAATAATGTATCTGCGTAGAAAGTTCGTGTCTAGATTTTAAGTGTGTTTCATTTACAAACAGTACTTTTGATGAGTGTTTGTGTAGACGTTCTTGGACATCGTCGATGTTTGCAAAAAGGCCTCTGACGTTCCAGTATAATCTGTGTTTCCATATTGGATGGAAAGTAGTGCTGTGTGTACGAAAATGAATAGGCTGTTCAGGTGGGAAGTTGTAGCTTAAGTAGCAGGGCCGTCATCGGGCCCTGGTATTGGTTTCTTAGTTTTCTTAGCGCACTCCAGAGAGCCACGCCGCACTTCTGGCACCTGGATTATCGTGTTTGTGTCCATTTCCTCGTGGGGTTATTGCCTCATGCCCTCGTACGCGAACTGTGGTTGCGCATTTGTGATCTTGCCTGGTCGGACATGGTCGGATGACCAGACGACCCTGGAGTCACTTGCTTGGTAGGTGGAGCAGGCTTGGCTTTTTCCACCACACAGGCGGCCGCCACACCCAATGGCTTACTTTGCGTGGGCCTAAGTAGTGGCGGAGGGTGATGCGACGCTGCCCCATGACGCGCCATATCAGCGTAAGTTGTGCCGTGAAAAGCCGAAGACCTTCGGCGTGCGCCTTTAAATGAGAAGTTTTCGCGGATCGTCAGTGTATTGTATTTTTCTTTTTTCTACAGTGGACAAAAATGTGAATATGCCGCGTAATCTCCGTTATAGTTTACACAATGTGAAGTTTCATTGCATTTGTCAGAGACAGGGCTATAGCCACCACATTTTTCTCAAGCTGGTCGACCACGACAGCTCTGAGAGCCATGGTCGAAGCTTTGAAACTGGTAACATCAGCGAGGGTTT
Organism: Rhipicephalus microplus; assembly: GCF_043290135.1. Taxonomy (NCBI): domain Eukaryota; kingdom Metazoa; phylum Arthropoda; class Arachnida; order Ixodida; family Ixodidae; genus Rhipicephalus; species Rhipicephalus microplus. The sequence continues at coordinate 415,362,453 of NC_134710.1, read as the reverse complement.
GGCATGTAGGGTCTGATCGGCGTCTTAGTATAACCAGTTTCCATTGTTTGTGGTAGATCACTGGTGGCCAAGGTCAGTACCAAGGGGTTTGTTGGGGTTTCTTGATTGTTCTCTCGAATGACGATATGCTACACATCGCTCACATTCTGTTATTTCCAGCCCTCGAGGAGTTCAGCCTCCTTCAGATCAAGGAGGTCTGTGTCAGAAGAACTCCACGTGCGGAGTTCATCGATCAAAGGGGTGTTACGCTGATGGGAATATCCCCGAATGTTGCAATGTTCTTTAGCTTGTCAAATCAATTTTTGTCACAGACTTTTAAAGAAGGTCTCCACTAGCCATTTTTGTAACTTTATTGCCATCACTTAACGTGGCCGTCAGTGACCGCGATCCTATAAAAGGTGACATTGTCCTGGCTGTTTTCTTTGACTTCTCGCTATATACAACATGACAGCGGTGGAATAATTCTTTCAGTCAGCTGAAAAAGAAAAAAATTCTTCGGTACGCACGCAATTTTGAGCAAAACGATCACTGAAAAGTGGAAAAGTTTTGTGAATTATAGTGGAATATTATTCAGTAATGATGGTGGCCACCCACCATGGAGCATAATGAGGGGACGCTACAAGATTCGTGAAATGAGAACCATGCAGACGCCAGCCGTACACCACTACGATAACCTATTGCGCGTAGGCCAAGGTTGGCTAGTTGCACAAGGTCAACTCAAGCCGCCTATCAAAATGGGGAAGTAACAAAAGAGACTAGAAGACTGGACAGATGAGAAAGAGTACCGGAAAGAAAAAGATCAGAGGGGGGATAGGAAAAGGCGACTGCCGATTTCTCTTGGGTGGGTCAGCCCAGGGGTGCCATCTGCGTGAAGCCAAGAAGAAAGGGGTCCGTTGCCTCGGCTGGGGAGCCATAAAGGTCCCACCCGGCATCAACTCAACCCCCAGGATCCCCTTTTCCCCGGACACGGCAAAGCCACGCACGGCTAGGCATGGGAGGGGGTAAAAACCCGCCTGTTAGCTCATGTCCGTGGTGTCGCTACACACCAAACGCCTGCTTACGCAGATGGCCCATCAGAATATCTGGATTGCTGGAACCACTAAACGTGCCAGGATCCCGTGAGAGTCGGAGCACGATGGTTGTAGTCGCAGGAGCAGACGTAGTCGCCTGATCATTTTCAGCCGCAGGAACACCAGGGAGCAGATGCAGACCCCGTATTTTTCGTCATCATTGCAGAGTGACCCCTCAAACGACGGCCGTTGCGAGGCAGTGTACCCAGCACGTCCACCAAGTGTGACGTAGGCGAGATATAGCTTTATTCAAACAGCTGATCGACAGCCACCAGACGATTTGGCTGTTGAGTATCATGCGCAAGGTTTATGTTCACTCGTCGTCTTCATATTCGGCGACCGCCATCCTGATTCATGTCAATGTTGCACAGTAACAATATGCGGATGGATGCCTTGTTTGACCTTGATCAATATGGTTCCCAACAGTACTGAAGCAGCAAATTGGTTTTAGTTCACTTGTCAATGGCTCTGGTACTGTTGCGATTTTAAGAAGCGGGTTTGAAATGGTCTGGTGAAACTGGCTTTGCTGTAACTTTAAAGCTGGTGTGACAGCATCTTCAGGTTCTTTATTTTGTTCAAAAAAATATAGGTGCACCATTTTAATGCATAGGAGTATGTATAGGTCACTCGTTTTTGCAAATTTCAAATGTGTACTACGGGAAAAACATCCAGAAACTTCTAAGAGAACTTGTCACGGGTATAGCGTATAATTAAAACAGTGCTATAGGTTCACCTCTTGACGCATTATACTCACGTTCTCCACATGTTGTATTTGTCATAGTCACCTACAGCCCCAGAGATGCAGAAGTACCGCTTTTTGCTAAACTAGGTGGTATTTTCATAGACGTTTTGCAGATTTCCATTCAGATACTACAATGTGATTGTGCCTTATTGTGACTGTGCTTGAAGTGGGCTTGAATGTATGTACTTCAGTTTGTTTTAACTTTGCAATCGTATGAAGGCATTATCTGATAAGCTTATATGTACTCCTACTTTAATCATAGATTGATAAGGGGGTTTTAACGTCCCAAAACCACCATATGATTATGAGAAACGCCGTAGTGGAGGGCTCCGGAAATTTCGACCAACTAGGCTTTTTTAACGTGCACCCAACTCTGAGCACACAGGCCTACAGCGTTTTCGCCTCCATTGAAAATGCAGCCGCTCCAGCCGGGATTCGATCCCACGGCCTGATGTTAGTACTTTAGGTGTTTTATGTGATGGCAGTCGGTGTGCTTGTGCTGTACAAGTCATGTGCTCCATAATTATTCCCACTCCTGTAAAATGAGCAAAAGCTCAGCACTATGCGAGTAATTTTCGCTCTATATTAAGTATTTTGCCAATCTTCAGTCTGTGTGTTTTTATATGCATAAACAGGAACTCTGAAAGTTTCCTTCTTTCGCCTTGGTGTTTGGGCAGTAATAAAGTTTTGTTTGCGACAAATTTCTTTACAATGCAGGCTTCCAAGAATGCATGTTCAAAAAAAATACTGTGGCTGTAGTAGTTGCTTCCACGCAATACCACAGGTATTTCTAAAAGAGGCAAGCTTAAACACCTGAGATGTCACCTATTGTTTTCAATGTTGAACAAAAAGAGGAAAAAACGAGTATTCACGTGACTAAAATACTCCCTTTGTGCCCTTTTAAAAGGCCTAAAACAAGGCAAAATTATCGTTCTAATTACGCCAAAGATACTCGCAAGTAAGAGCCTTAACACCCCATTTTTTCACTGAGCCACAATGTCAGTTATGTTTTTGCCCAATGTTCGCCCTATATAACCCTTGCCATAAGCGTTTTTCTTGACTCCCAATTCCTTGTTGATTAATTTACTGTTATGTGAGGTTTATCATGCCGAAACCACTATATGATTATGAGAGATGCCGTAGTAGAGAGCTCGAGAAATTTCGACCACTTGGGGTTCTTTAACGTCACCCAAATCTGTACACACGAATTAACAGCATTTCCACCTCCATCGGAAATGCATCCGCCGTAGCCGGGATTCAATCCCGCCACCTGCGGGTCAGCAGCCGAGTACCTTAGCCACTGGACCACCGCGGCGGGACTGCTTCCGTTTCTTGGGCGTAAAAAGATCACTACCGAATTTACCTTTGCTCATTTGCAGCGCCAAGACATAATTACTCAACACAATATTATGTCGAATTGTAAAGCTGTACGTGAGCACAAATTTCATCCAATCTTCAAACCAATATGTTGTGGTCAGTGATGCACAAGAGCCTCATTCGATGCACTCTAAAGCAAAAGGGTGCTGAAAAGGATGTGTGCTTTGTGCTTTTGGAGACTAATGGGGCTGCCACAACCATTAATCCCTTTAAGGACAAACGGCACTGGGTCTAACAGTTAGTCCCCACAGACAAACGTAAGGGACTAATATTTAGTCCTCACATTTACACCTTAGTGAGTAACCGTTAGTCTCACAATTCACCTCAAAGGACTAACATTTAGTCCTCACAATTGCACCTTATAGAGCAACTGTTAATCCCCACATTTACACCTTACCGGGCAATCGATAGTCTTCACAGTTGCACCTTGTCGGACCAACGGTTGATCCACTCAAATACTCCCATCGGATGAACTTTTTGTCCCCGGTTCAAACATTCTTCTTGTTTATTTTCCGCCAGGCCTAATACTTTTTGCGCCTGTTTTTCTGCGCAGTGAGCAACAAATTGCACAGAAAAGAACACGCGAAAAAGTAGTCAGCCACCTATGTGTAACTGCTTTCGCAGTCACGGTAACAAAGAAAGACAAAAGTGAGACGTCGAAATCTTTTATTTTTCTACATACATATGAAGCTTCTCTATTTAAGTGAATTCATGGTGAAGTGTACAAGTCCAGTCTCGTTGCCAAATCTTGTTGACTCCTTGGGAAGCTCCTACGACGGAAGCGATAGATGACGGGCATTGCAAACGCCAGCGCACGCAACCTTCTGCCTGTTGTGTTCCCACGGCTGCACCTACATTATAGGAAAAATAGTTAGACACATGTGACAGAAAATGAACATGCACGCGTATGACAAGTACGTGCACATTAATATAAAAACAAGCGTTAAAATATCACACACAAATAACTTTACCTTCACATCTCGCACAGTCCTTCTGAAGCTGCTCTGACGAAATAAATGAATGACACGCATCGCAGAGGCCAGCGACACAGTCTTCGGCACGGTGTGGGCCCACGGCTGCACAATAAGTTGTGTTAAAATAGTTAAACGTGGCAGAAGATGAATACAAAGGCATAAGAGAAATACGTGCAAGGTGAAATGAAAACATACGTGAGATATGACATATTAATAATTTCACCGTGATGTCACACATCGTCGAGGACTCATTTCGATCCCCGTAGCGCAACAGCTTAGGAACGGCGGTCACACCCACTACTCTGCGAACCACCGTGCCGCTAACAAGTCGGCGAGTCCTAAGCGAGCGACGTCGTTCAGCTCGAGCAAGCGAACGCGACACCAAGCTTGGCCCTGCACGCGGAGTGTCTGCCGCCAGTGAACTTCGAACAGGAGAGCAAGCGTACGCTTGGCCAACGCCACAAACAGCGCCGAGCTGGTTTGGAGCTAGCGCCGATGCAATCGACGGTAATGCAGTCCTTTTCCACAAACTCGAGCGAGTGCAGAGCGCAAACGCGAGTCCGCCCCGCGGCCAACAGACGGCGCCGAGCTGCTTTCAACCGACTGACAGTAAAGCCAACTGTGATGGCGACCAATTTTCAGTGAGTTCCGACGCTAGCGAAAGCCCCGCCAGCCCGTGCTGGTGCACTTACAGCACGCGACATACTACAACCAAGCTCTTTACGAGAACCCGCAACGTGTTTTCGATGACTCCCAGCACAGAGGCGAGGTCTCAGCCCAATATCATCAGTCTGGAGCTCATCGTGGCGGCGAAGACAGGCGAGCACTTGGTGAGCGGGCGTACGGGAGGGCAACAACAATGGCGGCCTATTTCCAGGGGGTCGCAAAGCACAGGTGAACTGCAGACGCCGAATCTGACCGTCGCGATGCATTTCGTGCGTGCGATATGGAACACGACCAAGCCCGTTGACCGCAAGCGCGATCCGTAATGCACACGCGACAAGTAGAGAAGAATAAAGAATGATAACCTACTTGCCTTAAAATCCAGCGCTGTTTTCTGCCCCGAGTCGGACCGAATTATATATCCGATAGGCCTGTTGTCTTCTTGACCGCCAAATCGGCCTTCCCAACTGTTGCTGTCGTGTGTTGGTCATGACTATCTTGAAGCCAGAGATAAACAGCGCGGCGTGGTGACGTGTCGAGACTTGCTCCAGACTTCAAGGGTGCAGCCAAACGCAAAAGCAGCAGCCAACGCTCATCAAAGCGTACACACAAGCACCACGTCGTAATTCTCAGATCGTCGAATCCAGGCGGCCGTGGTCGAGCACTCCGAGCGTGACGCAGCGCCAACCGTCGCTGGCAAAATATGAGGAAAGACTGAGCCAGCAGACGAGAAGAAAGGAGAAGGAGAGCTGGTCACCTTGGCAACGCTTTTCGCGCTGCCTGCGATGCTTGGGTGGTACATCCCTTGGTGTCGCGCGGTCCGCTTCCCTCTGTGGTTGCTCTTCAATGGTCTATCCGTTAATCGCGCGCGCCTATTGGGCTCCGTTACTTCCTTTACGGGTAATTTTGCGTTAGAGTGTGGGCCCTCTTCTCACCGGGACACGCCAGACTATGCGCGCTTGCTCACTCTGTAATCGCGCACTCATGGCCGCTCCCTTGACAAAATAGTTTTGTAATTGGTACCCTCAGTGCCGCCAACAAATATTTCAGTGCTGCTTGCCTTCTAAAAACCTTGGGTATAGACCTGCGTTTTATAATAAGCGGGTAGTAAATCCAATATTAAATTCCCTGTCCTTACGCAAAGCCATAATTTGACGGTCCATAACTGCTAGTGAAACCACATTTTGCAACACGTTTTTATTTATTGTTAAAGCTTATGTGCAAGAGCAAATGTGGGCAATCTTTAACAAATATCAAAGTTGTTTTTAATATTCGTGTTAAGTTTGCACGAGTATATCTTTGTTAGTTTTTAAGCTTTGTTAGTTTTAAAATTAGGCAAAGTGAGAAAAAACTGCAGAATGTTTGCTGCTCTGTGAAAAACTTTTTGAAATAAAGGCCTTCAAAAGAAACAAAAAACTTTTCTTGGTCAAATTCAAGATTTTTATAGAAGTATGTGCACTAAACAGAGAAGAGTGAAATAACTGAACGTAAGCACAATTGCTCATTTACTTACCTAAATAAATTTGGAACTCGTAACTTTTTGTATTTTGAGTGTTTCATCACTAAATTAGAAAAAAAAAACAGAAGAGCAAGTAAGCGTACTACTCCGCCTCTTCACCATTATTGATTTACTGTGCTTCGAAAAAAGTTTTTGCCGGCAAAAGCAATTGCAGTTCTCTTCTTTCCGCTCATCAGGCAAAAATCTTTAAATTTTTGAAAGAAATTTCACAGGTCGACCGGCAATGCTTTGTTTGATCCTACGTGAAATCACCCTTCTCTTTTTCCATGTAGTCGTGTTTATCACCTATTCTGTCGCTCTTTTTTTCTTTCTTTCTCGCTCTCTCTTTGTATTATCATTAATCAGAGTTATTGCATAACACGCCAAAAAATTAACAAACGTGCCTTTTTTGAAACTCTCATTATTTTGCGCAATGGCGAATAAACTGGGCACCTTTGAATAAATGAAATGACCCAAAGCTAGAAACTTTTCATGAAGCGCGGAAACTTCTGTCACTAATTACAATCAAACATCAATGCCTATTGAAACTATGGTTTTGATGACCTTGCCACGAGGTATACTTCCATCGAGATGTGCTCTAGTTACTAGGTAAAGACGACGGCACGACGACATTTAACCTTGATGTTTAGGCAGGTTTTTTCTCAAGTAAATTTTATGCGTTCGGTGAATCAAGCTCATTGTCTTCACGCATCCGCACCAGTGAAGTAACGTCGATAACGTAATGCGGTGATGAATTCTGTTCAAGCGTAATTATGCAGCTCTCCTGATGGGTACCAGAGCGTCTCGGTTCGCGAAATGTGTGTCGTGTAGGTAGTAGTAAAACCCTGTCAGTGGCAACCGCTGTGCTGACTTGGCGGGTATTGTCACTTTTGCAATGCATTAGGCCTTGGAGGTTTTCATTGACCACATAGTTCAAACGGCAACGTTGCGAGTCACCGATGTGGGTCATATGCAATACGAACTGGTGAGGTACAGGTGGTCCTGTACCAGTGTTGTCGACGCATATTGAAATCTCCCGCAAAGATGGCATATACATTGTTGAATCCAGCAGTCCAAAAAATCTGCGAGAATTGTTGAAACGAGACTCGTCACTTTTAATGAATTATATCAGTTATGCACAAGTATTTACTGTTCATAAAAGACGCACAAACTAGCTAGCCCTCATTGTCGAGTAGAACATTCACACCATAAAATGAACTGATTTATAGTAGTTGGCTCGTTATGAAACTAAACAGTAATGTGTTAACAAATGGAGAGTAGCATTGGGTATGCACGACAAGGTATCGACAATTTCACAAGAAGTCTACTTGTGTGAACTATATAGCGCCATTAGCTCAGCAACATTGACCATAAATGAAAACTGTGGAGTAAGTAAACAATCGTCACCTTCACTAGGAACGTAAAACAACAACCACCCACACAATAATGTTGAACAGCTAAAACCAGTATATTCTCATAGAAAGCATTTATGTGGAATAACTTCCACGTGGTTCTGCATTGTTTGCACCTTAACTTTGCAGACGGCAACAATGAGGTGTATGTTATGCTTGCTTTACCCACGCCGAGCTTTCTCATAAAAGTGGCCTGATCCTTGAAGCAACGCAGCAGCGGGTCAGATGCAGAAAGCTTCAGGATAAGGCGAATCACTTCAGGAGACGTTATGGCACCGGTTACGGTGAAGACAGCTTAAACTGTAGTGCTTTTAGGTCCCAAAGCCACAGTGCTATTATGAGGGACACCCGAGTAAGTGAGATAAAAAAGTTTTGCTCCCTTGGGGTTTAACGTGCACCAAACAATACGAACAGCTAGCTTGCCACGTATATTGAATCTTGGCTGCGACAGCTACGATTTATTCTCATGGCCTTCGGACTCCGTAGTCGAGAACCATAACCACTATACCACCGTGGTGGGTCAGATAGATTCAAGGGGGGGGGAGGTATAATTACTCGCGAATAATTACCAAATGCAAAGCGTTCCTTCGCATTAAGTAATGTCAACGTATATATCCATCAAGCCGCTTACGTCTGGGTGCTTTGGTGATCCCCTTCTTAACTTGAGTGAACCAAAATTACTATGGGAGAGTAAGATGCATGGTTAGATCAATATGATTTGCTGGTCAGGACATAAAAGATGTCACTATCCTGTCGCGTACGTGTCAGACCCTCTTCTCTAGACGTGTGCCACACACCCTCGGGCTGGTATGTGCCACAGCTATGCGGGTTTGCGTAACAGATAATTGACAGTTTATATCTACCTAGTATTGGCGAGCACAGACACAGGTAATTTTAACGCGTTAGCGTCAACAAAAAGCAAGCATCGGCAGCGATGACCGGACAAATGCAGGAAATAGAATTCAGGGTCCCAGCAGGAATATAACCGCGGAATTCTGCTTGGCAATCAAGTATTCTACCACAGAGCCACGCCAGGTTTCTCAACTACTTTTCAGATACAACCGAATGTTCGTGAAACGTCCATTTTGGTTGCAGTGCTGGTTATCTAATCTGATAAACGTTATATATGTACTCATTTGACACAGCCGTCACGTCGGCCTAACGTCAATCGCAGTTAAGCGCATTGCCCCGAAGTTGACTTAGGTAGCAGTGTCCATGACTACCATCCTCGCGGGCACCAGTGCTTCATATCAGATTACCGTTTCGGAAGTTTTTAATATCCATGTTGCTCTTGGCATCGTTATGCCACTGTAAACAACGGGCTATATAGAACATACGTCACGGTGTAACGTATGTCTATGGATAGATTTGTACAAATCTTTAGCGTCCCCTCGTAATATTTCATCAAGTAATAGATATAATACAGTTACGTTCCTTACGCCTGCTTCGCATAACACCGATTCCTAAGGTTAGCGACATCAGGAGAATTCGGTCTAATATGTAAATTTAAACAAGACTTTCACACATTTCGTCGGGTACCATTTGAGTTCTGTATGAATTGCTTTGTTGTCTTTTTATTATCTTGAAGTTTCGTTTTTCATTTCTAACTTAGTTTTTCCAAGCGACATGAAAAAAATTCCGACCAACTATGAACCAGAATACAGCGAACTTCATGCGTCCCGCCATATTCACAAGCGCGTCGCTTCATCTATGGCAAACGTGACGACGTAACCTCCCTGGAATGCCATGCGAAGAGACGCTGCACCAGTGTTTTAAGGAGTGGCGTTCCAAAAACGACCTTCAAGGAACTGCTTCCTTTTTTGGAGGAATGAAGGTACGCCAACCTTCCATTCATTATTGGTGGAACAGTAACGGTAACTTGTTACGTTTACGAGAGAATAGCATAGGGAACGTCTTTACTTTTGTAAACGTTTCACGACAGTGAACAGGTGCATGGGCGCAATGCACGCAGTCCTTAGCTGAGAGACCATGCCAATGAAGTGGGGAGTTTAGAAATTTATTGTCTCTGCGTTTCTCTGCAGCGTGCGCGCACGCTAGAAGAGCATAGCAAAAGTTTTCTATTGTATAATAATCAATGGGGTAGAAAACGAAAGTGAGGGTGAGGAAGATAGAAAATAGGAGAGCAGAACGAGTCTAGAGAAACTCAGAGAAATAAAAGATACAAAGAGAAATAGAAATGTAGAGGGAAATAAATCGAAGGGAGACAAAGAGACAGAACGAAATATATACAGACATGTGTTCGCCGACTGCAAACTGGGTATTTACCTTACTTGAAAATGTACATCCTATTCAATATTTTCTTCTCACACTGAAATTTGAAATCACACTGTACAAGTGTACGAGCATTATCCCTTTTTGGGTACTTTTTGATCAAAATTTTTAATATTTGTACATATGAGTTTATATTTTGTTGGAATATTAGAACAAGTATAGCAAACCCAAGTATACCAAAATATAGCAAAACGTTATAGATAAAGGAGAGAAATAAAAAAAGCTGAGCAAATTAATCTAATCGGAAAGAACAGAAGACAGAAGAAAACATATACAGGAATAGGTTCGCTGACTGCAAACAGGATACTACACTGAGTTAAAAATGTATATCCTGGACAATATTTTACACTCACATTTAATTTAATGATATTGGTACATTGGTCAATATTGCTATTTCATTATCTGAAGCGTAGTATTATGACTGCGCCTTTTAAGCCGAAGTGTAATGGGCCACGTGAATTTGACTTGAAATAGGCGAGCACAACAGTCGCATTTTTCAAGTGGCCTCTAAAAAAATTATCAAAATACGTTAATTTAGATTAATTTTGCGTAAAAATAGCCGGCTGGCAATCTTAAATTCGTTAAATATACGTAGCTCATTATGATACTTGAATTATTCACTTTATTTTGCCTCAAGATTATTCGACACTATATACTTATGAACCCCTTACCTGCTTCGGATGAGCAGAGTTCGTCTTGCCTAAGCTGTCCCCAAACACCTTAAAACGAGTAGAAAGTCGTTCTAGTGGAATAGGTACTGCCATCTAGCATTCAAGCAGTGAAGCGCAAATTAGCGGGTTACATTGCGGGCGAGTGCCTAGATGGCAGCACATGCTAAATGATTTTGTTTCTCCTATGGCAGGAGCGATGTTTTAGTATAAAAAGACGACGTGCAGTGGCGGCAACGCGTGCATAGCTGGCACGTGAACATGATGAAGACGCCATTTCTTTTCGTCATGTTCTTCAAGTGATGATAATTCGAGTTCACATATTTAGGTCTCTTCGATTTGGCTTGCACTGCCTGCACTACTTCTGAAAAGTGTCACAGCAGTGCCATCGGCGCTGTGGGCGCGCAGCACCGGTTCAGCAAATTCAGGTGCAGCCGTGACACTACAGCCCTGCGGCTACTGCCAAAACGAAGATGAAACTGCAGGCAGAGTTCGTCGAATAGCCAACGTGGCGTTTATGGATGGTCTTGTTTACCAAAACACTGCCATAATGGCTGTGTTCATGCCGTATAAAAAAAACTGCTTGACAGCGTCCATGATTCCGACAATGCCGATCTGAACAGTAACAGAGAATGTGTTGACAGAGTTTATGTTTTCATTCATCCTTTGCTCATTGTACGTGTATATGTCAGTCATACGTTCTCAGGTACAGAAACTTTGTTGGACACTTCCACGAGTATGATTTCAAGAGGTGGTTAATACTGTCTATAACGACCATTCAGCGGTTTAGTAGTGAATCCCGTACTGTCGGCCTTCTATTGAAGTGCGTGCGAGACCATAGAGCAAGAAAAATCGAAAAATCCCGGGTGTTCTTTCATCAACAGAGCCACTCTTCTTCACGCTATTTCATTATAAGACACGCGAGCAAGCTCCCTTGAATACATATTTTAAAGCTGTCTTCTTGATAGCTACCTGCCGCATCATCTTCTCGCTTTCGTAAAGACAAAGTGAGCGCGCTGCTTGTGCCTCGAGCTGCATTTTTATTATTTAACCTTTTTTTCTACGATTCTTACTGCAGTCAGCCACGGAGGATTTTTCTGCTCATGAGACACACATGTACCAAAATACACTTTAATAGCTGCCAATAAGACACGGCTAAGATTACCCATCAGTGGCAGGAGCTTGAATTAACTGTTTGCACTTACACGCATGCCCTGAACAACACACAATGTCGACGTCGTCTGCTCTAAGCTTGGGAAGAGGAACGGGCGCACGCCATGCTCCACCTCTCTGCACTTCCTTTTGAGCAAGAGCGGGCCGGCAGAGAACTCGTGCAACACGACGCTTGAACCGTGACAAGACGATGAAACCAGTGCAGAGTACGCACGAGGCACCAGTAAATCGAGAAGAATGAATGGTGTTGCACCCGTTAAACTGGTGCCACAGGTGCACCAAAATCAAAGATACCTTTTATCTTGTGTCCGAAAATACACACAGCGATTACGATGAAGGAGCGGCTCCATCGGTAATGATGAAGGCAGCTCAGATGCGAGCATTGCTCGTGCACGCCAGGGAAGCCACTTTGCATTATTCCGCGTTTTGAAATTTTCCACACAGCTTTTAGGCTTCCCAGATGAAATACGCGAAGCGTATACTTAGCCTATAAAGTGAAGTGAGTTGTGGCACTCGTAACTATTTTGTTTATAAGGTTTTTAATTTTATTAGCGGCAGGTCCCGAGTTGCATATGTATTGTTTAAAAATTAACTTTTATTCCGTAGATTTGACTAAGTTTGTGGGTAAAGTATTTTGATCATTGAGTAAAACCAAAATCGAAATCAGCAATGAAAAATGTGCACTTTCTCACTGGGATTCGTTTTTATGAACTATATAGGGTTAAAATATCGCATGTAATGTTGGTGTAACGACGCGTTCCAATTATCAAAATGTAACTGTAACGAGTTCCTTTTGCATTTAAGGAACCTGTAACGGGAAGTCGTTCCGAAATTCGGAAAGAACGAAGAAGTAGATTTCGTTACAATTTTAGGGGAACGTGTAAAACATTGCACTACACCAAGTGAACGCTCAAGTTCCAACGCTCAGTCCTCCAGATCGCGTGTTTCGCAGTTTTTTCTAACCTAAAAACTTTCGCTGTTTTTATGGGAACGTCAAGAAAACTTTGCTCATATAAGTCCACATTGCATGCAGTACGTCCTGAGGGGGCCGCGGAAGCAATTCCGTGAAGTACATACGCTCCTACGTTTGTAAGAAAAGAAAGGGAAAAAAACACGTCCTTTTTGTGTTACGAGTGAGTCGTAATAGCAGTACAGTGCCTGAAAAAGTAAAACCATGTTTGGCCGCATATGTCAAGTTGCGTAGAGCATTTTTGAAAACATATCAGTTCAACATGCATCACGCTATAAGTACAGCATGCTTTGCGGGTAGTTTCACGAGCGCTCTTGGAAACACTTCTCACTCACAAAAGCTTTCTGTCATGGTATCAACAGTAGTATTCATCTCTGATTATTTTTGGAAGTTAAATGTTCGATTTCAATTTCATGAGTATGATGCTTTACAAACGCAAATGTGATGATCCCATTTAGGCTGATATTGAAATGAACAGAACATACACCGCAGCCTTTCGTTGCGTGGAAGCTGGGTAAATGTAAAAAATATCGTGGTTGGAGCTAGCGCTAGGTCTACGTCTACCCCGTAAACTACATTTAGCAAGTATACTGGCTCTTTACGGACCAAAAAGTATTCTGTGCAGATTCATATATCTTGTGTCCAAACATAATTTGGGACATCAAACACTGAAATGAAGGCATGACGTTCTAGCCAGCTGTTCAGAAACCTGGTGACATTACTACCATTCGAATACGAAAGCTCGTAATCTTGAAGGCATGGATGGTATAGAAATAATTAAAGCTTAATACTGCGTTAAAAGTCGCAAAGCATGCCATTTTCTTGTGCTTGAAAGCACTACTTTGTGCACTAAATTTTTGTTAGAGATACTTCCAAATTCAGTACGAGCCCTCCCGCACAAAGGTGGTGTCTGCCTTCAACACGGCTTTGTGTCACACTAGTGAGGTTAGTAAAATGGACTCCATGGGCTTTATCTAGAAGAGACGCAGTTAGTGTGCTTACTCGAGTATTTTCATTCGTCCCCCGATTTTTAATCGTCTGAATTGCATGTATCCACTCAGAGTGAAGATGAAAAGTCTGCCCCATAGGGTTTTATACAATAATACCTAGAAAGAAATTTGGTGCTGCGATCGTGTACCTCCATTATAATTATGGGAAGTACAGGCTTCGGATTGGATAAGGTTAGCTAGAGAACGGTCTACGAACTTTGTCCTACAGTTGGGTTCTTTGCTCAGCGCGTGTAGTGGGGTGTGGTGAAAAAGGCTGAAGCAGTGCTTTTCTTGTTCCAAGAGGCTTCTGACTACTACATCTCCTGATTTTCGGCGACGTTGGAGCCTACGAGTCGTATTTGACAGTTTAAAATAAGCGTCGTCCACTCACCACTGCGTTTAGATGTAGTGCCTCATGCCAGTGCAGGATATTGCCTCGAGTTCATGTTTTCCACTAGCGCGTCTTCCATAAACTCATTTTAAATTTACTTCAAAGCGATTCCAAAACTAAGTAGACGCACCGTCACGCTCCGCTAACTCAACTTCACACCAGAACCAGAGGTGCGTGGGGGCAGACCTCTGAGACAGACGCACCTCACGTCACGGAAGACGAAACAATAAGTGTTTCATTTATTACTGTAATGGTATTTTCATAAATCAATAATACATTCGAGAAAAGACAAGCATGTTTGTTTTCAAGTGTTGTAATAAAATGATTCATAAACTCTTGATGCCAAATCTGGAACTCAATGGCGGAAAGATGCATACCCTGATGATTGAGTTTCCCCAGGTTTCCGTTTTGCCGCCTGGTCACCACAACTTTTTGCAATAAAGTTTGCGTACAAATAATTGAAGAAAGTTTATAATAAATATAAGTTCATATTACTTTGTATTACACTTGAAAAGGAAACGTCGCTAATTTCAAGAATGTAATCCATCCGAAGCGGATCCGAAGCCTGCCCTTCCCATAATTCCCATAGCCCCGCCGCGCTGGTCTAGTGGCTAAGGTACTCGGCTGCTGACCCGCAGGGCGCGGGTTCGAATCCCGGCTGCGGCGGCTGCATTTCCGATGGAGGCGGAAATGTTGTAGGCCCGTGTACTCAGATTTGGGTGCACGTTAAAGAACCCCAGGTGGTCTAAATTTCCGGAGCCCTCCACTACGGCGTCTCTCATAATCATATAGTGGTTTTGGGACGTTAAACCCCACATATCAATCAATATCCCATAATTCCCATAGGGGTACAAGCGCCACTGAAGAAGCCCACGTAGACACTAGCCCCAGATTTGCCTCATTCCCTTCTCGGTATTATTGTATGAAACTCTATGCACTGCCCTGACACGATTCCCGTGTCTGATCGTCGCAGGCAGCGCTAATATACTGCGCGGCTGCGCCTGCTTGTCCCGGGCACGAATACCAAATGTGAGCTTATTCTCGCGTCAATTTCCGATGTGGCCACGTGATCAAATGTGGCGTGACCACAGTACAGGTGATCGAGCGGCAGCGCTGCCACGTGGGCAGCGCGGCGGCCTTTGCACTAGTTTAGAACTGGCAGGCTTTGTACATATTTTGAATCACACTCGATACTGGTGCTAATAATAAATATGAAATATGTTTATTCACCTTTTTTATAAATATGTTTACTCACCTTGAGTAGCGAACTGTTACTAGGGGTTTGGTAACTACACGTGGATGCAGAAAACATGGCATGCGTAAATTTGCTGTCACTGGTTCTTTAAGGTAAATGAGTTAACATGTCCACGTATAAAGTCAAATATTTTGTATGGCTTGTCAGGTGCAACAAAGCAAACAAATACATATAACTAAACACGCGATGTCAACAATATTCGTTTGACAAATTTTAAAGCTTTTTCAGGTGGTCAAGCGCTATTTTTTTCACACCCAATGCGGGCGATGGGACAATTCTTTTCTTTTAGGCACAATGATACTTTATAATTAAGTAACATATTTGTTCCTAATTTGTCATGCCTTCGAGAATTGCACGGTGCGCATCTACATCAGTGTTGCTGTAGAAGTGTAACGAAAAGGCTGTGCCAAGTTGTAGGCCCTGCACCGTCACTTAAATTTTTTAGAGATAATACATGGCTGCGGTAAAAAACACAGAACAAAGAAGAGACGGGAAAAACCCTCACTTCTAGACAGATCCTCAGACTTGTTTTCAACAGTGATGGTAAGCAGTGAAAGATAGCGAGAAGACAAGCGAAATAGCTGCTGAATAAGCCAATTTCTGTTTTATAAGTGCGTTGTGAACTTCCAAAAGTGAAGAGATTGGTTTCCTTCATACATGCTGTGACCGGGTCGGCGAAGTATGTCTATAATGGCGTTGACTTGATTTGATATTTCTAGTAAAGTTGACGTCCATGACAACTATTGGTAATAGATAGTCACAAAATTCATGTTCGTTTACGAAAACCAGCACCTGTTCTTCCGTCGCAAGATATAACTTTTTCAGCTGCCATCTCGTGAGGAGTATTACGGTGGTCGTTGAGTATTGTAAACTCAAACGTCCTTGCTTGAGAAGTTGTTACTGCAAAAACTTCCGGCAGCGTTCCTTGGATCACTCTTGTATGCGAAACAGAAGCCTCTCTGAATTTGTGTGAGCACAGCGAAGACTGCTGTCCCGATAAAAGCTTTTGCGATAGTAATATTACACAACTCAATATAAACGGACGTACCTCGGTACGCACGCTTCTACGAAGGACATTTGTTAGCGTGCTAAATGCCCCATGTTACGATATGATAATTAACTTTGGCCCTAAACTTTTGTGGAAACTTCGGCGACATTGAGCGTATCTATCTATCTATCTATCTATCTATCTATCTATCTATCTATCTATCTATCTATCTATCTATCTATCTATCTATCTATCTATCTATCTATCTATCTATCTATCTATCTATCTATCTATCTATCTATCTATCTATCTATCTATCTATCTATCTATCTATCTATCTATCTATCTATCTATCTATCTATCTATCTATCTATCTATCTATCTATCTATCTATCTAGCAACCTCTAAGCTCTCCTGGCCGTTTCAATAATGGTATCGATACGAAAATTGGCACGACATATCATAACTGTATGACGAGCATAAGTGACTAGTCATAACATGAAAATTAAGAAATGTATGCATGAATGTTATGATTTACATATCATTATCTTGCTGCTCTTGCGGTGGCTCCGTTCACTTGACATATTGCAACTGGTATAGTATGACATGACTGCACGGCAAATATAAGCGGCCCACTGTAATGCGGAAATCATGACATGCATGCCATGTCAATTATGACCACACTTCACGCTCATGGTGCGCTCGTGGTTGGTTCATTTGCCTCACATATCACAATTGTATTTGGTATTACGGAACGTGAATTAGTGATGAAGGCATAAGACTGGTGCAATCATGTTAATAATAAGATGCGTGTCATACAAGAACACGAATACTTGCTACGCTCAAGATGCGATTGCGGCCATTTCGATAACATCACATATACTAAATTTGGTATTACGTGACGTGAATGAACGACGAGGGTAAATGACACGCCCAAACAGGATAATCATGATATGCGTGTCATGTAAAACATGAGTACGTTATACGCTCATAGTGCACTCGTAGTCGTTTCGCTAGCTTCGTATACAAAATTCGGTGTTTGGTGACCTGAACAGATGGCAAGAAAACATGACTGGTACAAACATGATAATCATGAGATGCTTGTCATAAGAACAAAACAATATACCACGCTCATGATGCGCTCGTGGTCGTTTCGCTAGGTTCCCATATGCCAAATTTGGTTTTAAATGCCGTGAATTGACGACAAAAAGAAATTCCAGATGCAAATAGGATGATAACGACATGGATGTCATGTACAGCGTAATTTACGTCCACCTCTTAACGTTGTGCTGATTTTAAAGTGACGTATAAATCTTCCTCATTAATGTTTAAGATATTATCAACTACCACTGTACGTGGGCTCTGCACTTTTTTAATTTACTATAAAATTCTGGATCTATATCAGCGTATTACCACATAGGCCAATCTAACAACTCAACAACCATGTGTATGTAATTTGCATTCCACAAAGCATGCCCATTACTTGGCACTACTGCAATTTTAACATTTGCCCAACATTTTTCGTTCTCGACGTGCGTGAGAATGACCAACACTGCATCCACACCCCATCACATAAAAAAAAACTCTGTGATCTAGCTCAACAACTCATTTATGTATTATACCACCATTGTGTCGGGTTTTCAAAAAATTTTCACCATTAGCTCACAAACACAGTTGGCGAGATTCATGGGATGGAAGGAGAAAATATCAGTGCGATAGTTTACTGGTTTATGTACTTAAAATACACGAGCTAATTTTCATTAATCTGGGAGAGCTTCCTAAATTTAGATAACAATAAATATCTCTAAAAGTGTTGTTCTTTCTGGTCAAATGTTCATGAAAATCATATGCGTAACATCATCTGAAACCGCAGCTTTGTAAGGCATGACGAAAGAGCTAGGACATTTCGATTTGTCTAAACTAAACTGAGCCGTGTTGACGGTTCTTGGATATAAAACAAGCTGCTACTAAATGTTAATTTGAGTGCGTAGTATATATTGCGTACGCGAAATGACATCAATGCAGGTAATCAAAGGTGATACATTCGCCAAGCCGCATTATGGACACCTCGAAAGCATAATATATAGTCAGGGTATTAACAATCATAAAAACAGCAAAGAATGAAGTGGCAATGCTCACGTTTTGTTCTTTGGCGTATGTATTCTTTTCATACATTTTCATATGTAATTCGTTATTGCAACCATAATAATTTCTTTGCGACTGTATACCCTATACCCTAGTGAAAAAGAAAGGAGGATGAAGTACCTGTTGTCGCCAAGTTCCGGAAGTCCGTCACCGACAATCACTGATGCATACACGTCGTTGGGTATATCGTCAGGATGTGGGGCACATTTGCGTTCAACGTATATAGAAGTCATGCGGGCATTCCTTATTCGACACAGGTACTGCAAGTACGGCATCATGAAGTCCATGGAAGGGTCTTCGAATGCAGAGACCTCAATTCTGAGTAGCGCGGTTCCTTTTTGTAAACTAAAGCTCTGGTAGAAGTGTCCAGGAGGTCGGGTGACAGCCGAGATATGCAGGTGCAAGTGATAAACGCAATGGTGCACACTCAGCAGTGCCCTGGTAAATGTCTCCCACTCTGCGAGATCATCTGCAAATATCGAGAGGTTACTTCATCAAAAAACACTGCAATTGTTCCCAAGCTAAGTGTACGCATTCAAAGCTCATTTCAAGTTACAAAAGTTGTTCATTATCTCTCACTTCAGAAAGCTATAGCCAATAGCATTGTCGCATTGTTACGTTGGGAAGAACACAAGCAAGACCACGGCGGTTGGCCAGACGCACGTTCACATTGCTACCGTGCGCTGAAGAACAGATGCAGGGGGCGAAGAAAACGAGAACTCATAAAACCTGGGAGGGCGCTGCAGCTTGGCAATTAGTTGCATAACGCGACAGCGTAATCGGGCCGCATGCGATTCAGCTTAATTTGCTTGTCTGACTTGGTGTCTCGGTGGGCACTCAACCATGCCGAAAGAATACGAACGTCTCTGTCCGTAATATGGACAGTTTGAAACAATCCTAGAATGCCTTTTGCAAGTACAATTGCGCACTTCTCACAACGCCATAATTATTCGTTTTGCAAATTACCGAAGGGCCTACTATGTGCCCGCAGAGCAACACGCAAACGTATGCAACTTCTGTATTGTTTGAGGGTTTCGCTTATATTAATGGCTAAATATGTGAGCGCTTTCTTATGGTTGGGCCTTCGAGACACTCATTCGTTGCGCAAGTCGCATGCTTCGGCACCTAGCACTATCCGACGCTTATACCACTCAATATTGCATGAATAAGGCAGCTGCTCCCACTATCTGACTCTCATATAGTGGCTTAATTCGAAGCAATCAAGTGGTTCTCTGGTTTAAACCTCGTTTGCCACATGGAAGAGTTTGGTTTCATTCTTACTGAAACCCAATATTTTAGTATTTACCTTATTTGCATAATTTACGATTTTTAGGTTATTGAAAACTCGTATTGTTTGCTCACAACCAACGAAGCCGACACTGGCAATTTTCCGCAATAAGCTGTTTAACAGTTTCGCATTGAAAATCTTGTAAGGCTTCTATTTCAGTACACTAATGCCTTCTTTGAGAGAGAGAAAAAGCGAGAGAGAAAAACAAACGAAGTGCGGGGAAGTTAAGCAGGTTGCACCCGGTTTACTTCCTTACAGTGGAAGGGGGAATAGTAGGAAAATGTTAAGTAAGGAGAGAAGAAAAGGAAGGAAAAGGCTCGTAAGGCCAAGGGAACTAATACACTTGACTCAAAACAAAGCCTGAGTAGCCTTTATTCTACATTTACTCAAACAATACAAGTATGGCTTTTGTGAAAACTCAGCCTGACCATTCTCCTCACACTTTCCAGCGTGAAAATTCACTTCTGTATTTTATTGCACAATCTGCTATTCCTAGCAACTAGAAAGAAGAAGTGTTTAGATCAACTTACGCGCATCGCCCCACTGCTATCCCAAAGCGGTGTATCCCATACGCAGATATACAAATGCTTTCCTGAACACATAACAGCCAAGCCATTCAAGCTTTAGGATATGCAGGCTGTCGTTTAAGATACTTAGGCGGGTACGTGGCGGATCGTAAGAAGATCCTAGCATAGCATATTTATGAACAGAACAGTATAGCAAGAGGGCGATGAAGGAAAGTTTGAAGAGGAAGCCAATCTATTTGTCAGGAGGAAGAAATAAAAGGACGGGAGAGGATACACAAAGTATAGCCCTATATAGTAATTGAGTATTGAATAGATACGCGCACTATAAAATAAATAATGGAATGGTAAAGAAACTGAGCATGGGGAGGAAGAAAAATAAGGGGAACAAGGGTAAAGCAGGAGATTTCGTTGCAGAGTACACTTCATCAATTGAATGAGAAAGGGAAATGGAAGTGAGGAGAATCGATGAGGTTAGGAACAGGTGAGAAAGCGCATCATAGTACCTCCTGGCATTACATTGCCATGCATAGTATACATAACAAGGTGTTCAGTAAAGACAAATACAGCGTGATGAAGAAGGGAAGGAGGAGAGCGTATGGCATCGCATCAGCAATGCTATAAAGAACAGAATGGAGGAGTGAGTGTTATGTAGAGAGATAACAGCGTAGGGACATGATCAAACTCTCATGTGGTGGCATGCTAAAGATGCAAGTTATTGCCTAAAGACGGGTAAACCTATTTTGTAGCATACGAACAAGTGCGACGTGGGGATTTACTACTTATGTCGATTTCACAGATATAATTTATGACCCTCGCCAAAATTGATGACACCCAAGTACATTACCTAACAAGCAAAGCTCATCACTTCATTATTTGCGGCGGTGTGAGAAGTTATACTTTAGCTCCATTACCGCGCAAAAACAAAGCTTTGTGGAATCCTGTGCGTGCTACAGAAAACTACATGAACTAGAATTGTGTAAACTGAGTGGCACTATGAGTTAGCATGTACCTAGCCTGCCCGAAGGATTCGCCGCAGCTGTAGGCCGCAAACGAGTAGTGCCATCGGTGCTGCACGGGACCGAATGTTTAAAGTCGTCGCCATAATTTGTGTTGTCCGGAAATAAAGTGTTTTTCGTTTAACGAAACGGAAGCATTGGACAATCGAAATATTTGCAGTATTGGAGCACTTCCCTGCTCAGACTTAAGCCATGCTCGATTCACTGTACTCTTATGTTACAGGTTCGATCAGCACAATCAAAAAACCAAATCGGAAATTAACAAACACGTATGCTTTTCACAACGTTGAATTCTGTGACGTTGCGAAAATTCGTCTAACAAAGACGTTATAAAAGTACCGGTGAAGTACATTAGTAAGCTCATAGGCGTCAGTTGTGGCCGTGACTGCACGTTTTTTTCGCTCCATAGCCATTGCGCTCCCTGTTCAAGCTCAGGCGTATTGGTTCCATAGGGCACCCCGTATAATGCAACATAATTGCGTTACATGCCATGTACCAGAAAACATACGCTTTATTTTGATATCGTGAAAGGAAAATTTACAATAAATGCAATCAAACTGACATGTAAGTGCGAAAAAACATTAACGCATGAGGGAAAGGAACTGCCACTCGCTCCTCGTGAGTTAGCAGCTGACAGGGCATCGTCGCTCTCACTGCCGTTGCTTTAACAGCCTTCTACGCCCAGTGAAAGATCCTCGTCATCAAGATGGTTTCTTTTTGCACCACAGCTGAAAGCCATTTGATAACCTTGCTCCGCCGAACGACCTCGTGAGCATACTGTGAGCCCAGTTTACCTGGGCGTGGAGAAGATTTTGCTCTCAAACTTGTCGAGAAGAAAATCGCTTGCACTGTGCGGTCATCTATGAACAAACTTGCAAACAGAAGTGGTGCAGCGCTAGCCAATTTGAGATTGCTCAGTTACGGAAGAGCGAATCACTACGTCGCGCGAATTCCTGCGTATAATGTTATGGGATCCATGCGGTACAAAGCATTGACGACTGCTATGTGCAAATAAAACAAGGTGTTTCAATTGAAAAGGTGAGAGGATAGCGGTTAACTAACCTACATGGCTGCGAAAACCTTGAGAAGCTGCCTTGTGTACTCTGTGAACTATTTCATAAATTTTTCTGGTAGGCTAGTTGGTACATGCTTACTGAAATACACAATGACGTGTACCATCAAGGAAGAAAAATTATGAATAGAACAGAAAGGGGACACGTATTTTACGTAAACCTCGCGTCTCGCAGCACGAATCAGATTATGCTTGTGATAAAGGGCCAGGCAACATGCTAAGTCGTATTGTTCGTCAGTCAGGCTACCACGTTGAACAAGCAAGCGACTGTGTAGTGATGCCATTGTGTCCTCAGCAGACCACTTTGATAGGACGCTTCTGAATTCCGCTTGGCGGTGCGACAGTCTAAGGGCCTTGCGGATAACCTATATATTAGGTATATTCGCACAAAAACAGAACATTCATGAATAGTGTAATCAACAGAGACCGTTGGGCCAGTTGGTTCAAATTAATATGTGAAAAAAGCGCAAAAAAAGAACTAAGAAAATGAAGGCGTCGTGTTGTGCCCTTCGTTTCTGTTGTATTGTAGTACGGCAAGGGAGAGGCAAAGGGAAGTGAGCATGAAGAGCAGTGAAAGGAAGGTGAGGGGGGAAAGTTGGAAAGAAGGAAGAGATCAAACGATGGCATAGCCATGCACAGTGTAGCATGCCAGGGGTGGGAATGAGTAGTTCTAGTTATTATGAATATTGTGAAGGTTTGCCGTGGGAACGGAGGATTGAGGGTAATGTAGAGAGAGATAACAGTGAAGAGGCATGATCAAACACTCATGTGAATTTGCCTGGTTGCGGCGCTTAATTTCTCCGTCTCCGCTACTAAATATGACTTCGCAGGCATGCAACTGGCTATAAGTAGATATTTAAACATATAATCTTTACGTGAGTCTTCTGGGGCATAAGCAGCACCAATAATGGCTTCTTTAGCAGCAGGAGTCAACTCGAAGCTGCACAGCTTCTGCATCGACACACTGAGATCTCGGGGAGCGTGCACCCATATTAGCTCTTGATCCCTGTGCATGAGCGTTCTCCTTCGCGCAATTGCAGTCAGCCGTACCCCGGTCTCTACTATGGTGGCTGCGGAAGAGTCCACTTCATGAGCCCGTCGGCGAGTAAGTGCCAGTGCTCTGTAGCAGCCACACACTTCCCCCACCCGAACTTTTTCTTCGTCCTGGAATATACGGCATAAGGTGTTCATTAGCAACGCGATCATTTATCAAAACTTCAGCCGCAAAAGTCACCTTAAGCGCTGAGGTATGAAACAGCAGGTGACATGACATTACAAAAATTTTATCGGTGATTTTCCATGAGTATCCCGTACGCTCAGAAATTTATTTGGCTATGTCGAGCAACGTGTATACGGGAGAGATATGATTTGCTCGAATGCATATTAACTGAAGTTCATCTTTCTAAAAAGACATAGCCCAAGAGAGAGAAGGTACAAAGCCGCTCCTACCATTCGGTTGTTCGGCCAGCCCGAAACCAAGCTTTAAAAAGGACGAAAGAGCAGAAATGAGGGCTTGTTTAGAGATGCATAATGATGAGCAGTGGACAAAAAACTGAGCCACAAAAAAGCACTTGCCTTGTGTAGTTCTTCCTCGTTTTGTTTCTCTAACTTTCCAGCTGTCCAGTATTATGCCCTAACGAGGGCATACCTACTTGAAGGCATGTCGTCATCGGTACTCATGCCCAGCACTTTACAAAGTAGCTACCGTTGGTAGCTACTTTGCAAGAAATCGGCTTTTTTCGACCTCGTCTCCGGACAAGAACTTTAGGTGTTCCTTGTATTATTTGTTCCTTGTATTAAACTCCTAATAGTGTCTTTAAAAGCCATTCACCTTATTTGAAAAAAATAAAATAATGAGCAAGCCCAACGGCTACCCTTTGTTTACAAGCTTTCCCGACGTGTCAGATGATGAATGCGCATGCCCTTAGCCCGCCAGTTGTCTGGGCCTCTTA
The DNA here is from genome assembly GCF_043290135.1 of Rhipicephalus microplus. Taxonomy (NCBI): domain Eukaryota; kingdom Metazoa; phylum Arthropoda; class Arachnida; order Ixodida; family Ixodidae; genus Rhipicephalus; species Rhipicephalus microplus. The sequence goes on along the minus strand of NC_134710.1, from coordinate 415,337,991 downwards.
TTGGCACCTCGGCAAGTAGTGTTTTGTCAAGCCAACGCGAGCGAATACTGCCATTATGTTCTTGTTCATGTATTCGCTGCGACTCCCACCGACAGCAGGAGATTAACAAAAAATTCATTGGTGTAAATATTTCGCAATAGGTTTTAGAAAATGCGTAAGTTATGCAAGAATACTTACAAATTAAACAAGAAATTTAAGTGTGGCTTTCGTATATAAAACTCGCAAAGTTGAGCGAATATTGGCAAACGCATGGCTAGCACGCTGCTCACGCTGTCCGCCATCAAAGGTCACACTACAAGACAATTTCTCATACAGATACACAGTGCCTGTTCGTGCTTGAGTGGGACAAACTCATATCTGCAAAAAAGGTAGCAGGACTGGTATTTCAGCCAGACATCCCAAGGTAAAGCTAGATAAGCATAATGGCATCTTGAAATTTTAGCGCTAGCACACAGGGACACAGAAGAGAGCACAAACAGGCGTAATGCAACAACTGGTTTATTTTTCAGAGCACATTAAATTTATACCCCTCAGATCTGCGCTTTCTGTTCACCAAAAACACACACGCACAGCGCACATATCCAAAAAACGATGAGAAGTTCACAGAATAACAGTCATGAGCAAAATTTCTGTCGCCAGTAAGGCTACCGAAGAGAGGCTAACACAGCTATCTTTCTGTTTGTCTATGAGATAGGCCTGCAATACTTCTCTTGACGTCCTGTTTTGATTCTTATATATCAAGGTGGTGTTGCTAAAAGAAAGAGAGCATGCGCACTCATTGCAATGCATTGCCAAATGGGTGTTAGGAATTGAACACTTGAGCTTGTGTTTTATGCTGCATTCCTTGTGTACGCTGGTCACACTCTCACATTTCTGGTTCACCAACGCGCACACTCCTCCGTTTAGGTTTTAGCTGAAAACACCACCTTTACATAATACTTTCCGGCCACCTTTTATATTCTGTGCGAAAGCCTATGTACATAAGGAATTAAGCTCTGCCGCGGTGGTCTAGTGGCTATGTTACTCGGCTGCAGACCCGCAGGTCGCGGGTTCGAATCCCGGCTACGGCGGCTGCATTTCCAATGCAGGCGGAAATGTTGTAGGCCCGTTGGCTCAGATTTGGGTGCACGTTAAAGAATCCCAGGTGGTCGAAATTTCCAGAGCCCTTCACTACGGCGTCTCTCATAATCATATGGTGGTTTTGGGACGTTAAACCCCACATATCAATACATAATGAATCGATGCCACCTCAGAACTACAACCAGTTATCCCACCTGTTCGAAACATGGCGCCGTTGTATGTTTGAGCTTCTTTAATAGCGTGATACCTACAGACAACATCACAGAGAACAGGTACCCTGCATCCTGGAGCCTAGAAGCCTGTTCATGAAACGATGTATGATGACGTCATTTATTGTTGAACAATAAAAACTGTTTACAATACTGCTTTCCTAATTATAGCTGCAAATCTGGCAGTGAAATTGAGTGGTTTGACATCTTTTAATTGATTCGTATGTGGGGTTTGATGTCCAGAAACCGCCCAATGATTATAAGAGACGCCATAGTGGAAGGTTCCAAAAATTTTGACCACCTGGGGTTTTTAATGTGCACCTAAGTCTGAGCACACAGGCCTACAGCATTTTCGCCTCCATCGAAAATGCAGCCGCTGCAATTTGTATTTGATCCCGTGACCTGCAGCTCGACATCTTTTGCCACCTTTAGCAGAGAGTTGCGGCTCCTTTTTGAACATACCTAAGAGCAACCCTGACTGCACACAAAGCAGGGAGCTTTACCTTTTGCCTATTTACTGCTTACAAAGCAGAAAGAGGCTTAGAATGTCAATATAGACCGAAAACATGCCCACGGGTACTTTTTTGTGCATTAGCATATGCAAGAGGTTTATTGGTGTTTGATTTCATTCATGAAAACGTAATTAATCAAAGCCTTCAACCATTTCAAATGCCACTTGTGTGAAGTGATGCATTACGTTCATGTTGAAGCAATTATAACATTTTGGATGGCTTTGATTAGGATTCGTTGATGCACACACCTCTACATCGTGGTAATAACCCATTTCATGCCACTTCACTTTAACGCGATAGTATTAACTCCCATTGTCGCAGAACATACGGTGTCTACAACCATGTGTTAGACACCCCGATGGATACAAAGAACAGAAAAGAAGTGTTCTTGTCCAAATTACCCCCGATTTCTTGCGAGATAACAGAGCATTGTACCACAGAGCTATATGCCAGTGCTTGAAGGATCTCTGTATAAGCACCGAAGTTTCAAATTGCGGGTAATACAGGGGTAACGTCCACTCAGTCATAGCGTTAAGAGATGTAGTATTGTACAATAAAAAACCAGAGTTACATCAAGCGTCACGTCATATCAAGTTGGTAACGATAGGGATGATTAAACTAGACCATCTGCTATGGAGTGCGCAGCTCCTGTCGAAAACATTACTATTAGTCACATCATAAACAAAGCACACTGCTACACATGTGCCCGCGCTTGACTACATGTTTGCAGTGCGTATTTCTGTAGAAGCGAAAGTTGTGCTACTTTAGAAAGTATATAACTGCGCAAAAAAGAAACACAAGAACGAAATAGACAGGACGATCGCAAAAAAAAAAGAATGTGATCGTCCTGTCTACTTCGTTCTCGTGTTTCGTTTTTTGCGCAGTTACAATTTTCCTAAATATATTATCAACTAGCCCCCCCCCCCCCCGTCATAGGCTTGTCGTGCTGTGCTTGTTGCTGGTTCATGCTTGGAAAGTCAGCGCCCTATCTTCTCTTCCTCAGTCCTTGTCTGTATTTCTGCACTGTTTTTACTTCTCAAGTACTTTCATATAACGTGGAAAGCTGGATGTCGCCAACACGCTCAGTCTTCAAATGCAAAGCATGAACATATACTAAATCATTCTTTGCGTGCATAGAGTGCATAGAAAGACTGAGCTGATGCATACTAATAAGTATACCTAATTTATTACCATAAAAAATGTCTACTTTCTGACACATACTCTTTCGCGCTTAAATTAGGCGACAGCTCTAAATAAAGAAAATTCGATAAACATGGGCGCTCTCATCTCTTATTTTTTTGTGCGTCCTGAATAATCGCTGCACGCAACCCGTACTTTCAAGCCTATACCAGGCACCATTACTCGCCTCCCAACGGTACAATGTGATGCACACGAGATCCAGTGCTCCTATGAATGGCAGCAGTGTTTTTAAATGCCACAAACATTTTTAGCGAACTTCGGCAAGTTTGACCGTATCTACCTATCCATCTAGCCATTTATCTATCTGGCGGCGTAAGACTTTTTGCTCTCGTGGACATTTGGATACTGGGATTTAACAAAATTGATATGACATATTCTGATTCTATGACGAGCGTCAGTGACTAGTCATAACCTGACTATCATGACAGTTATGCCACAATTGATATAATTTACATGTCATGGTCTTGCTGTCGTTTCGGTGGTTTCGTTCACCTGATATAATGGTATGGCATGGCATGACTGCATGGCAAACGTAAGTGGCAGGGCCGCAACAAGTAAATCATTACATGCATGGCATGTAAGTCTTGACAACATGCCACGCTCATGGTTAGCTCGTGGTCGTTTCGCCAGCTTCACATACGCCAAATTTTGTATAATGATGATGTATGGTGTTTTGTGGCGCAAGGGCCATATGACGGCCAAAGAGCGCCAGGTCATAAGACGACATGTGAACAACGAATATGTTGGGTGGCTGTATAAGGACCTTGAAATTCCTCGCCCTAAAGTGGGTAAAACTTAGAAGTAATAAAATACGGACAGGGAGGTGAAATTTATAGTAAAATTGGGTGGCGAAAGATTCCGATAATAAAAGCATGTGCGATGATATATGGCACTAGCGCGAGTGCCTTCTCAGTACCCTTGTGTCCAAGGGCAGTGAGGCAAGTGCTTTTTAATGTTCCACCGCAATGCCTCGGTATATTACATTATAGAAGCGGAAATTTCCTAAAAAAAGCTAGCACAGGCTTATGAGTGAAAAGTGGTTCCCTACCGACGAACATTGCAGGGTGTAATGGTATATGTTGTCGGTAGTGTAATAGAAAGTATTGTCTTCTTAGAGTGTCTAACTGTTAGACACTTAATGCTTCACCTGTTAGCGCTTCACCACATCTGTCACACAATGGTAGATCGCCACTAGACAAAAAATGTGAGTTTGTAGTATACGTGTGTCCTATCCTGAGCCTTGTTAGTGGTACCTCTATCGAGTAAAGTGAGATGAGGACAGCTTTTTTGTTTTTTAAGAGTTTGCAAAGCTGTTAGCAAAGTGAGGGAGCCCGTATAAATTACTGCTTTTTGTTTTTGTAATTGTTTGATGTGTTTAGCGACCACAAGTATCGCATAAGCTTCCTCTGTGAAGATACTTGTGTCTGGATGTAGAAGGCCAGCTTCCGAAAAGGATGGGCCGACAGCAGCGTAAGGCCGACACAGAGAAGTCGACTTAGAGTCATCTGTAAATAAGTCAGGACGTGTGTGTGTTGAAGTTCCACGAAGTATGTTGGGATATGGGCAATGGGTGCGTGTTTTGTAACGTCTAGGAAAGAAACATCGCGGTCTGTAGTCTACCACTACCATCGTGGTGGGTATGCTACAGGAGCCACTAAACTGTGTTCAAGTGACACACCAGTTTGCTCAGCTAGATTCTTCGGGTGAACTGAGTAGGGCTGCCTCACCGAAGGCCTGTTTTGAAACAAAATGGTGCTCGGCAAAACTTTAATAGTGTAGTATGAGGGGTGCGTCTTGTCTGATTTCAAGTTAAGGGAATATATAAAGGACACGTAAGTTCTCCACAGATGAAGCGACCACTCATTTGACTCAGCGTAGATGATTTCTACGGGGCTGGAGCGAAAAGCACCCGTAGAAAGGCGAATGCCAAAATGGTGCATGGGGCCTAGCATCTTCTAAGCACATTGAGCCGCAGACTGTTAAACTACGGCCCCATAGTCTAAACGGGTGTGAATGAGGCTTCTATACCTATTATTGAGACAGTGCCTGCGACTACCGCATGTTGTACGTGACAACACATTTAGAACATTTATGGCTTTTACACATTGTTATTAAATACTTAATGTGCGGTATGAAAGTTAGTTTGTTGTCCAAGAATAGGCCTAAGAATTTATGCTCGGCATTAACAGGCAGAAGTTGACCATTCAGTTGAATGTCAGGTTCTAAGTGGATGCCTCGGTTTTGGGAGAACAAGGCACGTGTGCTTTTTTGCGGGTTCAGTCGGATTCTATTTTCCTCTCCCCATTTGGAGACCTTGTTTAAACCTAGCTGAGCCTGCCACTCACACAATGCCAGGTTTCATGATTTAAAGCCAAGCTGGACGTCAACGACAGATGTACAATAGAACATAATGCGGGGTATAGACAGGTGCAAGGAATTCATTTTGGTAATAAATAGTGTGCAAATAAGTACACCGCCTTGCGGTACTCCCGTTTCTTGTACAAATATTTGGGAGAGAACACTTCCCACATGGACACGAAATGTCCGATTGGACAAGTAACTCTCGATTATGAAAAGCATTCTATCACGCACACCTGGTGAGAAAAGTGTCTTAATATGCCAAAACACCATGTTGTGTCGTAAGCCTTCTCGATATCGAGGAAAACAGAGAGGAAGTATTGTTTGTGGACGAAAGCGTCTCGGATCTCTACCTGAATACGCACCAGATGGTCGGTGGTGGATCTATCCTCTCGAAACCCACTCTGGAATCGGTAGAGCAGATTGTGTGCTTCAAGCAAATGTAACAGTCGGCGGTTCATCATCTTTTCAAAAAGTTTGAAAAGGCAGCTTGTAAGTGCAATGGGCCAATAACTCGAAACTTAGGAAGGTTCCTTGCCCTGTTTCAAAATAGGAATAATAATAGCCTCTTTCCAGGAAGTAGGAATGGTGCCAGAAAGCAAGATAGCATTGTATAGAGGAGAGCAAAGTTTTTTGTGTTGTGAATGGCAGGTTTTTCAACATTTTATATGTGACGCGGGGAAATATTACTGCAGAAGTTAAGTGATGTTTGCAGCTCCGCTAAGTTGAAAGGTTGGTTGTTTGCCTCGAATGTTGTACACTTGTGTTCTAGTTTCTGCTTTTATCTTCTTGCTTTATATGTTTGGAAAGCTACAGTATAGTGTGGACAGTTAGACACCTGCTCGTAGTGTGCACCGAGGAAGTTTGCCGGATCTTCCAGGCTGTCACTGTGTTTTTACGAGCGGGAGTGAGTACACTTGACTTCCTGCTACCGTACCAACCATGTTCCAGACTTTACCTTCTTGTGTATATCAATTGATCCCTTATCAAAAGTTGTGCCAGCTTTCTCTTCTGGCCTGCCGACGCGTTCTCCTGCCATGAGACTTGATTTTCTAAACGCTGTCAAGATTTTCGGCTGTCAGTTAGTTCCGAAGCAACCTCTTCACCTTGTTCCACTCTTTTCGCGCATTACGACACCCAGTATTTCACCACGGGACATGTCGCTTGCCGGGCAATCCAGATGTTTGCGGAATGAACTTAGTTGCTGCATCAATATGGAAAGCTTTGAAGTACAGCACAGCTTCATCAATGCTTAACCAACATATGTCAGTCCAACCTAAATAAGTAATGTTATGAAGCTTATCCCAGTCGGTTTTGTATGTCACCCATTTCGGAACACGTGAAAGACATTCTTATGATATTGGTGTACTCAAAACGGCAGGAGAATGGTCACTTCCGTAGGGACTTTTATAAGTTTCCATTGGAGTAATGGTACAAATGGAGAATATGCGATACTGAGGTCTATGGAGGAACAAGTTTGGTTGGCAAGGGTATAATATGTTGCTTTTTTACTATTCAAAAAACAGACACCGTAAGAAAAAAAGGAACTTTTCAATGAGACGACCTCGGCTGTCGCAGCGAGAATCACTCCACAGACCACTATGACCATTCAGGTCCCCAAGGACTAGATAGGGTTCAGGTAGTTGATCTATTAAGGACTGGAACTCTCGTTTTTCAAGACGGTGGTGTAGGGGTGTGTAAAGAGAGCAGATGGTGAGGAGTTTGTTTTAAAGAACTGTTCGAACAGCCACTGCCTAAGGGATGTTTGTAGTGGTAGATGTGTACGTGATACGTCCTGATCAACTATAATGACCACACCACCAGATGACGCTAAAGCGTCATTGTGGTCCTTTCTGGATATTACATAAAGGCGTAGAAAATTGGTTTTCCTGGAATTTATGTGTGGCTCTTGTACACAAGCACTTTTGTTGAATGTTTGTATAGGAGTTCCTGGATATCATTGATGTTTCTAAGCAGCCCTCTGACGTTCCATCGTATAATTTGTGTATCCATTATGAGTGCAAATGAGTGATGTGTGTACTAAACGAAGTTTTACATTAAGTCAAGAGCCCTTGTCAGGCCCAGCGATGATGACTTTTGACTTTCTGGCGTGCTCCAAACTTTGGAGTCACTCGGAGCCGCACCTATCCTTCAGCGCCGAAGACATCAATGGACTTGCTGTTGTGTCTATCACCTCGGGCGAGGTGCTGGATGCCCGCTCGCGGTTCACGCGTGTGGGCACAGAAGTCTTAGGGATATCTGTCAAAACAGAAGGCCCTGAAGCTTCAGTTCTGGAGACCTGGAAGCCTTTTGGTGGCGAAAGAGCCCTTGCTACTTCCGCTGAGGGGGTGAATGGCGCTGCCACCCGTCCACTTTGTGTGCTACGTGAGGGCGCCGCGGATCTTCGTGGCACTGCCCCCTTTCGTGCCACCTCAATGAACGAAGCATCCTGCAAACGTAGATGTTTTCGTGCCTCCCTAAACGAGATGTTTCAATTTACATTGAGTGTATTCCTTTTTCGTGTTTAATGTAGGACGCGTGCGAGAGTAAGCAGAATGTCCACCGTAGCAGTTTGCGCAGTGGCGAGTTTCATCTTCCGATTTATCTGTAGCGTTTTCGTGCGAACTACACCTTGCACAGGTTTGACTGCCGCGGCAGCTCTGAGAGCCGTGTCCGAAACCCTGCCACCTAAAACAATATCGGGGGTTGGGGATGTAGGGTCAGGCCTTTAACTTTAAGTAACCTGTTTCGATATATTGTGGAAGTGTGCTTGTACAAAATGTAAAATGAGGTGCTTTGGCGGGGTTTTTTTGTTGCCACGCCTAATTCTAATCTCTCTCATGCGTTACGAGCTATACGTTCCAGCCCTCAAGGAGCTCACTCTGTGTCAGGGTAATTAGGCTTTAATCAGACACTACGCCTCCAAGACTGTTCCGGGAACGGTGTGGTGTGATAGATATATGTTTGGTTCCAAAAAAGTTGAGTTTTGTTAGGTTTTTACACTGGGCCTTGCTTTGGACTTCAAGAAGAATGTACTTACTTACTACACGTGTTGCTTGATAACCTGGAGCAATGGTATTGGTCAGACACTTTGATACGACAAATGGAGAGATTTTTCTTGCGTTCTTTTATGTTTCACAGTGATCACCTGGAAGCACGGGAGGATTCTTCAAGATTTATGAAGACATTCAGTGTTCCTTCAGTGCACTGCCTCTTATAGGAAGGCGATCAGACAGTTTGGGAAATAGAAAAAAGGCCATAAGGTATATATAAATTCGGCAGCCATGCCAGCCGCCCACCATGAAGCCCAACGTGGGGACGCAGCAGGAAAATTATAAAAAGGCATGCCAGCGCCAGATATGCAAGGCCACGATAACCCAATATTATGTGACCAAGAGAGGGCACATACACAAGATTAACCCTTGCCACCTGAAAAATGGAAGTAAACAGAAGCGAGGAGATCACAGAGAAGATTGAAAGAGAGAAAAAGACGAAGATCAGGGGAAAGAAAGACAGGAAAAGGTGACTGCCGAGTTCCCCTGGGTGGGTCGGCCCAGGGATAGCCTCTACGTGAAGCCGGGGCAAAGGAACTCGCTCACTGGATTTCGTGCCGACCAGTTGTGCCCTCACAATTTTTGACGTCGGCGTAGCTGGCCACTGGACTTGCCGTATGCCATGTCCTGGTGCCGACAAGAGCTCTCTCCAGTAGTGCCCCGTCCTCGGACTCCTGCAACCATGTCCATCTTTCCTGTCTTCTCTTTACTTCCATCGTTCGCTGGTCCTGCGCCCCGCTCTCTTTACCTTTTAATCCTATCGTTTTAATTCCTTCTCTACCCCCATCCCTCTTGAGCTACTGTTGAGGTGTACTCCTCCTGAGAGACAGTTACAGGGCTCACTTTTTTCTTCTTTTCAATTAAAATCACTTCCCTCCCCTGGGCAAAAGTGGTATGTTGCCTTTGCTGGGGGGCCTTAAACAATTCAATCAACCGGCGTCGGCTCAACCCCCAGGACCTCCTTTTCCCTGGACACGGCAAAGTCACGTACGGCTAAGCGTGGGAGGGAGTTGACATGCCTCCGTTAGCTTGGGTCCGCGGTGTCACTTCACACCAAACACCTACTTGCGACGTCGCCCCTTCGGCGACCAAATTTCGTATAAAGTGACGTGAATTGACGATGAAAGTATATGTCTGGTGCAAACATGACAGCTATGACATGCTGTCATGTTAGAGCATAACTAAATTTCATGCTCATGATGTGCTCGCGGCCGTTTCGCTAGCTTCACATATACCAAATTTTGTATTACATGAGGCGAATATTCGACGCAGGTAAATTGCACGTCCAAACATAATAATCATGACATGCGTGTCATGTAAGAACATGACTAGATGCCACGGCCATGAGGCGCTTGCGGCGACTAAGGTAAATGGCACGTCCAAACGTAAGGAGCATGACATACGTGTCATGTAAAACATGAGTACACGCTACGCTCATAGTGCTGTGGCGGCCGTTTCACTAACTTTACACATAACCATTTTGGTATTAGGTTAAGTGAATGGATAACGAACACAAATGCCAGGCGCTAACATGATAATTATCACCTGCAAGTAATGCAAGCCATAATTTCCTTCCGCCTCGTAACGCTGTGCTGATTTCAATGAAATATTGAACCTTCCTCATTCGCGCTTCGCATATCATTGATTTCTATGGTTCGTGGAACCTACGAATTGTTGATTCTGTCTTCTGTTTCTCTATCCTAATCGCTCGATCACTACTACTTCCCCGGCGTACAATAGCAATCTGGATGCTTCTTTGGCTGAGCTTCTTGCCTTTCCTTCCTTTTCACCTTCCGTCCTTTTAACCTATAACTATCTAACCTAACACTCTTTAACTTTTCACAGTGATTTTTCCCCATAATGTGTCAACCACGAAAGGTGCAAAAAGAAAAACAGTGTTTTTTTTTCAGATGCGACTTTTTGTGTCTATTGACTGCGATAGTGAATTGACTTTCTACATCCGCTTACCTCTGTTCCACTGGACGATGAATCGAAACTGTCATTTGAAGAATCTGGTTGCTCCACAGACGTACAACACCCAGAAAAAGCAGCTCTAAGCGTCGCCTTATTCACATCAAGGCTCTCGTTACACGTAGCCACCTTTGGGGATGATCCAGATTGTCTACCACGGAAGGGGTACTTTCGTCTTGATCTGATTCCAGCCAAGTTTTTACCCAGTGTTATATAGGTGTGGTGAAGAAGCTTCCTGGAACAGAAAGTTTATGCTTTCATGTTCATTGCTTGAAGCAGTACGTTCCATTAAGTGATAAATAGTGAGTAAACCCTATGAAATATCTACCAATGCAATAATTATATCTAAATCAACATTCTATCAATGCGCATTTATGCTAAGTGGAAACGTGGTCCAAAACCAAATTCAAGCATGAACTGTTTTTGCTGAGGAATGGTCCTCAATTCTACGATCACACACGACGATTGATCTTACATCTCGAGGTCAACCAATATATGGTTTTGGTTAGCGGTTATCGTAAACACTTGGTGACCACAGGGTGCTAGTGGAAGGGTGGTCACAAAAATGCTTTAAATCAGCCATGGCTGTAGGCGTTTAGAGCGTGTTTATACAGAAATAAAAAATAAAACAGAGAGTGCTTCCCGGACCACACATCACTAGCGAGATGTGTCATGTTGCATGCAACCCGCGAACCATGTGTCTAAGGCCCCCACACTCTATAGTTCGGGAGCTACGTGGTACAGCCACAACCACATTGGAATGCACATGAATAGCGTACGTTAAACAAGGCGTGAGGCAAAGTAAATGCGCTTGACAAAATGTGTTCTTTCAAAGACAACAATTATGAATTCAATGCCGAGATATGTCCTCCGATCTCGAGGCTTGTGCATTCAATGAGTGAGCGTCGAGGAGCTTAGTCGCACCGTATTTTTTTTACCAAACTCAAACGAACCCTTAGAATACGAGTACATCAAAATCCCTTCGTTTACATTCCGCCAGCCCAACGCGCTTTGTCGAATGGCTAATTTCTACCTTGCAATCATCGCTAGAAAGACATGGACTAATATGTTAGGCAATACAAAAAAGAAAGAGCGAGGTACAAATCATGCATAACATACACCGCTAAAATGTTCAGTGTGAAGGCCTAAAAGGGGAGTTTTATAAACAATTTTCCAAATTGGCCTATCGTTCGAGAACAGTAGAAATGAAGGAATGAGCCTAACAGCTATCCTTTTTCTACGGAGGTACACAAGTATGTCCTACATTTGCTTCAGTGGCGAAAGTTAGGAACAATGAGTAGTGATGCCTGCAGCATAACAAAGTAGATAATATGCTCTCCTGTGGCTAGTGAAAGCACTGCAAGAAAGTTTAGTGCAGCAGGATATGTGATACAAATGCGCATGGAGCGCCTAAAGCGTCATTATCTTGATGATTGTTTTGTAATAACATGCGAAGAAAGGTATACACTACGTAACAAAAGCTTACAGACTGTGTTTACTAACCGTGGTGGTTTGTGTGAAAAAGTATGACAAATGAAGTTTTTTTTTTTCTTCCGGCTGCCTATACGTATTCCTAAAAGCTGCACAAGGTTAATGCACCTGGTCTACCTTTAACTAGGTAAGTGCGATTACAACAAAATTTTAAGAAATGATTTTTTTTCTCTTCATTTACCATTTATCGCAAGATACTACTATGCTGAAGGGAGGTGCTACTTAACGAGAAGAGTGCACAATTGGCTTGGTTGTTAGAACATGTTATAAATAATAGAAATGGCCGTCAAAAGAAAAAGAAGAGCCTTCTGTTCTTGTTAGATGTGATATATTCGTGTCAAAGGTGCCCGCGGCTGTTTACCCGATGGTTGCTAGTTTGATCTCGGCGACGGCGGTCACCCGTCAATATAGGCAAATTGATAGAGGTCCTTGTTCTGTGCTAGGTCCATGCACGTTAAACAGCAGAAGATCAGAGTTTCTGTAGCCCTCCTTCACGGCGCCTCTTGAAATGTTCTCATGGTTTTGGAAGATAAAAGCGCATATATCTTATAACATAACCACTGGATCCTTGTCTTCTTTCTTCTGGTGTATTGTGCTCCCTATCAAAATTAAACCCATTCTGCAAAATTTTTTCCATGCTACAACACCTGCTATAAAACGCCCTCAATGACCTCTATTGCACTTGTAGAAAAAATAAGTGCAGTGCACCACTGCCAAACAAGCGTTCTTCATACCCGGTATGTCCGCTAAGCCGTTTTCATCATGGGCGCCCTTTTTGCGAAACATTACCGTTGGTTAAAGCATAATACCCTATTCAAAAAACGTCCATCATAAGAATGGGGGTTCCACAATCCACCATTTTGGTGGATTATAGCGGTGGAAATGTTGGTGGCACATGGTGTATGGTGGCGTATGATGGAGCGGAAGGTTGATGGAGCGCTCCAGCCGGCAATGGTGGAGCGCGAAGCAGCGTCAGAACCACCTTGACGAGCTGCCACTAAAGAAATAATAAAAATATTTGTATAAAAACGATGTAGAAAGCACCCGTAAAAAAAGGTGCGACAGCGTGGAATCGAACCTGCTACCTTCGAATTTCTAACTAAGCACACTAACCACTGCGCCATGCCGACAGATGACAACTTGGGTGTTGAAGAAATAGTCAACGCACAAAATCACTGTTTAACTTCAGTTCTGTTTGTCACTTATTCGGGAAGAACGGGACCTGCACCTGTAACGATTGCCACTGCGATAATGGTAACAGCGCTATGTTTCTGTTACAATTTACATCCGAAAGAAAAAACCAACTTAGTGGACTGAGGAGCAGGTAGAGTTTATCGGCGGCTACTGCCAAGTTTATTATGTGTTTCTTGCTGCTTGCAAAGGGCGATATCAGTTCAGACTTTATGAAGCTTCTATGCTCATTTGATAGATACGCCTACACAATTGATCTTGATGTTTTTGTTCGCGCAACGCACAGCGCAGTCGTGCCAGTGCACCGTTGTTACTCTGTCGTTAGGAACAACTATATAACGGCTTGGCGCAAACGAATGCAGTGCACCAAAAGCATTATATTATGTTGGTTTAGTAAGCAGACGACTTGATGTGTCTATGTTCTCGCATGGGAGCCTTTGAAGTGCTGGCGAGTGCGAGCCGCGGCTGTCGGTAAGGAGAGGCGTACATTTGGTGGAAATGCTGCAAGCGCATCGCATCGATGTTTGTTGCTTCTTGCGCGGACACCATACACAATAAAAAAGGCTTTCTTTAGGTTGAGTGATGCCGCAGCTGTGCTGTATTGTCATTTTTATCGTCAAAATTGTGTATTCTGAAACCCAGAAGTGCCGATAAGACTTGTACGGGCTTGGTCGGTATGACTTACCTATGGCGCAAATCATGGTGGTAGATCAGAAGGGTGAAGGTCAAATTCGCTGCGGCTCGTCTCGACGCAAGTCTAAAGTGAAAGTTTATGCATATTCGCACGCGCTTCGTTAACTTAAAAGTATGACTCAAACAATAGAGTGTGCAAGAATCACCAGAGTTGCAATTCTAGCATGGCGAGGTCAAGTGACTGCTGTGTTCTGCTCTAACATTGAAAGGGGCAATTGCGAACTGGAGCCCAAATATTTGTAACCTGCGCGCCGATGTAAATCATTTATTCTCATGCTCACAGTGACACCTCTACTCTTCTAAACATCACATGAAAGAAACACATCGCGGATATTGAACTTCCAGCATCCACCATCATCCCAGGATTTTCAATAGGGTAGTTATCGAGTAATTCGCCAAAAAAGCTTAAATATTTGCTACTTCAAAATACTCGAACTCGATTCCAACACCCTCTAAACGCCTTGCTGTCGACACCACATAGATTATTAGATCTGGCCTCTGTCGGGATAGACTAGTGGTAGGGCCCGGTTGGGCTATGTAGGTGGAACTTTTCTGGGGGCTCTGGCCGGGATCGGGTTTCCTAGTCGTGGGCCCAGTCCGCGCGGCTTTACCTGAACAAGCTCTGAACTCGGGCCGACACAAACGGTCAGATGAACACACAAAAACCATGAATTTGTATCGGACAGGACTTGAAGAAATCTCCTAATTGGCTGAATGCAAAATCATCAGAATTATCATGAAACATCATGCAGGTGTATATTACATCCATGAATTTACATTTTCTCGGTGAAAGTACCCTATACATTTGTGTAATAGCTGCGTACAAGCCGTAATATTTCTCATTTCTTGTTGTCATTCGCGAATTATCTGGTCGTGTTTTGGATATAAAGCCACATATTATTCTCATTCGTGACTATGGTCGCAATGTGACAAGTCCTTAAATCTCTGTGTATTTTGAAAAAAAAAAACGTGCTATGAACCAGGATTGTTAGCAGAGGGTGACACACAGGGCTGGTGCCCCTAGAGAATAGTAGCATTTGAGCAAAAAATGACACTCGACCATATTTGCCTGCCTAGCGAGCACGTGCTCCCACCGAAATGCATTTCGGTCTAAACTACTGCTGTGAACTCATTGTCTATCACGTGCCGCAACCATCAATTTTTGTGGCGCAAGAAATGCGCTGGAAACTGACCAGTGAGCTATTACCACTCAGCAAGCCAGCTTGCCTACGCCGGCATTCGCTCCGCAGCACTTGATATTCAAGAGCTTCCAGTGCGTTTCAGTTGCATGTTATTCCTCGCACATTGCCCGAGGTTAAAAAGAGCTTACCGAGTGCTGCATTTGCTGTGAAAGAAACCACAGCTTTGACGCCATTTGCTATCGACCCACTCAAGGGTGGAGCCCATGCGATTTTTGCCCACGTGCCGAGCATCATGAAAAAAAATGGCAGCAAATTCCCGGGGGGAATGATGGAGAGTGGGGCGAACATCCGTCCGCCCATTCGTTCTTGCTTCTGTCCTTCCATGCGTCCATCTGTGCGACCATGCGTCCATCCGCCCGTCCGTGCGTGCGTCCGTTCCTGCGTCCGCCCGTCCATCCGTGCATCCGTTACTGCGTTAGTCTATGCATCCGCCCCGGCATCCGTCCATGCGTCCATCCGTCCGTGCAGCCAACCATGGATCCGTCCATGCATATGTCTGTCTGCCATTCGTACATCTTGTCAACACTTGAAGTACCACCATGCCACATCTTTTCATCTTATATTCCGCATCTAGAAGCACCGCCATCCAGCGGACATTCCAAGGACTACACGAGAGGTGGCACACGCACACTTTCTTACGGCTTGCGTTTCATGTCTACTTCCCACCTTTAACCACCTCGAGTTCATGGTATATAATAGCTCACTGTATTCATGGCTTGCGGCCCAACGCTCGCTAAACCTTTCTAAAACCAAGGTGGTTACGTCCAGCGAGTATAACGCAGCAACCCTTTCTTGTCAGATAGTGCTCAATGTACATGCCAATTGCTACTATTGGGGAATGAGAGACAGGAGAATTCGGCTTTTAGTTACGCGCACGCTGTGAATTTTTTATGGTTAAACAATTCACAGGAGAAATCTTCCACCACCACCACCTTGCAGGTCAAAGCGTAAGACATGTTACGTACTACGACGAGGGGCGAACAGGTGCCGCTTTAAGGAGCTTCTCCCCTAAAAAAACAAAAACAAATCTATTCGAGCCGCGGAAGTGCTGGTCGTCAATAAGCAATAATGCTATTGTGGTTTGTGAGTGGTCACCACGCCTTTCTGAAGGCGCACGGCTGCTGTTTGCGACTGCCTCTTTTACACTGCTGCGTCGCACGTTTGTCGTGCTTCGTGCTTGACGCGCTCCGAGTATCAGTCCACGCAACTGTTTACCGGCCAAATATGTCCCGATTAGCGAGAGTTTGGTGTTATTAAACAATAATTATGCTTGACGGGACCAAAAAACAGGCCAGAATTTTCGACTTTTGGAAATAATTGAGGGTCGTATTAACCAGATTTTACCGTAATATCATGAGCAATATGGGCTCCAAGACGCGAGTGCGTGGCTAATAGCCATGAAGTCGAGATAACGTGATACGTTGATGGCGCTGCCGAAATCCAATAGGAAAGGTAGGCGCTCTTACACTGAGTATTGGCACTCCCGCATGATCATCGCTGTGAAACGGCTGGTTACCGCGTGCCGACGGCCAATTGCAATGTTAACACGCAGTTATAAGTCACCATAAACAATGTAAGAGACGGATGCGCATATATATGCAAAGAAAGCCCCTTCACCATGGTAAACTGCGTCCCAGCCGATAAGCTGCACAGCCCGAGTAGATTTGACAGTAAGCGTTCACATGTGCTCATATGATTGCTAGCAGCAGATTACATGTTATAGGCTGCGTTTTAGGAGCGAAGCTCCTTAAAGCGTGGCTCGTGCGTCTGCTGTATGCAGTAGCCTTCTCTCGTTTTAGTCATTGAAATGTCCACTGGATAGGGGTAGTTATACATGATGATTATAAGATGAAAAGATGCGAGATGGCGGTACTTGGAGTGTTCACTAGATAGATGGACGGACGGATGTACAGACAGACAGGCAGGCAGGCACACAGACAGACAGATGCGGCCAGCGGATAATTTACGCTATCCGGATACAACTCTTCGAAGCTTCACCCGACTCATCATCATTCACTGCGTGGGTAAGCTGCAAATTTTTTCAGCAATGCTATCGCAGTGGGAGTGTCAACAGTAAACGGCCTCGTGCCACCCTTCCCCTTTGTTTCCGGAAGCGGCCGCTGCAATAAGTCGATGTATAGGGTTCGAGGCTATTCGCCACGCACTCGCTTGTCGGAGCTGATATTGCTCTCTATAGTACATCGAAACATAGCCATTAAAAGGCGTGAAAATGTCTGTGTACGTGTGCGTGTGTGTAGGTGTGTGGGCGAGGGAGAGAGAAAGAGATCATGGTACTAAACTGCGATAGCCCTAAGGTCATTTCAAAGCCGCTTTTTAACGCAACTAGCAAAGCATCCTCAAATTAGAGACATTGCTACGGTTGGCTTGGGAATATAGATAGACACATGAGTACTACGTATGTGTTCATTTAAATTTACCAAGAACTTGTGTTTAAAAATATGTTCTCTACTTATGAACACTAAAAAATGAATTAGAACCAGCTGGTGGTTGGATAAGTAGTAAAAATGCTACTTCCTTCTGGCGTCCAGTTCAGAACAGTGTAACGATATGAAGAAGAGTAAGTGGCTCGCACGTCCATTAAAGCTGGGTGAGACACGACCGTACAAAACGAGCATACGTGTGCTATGCGCGTGTAGGTCTTATTCAAAGCCGGGAGAGTAACATATGTTCAACTAGTTTTTGATCTTGGTAGCCAGTTACAGACGTATAGCTCAATAACGTTTAACTAATTTACTTTAAATGACCCAATTGCGAGTAAGCCCCGATATTTTATTTAGGTTGTTTTTGAGCCCACAAAGGTGAATAAACTAAGGTTGTTAGTTACGTTAAAGTCACTTTATTTACTGCAAAGTGTTTGCGCCTCGAGGTAGCTCATGTCCGAAACTACCGGCACTTGACTGCCTCAAAATAATTTTTTTATTTGTCTATGTAAGTACTTTTTAAAGTACCCCAAGTTATTTTGTAAAAGTACAGACAAATTTTCTGATTACGAATACCTATTTACACACATACCACGTAAAGGAGCCACGCAACACGCTTTAAACAATGCTTAAGAATGCGGCTGATTGGTAATCGACGCTCCTGCGAAGCCTAAAGTCCACCATTGTAGAGCAGCACGCGCCAAAAAAACTGGAAATCATGTTTCCAATACGCACATAAAACAAGTGATCTTTTAATGTCAACTGGTGCGACAGGTGTAATTTAGCTGATGGCGTCAATTTGATTAACGCTGATTGGCTGATTAGTGCATGACGAGCTCCATAGTTTCCACAACCATCGTGGGATTACGTGCTCGCGCTGTGCTCGATAGTACCATTACTGCACACAATATATAGTAGAACTAGGCTACGCCAGCGCGTTCTCAATATCGCTGAAAGTTAGCTGCGGGTTTAGAAAAAGGAATAAAAGTAATAATAATTAATAGGATTTAACAACTAAAACCACGATATAATTATCAGACGCCATAGTGGTGAGCTCCGGAAATTTAGACCACTTGGGTTTCTTGAACATGCACGAAGACCTATAAACGTGGTACTCGAGCGTATTCGCTTCTACCAAAAATGCGGCTTGATCCCTTGACCCTCGACCTTCCCTTGATCCCTTCACCTTCCAGGTGAACAGCATATGATCCCTTGACCTTCCAGGTGAACAGCATAACTACTAGACCACTGTGGCCGATCAGTGAAATAAAGTAGAAACCATCATGACGGAAACAGACAAAGGAAACAACGGGGACAACCGATTGCCCTCGTTTTTTTCTTAGTTCATTGTGACTCGTTTTTGCGCTTCAGCTGTTTAGGAGAATAAATACCTACTAGCCCGCTCTCAAACTTGCTTTTTGTCCGTTTATCAACACTGCTCCCTTGATGGGTTCTCAAAGTGCTTGCGGCCGTCGATCAAAGAGGTAATGAATTTCAGTTGTGAACTGATTCAACGATTACTTGTAGAAGTGATCCAGGACCTTTAAATGGGGCTGCTCTATATAAAAATCCTACAGCTTTGAGCGAGGCGGCTTCATTGTGATGGAGAAAAACTGGCTGACGCCAGCGTGCTTACAAGTAGGAGCGGCTTAAAAACGCATGTGTTCTAAACTTCCCGAGCCTCCCATTACGGTGTCTCTCAATCATACAGTGGTTTTGAAAAATGAAGCCGCATCGAATAATAATAATAATAAACACTGCAATGTAGCTGCAGCGATTGTTTTTCATTTGCACTCCTATACAAACACACACACTGTAGAATACTCTTTTATATGCTTTCGCAGATGGAAAAGTAGACGCATTGCTTTTTTTTTTCTGGTACAATGTAAGCAGCAAATTACTCGTTTGATGACATCTTTTGAAGTGTGTAGAAAGAACATCCCATTCTTGAATGATTTCTTTTATTTATAAACCTTCGTCTTTAGAAGCAAAAAAAATTATTAACTATCGAAGCGAACAACCAACAGCACAACATAACAAGACGGTAAGATCCGATTGATGAAATTCAGCATTCACTCTTCGTCATGAGCTGTTCAACGCTGTTGAATTTTTCCCTTAAAGCAATGTCACGGTCACTTGTCTTGTGCTAATGAAGATTTTGTGACTGTTTTAAAAGATGGGCAAGGAAACAAGTTATTGCAAGATGTGACTCCGTATTTTGTCGTACGTGTGCAAGGCGGCAAGCATGTTCCGCGGAGCTCTATTTTTGTTGGTCGTTGTTCACCCTCATGCATCTGAACTAACAATGGGCTGCTTAAAATGCGGACACTGATTGAGCATTATTGGAACGCTTGGGTATTAAGCTGAAATTTACCCATATTCAAGCGTTTAGTGAAACATAATTCCTCAGCAGCAGGCATGCTGCCGTCCTCAAGAACAAGTCTAGCGACACTGCACTCATGTCAGTGCAGTCAAGCTTGCAGAAATGATGATGATGATGATGTATGGTGTTTTTTGGCGCAAGGGCCATTTGATGGGCAAAGAGCGCCAGTTCATGGGACAAGGAATGTGGACAATGATTTTGATTAGCGGCTGTATAAGGGTCATAAAATTCCTCGCGGTAAGGCGGGTAAAAACATACAAGAAATAAAATCATGACCATGCCGTGAATGGTGTGTGTGGTGCGAATAGATGAAAAAAGTTTGTGATAATAAAAACGATGGTGGACATGTATGGCATTAGCAAAAGTGCCTCACTTGTTCAAACCCTTGCGGCCACGGGCCGTGAGACAAGTGCTTTGTTGTGTAGCCACCGCAGCGAAAACCTCTCTGGAGAGGTCGTGCTACGGAATGCCCGGGTATATGATATGAAAATTAAGAATTTCATTTAAAAACGCTAACAATGATTTATAACTAAAAAGCGGTTCCCTACCAACGAACATTGCAGGATGAAAAGGTATATGTTGTGGTAGGGTAATGGAAAGTGTTGTTTTCTTAGAGTGTCCAATTGTTTGCACTGAATTAAAATGTGAAGAACTGTTAGTGCTTCACCACATCTGTCACACAATGGTGGATCGCCACCGGACAAATGATATGAGTGTGTCGTGTATGTGTGTCCTATCCTGAGCCTCGTTAGTATTACCTCTGTATGACGCGATTTTGATACTGGCAGCCAATGACCAAGGTGTGGCTTAATAATGTGTAGTTTGTTTTGTGTGTGTGTATCCCACTTGCTCTGCCAGTAGTCCCTGAGGTTTCGTTTGAGAGACGGCTTGAGATCAAGGGCCGGGATTAATATGGGTGTAGGGGCAGTGCTTTTGTGGACGGATGCAGCGAGCTGATCCGCCCTCACGTTGCCTTGGATCTCACGGTGCCCTGGCACCCAGCACACAACATGTTGTTTGAGTGTGTAGAGTGTGCACACAATGAAGTAAAGCGAGACAAGGACCGTGTTTTTTTGTTTTTTAAGACTGGGCAGAGCCGTTATCACACTGAGGGAGTCTGTATAAATTACTGCTTTTTGTATTTGTAATTGTTTGATGTGTTTAGCTGTCACAAGTATCGCGTAAGCTTCCGCTGTGAAGATACTTGTGCCTGGATGTAGAGGGCCAGCATCCGAAAAGGATGGGCCGAGAGCAGCAAAGGACACAGAGGAGTTGGACTTGGAGGCATCTGTAAAGAACTCAGGACGTGTGTATTTGTGTTGAATTTCCAGGAAGTATGTTCGGATATGGGCAATAGGCGCATGTTTTGTAACTTCTAGGAAGGATACATCGCAGTCTATAGTATGCCATTGCCACGGTGGCGGATATGCTACAGAAGCCATTAAACTGTGTTCAAGTGAGACTCCAGTTTCCTCAGCTAGAATTTTTTTCTTTGCTCTCTTTTTTATAACTCTATTGTGCTACCTTTTATGGGCTCCTCCTGCAAAGATCTCGAATGGGATCTGCAGTATTGTTGAGTAAATCATATCAACAGTTGACGTTTAACATCCTGAAACCACCATATGATTATAAGGGACACCGTAGTGGAGGGCTCCGGAAATTCTGACTAAATGGGGTTCTTTAACGTGCTAATATATCTAAGCACACGGGCCTCAAGCCATTCTCACCATTATCAAAATTGCGGCCGCCTTGACCGAAATTCGATCACGCGACCTGCGTGTCAGCAGTCGAGTGTCTATAGGCCACTAGACCATCATGATGGAATAATGGATGAATAAATAAATAAATAAATAAATAATAAAAACGAATAAATAAATAAATAAATAAATAAGAAACGTGTTACTGAAGTAGGTATTAAGCATTTACTGAACAGTGTTAATCCAAAATAACAGAGCAATATAAAATCGGAACGTACCGTATCGACGTAATACTTAGGGTAGCCCTGAAGTTGGAAAGGAAGAGAGCTGCACTTGAGTGAGCTTTCTCTTGGTTCGCAGGGTCCCGAGGAGGTGGTTGCGTTCCTGAGGCCAAGGCAATGGAAGTAGAGCGGTGCGAACATGGTTCTACAACACGTTCATTTGCGAAGAGACTTCCATAAAAAGATGGCGTGTGCAAAATAAATTGGAAGAATTTTAGATAGTGATTCTCACTGTAAGTAAACTTCAACTAGCTTCACGGCCAAAATTAGCAATAATATTTGATGTCGAGGCCTTATTGAGGCAGGCTAGACTTATGACTACCTGGGGTTTCAAATCATGTGCCCATGGGCAAGCACACAAATTTCCAGGGGAGATTTAACTGTAAATTCGTGGTGCTTGCTTTTCCTGTACTCTGATGAAAATATACTGTGGATGCGGAAACAAAATGCTCACTTTGTGCATTTGTGCTCCGAGTCTCTGCTGTGATGCTCTGGTGACGTTCTTGGTTCCCATTTCGTGGCACCGGGTATATCTCTGCATGGGTCGGTGCACTAAGTGGCATTTGAAGGCCGGTTGTTTGACAAGCCTGTGATATGTCGATGAAAATCTCAGTTATGATGGGCCCGAAAACACAAAAAGCTGATAATATTGTAAGAAAACAATCCTGTGCACCCTCACAGTGGCTCACGGTGTCTTCTTCCTAAATCAGCAGATATAGCGTGACACAATGTGCTACTAGTGTGCAGAATTTAAAACCTTCTTTTAGG
Organism: Rhipicephalus microplus; assembly: GCF_043290135.1. Classification (NCBI taxonomy): domain Eukaryota; kingdom Metazoa; phylum Arthropoda; class Arachnida; order Ixodida; family Ixodidae; genus Rhipicephalus; species Rhipicephalus microplus. Next base: position 415,315,461 of record NC_134710.1, on the reverse strand, counting down.
TAGAAGCATATAAAATTGTTTGCATCAGGGCCAGAAGCTTCATCTACTTTTAAGCCGGCAAGCTGTCATTAAGGATAACAATATTAGCAATAATTTTTTATGTTCAAGGTCTCAAACTAGGATATGATTATGAGAGATACCGTAGTACAACGATGGTCTAGAAAATGTTGAACATCAGGGGTTAGTGTAGACGGAATGAAAGCTGGGCCAGTTGATGTCAGTATTTGAACATATTTCAACACAGCGCATGATTACGCGGACACAAGGGAAGAAGGGACAAAACGCAGAGCTCACTCGCATCTGAATAATTATTGGAAAACAAAAACGAAAAAGAAAAACAATACTTCGGCCATAGTATATATAGCAAATACTTAGTAGTACTTCCATACATACACAGATTATCCCACAAATTAAAGAATATTGCTAGCCGGTTCGGAGTAAGTATTTTTTTCGCCGCCTTATAGGTTGAATAAGAATTGCGGGGTTATTGAGCGGAAACTTGAAAAGCACGAGTCAGAAGTGTCTAAAGAATGATGCGGAGTCAGACAGTGACTTCTTTTGTACACTGTAGAAAATATATCGTGCATCTGTTGCCATTTTTTGTGGTAGCGTATACATAGGCCAAACAAGTAGGTGCTTTAACATTAGATTATTGAGACACAGGCATTCTTTGCAAGGGAATGCATAGCCACATGTGTCTGAACATGTTCTGCCATGCGACTGGGCTTCTATTTTTTATGAAGCTTAGGTTCTCTCAACACGCAGAGATCAAATCACATAAACAAGTGAAGCATAATATATAAAAAAGAGGAGTGAACAATGCATTAGCGCACCTTCCATAGCCCTACTTGATAGCGAAGTCAGGTTCTTAGATAGCACGATATCTTAATTTCTCTGTCATTGGAGAGTACACGTGCGGTGTATCAAAGTTTTTTTTTTCTAGATGTCAGCTGACCTACTGTTTTCTTGCTCTAAAGGGTCACACGGGTAGGAAGGCTGAGGTGATTTTGGCTCTTTTTCTTTTTTGTTTTCCAATGAATATTTAGTAGCGAGTCCGCACGGCGCTTTGTCCCTTCTCTTATGTCCCCTTTCTCGCGTGCTGTGTTAAATAATGTTCAAGCACCAGTGGCTCTATAACAGCACCTAAGCCTACGTGCACAGGTCTAAAGCATTTTGCCACATAGAAAATGTGGCCGCAGCTACCGGGATTCAATCTCGTGACCTGCGTATCAGCAGTTGCATACCCTGACCATTAGGCCACCGTGGCATGTAGTCATTATGAAGCCACACCAGCTATTCAGAATAATGTACCTATTCACAAAACAACCTTGCCCTTACCTCACGTTTTTTGCATGTTTCTGTACTCTCTACAAGGGTTATATAGGCACTATTAAGGTAACGAGGTAAAAAATAACAAGATAGGTTGTTGAGTACTAGGCTACGTTGTTCAATAAGTGCAATTAGGGCCTAAAGCAAACAAAGTCACAGCTTTGACGGAAAGGCGAAGCAATGAACAAGGTAGCAACAAATTGAAAAGTTACGCGCCGAATAGAAATCAGATCGAAACGGGCCCCGCGTTTAACACGCACAAACGACACATGAAACGTACTCATAGGTACGGATGCACGCGAATAAGTGTCTCATTTGTTAATTTGCTGCGTCAGAAAATAGCGCGCTTATGAAAAACAGAGACTGCAATGATTGCAGTGACCTATTGTGCACCCGGTAAGTGCAGCAAAATCGTTCCAGGTAAGGCCGGAAGCCAGCCAAGGCGTACTATCTTCCACTCCTCGCCACCGCGAGATAAAGGCCCACGAGGGGGCGTCACTACCCTTCTCTAAGCCAGGCAAAGGGCGCGTAGGAGATTAGAGCGGATGCCACCTCGCGATGTCGTGACGCGCGCTCACTGCGCCATCTTGCTGGTATTGATAAAAACACGATTCCCCCCAAGATGCTCGTGAGCTGCGGTAAGTGGTAGATATAAATAGCTTGCCGTTCGAACGGTGAACGATGTGCTCCGGGGTGGCTCAGTAGTTAACGCCTTGCTTTCACGACGCAGAGGTCCAACGTTAGATTCTGCATGCCGCTGGATTTTTTCCCTTTTCGTATGTAAAGATATGTATACAAATACATATATGTATACATAGTTGAACTCAAGAAAGGGAAATGGACATGGGCCGGGCATGCATCACGTAGACAGGATAACCGCTGTCATTAAGGGTAATTACCTGAATTCCCAGAGAAGCAAGTGGGTTAGGGGGGGAGAGAGAGAGGGTTAGGTGGGTAGATGAGATTAAAAAGTTTGCGGGTATGAATTGGAAGCAGCAAGCACAGGACCGAGTTAACTGCGGAACATGGGAGAGGCCTTCGTCCTGCAGTGGAAGCAGTCAGGATGATGATGATGATAGATATACGGTGCATTACATCAACGCTGACGTCCACGCTGGATGCAGAATCCAGCCGAGAGTGCCCATATACATGCTATCGCAGCAATACTTGAAGGATGAATGAACGAACTTGAGTTATCCCTTGATAAAAGGAAGGGGGCAATACGACAGATTGTGCTGGGGAGGAACTACATTAAGTAGTTCTCCACTACCCTCTCAGCCAACTTCAAGATGGCCTGCTGAAGGTCGGACCCAGAGCTGCGGATGGTAGCCTCGCTCTGCTTTTCACTAGAAATCAGCGTTTCGCGAAACGGGGAAGACGGTGTTTAGGGCAGGGCCTAAATATGTGACTTAAGTCTACTGGGGCATATATATAGGCTTCACTATATCCAGCGAACTTGATCGGTGTTCACGTATTAACAGCGTCACAGCATCTGCTAACAAAAAGCTCGGTTTTTTTGAACGTCACCTAATGAAAGCCTCATCGCCCCCCCCCCCCCCCCCCCCCGTAAAACCTTTAGCATACACATCGTTCATCAGGCCCAAACTTGAATACGCTTCTTCAATCTGCTGTCCACACGAAGCATACCTTGCCAATGCCCTTGAACTCTTTAAAAATTGTGCTGCTAGATTCATTCATTCGCATATTGATACGACATCAGCATATCATCGTTAAAAACAGCCTCCCACATGTCTTCGCTTTCGTACCGACGTCGCATTTCTAGCTTAACAGTATTTCACGGAATTTTTTTCTACAGTGCCCTTGCCATCGCATTATACATCCCGCCGCCAGCACGAGTATCACATCGCACTGGTCACTCTTTGAATATTGCTCACCACAAAGTGCGCACTGTCACTTTTTCATCTTTTTTCCCTCTCGTGTAGCTGTAGATTAGAATGGTCTTCCCTACGACATCGCTAATATCACCTGCTTATCTGAGTTCACTGAAGTGTCTGCATTTCTGTCACCACATTTTTTTCTCTTTCTATTTTTCGTAAACCCATCTTTTATGTAATACCTCTTTTTGGAGCCTGTAGGGAACCCAATGAAAGAATGAATGAATTGGATCACCCGCAGTTTCTCATCGCAAAAAAAAGAAAGTTTACTGAGAGAAGTGTAGTTCATTTGTTTCTCAAAAAATGTAGCAATGCTTCGCCGCAAGGCACGAACATTGAAGCAGAACCTCAGTTTCAATTGTTTTTGTCTATGTGAAAAGAAACAGTTTGCACAACATTTATTATTTTATGCTGGAATATAGGTCATTTATCTTCAGAGTTTATAGTCAAAATGCTCTTTTGTTTGAATAATTTTGTATATGTAGTGTTTTATTGCACAGTTTAGCAGGTGGCAACCAGAAATAATACTCTTCTCGCAAGTTTATTGATTTCAAAATATTTTTGTTGCTCTGCAACAGAATTCGTGGAAAGAGCATTGCATTTTGCGAAATCTCGGGTGCTGGAATGCGTGGCGGACTGGCAAAAACTACTTTTACGAAACCAATGAAAAGTAACCATTTTTGCGCGGTAAAGGAAAAGTCGGGACGCCTACTGAACAAAACAATTTTCCTGTTATAATGGAAAAATTCACTGCACAAGCTATACGAAGACTGAGAATAATAAACAATGCCACCGCAAACCTACACGTAGAAAACCCACTACCGATTAAACCAAAAATGTCACTAACACACTTCATATACACATATATTACATGAATCTTTAGAGCGCATCCCAGTAAATAGCAAATTAGTTTTCAAGCAGGTTGTTATCAGTGACTGTAAAAAATGGTCAACCAGAAAAGCGGTAGCAAAATGATTCCTTTTAACGTAGAAATAAAAAGAAAAAGGCACTTTGGCTTCACTTGCAAAAGTTTTGTTCAGAAAATGCAAACGAAGGTTTCACCAACGGCACAAAAACGTTATCTCTCCGAGGGAGAAGATACAGTGCCAAGGTGGCAATGAATTGAAGCTCACTTACAGAGCGCTGTGGGTGCCTAAAGGTTGATATGTGGGGTTTAACGTCCCAAAACCACCTAATTATTATGAGACACGCCGTAGTGGAAGGCTCCGGAAGTTTCGACCACCTGGGGTTCTTTAACCTGTACCCAAATCTGAGCACACTGGTGTAAAGCATTTTCACCTCCGTCGAAAATGCAGCCACCGCAGCCGGGATTTGATCCCTTCAGCTGTGGGTCAGCAGCAGAGTACCTCAGCAAGATCACTGTCGTGGGTTGTGTGTGTTTAAATTGTCCTTAAACCACTCCAAGTTGAAAGACGAGGGAGTGGTGTCTTTCACGCTTTCGCCACCCTTCCTACCAATGCCTCCGTTATTTATTTAAATGCCTGTGCAAACGTGTGTGCCCGACCTGGAGCCAGCGGTCCGCTTTAGGTCAAGGAATAGTCATGATGTGACGCCGTGTTATGAGCAGGGCAGCTTGCGTGACACGAGCACCCGAGCACTTCCCCACGGAGATGAATTTGAGGTGCTTGCCTTTCCTATAGACCGTTTTCCTCAGCGGTGAACGGGCGGTGCCACGTTTGAAGTGATCGAACGGTGTTCTCCTTTACACTTCTGCGCTGTGGCTGATAGCCAGCCATTTCGCCAGTGCCGCTCCTGGGTTGAAGGCCAGCAAAGTGGGCGCCGCGCATGGTCCGTGCCACCAGTTGCTATTGTTTTTCTTCTTTTTTGTTCTCTTAGGCACTTCGCCGTGTCTCCTTATGGCTCACCAAAATTAGGTGCCATTTTTTTCTTCTCCAAAAGTCGCTACCACCATCATTTCTCGCCGTAGGCTAGCTGCAGGGCGACGTCCGCCACACGCCACATTGCGGTCGCACCACCAAGAAAAAGGCCGTGGTGCTTCGGTGCGGTGGCGCCATTTAGTTTTGCATACACAAACTAGCTGCTGAAAATGGTTCATATCATGCGTTTGTCAGAGTTGTTCCTTCGTGCTCCTTGTTTGTCACTCGAAGCAATGCCGTCGACTCGCAACTCAATTAAAGTCAGAGTTAGTAGCAGCGTCGCAGCGATGCTCCCCCAATGGCTGCCCGCATAGCGCCACAAACTGCAACACAGTATATCGAAACACCGTAGCTCTTGAAAGAGCTAGCGGGACCACCAACATTTTGAACACGAGAAACGCAAGATGCTGCCACGCGGATCTGTACACGAGTGAGCAAAAATTGCTTCCTATGTTACCGTCGTGAGGCACCACATAATGACTTCTCTCCCCCATGACAGCAAAGCCCACGCGAAGGCTCGGCGATGGGGGAGAGCAGGAAAGATCTAGAAGTGAGGGTGGTGAGCAACTAGATTGGGTGCATCTGGCGGGCATCGAAAAAACACAAGAGGCACAGTTTTTACAAGTGCTCTCTTTGATCGCCACTTATTTCTTTTTAAAAGGTAAGGAAAAGTTAGCAGAGAGCCTTGAGCTCATAAGCATTAGGCGTTTGTGTGTTACATACGGTAATCTCAAATTGAAAATGCACAAAACGAAGGGAACTCATTTGACCACACGCGCTAGTCATGGCACAAAAGAAGGAACGGGATTTAGCGACTGCATAACAAAGCACTGTAAGATGCTACTCACAACAGATATCTATCAAATACGAATCAATGCAGATGTTGCGATCTCGGGACGTCACGTCAACAACCTGCTGGTGTTACGAATTGTGCCGAAAAGACGGATAATGCCGAGAGTTGAATAACGCCCTAGTTTTTTTGTATTTTCAGAGGTTGCCTAGGAGCCATTTAATTTTGGGGTGCCGCCCTGGAGTGCTGTTTTCATGCTCAGTATGCACCAAGTTGTCCGCCTACAATAACTCATCTTTTTATTCACATAGATAAATCATGCACTAGATATCTACTTGTCACATTTGTTCTCTTGATTCCCTCGTCATAAAACACTAATAGAGCTTCTGTGGAAACTGGCATTTTATTATTATTAATATTATTATTATTATATTATTTAGCGTTTACGTCCTGAAATATTATGTGATTATGAGAGCCGCCGCAGTACAGAGCTTCGGAAATTTGGACCATCTCGTGTTCTTTAACTTGCACTCACATTGATCGCACAGTACAGCCCTCCGAAATCATCACTCTTCCGGAAAGTCATGTTTGAGTGTAAACCGATGGTGGTGAGCAAGTGCTGGCCGCAATAGCTCACTTTTTCTTATCTTCAGTTACTTTGCTTGTGGTGTAACACCTAAAGGTTACTTAGTCTATGAGAGGCGCCTTTGTGAAGGGCTCCAGTTAATTTCGTCAAACTGGAGTTATTTAACGTGCACTCATATCGCACCATGCACTAACCTCTGACCTTCCACCTACAACGAACGCTCATCCTTCCAACAGCAGCCAAGCACCCCGTAGCCTTTAGGCCACAGAGGCGGGTTATTTTCTTTTAATCTAGGTGTGATCTAGTGGCGTTCACGTGCAATGCTGAAATTGATTTTATCATATCAATATCTTTTTTTCATGGCAGAATAGAGCGATATCCGCTTTTGCAATGCATCATTGCCAAGGAAGGCAGACGTAATAGGGAAACTGATTAAACAGCAGTCCGGAACAAGTCTCGAGCACCATAAAAAAGGAAAAGAAAATAGTTTCGCGGCAAAGACGACTTTAGGAGTGCGACAGCAGCCAATCGTATTGTTATGCGAGGGAAGGCTAGCAGCTAGCTTTTTTGAGATTGGACCTCGTGTAAGTGTAGATTTTAGGCTTTAACTGAAATAACATCGTAAAAGCGAATCTAAAGCGAGACTGAAAGGAAGCCTCGGCGATGGAATTCAAAGTGTTGCAAAGCGAATCGAACATAGACAAGGGCTTCTAGCACTGAAGGACATCCAACACAATTGACCACCTGCTGTCGGTAACCTACAGCTCACCAACCAAGCCAAGCTTGGTTAAGCTCCCTGCCTTTCCTCTATTTCTGTCTCTCTATATCTCTCGTATTTAAAAGGTTTACAGGCTAATGTTCAACTTTATTTAATGCTCACATTCTGTATCCGCAGGTATATAGATCATCTTCCCTTAGGCAGCAATATCATGGGTGTGTAGCATCTCGTCACTCTTCTGCAGTGGTGTACTGCCTTCGCGGATGTACGCGAGAAAGTTTAGGCGTTTGTATTGCGCTCCACATTAGCTTGCAGCAAAAGTGACATTACGTGGTTATTATGAACAAGTGGTCACAGTAGTCCTTATATCAAGTGAATACTTCCCAAGTTTGAATTCGCGAGCAATAAATTTGGTTTGGCTGCCTGCATTCCGCAGGGCGGGAAAGCTTTGACACGTGTTGTTTCACCATCGAACAGATTCTACTGTGACTGAATGATTCGTGGACAAGCACCCACTATTCTCCACATTTATACACATTTGCACTTTTCAACATTATCATTGTTAGGAGAGACGGGTCGAGACATCTACCACTGCTACCACTGTTAGGAATGAGGTGTGGAAACATGCCACCACGTCTGTGACTGTGGTGTCGTTGGGTAGCGTGGTCCTGGATGGAGCCATCCGATTCTCAGGATGAGAGTCGAGGAGCCGGAGGAGATGAAAAGAAGCGTTTGTGTACAATATTTACATGTTTAGAGTAGCATGGAATAACATGAACCAGATGAAGCACACCCGAGCATCTCTGCGCTCGCGTTTTATACACTTTGTCTTCCCAAGATTACCTGCGAGATAAGACAATTGAGTTTAAGTCCTTCTAATAGAATTGTTCCCCTCCTCTCTGCCCCTAAGCGGGAAGTCAAACCTGCTTCTAGAAAAGTGCAAGAGCACGCACCCCTGGTTGCACAGGGAAGAGCACTAGGGCACCACTGGCTCATTTCAATGACCTTGAACTCTTTGTTAGGCTCCTCCGGCCCTGCTAGGTCCTCGCAGGTCCCGAACACAATGCACCAAAGCGCGGTCGCTGGCCGAGGAATGTGGAAAGCGTTCTCAGGAAACAACTTCAAATGCGAGGCCCATTGTCCGGTGTACAACACAGAGGAGGCGGCAGGTCGCGTTGGCGATGCAGCAGAAAATTGTATCCGCCAAACAACCGAACAAGAGGACACCGCCTTGGCAGCTGTTTCAAGTGCGAATCATGTCTTGACAGCTGGTGAAGTCAGAGAGGGGGTGGGCATCACGTAATAATAGCGCTGTCGGTAGATCGGTTTCTTGAATCAGCATTGAAGAATTTAAGTGCGGCCAAAGAACTGCTCGTTTTCAGCGAAGTGAAGGTGAAAAGACGTGCGTTAATTCAAGCTCATCTTAAGCGAGAATGATAGGGTAAATGGTATATATTAGTTTTAGCAAATTATCCTAGAAACGCCTGCAAGTATTCCTATAAAATTTTACTTGTTTACAAAAAATGCCACTTCATATCAAATGACGTGTTTTTGTATGCCTAGGTTGCTTATTCTACTTATGGCTCACTTCCGAATTTTAATGAGAGTCGACCTATTCAATGTGCTTTTTCTCTGCAACTACCGAATGGAGTGTAACCTTATGTAGCCGTGTTGTAGTATGAAATCATAGTTTAAATCTCAAATAAAACAATATTACAGTTGCCGTGAAGGTTTTGTAAGAAAAATAAAAGTACTGCTTGCAAAATACCACAGAGGGTGCATTTTGTTTGTGTATTCTTTTTACAGCCTCCCTTTTTTTGAAATCAACAATTTTTTCAGTTCAAACTGTTGCTATCTTCTTGTAGCTACCGCACACTAAGTTACAACGAAATCAATTTATTACATTTTAAGAAAAGATACATTAAATTCAAAAAGTTACAGTAAACGCAATTTGAGAAAACCGAAGATTTACGTGCGCATACTGCTTACACCCGAAAGCGCGCGGCACACATCGGCGTGGCATTTAAACCTCTTGGAGCGGTCGCTCGACATCGGGATTCCACAGCTTTGTTTCTTAGAGTACAGTAAATTTATCGGTGTCAGAATTGCAAACTCAATATTTTGGGCGTTTACCCTACCATACCCCATTAAATGCTGTGCCTATGAATGGACCTAAGTATTTTTTTTAAGAAGGAGTCTGCGTTATGTAGGCAGTGGAGCCAAAACAGGCCTACAGATTTAACCTCCTGTGGTGTGCAATATATTGAATTCTTTATTGGACACTTCTTTAGTTTTGTATTTATCTTCTCTTATATATAAATTGCTCTGCCTTAAACGAAGTATATAGGCACAAACATCGATAAATATTGCAATCTTTTGTCGAAGAAATGTGTGATGTTTTCCAGATTCAAGTGCCTCTACGATAATCAAATGATGGCTAGTGGGTGTTAAAGCCTTAAAGTGCACGAAGAAATGACGAGAAACATGTCATCCAGAAAGGTGTGAATTAAACAAGATAACTCGATTCCGTATAGCACAATTGATGTGTCACTGCCATAGGTGGGCCCCTTCTCTCTGATGTAAACACTTCTAATGAAACTCTCGCCGTTTGACCTCTTCTTTTCATTAAAATATCTTTTTATTGTTCTTTAACCCACAGCTTTCTGGAAGATCTGTATGTCGTTCCTCCTTCACGCATCGGCGCATGCTCGGATGTTTTGTTGGTTCGTAGTTTTTGTTGTCAATAAAGTTGGTAGTTGGCGCTTATCTGCCTTTCTTCCTTTCCAGTTTTTGTTCGAAGCTTTTCGCGACAAATAACATGTTTAGAATGAAGTGTTACTTGCTGCGACTAAATTGCCTCTTCATCAATTCTTATCGCAGCCTCGGTGACTAGAATATACAATACAAACATTGAATTGTTATATTTTTAAGACGAACTAACCTGCGCTATTGCGTCCATAATTTTTCATCGTGAAAACAAGCTTAACTCAATAAATTGATCAAATGAAAACAGCTCAGAAGATCACCCGTACCTTGGGAATCGACGTTATGCAAAGCATGCAGAGGGGAGGTGACCGTGTAGTAATATTTACATACCGCACGTCATGAAAAGACGCTAAATAAGTGTAGAAATGTTGAACGCACACATGTGTGTTGAAGAGTTGCAGAAGTTTAACTAACCAGTTTTTTGCACTTGGCAAGGATGCTAACAGTAACACGAGTATTATCAACACCTGAAGCGATAAAAGCGCTGGTTCTCGCGAAGGTAGTAGCTCTGGATGCTGCTACATAAATCAGCTTCCGCGCATAGCCCTTAAGTACAGTGGTGAGCACTGTTAGGGTGAACACGCGAGCGCGTGGCCGACGGCACTATCAGCGCCCCGTGGCGGTCATCACTGGAAACATTGCGCATGCGCATCACGCTCTCCGCGAAATAATTGTTCCACCGCGCGCATGACGTCATAAATGCACTTGTTCGTCGTCTGCTAGGCGCATTTTTGTTTTCTAAGCCCATGCATCCTGCATTTTAAGATTTCTTTAAACATATGTGCTTGAACAGGACAAGACAAAAAAACTTATATCTATGGGGGCGTGTCTATTCGTTCCCTTCAAAGTTGTTGTGCATGCAACGCCGTATATAAAACAACCAAACATCTCTTGCAGCCGTTCATTCTGTCGCACGATCGTATTATGGCTAGAGTTTCTGATGATGAACGGCGCTCAATTGTCGATCTTTCCCTGAAAGGTTATTCCCAGCGGTATATTGGCGCTTTAGTTATCAGGCCCCTGAAGACTGAACAGGATAATTCAAGCCTACAAGTATGAAGGTCGCATTCAGGATGCACCCGCCCTAAATCTACCACAGACGATGAAGACGCCCTCGTAGTTGCAGCTGCTGTTCGTAACCCTTTCTTGCCAGTCCCAGCAATACGCGAGGACTTGGATTTGGACGTTTCGGACACCACTGTTGGACGTCGCCTGCATACTGCGGGCCTTCGCACTCACGTAGCAGCAAAAAAGCCACTACTAACAGCGGCAAACAAGGACGCACGACGGCAGTTCGCTGAGTTGCACGAAGATGGACATCAGAAGAGTGGGGTCGCGTCATCTTTTCGGATGAGTCGACGTTTTCGACGCGACAAGACCAAAGATTGCGTGTTTGGAGACTACCAGGCACATGGTGAGGCAAACTTGCTGCTTTGAAAAGCAATTGTTTTAGTTAACGTCAAAATGCCATGCAGGAACGACCCATACAACGTGCAAGGTGTTTCTACCGGTGGGAGATCGAGTGTGAGCGTGTGGGATGCTGTTTCCAGATATGGTTTAGGGCCCCTGCTACATATACGTGGACACTTATCGTCGGAAGAATACTGAAACAATTTGAACAATGTGCTGTTACCATATGCGAGCAGTTTATTCCCAGACGGTGATTACCTGTTCCAACAGGACCGGTCACCGTTACACACAGCGCGGGCTGTCAAGGAGTTCCAGGCGGAGCAGCACATGCAGCTACTGGAATGGCCTCCGAAAGGAGCGGACCTGAATGTGATAGAAAACGTGTGGGTCGTCTGAAAGCTTCTTTGGCAAGGAAGCCCCTTTATTTCGCGACTTTGAACCAGTTGTGGGCGCAAGTCAGCAACGAGTGGGAAAGGTTGAAAGCCGATCGGGAATATGTTCGATCACTTTACGACTCGTTACCGTCCAGAATACCTGCAGTCGTTGTTGTAAGTGGTCACATGACTCGCTATAAGATTTGCTTATGTTTTTATAATTGTTCTCATGGCGTTGTTTAACTTGAATTGCAAAAGTGCAATTTTCTTGAATAAAAAGTTTAATAATTATCCCTCGTACACTCACCCTTTTCCTTCACGCGCCAATCTTCAAACCAGATGGACCTTGAAATGCAGAAGGTATCAGCTCAGCGAACAAAAAATGCGGCAAGCAGACGACGAACAAGCGTATCGATGACGTGATGCGCCCAATAAAAAGAGTGTTTCGCAAAGCACATGCTGCGCATGTGCAATGTTTCCAACGATGGCTGTTACGTGGCGCTGATAATGCCGTCGGCCACGCGCTCGCGTGTTCACCCTAACAGTGCTCACCACTGTACAATAGACGGTAACCTGACGTCATGGCTGTATCATAGGAGTACATATGTAATGAATATAAAAATCAATAACCAGTACTTCAACCACAATGACACTAATAACCAATTCTAGGGTCTATTTGAAAAATAGGTCGGAGAGTTGGCGTCGTTTTGTGGTAGAATACTTAATTACCGCGCAGAATGCTTGGGTTCAATTTTTACTGGGATCCTGACATTTATTCTTTGCATTCGTCGGGTAAGCGCTGCCTATGTCAGGTTTTCCTCAACCCTCACGCGTTAAAATTACCCATGTGTGCTCTCGTCGTTCCCGACTAAATAATCAGGGTCAATCACCTGTGGCACATAACCACCCGCAAGTATATCCTACTGTCTGGCGGGAAGTGTTGGACGATGCATGAGACGGGATTGTGTCATTGTTCATATTTTGACCAGCACCTCATATTTTTCGAACGGTCTTACCCTCTGAAACTGATTTTGGTTACCGCGAAGTGCAAGGAGTGATCAAGAGAGCACCCAGGCGGAAGCGGATAGATAGATAAATACGCAGATAAACTCCAAAAGTGCTTGCAGCATGCAAAGAAATGCTTCACATTTAAAAGCAAATGATAACACTCATTGTGCGCCTACACTGTCGTGGTCGTCTGTTTGCATCTCTAGACTCTTCATGGTTTGTTTGTCAATTGTCGGTGAAAGGTGTTCACAACAAAAACTGAAAATAAGAAAGTGCCATTATTGTAAGAGGAAGTGAATCTGCCTAGAATAGTGGAGTACATCGGAAAGTATTTACATTTTATTCAATGTACTTCTTTGTACGCAGCTAATTACTAATGATTATTCGAATATCTGATGAAGGAAAGAACATATCAGAAGGCACTGGCAGTTAAGGGTGTTTTGTGTGCTTGCGCATCGTCGGCAGACCTCGTTGCTTTACGAGTAAATTGAAAGCGGCCATATCGCACTCTCAGTGATCACGGGATATTGTTAAAAGATTACAAAAGTGTACGCGTTACTCTGAAGTAGGTGACCGTTGTACACAACTACTACTAGAATTGCGAAGTACCCACTACGCATATGAATGTCATAGCCTGCAGGTTCGCAGTTTATTTTGTTCATGCTGTGAATAATGGCTAAGTATGCGGGTGAGCTGTAGTTATTGGTCGGACACTTCAACCACCCACTCAGTACGCGGTTTATATAGCTTGGTGTCTGGTGCGATACTGCCACCGAAACGTACAGCTCCTTATAACGTCGTTTGCACAAAATGATAACCTACAAGATTTTGGTGGACACGAGAAAAAAAACTAAGTTTTTTCAAACATAATTCACCTCGTTTATTAACGTCGACAAAAATGTCAAAACAATGTTACAATACTTAAGCATTTCGCGTCGCAGGCGGTGCTCTCACCTATCGTTTTAACATTCTCGCTGGCAAAAATTGTACATAAAAGTGTTAGGATTAATTGCTTGTTCAAGATATGAAGCACTTGAGCAAATGAAACGTGTGCCACGTAAGTACACATAAGCTAAAACAAAGTTAATTTTGATGGTAAATGAGTGATACACCCACCAAGATCAGGTGTGATTATGCTGAGAATAATGATAAGTACACGGGCTTACAGTGTTCGTGAATGCTGCCTACGGAATACAAAAAAGTATTGCTACTCACCCAAGGGGTTGCTGAGGCAATGGCTTCCGCGTTTTCGTCTTCCAAGACTTGACATCCCCGTCTCTCCATTAGAGCGGCTGGTTTGCCCACTGGGCTACTAGCTAAAACCGTTTCAAACGGAAGCTTTTTTCACTCGAAAAAGTACTGAAAGGGGCACCAGAATCACTAGATTGATGTACGTGTTAGTAATGTCACGTGTCGTGCACTTGTGAATATACAAACAAGAAGCCGACGCATGCGCAAGTGGAGGGAGACCAAGATAATATTTTGGCCTTCCATGACGGCTGAAAATTCAGGGGATAGAAGAACGGAGCATGAAATACTGTTCGATTGTCTAAAAAACTCCTGACACCAAGTTCGCAAACTCAAGACGCTTGCGTTGTTTGATACTAATGCATGCGGGGCCACTTCTGACTGATTATTAGAAACGAAGCTTACATATAACATATTTTATATTGCTTTAGGGTAAGCGTGGGGCTCATACCCGTATTTTGAGGAAGTCGACATTTTGTTCGGTTTGACATGTGCAGAGGACCCCCTCGTGACGTTGCAAATGTCAAGCGCGGATTGTTGGCTTCGGTAAATATTTTCGAGGCAGGCACAATACCCAGACTGGCACTCTGAAAGGGCTGTTTTTCATTACTCTTCATGCTTTGTTGTTAGCTGCTCTCGCGGCCATTTTCGCTGCTTATGCCTAGGATGCTCTTAATTTTTTTGTGTGGGAGACAAGCTAGAAGCACCCACATTGTTTCATTCTTCCCTGCCCGCGGGTCCCACTACTTACAAACGGCACGTTCAGCGTTACCGAACCTTGAGCGCACGTAGTCTCTGACGCTGCCACGCTGTGGACCGCCATAGCTTCTTATGGCATTAAGGCGGGCGTTACGAAAATATACACAGCCATTCTGAATTAATGATCCTAGCAATATATATATATATATATATATATATATATATGCGATGAATCATAGCATTTACGATACCAATTTACTTGATGCAAACCCACAAATTGCTATAAAAATCCCAAACCAAACTTTCGGTGGCAGAGGTACTTCAAAGTGCGCAAATGTGCTGCATTCCCTCGCTCTATACCTATAGTATTGATTGGGGCCGTACGTCGCAACTTGCAAGTGTGTCTTTCAAGTCATCCTGGTGAAGGTGCGCAGGTAGGGCTTGGATACAATGGTCATAAAATCAAGGTAACCCATAATTGGCATCTAGTGATGAGTTATCTCATGTGGACTGCCATGATAAAAAACAGCACAGAGATAAGCTTCAAGAAATACGTCACGTGTATGCTTTGTTTAGTGGCTCTATAATTGACTTACGCTTGTGTAAATTATACCAGAACTGATTTCTTTACGCACTGATATCTTTATGCATTAAGTTGTTTCATTACAAAAAAAAATGTCTTGATGGAGAGGCTACTCGATCAACTTTTGATGTATCTATATAATTGCAATACGAATATTGCCTCTTGTCATTGGGCAGTGTTTTCTCATGCAAGTGTATTTAAAATGGTCCTAGAACGTCTTCTCAAACAATAACAAATGGGCCTTAACCTTCTCTTATCGCACGTGTCTTAAAGGAAAATATTGGCTGGCGTTTAACTCCAGTAAACATTGTTATCACAATCTGAGGTATGTTTGGATTAGCTAGGGCTACGTACGTGATGTTTATTTAAAGCAAAGCTAAACTTTAAATCTGATGGCGAAACCAGACAGACGTCGAAATTCACTTGAGGCGCTTGAGTCGTTGATAAGTATATGGTCGGACACAACTTAGTGAATTGGAAGAGGCCCCACTAGCTGATCGCCTCCTTGAAAGATCCGAAGCGCCGGGCACTCAGCAATGTGCTCCCGAAGGAGGCCCACAGGCCCTACGACTCGTGAAGTCAATCTGGAGTGGACGCCCATCGGTGCAGGCTTGTATGCCACTGACTTCAATAGAGAGACCAGCGCTGGATAGGTGGCTCGCCGAAAGGGGCCCCTGGCGGTGAGTCGCGACACAGTTTAGCAGCTCGCGCCCATGCGATCGGCCGCAGTTTAATGCGGTGAAAGCGCACGTGTATGCCATTACCATGGCTGATTTTAGCAGAAACTGCTCGAGCAGCCGTTGCACCAATAATAGTGCACTGAAAAAATACAAAAATAAACAAATTTGTCGACAGTTTTTTGAAAAAAAAAACTTTGTATGAAAGCTGCTTTTAAAGCAAAGCATGCAAATTGCAGAGAATACCTATCGCGAAAACCAGTGGCAAAGACCCAGCACCATACCTGATTACTGGACCACTGTCCAGTGTGGCGCTGGCACTGGGACAGTGCCACGCTGCATGAGGCACGCAGGCGCTGCATACTGGGACACCCATTATCGGCCAAAATCTGGCTTTTAAATTGTGTTTACAATTTATGGCCATGCGCACATCGTAATTAAGGCTGATACACGCACGCATTGAAAAAAGAAATAAAAAGAAATAAAGGTGAGTGAGCCGGAGTCGACCCTATTATCTGAACACATCATGTATTCTGAGCGAGACACGCTGCCCACTATTGCACACCTTAAACAAGAGAATGCGCTTATTTTCTTCATCTTAAACGTAATTCAGGCATCCAATATTTTTAATTTCTCGTTTACATACGCAGTGTTTCTACTCTTCGTGCTCGCACCAAACTTGCGAATGTTAGCTCAAACTTTGCGGGTTTCCTTGGATCACATCTATTTGGCACGTTTTGCCGCAAAGCTTGTTAGCGTGGCTGCAGATGCGTTACGGCAAGCGTAGCGACTCGCTATTCGATTAGTCATAGCTATGTTTAAAACAGCGTTCATCTGAACTGCTCACTGAACACTGTATATTTCACCCCTAGATAGTTTGTAAGTATTTTCTGTCCTCCTTGATTACGTTCTACGAACGACAGCCGCAGCAGTTCACTCTAGCCGAAACGATCACTAGGCTTAAGACCGTACTTCTCAATTGTGCCACGGTTGTTGTGAAGATCGTAGATATTGAGTTAGAAAGAGTCTAATAATCGTTACAATGTAGTTTGCATCCTAACTGACCCATGAATGGTCATATTTTTACCTTTGAGAACACAATTCAGAAGCTAAAAGCACCAAGACTGGGCAATGCAGTTGATAACTGTGGCCGGCAACCTTCGGCATTCTACGGCACGAGCCGCAACGACTCACTGCTTGACTAGGTTGGTCTTCATTATCAGACTAATATTACTGTCGTTTTTTGTTGCGAATTCTCAGTTCTATTGATGCCGTTTATGAAACACGTTTGTGAAACTCAATCAAACTTCAATGCAAGCGCAACCGCGCAAAGAGGGGCATCGATGGTTGGGCTAGAGCCATTTTTCCTCAAAATTCTTGCATTACCCCTTTGCCCCCAACCTCCAGGAGCAAGCATAGGTAAACACGATGCATACGTTCTGTGCTCCCTGCCCCCCCCCCCCCCTTCTGCAGAAACAAAGTTGTCGTTTGTCCCTCCAAGCAAACTTCTGGCAGCGCCTCTGACCCGCGCGATCAACATATGAATGCTTTAGCGTACTCACATCCATTGCCTAAGGAAACTGAAGCTATATATGTGTAGCACATATATGAGAGTACCACCATATTCGGTAAATTTTACGCTAGACATGTCGCGATTCAATATGAGGTCTTACAGAAGTGAGCCGATCGCGCCTAGTTTCTACCAATGTGCCGCTTACGTTATCAGTGT
This sequence comes from Rhipicephalus microplus, assembly GCF_043290135.1. NCBI lineage: Eukaryota > Metazoa > Arthropoda > Arachnida > Ixodida > Ixodidae > Rhipicephalus > Rhipicephalus microplus. Next base: position 415,297,751 of record NC_134710.1, on the reverse strand, counting down.
GCGGTAGACAATGGGCTACGCTGTACAGTGTGGCCCAGTGCGTTTCAGCGCACTGGGCGACACTGGCCACGCTGTACAGTGTGTCCCAGTGCCTCGCAGCGTGCTGTAGTATACTGGCACACACAGTACAGCTTTTCCAGCGTCACCCAGCGCGCTGAAACGCACTGAGAGATACCGGAAACGCTGTTTTTTTATAGGGATCTCATCAAAGCAGACTGCGCTTTTACATATATGCTTATCGCGTTGAAGAGACAGCGCTAAGCCGTAATAATGATTCGCTCGTCAACATTTTCTGGCGGCGTGCTGAGATTTGTTAGAAAATAGTGCAAGATGACATGCGTGCGATGAAAAGTACGTATTGTTTCGATACTTCGCTGACCATTTTGAGGACTTGGGGACATCTTTACTTGGTACCATCTGTCGGGAGCAGCAACGGTGTCATGCTATAAACCAATATGAAATAGAAGGTGAAAACAACATATCTTGAACTAAACGACTCCAGGACCTATACTGCGGTGAACTACTGGAGTGTTTCGGTGAAATTTCAGTAACGTTATACAAAGAGTTTAGCCATTCAGGACAATTCAACACCACCTATTGTAAATGTATGGGGCCACATTGTAAAATACCAAACACACTGGAAAACCATGAGATTTGTAAAGTGTGGTACTAAAATTTAAGCAAAATGTCCTCGTAGGTCTTTTGCTATACAGATCCCGGAGTCGTTTTCGATTACCGGGAAAGTTCTGATTTTTGCCTACTTTTCATTCAGTTGTGGCACTCTGCCGCTATCGCCGACGAGTAGCGCTACGTGCAAATTTCCCGATAGAATGGTCATGCACTTCTACAGTAAGAAAAATATAGGCAAGAAGTGGTTGCCTCCAATTTATTCTGGTGTCATACTTTTTGAAAATGCGTTGTATGTGTGCATCACCATCATCAACATCAACCTGACTACACCCACTGCAAGGCAAAGGCCTCTCCCATGATACGCCAATCGACCCGGCCTTGTGCTTTCCGTTGTCACGTTATACCCGCAAACTTTTTAATCTCATCAGCCCACCTAACTTTCTGTCTCCCCTTCATGCGTTTGCCTTCTATGGGAATCCAGTCAGTTACCCTTATTAACCACTGGTTATCCTGCCTACGTGCTACGTGTTCGTGCCATCTTCGTTTCCTTCTCTTGATTTCAACTTTGATATTCTTAACCACTGTTTGTTCCCGGACCCAATCTGCTCTCTTCTTGTCTTTTAATGTTACACCTATCATTTTCCTTTACATGACTCGCTGCCTCGTCCTTAATTGAGCGCTCTTTGTAAGCCTCCAGTTTTCCGCTCGGTAGGTAAGTACTGGCAAGATGCAATTGGTATATTCCTTCTTCTTGAGGGATATTGGCAATCTACCAGTCACGATTTGAGAGTTTTTGCCAAATGGGCTGCTCCCCTTTCTTATTCTTTTAGCTACTTGAGTCTCGTGGTTTGGTTTCACTATTACTACCTATTCAAAGTAGACATATTCCTCTACAACTTCCAGCGTCTCTCAACGTATCACAAAGTGCTGTTTTCTGCCGAGATTGTTGCACATTACTTTAGTTTTGTGAATTATAATTTTCAGACTTACTTTTCTGCATTCTGTGTCCAGTTCAGTAATCATGAACTAGTAATTAGTAGTAATTCGTCTCCTGAGTTACTGATCAAGGCAATGCCATCAGCGAATCGCAGGTTACTAAGGTACTCTTCATTAACACTTATCCCTAACTCTTCCCAGTCTAGGGTCCTGAATACTTCCTGTAAACTGTAGTGAATAGCATTGGTGAGAGCGCGTCTCCTTGCCTTACACCCTTCTTTATTGGTATTCTTTCACTTTTGTTATGGAGAACTATGGTGGTTGTGGATCCTCTGTAGATTTCTTTCAGTATGTTTATGTAGGGTTCTTCGATGCGCCAATTCTGTAGCATCTGCATTACTGCTGATGTCTAGACTGAGTCAAACGCCTTGTAATCTACGAAAGGTATGTGTAGCGGTGTGTTGTATTCAGCGTATTTCTCTTTTACCTGGCTGATAGTATGAATATAGTCTATTGTGGAGTAGCCAGCACAAAATCTTGCTTGGTTCCTTGACGTATTGAACTCTAATATCGTCTTTATTTTATTATTTGTCATTTTTGCAAATAGTTTGTAGAGAACGGAGAGTAAGCTGATCAGCCTGTAGTTTTTCAAGCCTTTGACGTCTTCTTTCTTAAGGATTAAGTTGATGTTGGCGTTTTTTAAACATTCTGGTACCCTTGCCGTCAAAAGACACTTCATATATAGGGTGGCTGATTTTTCTAGCACAATTTTTCGCCATCTTTCAGGAGATTGATTGTTATTTAATCCTCACCAGCGGCTTTGCCTCTTTGCATTCCTTCTAGGACGTTCCTTACTTCCCCTGTCGTTACTGATAGAATGTCAAAATTTTTTGGACTAATATAGTTTCTCACAATACCATCCTGGTTCTTTTGATGATCTGTACAGTTCTCCTTAGAACTCCTACGGCATCTTGACTATCCTATTTATATTGGTTATGACAATGCCTTCCTTGTTTCTCAATGCACATATGCAATTTATGCCTATGCACGAGTCTGCCTTTGCAGCTTTTAACCTTCTGTCACTTTTTAAAGCCTGCTCAATTCTTTCTATATTATACCTCCTGAAGTCGGCTACTTTACGCCTATTGAATAATTTCGAAAGAACCACTAGCTCTATTTTGTCGGTTGCATTTGAGGCTTTCTTCGTTGGTCGTCTCTTAATAAGCTTTTTCGTCTCCTGAGATAGTTTGCCAGTTTTTCGCCTAGTGACGAAACCTCCAACTTCAATTGCACGCTCTTTGATGATACTAGTGAGATTATAGTTTATTGTGTCAATGCTAACGTCGGTTATCATATTTACTGCCTTTAATTGATTCTGAAGCAAAACTCTGAATTCCTGTATTTTTACTCTCACCGCCAGTTCAATAGTTTGCTTCTTGCGTATCAGTTTTTGTCTCTGTTTTCTTATAATTTAGGTGAATAAGAGCTCTTACCATTCTATGGTCACTGCATTTAATTTTGCCAATTTCGAAGAATGTCTCAGTGTGCATAGATTAGTCAAATTCATTTTTAGTTTTGCCATTACGACTTCGTCACGTCCATTTACGGTTAGCCCGTTTTCTGAAGAAAGTATTGATAATCCATAAATACTACGTTCTGCGAACGTTATTATTAACTCCCCTCTGGCATTTCTAGAGCCAATGACATATTCCTCCACTGCATAGTCTCGGGCCTGTTTCTTGCCTACTTTATACTGTGTCTTTACTTTGATAATGGCTGAATATACATCTTCATAAAAGCGTTTAACTAAATGATCACCATGGCTCGATGTAGGCGCATTGGTCTGTACCACCTTGAACTTGTATCTTTTGTTGAACTCATTTATGATACTTGCCACCCTCTCACTGATGCTATAGTACTTTTCTATGTTGCCAGCAATATTCTTGCGTATGAGAAACCTTGCTCCTAGTTCTTTTATGTGAACTAATCCGCCGTAGCATAGAAACTTGTCCCTTCTTCAGCACTTTATAAACCTCGCGTTTCCTTCTAACTTCGCTGAGCCCTATTACATCCCATTTAACGCCCTCTAATTCCTCTAATAGCACAGCTCGACTAGCCTCAATAGATAGCGTTTTAGTGTTGAAGGTAACCAAGTTCATATTTCAATGGTGGCTTGTCCGTTACCAGGCATTTTTAGCCCCCTCCGCTGTGTCAAAGGTCTGACCGCTGCTTTGGACAGTTGCTTGTAGCTGCTGGAGACTGTTGGCCAAGGGTCAATTGCTGTGTGGTTTGTGGCCAGGTAATGCATCAGGGTAGCAAATCTTGCTCTGGTGAGGGAGTGCATTACCGGCAGATGGTCGCCATAGAAGCCGCACGCCAGACCCTTTGTTTTTCTTTTTTTTTCAAGAATTTTTTCCTCACTCCTTTTTAGTAGATGTAAAATTGGGAATGTTTCCACACCTCTATTCAAACCAAATTTTGCCATGGCATGCTTCGCTTCTGCGCTATGAAAAAATATGCGCTTAACTGAGCTACTGCAATGGAAACAGTGAAAACATTCCAAGATATCAGCGCATACGTTGTTATAGCTTTTCTGGACTAGCTGTTGCTGTAGAGTCTGCTATAGTACCTAAATGGCGCACAACTGCTAGCAGGCAAAAAGGTTCTTGAGCGGTCACTAGAAGACATCTATTTTTCGTGACATCACCTAATCGAATAGGTGATATCTTCACTGTCCGTAGGGATAGCGAAAAGTCAGTAAGAGCAGCACGCGAAGGTTTCTTGGCACATTTACTTCACCTAATCACATAAATTACTCACCTAGTAATGCTCTGATTCAGATTCATAAATTCCGAGTGCCAAATAAAGGACCTCAGCTTTCAATTTGCATCGATCAGTTAAAAACACCAATAATTTATTCAATAAACTTGACCATTACTCCTCTTCACCCCCGCTTCGTAAAAGATTAAAGGCCTAAGTGGACATTCGGGGCATAACGAGAAGCTGATGGTGTCAGCCGGGATAAATAAAATTATTGCTTCCGTTCGAATCAACACGTTCAGAAACCATGAGACTTGACATTGCTTGCATTTGCCTTAAATTTTTTTTCAACATTTCTGTGATCAGAAATCGTGGGATAGTTTTTGTTCCAAGGCTGGCAGACTTCACTGTAGCTTAATTCCTTTTATAAAGGCTTGAGGACGCCAGAAATGCAGCAGCAGCCGACAATGCGCAGCCTGTTACGTGGCCCGAAGTTCTGCTTTATCTATAGCAAGTGTCACACACTCTAAAGAAAATTCCTCAAAGTAGAAGGTTCTGATTGTTCCATCGAAACAAAACAAGCTGTTTTGTTTTCCGTATCAATGGGCAGAAAGCACCTAGTGACAAAAGACAAGTGAGACTCTTCGTCAAGTACGCATTATGAGTGCTTATGAAATTGCATTTAGGTGCGAAAGGTCTACATAAACCAGATGTAAATTGCAGAACGAATGGGCATTAGCAAAATCAAAAAAGTCTAAATTAACGGAACATTGAAATACATTCGCATGCGATCCTCGAGAACATGCGATCAAGAGTATAGGTAGAACTAGAACGCATGGATAATGTTTGAAGTATTTGCTATATCGCAGAAGGCATCATGTAGTAATGATCTTTCTGTCGATCTGTACAGTGGTGAGAGGGTGTTTCTGGTTGCCGTTGTGCAATTTTCGTCTTTGTCGGAGTATGTAAACGTGTTCTTGGTGTATGTGTGTATTCAGTGGTTCTACTCATGAAGAAATTGAAGTGAGTTTGCTTTTGTCTCCTTGGCCTCGCTTGTGAACGTGTTTTTTATTTTCACGTCCCTTTCTTTTTCAAACAAAAAATGAGGTATTTATAAAGCCCACCAGGGTATACTTTGCTGATTGAGGAGGCAGCTGAAGCGATTCCGGTTGCCGCAGCAAATTTCTACAGGAGTGAAGTCACAGAAATTTCCACGTGGTCCGGGGTCTGGTCTCTCCGAGGTTGACGATCTTTACCCTCTTGTCCTCTTTCATGATCTCGCCCCCTCGCCAGGAGAGTTCTGGGACCATGCCGTGCGAAGTTTCTAGACCATGAGCAACTTCTTGGTGCTGTTTATTTGTAATCATGTTTGGGCATCACCTTCGACTTTGCCCTTTGCACGTGTATTAAGTGATTGATGTTTTGTGAGTCGAGCGATCTCCGGAGGCATCTTTCAATGACGATGACACTGATCGCGATGAAGGATAAGCGCGTTTCAGAGCACACATTCTCTTTTTGCCATCAAGGCACAGCAGAATCAAGGTACACACTACACATTTGTAAAGTATTACAGACGAAGTAAGCATGTTATCTTCAAATAATCAGAACGCCATCGACTGCCGTCTCAAACAGATTACTCAAACACTAAACGTATCGTTCGGGAGACTATATATAGTCAAGTGAGGCAATTTGCACCTATTGCAAGCTGTCAGAGCCAACAGAGTTAACTCTTATTTTGCTCAAGGCTCTCGCTCTCTTAATTTCAATGCAGACAACATAGAGCGAGATATCATACTGACGACGGTGGACGTCCTGTGCTTTACTGAAATGTGGAAGGCGAAAAAACCGTTCATCAATGCATTCATTCCAGTCGCCTGCACAGAAGCAGTAGGGCGTCCAGTGGATGCTGTTGGAATGTACGTTGAACTGACACTGATTGCGATAGATCTAAAGCTAACGATGACCAGTATGAGTTGCAACGGTGAACACCCTGCAATTTAACCATCAAATTGTGCCGTTCTATTGCTAATGTACCTGGCCCCTGAATCTTTTTCAAGGTAGCCTAGCAAAAGACATCGATATAGCAAAATGAGATAATGATATTGAGCATAAAATTACAACTCCTTCCTTCTGGCTCGTGACTTTACTGTGATTATGAACAATTACTGAATTATGCAGCATATGACATTATGATTTGCTACAAGATGCATTTCATATGACTAAAAACTACCAACAATCACCGGGGGACGTGAATATACCTCGTATTCGTGAACGCCAGCTTACGTCCGATCCAAAAACTCTTGACTCCTCATTCCGCTGATCATGAGGTGGTCTTAATGAAAGAAAAACGAAGTCTTCACTTCTTGCCGTGGCTGCATTTTCGACGGAGGCAAAAGTGCTGTAGGCCCATGTGCTCTGATTTCGGTACACGCTAAAGAACCCCAGGTGGTCGAAATTTCAGCAGTCCTCCACTACTGCTTCTTTTTTCTGATCATATGGGGTTTTGGGGCGTAAACCACACACACACACACACACACACACACACACACACACACATATATATATATATATATATATATATATATATATATATATATATATATATATATATATGTATATATATATATATATATATATATATATATATATATATATATATATATATATATACATCAGGCATGAACGTCAATAACATATACGACCAAGAAAACAGTCTTGTGTATTGTTTCACACAGCACTCTGAAACTGCGGTTTATCCTTTCTCTCGTTCATGTTTGTGTCGATCGCTGAAACGAAAGAAGCTTTCCTTTCTCTTTCTCTCTCTTTCTACTTCTTAGGTGAAGCGACAAAATAAGCTTGCAAGGGCAAATAAACGACCCTTGTGTTCCAACCACCCATTGTTTTCAAATGCTTGCCGCGGCTGAGCCAACGGCTATGTAGCAGTTCAAACTTGTTTTTTGACAAACTGTACCAGAATCGGAAGTTTGGCTAGTTGGTTTTTCATGTTTGAATGTAAAAACAGCACAAATATATAAACAAAGACGGAAGGAGAGGCGACAAGGCGTTGAACTCGCTACTAAGTTGTATTAGAAAGAACACGCAGATATATATCGTACAGAAAACTTTGTCACATGGCACACCATGGCAACTACACAGCAAAATAAGCGGGGTAAAAAGAAGACTGTAATCACACAAAAATTTACACATGCGTAAACCCCAAATAAAAAAACTAAAAAGAAATAATAACCACACCTACTTGCAAAAACATACATAATAGACCATTACATGACACGCATGTCATTATTATTATGTTTGAATGTGTCATTTACCTATGTCGTCCATTCATGTCACGTAACACCGAATTTGGTATATCTGAAGCTAGCGAAATGGCCGCGAGAGCTTCATGAGTGTAGCATGTAGTCATGTTGTTACATGACACGCATCTCATGTTTATTATGTTTCCACCAATCTCCTACCTTCGTCATCCATTCACGTCCCGTAATACGAATATTCGTATAAGTGAAGCTAGCGAAACGGCCGCCGTGGCATCATGCGCGTGGCATGAAGTAATGTTGTTACATGACAATCATCTCATAATTATTATGTTTCTACCAAACAGATACCTTCGCCAACCATTCGTGTACTGTAACACCAAATTTTTTATATATGACGTGAGTGAAATGGCCGAGAGCGTTTCATGAGCACAGCTTGTAGTCTTGTTGTTACATGGCATGTATGTCATGATTTTTATGCTAGGGTTTGTTGCCTGTGTTCGCCGTGCAATCATGTCATACCATACCAGTTTCGCAACATGTCATGTGAACGATACCACCACAAAGGCAGCAAGACCATCAAATGTAAATCTTGACATTCATGACATACATGTCATGATTTTTATGTTATGACTAGTCAAATCTGCTCATCATATAGTCATGTTATCCCATACTAAGTTCGGTATCGATACCATTATCCAAACGGCCAGGAGAGCTAAAAGTCGTAGGCGGCTAGATAGATAGATAGATAGATAGATAGATAGATAGATAGATAGATAGATAGATAGATAGATAGATAGATAGATAGATAGATAGATAGATAGATAGATAGATAGATACGCTTAAAGTCGCCGAAGTTCGCTAAGAAATGCTTCACATTTAAAACACTCAACAACAGCGAAAAGGGCAACGCAAAGATGTCAGAGCGATTTGGTGGATATATACCCCGCGAAATTCCTTCTCGACGTATAGTGGCTCGTTGGCGTAGTGGTTACCGTGTTTCCTCTGTAATGTGTGGGTACGGAGTTCAAATCCGCGAGTGTGCATGCAAAGTGTGTTGGTGCTCTGTATGTGCGTAAATGCATTCTTGATTATCTTCTAATATGCTGTTATCGCACCTGGTAGCAAATTAAGTAACGACGCGTTTAAAATTATTGAGTTATTCAATTTTTTGCCGCAATCACGTTTAGGCCACCTAAAAACAGGGCACTCATGGACAGGAAAGAATGCCTACCAACAGCTGAAGTGTGCGCCGTACATAGCCAGAAAAAAAATTGACTTAAAGATGTGCTTATCTTGCGTCATGGCTACTCAGAGGGCCCCATAGAAATGGTCCGTTTGCTCTTGGCGCCGCATATAGAGCCGCCTATTGAACTGCCTATATGCGGCGAAAATTTGACTTGATTTCCTGCTTACACACGTGGAGTCTAACCAGTATCTGCATAAGAGTGTACCCAAGAAAATATAAGGATGTTATAAAAGTAATTTTATTACAATTGCCAAAGAAAGCGAACGTAATAATAACTTGTCGCCAGCCGGGACTTGCCGGTGGCAAATCGTCTTTTCGTTTACTTGTTTCTCACAATTACATTACAATTACTTTTGATAACATCCCCGTAGTTGGTTTGACATGATTGCCTGTCAGTTCTCATAATAATGTGTTCAGCGAAGATTACCAACCCTTAAACTTAGACTTTTTTTCTTTACTCAATAATCTGAAACAGTCAATCGCATTCATCTAAACAGTGTGGCTTGTTCCCTTTTTAATCGGTGGTGCGTGGGTGTTTCTGTATTTATGTAGGAGGGCACACAATTGCCACTTCATGTGACTTTCAGATTTTCTGGAAACTAACAAAAAATGCTGCCAAGGAAGTATAGGGGATATTATTGAAAGTAAATATAGTGTAATTGCCAAGAAAGAAAAGTGGAAGAAAAGGTAACTTCCCGTGGACAGGGACGGAACCTGCCAACTATGAATTAAGCATCCGTTGCTTTGCCAACTTAGCTACCATGGCAGCTATCCCTTCTTCTATTTTGTACAATATACAGTGCGTTTCAGCTTAAAAGCACTAAGCAATAAAAAATTAAAAAGGAGTGCTACGCGTCTCTAGCTATCGCAGTATTGTTCTCAGCTGCATGTAGGGCATCTTAATATTTTTTTCATCTTTCAAGCACGGTAAAACAAAGCTTGCTTAATGAATATTTTTAATACTGACTGTACAGAAAAACAATCAATGCAAAACTTGTAGCTCCTATACAGAAATACCAAAATTTTCAAGTTACAATAAATTAACAATGTTGTTTAATTTTTTACAAGGTTTGTTTAAAGTGCGCGAAATTGCAAAAATTATCCCGAGATTGCCACCTAACACGCAGCGCTCTGAGAGCCCTCAAATGTAAGTTGAATGAATTAGCGAAGGCTTCTCACGCATGAAGGTCGCTTGAACAGGCTATCGGTGAATACGGTAGACATTTAGGGATGGTTGGATGGTATCATTAGGAAGGGCGGGGGTGAAAGAAAAAACGAAGACAATAAATTTTGATGAAAAGTGACTGCCACGTGCATTGCGATACGAGCCTAGACGAAACATTCGGCACATCAAATGTTTTTTTTTCTTTGCGGGCAAAGGATAAACATGATGGTGGGACAGAGTACCCGAAAAGAAATCGTTGTCTTTGGCTCGAAAAGAAAAAGAACATCTGCACTGCGCCGAATGCTGCGTCCGGTCTCGTTTTTTCCGCATTTTTGTCGAAGTTTATCGTGTTTATTTTTTTCTGTCACCCCCCCCCCCTTTTTTTTATTGGTACCATTCAAGCATCGTTAACCAACCACTATACATAGCCTTCATTGATTACGAGAAGGCGTTTGATTCAGTAGAAATATCAGGTGTCATGCAGACACTGCGGAATCAGGGCGTAGATGAAGTATATATAATCATTCTGGAAGAAATCTACAGGGGATCAACTGCTACCATAGTGCTTCATAAAGAAAGCAACAGAATACCAATCAAGAAGGGTGTAAGGCAGGGGGACACAATCTTCCCAATGCTATTTACCGCGTGCTTACAGGAGGTTTTCAGAAGCCTAGAATGGGAACAGTTAGGAATAAGAGTTAATGGAGAGTACCTTAGTAACCTGCGCTTCGCCGATGACATTGCATCGCTGAGTAACTCAGGGGACGAATTGCAACTCATGATTACGGAGTTAGACAAGGGGAGCAGAAAGGTGGGCCTTAAAATGAATCTGCAGAAAACAAAAGTAATGTATAACAACCTCGGAAAATAGCAGCGCTTCGAGATAGGTCATAGTGCACTTGAAGTTGTAAAAGACTATGTCTACTTAGGGCAGGTAATAACCGCGGAGCCGAACCACGAGATTGAAGTAACTAGAAGAATACGAATGGGGTGGAGTACATTTGACAAGCACTCTCAAATTATGAAAGGTAGATTGCCACTATCCCTCAAGAGGAAGGTATACAACAGCTGTATCTTGCCGGTACTTAGCTACGGAGCAGAAACCTGGAGACTTACAAAGAGGGTTCAGCTTAAATTGAGGACGACGCAGCGAGCAAGGGAGAGAAAAATGGTAGGTGTAACCTTAACAGACAAGAAGAGAGCAGAGTGGATTAGGGGACAAACAGGGGTTAAGGATATCATAGTTGACATAAAGAAGAGGAAATGGACATGGGCCGGGTATGTAGCGCGTAGACTGGATAACCGCTGGTCGTTAAGGGTAACTAACTGGATTCCCAGAGAAGGCAAGCGGGCTAGGGGGAGACAGAAGGTTAGGTGGGCAGATGAGATTAAGAAGTTTGCGGGTATAACTTGGCAGCAGCAAGCACAGGACCGGGTTAACTGGCGGAACATGGGAGAGGCCTTTGTCCTGCAGTGGACGTAGTCAGGCTGATGATGATGATGTTGATGATGATATGGGTGTAAAGCCCACCACAGAAAAAATGCTACACGTCTATTTACAGAAGGCCCAAGGCCCTACTTGCAGGTTTTTTCAGCTTGTAATCATAAGCACCTCGTTTGGGTGAACATGAACAATTTAAACATGTACAGCGAAAAATTTGGGTGGCTGGACGTTTTGTCATTATCATGTATCTCGCAATATTAATAAGCATGTTGTGCATTACGTTGTTAATCTGGTTCATGTGCATAGGAGACATTTCGCAGTTTCAGGCTACGTCAAGCACCGTATTGTAGTATAGAAAGCCTGGAAACAAACTATCAATAATTTTTTTAACACAGTTGCTTAATCTGATGCATAATACATCACTAAATTTTCGTGCGTATTCATCATTGTGTGTTCATCTTAGTGTTATCCAAAATAAAGAAGGGAGCCGGCAGATAGAAACAACTCGTGGGGTAATCAGTGTGAACAGTGGAAGTGCGTCACACAGGCTGGCCGACGTTTTGATAGAAGGACCAATTTTTGTCAAAGGCAACTTGTCATCCTGTGCGTGTTATTTTCGAGGGGGTTAGTAGTGATGTCAATTTTTGGTGGGGTTTTCTTGACTGTTGGTAATCTTTGTCTGAAATAAAAGAAATCCATAAAGCAAAAGAGTGCAGCTCTCGCTTTTTTTCAAGTTAGGTTGCGATGATACACGGTGTTTTCCTGTCGGAGGTTGGGGGCAAGGAAAGCAAAAAAGGGTGAAAAGGAAAAGAAAAAAGAGGAAACGGGGAGGCAAAGTAAGATAAGTGTGCTACACCGCTTCTTTCCTTTGTTCTTGTCTGTAGTGGCCACCGCTTTGTAGCACAGTGCTTTTACTTTGCATCTCCACTTTTCTATTTTTTCCTTATCTTTTTCCACCTTTTTTACACCTAGATTCTTCCATCTAGTGCATGGATCAATGACAGATGCCTTTGTTATACCAAAATACCAATGTCGTGTTGGAATGAACAGTGCATTGAAATTCATTCAGTTTGATTACAGGCGAATCATTCTTGCAATATGTGCTCCTGTCTATGACAGCACACGATCAAATGAAAAGTTTGCGCATGGCTCTTAGTTTACTAATACTTAGATTGTGTCTTAGACTACTCAAAGCAATGCTGATTTGCGGCTGTTTATGGTGATGAATTTATCAATATGAAAATATCTTACCTTGTGAACTTCGTCAAACCTGCATTTTTTTCCTATGCAGACATTGTATCTAAGGATAGCAGTAACAGAAAGGTGAAAGTTTGAGCTTTGGGAGAATACATAAAGGCAGTGAGTTAATTCAACAGAAAACATCTCAGCTATTTTGCCGATCATTTTAAATGTATTTAAAAATATTGTGCTCATTTACTGTATTGAAAATAGTGAATTGCTCAAATATGATAGAGAGAACATAACTTTAGGTCACCTGGGTGCCTTCTGGACTTCGCAAGTTACCGTCTGGGTGTTGTTTATAAAAAATATATTTTTAAAATACCGCCTCTTTTTTGTTTACCAAATTTGGTCTAGATATTAGGTAAATGTGCCTGTGTTTAGTGCTTGAAGCTCAGCAATATTAGCGCATTTTTGCCACACCGAAAGAAAAAAAATGTCCCCTTTATATGGCAAGTTATGTCATTACAGTTTTGTTTTAAGAAAGAAGGTAACTTTCGAAATTTACTGTTGATGCTGTTTTGCCATTTAGTATATGGCGGTTCCGTGGCGAAGTTCCCCATGACTATCAATAGGGAACTTAATAATTCTTTGCTTTTCTGAAAGGAAAAGTCCATTGATAGAGCTTGCTAGTAACAAGAAGTGCTTATTTTCTTTCAACTTGCCTAGAAAAGTAATTTTTATTGCCCCAGCACATGGTGCAAATTGCATCTCAATATGGACCAAAATGACGTTATAGCAAAATATGTGATTTTTTTCTGGTAAACTTCAGCTACCTGAGGGCCCAAGAATATATTTGTCGATAAATATATCTTCTGTGAAGTAAGTTTTCATTGCTCAGATATCCATACAAAGTGCAGTCTTGCCTTATACAATATTGCGAACCGTAAACATTTTGGCTCAGTTTTGGAAGCCTATGTGGCAGACGAATTGCACTAATACTATTTGGCTCGAAATGCCTTACACAAGCACCTTTACCTGATAAGTAAACCAAGTTCAATATGACAAGAAACAGTTATACTTTTAAACATTTCTCGCTAACAACACCCAGATGACATTCTGCGAAGTTCAAAAGGCACCATTGGGACCAAAATTTTTTCTCTGAAATATTTTAGCGATTGGCTGTTCTCAATAGAGTAAATGAGCACTATTTTTTAACGAATAATAGTTTCATAATCGCCAGCAAAATAGTTTCGATGGTTAGTCTCGTATGACCCCGTCATGAAAACGACAAATGCCTGAACGCACTTTCATTTCCAGGTAATTTCGAAAGCATTTCGTTGTTAGCAGCAATTGAATGAAACCCTCATTTCTAAGCTTAGGCTTAGAAACAAAGCAGAAGCAATCAATGTAGTCTTCAAATTCATCCAGCTTTGCTGTTTGACGGCTTGCGGAGCCTAGTTCAGTGCGAGCTTCACCAATTTTTCGATTGAGATTCGACCAACAGGTTTTGGGAGCAAAGTGTATTTTCAGCTAAATTACTCCAGTTACCTCAATAAGAGCCGTTAAGTAGGGGCACAAATACCATTACAAAACATTGTAGGTAATAACAAAGGAATGCATCTTTTTTTTAACTTTTTGTGGAGCTTTGCTTGAATGCTGTGCTTTTTGTGGTAGAGCTCATTAGTCTGGTGAACATACGCCTTAAAAGGTAACATTGGCTTTGTTGAGTCCAAATTTTCGGTTATTATTATGGTAGCCTTTGTAAAAATTGTGACTTCAAAACTTAATTGTTCTCTTGAAGATTTAATCCTGCATAATGATACTCCACTCTCAGTCAATTTTGCTATGAAAAAAGGTGATGCCGAGATCTGCTACTTTTTATAGAGTCATTCAGTTTAGTGCATCTTTTACAATCTCAGTAGAATAGTAAGTTCAAATATCAGCATTGAAATTGTTATGAGCACGCTCTGTGTACTAAGACGTAAGCACTTACAGATAGCGCATACACCTAAATCTTGTGTTGGCAGTTCATTTCTGTTGCTTTTGCTCCCCTGTTTCTTTGTGGGTGGGCTATAGTAGTCTGGCTTGCGCAAATTTTTAATTGCAGCTGAAACGTCCTGGTTGCTTGCATGGTAATATTTTTTGCCTTCATAAGTTGCACAGTTTCACGTCACAAAATTTTTGAAAGTGCCAATATTGCACATAAACAGTAAAGTTTTGATTGTTATGTGGGGTTTAACGTCCCAAAACAAACTGAAAAATTAGGTAGCAAATGTACATGTACGCACTAATAAATGTACTGTGTAATTTTTCATGAAAGGGAACATGAGAACGCGTGGCCCGAGCGCTCTGGTGGCTGCTCGTAGTGCGTTCAAGCGGGATCGGGAACATCCACAGCTTCTACTTTCGTCATCTAGTGGCGAGAAAAACAACCGGTCATTCGTAATATGAAACCTGCGACAAGACAGCAACTGCCTCCCCTTCAAGGCAATCACATGAGAGGCGGGCGTAACTGCCTTGAAGGGGAAAAGGCTGCAATCTTGTCCCCAGTTCTACATCACCAATTACTGGTTGTTTTGTTTGACACTAGATGACGGGAATAGAGGCTGTGGTTGCTATCCCTCCCAATTATCGCGCTTCAAAAAGCCGCCCAAGCGCTCGGGCCATGCATTCGCCTGTTCCCTTTCGTAAAAATTGACATTGTACATTGAGGGATTTTACTGGCAGTTTCTAAAATGTTATTTTGAGGGAAGAATTTATTTTACGATTTTATAGTGATATTTCACTTCATTTACTGTACTCTTGTAAGTCATAAGAACAACCTAGTTATTTTCTTTGTGAGAAGCATGCTGTTTTCTTGCATGTAGCAGAGGTCATTTGCACAGTTGTTCTTTCAAGATTCACATATGCATAACATGAAACATTTCGTGCATTACCTTTTCAGCTTCATTTTGTGTACTATATTTCTTGCACAAGTGAACTGAGGTGCATACCAGTGTGTCTGACATCAGTTGTGCCAATCATTTACATTTTCAGTGCCCCTGAAGGACTCATCAAAGTGCATGTAGTGATCTGCTGTATCCACAGTGGTGTCAGAACCTCAAGCACCATTTGGACAATCTCCACAAGGCACTCAAGAGATAAACACCACATCACACTTTCACAATGCCATGGTTAGTGTTTAAGTATAAAGTTGTCATTGTAAGATTGCTGTTGTTGCATTTTGTTTTGTGCCCCTAATCTGTGACTGTGGCACAAGTCATAAAATTTTGGCACAAGGTCACGTCGTTTGTGTACCATCAACACTGAGATGTGGCTATTCACAGCCGGAGCTTACAGACAAATGAAAAGATTAATTGTAGAAGGGCTGATTTCAATGTGCATATCAAACTTGGTAAGTTTTCTTTGTATTTTGCATAAAACACTGCGTTGTTTGGCTGCAATGTAACCACGACATATAATTCCTAGCATGTTATTTCAATAGTGTCTTGACATATTTTCTCTAAAAGCTTATTTTGCTCACGCAACATGACTTTGCGAAAAATAAAAATATTTCATTCCCTCATCATGCATCTTTAAAAGACATTGGGAGGATTTTCGCACAGTATTGCATGAACACAAGAGGTGAACATCCATTCAATCTACACATAATATTACCTTCCACCAGACTCAGACGTCAATTTCATTCCGCACTATTAATACAGCTTTCCTTATGTCCGGTCATTTCCGCATCTTATGGCTTTCCTTATAAGCGGACTACTCCGCATTATTCGGCTTTCCTTATATGCAGATTGTCGCATGGTATTTCCGCATATACTGCTTCCGTATTTTAATAGTTCTATATGTGCAGATATGTGCGTTTGTATGGAACGTTTCAGTGGGGACATGCGACTGTTGAATATATATCTCTGTGAGTAGACCATTTTACAAATCTGTTGTTATTTCGTAGCGTTTCGCTCAATAAAGAAATTACGGTTCCTGCGCATGTTTCTCATAGCGATCATTTCCAAGCTGCGTAGGATTTGCCAATTTTTTTTGTTATCTCAGCCAGAGCAGTTCTGCCATGATGTAACAATGGAGTTATGGTTGTGTAAATAATGATCTCCATTGATAATGTTTTACCCCACATACGGCAACCGCAGTACAAACATTCATAACACAGTTCAATTTTCCAGTGTTGCATCACAGAGGAAACAAAAAGTATAAGCAAAAGGAACCCAAAGAAAGTTTATTGGGATAAATGTGGTGTGTTCAGCGTGGCAAGAAGCGGAGCCTCACACCCGCTACCTTACTGGGAAACACGTCAGCGCCGTTGATGTCTGGCTGGACACCTTCCTCGTGCAAGATGTGGTACTTCTGCAGAAGTGACGTTAAATACAGAAACACCACTGCCTGCGCCAAGGGTTCGCCGGGACACATGCGTTTGCCTGCTCGACAAAGACCGAAAGGCAGCGTTGTCAGTAATCCCGAATTGATCACTGTGACAACTAATTCGTTCCAAGATTGAGAGTATCACATTTTGTTTTGCTTCCTATGTCTTATGCTATAGCTATGGCTACTGGAACACGCACATTCACGCATTAAATATTATATATATATATATATATATATATATATATATAAATATATATATATATATATATATATATATATATATATATATATATATATATATATATATATATATATATATATAAATATATATATATATATATATATATATATATATATATATATATATATATATATATATATATATATATTTGAAAATAGACCAATCTTCATCAGACAAAATTTCATAGGCTCCGATGCACTTTTATGTCATCGTCCAGCCGAGAGAGAGAGCTAGAGAAAAAAAGAAAAATTGCACACACAAACCAGTGGCCAAACAATCCTTGATATGCTGATAATTGGTGCATATAATAAGTGTTCAAACGACCACGTGTGCTTGTGTGTACTTTACATACGCCTCGCACGTGTATATTGTGCAAAAAAGTGCACACATAAACGACTGGCCAAAGAACTCGTGATATACCGATAATAGGTCCGTAATAATAAGTGGTCAAAGAACAACATGGGCGTGTGCGTACTTCCATATATGCATAGCACGTGTACTTTGTGCTCAAAAAGTGCACACCTGCCCCGCAGCGGTGGTCTAGTGGCTAAGGTACTCGGCTGCTAAGCCGCAGGTCGCGGGTTCGATTCCCGGCGGCGGCGGCTGCAATTCCGATGGAGGCGGAAATGTTGGAGGCCCGTGTGCACAGATTTTAATGCAAATTTCCGGAGCCCTCCACTACGGCGTCTCTCATAATAAAATGGTGGTTTTGGGACGTTAAACCCCACAAATCAAAAAGTGCACACCTGAATGAGTGGCTAAACAAACCATGACATACTGCTAATTGGTCTATACTAATAAGTTGTCGAACAACAACATGTTCATGTGCGTACTTTCATGTACTCATAGCACGTGTACTTTGTGCAGTGAAAAGTTCACACATATACGAGTGACCAAACAATCCAAGATATATATAGAATCAAGCCAAGTTTTTAGGTCGAGGTGGCTAAATTAGGTCATTTCAGTGATACAGCGCGAAGTTTCAGTCCTCAGGCTCACCCCCCAGTTGAAAATCCCACCAGAGTATGGCTGGTGTGTTCTAGTGTGTTCTGGTGGATACACCAGAACACACTGGTGTATTCTTTAGCTTGGTGTGCAGGTTCTGGTGGGAACAATAACCCACTCTGGTGTGTCCAGTTGGAATGTGATCTGGTTGGATGTGTTCTGGTGTGAATGTGGACCCAGTGTGGTGTGTCCTCGTGGGGATGCTGACACAGACTGGTGTGTTCTGGTGGAACATGTTCTAGCGGAATGTGCTCTGGTGGGAAGACCACAGCAGTGTTGTGTGTTCAGGTTGGATGTGTTTTCGTGGACTCAAGAAATATATTTTTTTCTTGCGGCTTAGACAAAGAGTTTTTTCAACCGAGTGCACTTGAACTCACACTTCTTAACATTTTCCTCAACCAGACTCACTTTTACTAAAGCTCACAAAAATATTACTCAGCCGGTCGATCTCAGACTCTTAGCTCAATCATTTCTAGTGAGTTGACTCACTAGTATGTTAACCTATTATTACTTTTTCTAAACATGGTGTCAATGCTCTTTAGTTTTCTTGGCATTTATTTCTAACACTCACAATTAACGATAAAACCAGGAAACACGTATACGAAAATTTGGTTTCATTTCGAACTTTTTGTCCCTGGAGAGTACACTAGGCCCTTGACAAACAAATACCAAAGTCATCTTGGCCCACGCAACTTATTGAAGCACTGCCGCATTATGGCAAGTATATTGTCATGTTTCTTGCCGTACTATTTTAATGTACTGCTGAAAACCTGGTGAGACCGTAAAGTACTCCCATTTGACTATGCATAACATTTCAGAGTTTTTCAGAGGCTACAATGGCTACATTATCGCCTCATTGCTTCATTCGGTGGTTTCACCACTCACCGCGTCATGGGGCATGCGACACAGGAGAAGCAAACCCCACTGCAACTGCATTTACAATTGAAAGTCAACCTTGTGCGTGGGTGTTCAAATCTATTGTGCTGTTCAGACTTAACAGAGGAGGGGCTGGCATTTCATTGTAAATATAGAAGCGATGGCTCGATTGGAATCGTTCACAGATATAAAAAGTGAATCAAAGCCATGGACTTAAAGAAGCCGTCGACTTCAGAACGAAACCGAAAAGAAGCAGCGAGCTAAGGACAAAGAGGAAGAATGAGCCACATGCTTCGAAAAGCATAGCCGGGCAGAGAACCAATTTGAAAACGACAGATTTACTGGGCATACGCAGCAGCTCTGCGGATGCAGCCTGCCAGCCATTTTCTATGGCAGGCTGTGTTCGCAAAGCAACGGCGGATGCTAGCTCAATTTCTTCAATAAAAATAACTTTACCACTCGCTACACACACCCAGCTCTACAGAAACGTTTCGTATGTATGGTTTCTGCACATACGCCATTATTTGACTATGGAAAGCCGTATGAGACGGAAAAGTCCACAGATAAGGAAAGCCAAGGATGCGGAAAGGTCTGCACATAAGAAAGCCACATGATGCGGAAAGGCGCGCAGATAAGGAAACCAGCATGATGCGGAAAGCTCCACAGAGAGGGAAAGCCGTATTAATTATGCTGAAATAAAATGACCGTCTAAATCTGGTACAAAGCAATATTATGTGCAAATAGAATGGACGTCCACACCTTGTGTACATGCAATATTCTATACAAATCACAATATCTCTTACGATGCAAGATGAGAGAATATATGATCGGTATCTTTCCGATTGTCATGATGTGGAAGCAAAATTAGCTTTTAATAAAAAATGTGAATTGAAATGACCGAAATGACCGTCTAAATCTCGTACAAAGCAATATAATGTGCAAATAGAATAGACATCCACACCTTTTGTACATGCAATACTCTATACAAATCACAATATCTCTTACAATGCATGATGAGAGAATGAATGATCGGTATCTTTCCGATTGTCGTGGTGTGTAAGCAAAATTAGCTTTAATTAAAATAGGTCACAAGTGTACTAAATTAGCAAGCGAGTGATCATAAATGGTGGTTACAATGCAACAAAATAATGCAGTGTTCTATGCAAGACAGCAAAAAACCTATAAAGTTAAGAATTGCATTAGAAGATTATTAAAATGCGCATCAACCCTGCTACAATGAATATGTTTTATTTGTCGGAATTCTCCAGCCGTGAATAGCCACTTTGTGTGTTGGTGCTTCGCAAATTAGTTGACTGCACCGTCATTTCACGAGCTCCACCTAAGCCACAGGGTGGTGGCACAAATCACAATGTAACCGCAATTTTTGAACGAAATTTTTAAACATATATAATAATCATACAACTGTGAAAGTGTGGAGCTTTTTATCTTTTGAACACCTTGTAGAGATCGGCGAAATGCTATTTGAGGCTCCGGCATCACTGTGCATACGGAAGATCACTGCCATAGACCTTGATGTGTCCTTCATAGGCACCTGAAAATGTAAATGATTGACACAAATGATCAGGCACACATTTAAGCAGCTTAGTTCACATGCACAAAGAAGTTAACGCACAAAATAAAACTGGAATTGAAAGGCACACAATCCTTCATGTTATGCATATGTGAATATTATAAGAAAGAAATCTACAAATTAGTTCTGCCATATGCATGAAAACAGCATGCTTATCACAGTGAAAATAACTAGGTTGTTCTCACAATTTTTGATGGTAGAAATAATCCATTGAAACTTCATAATGAAATTATGAAATTATGATTTAATTGCTTCCTGCACACTAAATTTTAGGAGCTGCCAGTAAAATCCCTCAATGTACATTTAATAGCGCGCACATGTACATTTGCTGCCTTTAAATTATACAGTTTAATTTGGGACGTTCAACCCCACATATCTATCAAGTTATACAGCTTGAGTGCAAATTTGCATATTGAACAAGTTTTTAACGTGAAACTATGCAACTTATAAAGGTTAAAAATCACCATGAAAGCAAGCAGCATCAGGCAGCTGCCATTACAAATCTGTGTAAGACAGACTACTATAGCCCACCTGTACAGAAATAGGAGAGCAAGAGTAACAGAATTTCGGCTGCTGACCCGCAGGTCGTGGGATCAAATCCCGGCTGAAGCAGCTGCATTTTAGATGGAGGCGGATTTGCTGTAGGACCGTGTGCTCAGATTTGGTGCACGTAAAGAACCTCAGGTGTTCGAAGTTTCCGGATCCTTCCAGTACGGCGTCTCTCATACTCACATCGCGGTTTCGGATCGTTTAACCCCACACATCAATCAAGAATAACAGAAATGAACTGCCAACAGAAGGGTTGGGTGCACGTGCTATCTGTATTTGGTTGCACCTTAGTACATACAGCATGCCCATTTCATTTTAAATACCGATAATAAAATAACTGTTGTATTAAGAATGTAAAAGGTGCGGTGAAACTGAACGACACCATAAAAAGTGACCTTATGAGATTACGTTTTGTCATAAAAAATTTGACTAAGACTCTAAATACCATTATGCAAGAGAAAATCTTCAAGAGAACAATCAAGTTTGAAGTCATCATTTTTAATATGGCTACCGTGATTATAACCGAAGAATCGGGTTCAACATGACTAATGTTAGTTTTTAAGGCCTATGTTCACCAGACAATGAACTATGTCATAAAAAAGCACAGCATTCAGGTAAACCACCAGAAAAAAGGAAAGCAGACCTTTTTGTTATTAACTACAATGCCTTTGTATAGGTATTTTTACCTCTACTGGCCGCTTTTTATTTAGGTGACTTCTGTGAAACGATTTACCTGAAAATGCACTGTGCCTTCAAAACTTCTTGGTCGAATCTGAATTCAAAAGAAATGGTGAAGCTTGCGCTAAAGTAGGCTGCACAAGCCTTGGAAGAGCAAATATGGATGACTCTTAAGACTACTTTGGTTGCTTCTGGTTTGTTTCTAGGCGTAATCATGGAGACAAAGGCTTCAATAAATTGCTGCTAACAATCAAATGTTTTCAAAATTGCCCAAGCGTCAAAAGGTGTGCAGGCATTTGTTGTTTTTTTCCAGGGTCATTTTACACCAAACATCCAAACCATACTGCCTGGCGACCATCACAGATATATAGTTTGAAAAAGTAGTGTTAATTTACTCTTTTGAAAACAGTAATTCGCTAGAATATTTTGAATAGAAAAAAATTTGGTCACGTGGGCACCTTCAGAGCTTCGCAGAATGTCTTGTTGGCGTTGTTTGTGGGAAAATTTTAAAAGTCTCGCTTTTCTTCCCATATTGAATTTGACTTGCATATTAGGTAAAGGTGCTTCTTTAAAAAAAATTGAAGCCCAGTAATATTAGTGCATTTTTGCCGCCAAATAGGCTTTGCAGAATTCAACCAAACTGTTTATTGTTTGCATTATTTATGGCAATAATGCACTTTGTGTGATTATTTGAGCAATATTTACTTACTCCACTGTAGGTATAATTTGCGCAAAAAAATATTCCTAGGTCTAGATCACAAATCTCACTGTATCATGATTTTCGTCCACATCGAGATGCAATTTGCTCTATGTGTTCGCCCAATTCAAAACTACTTCTAAGCGTAAGTTGAAAGCGAAAAACAGTTCTTGTTAAATGGGAAGTTTTATCATTACAATTGTTGTATAAATAAAGCCAATGATTTTTGAAGTCTCCAATTGACGGCCATGGGAAACTTCGGGACAGAAGCTGTCGTTTACCAAACGCGAAGTCAGCCATCATTGGAAAATTTCGACTAGACCAAACTTCGTGAAGAGGAGGCAATTTTTTCAAATATTTGTTTTACAAACAACACTCCGACGACATTCTCTGAAGTCCAGAAAACGCCAGGTGATCTGAAATTTTGTTTTCTGCAATATATTTTAGCAATTTGCTGTTTTCAGTGCAATAACTCAGCACAATAATTTTTAAATACATTTAGGATGGTAGGCAAAATCGCTGAGATGTTTAATTTGAAATGCATCAATGCCATTATTTATTCTTCCGAAGCTCAAACTATTACCTCCCTGTTACTGCGATCCTTACATTGTAACCCCCCTTACACAATGCCCTGCAACAAGGGCCTGTAAGGTATTTTAAATAAAATACAATGTCTGCATAGGAAAGAAAAAGAAGGGCAGGTCTGACAAAGTTGACAAGGCAAGATATATTCATGTTGGATAAATTCATTACCATGAACCGCAACAAACGAACATTCATTTGGAGTAGTCCAAGACACAACGTATGTACCAGTATACTAAGAGCCAAGCGAAAACTTCTTATTTGATCATGCGCGCTGATAGACAGGAAGCACTTTTTGCAAGACTGAACAGCCTGTAATCAAACTGAATGAAGTTCAATGCACTGTTCAATCCAACACCACATATGCATCTTTGCTATAGGAAAACCATGTGTCATTGATTGATGTGCTAGATGAGACAATGCAAATGTCAAAAAAGGTGAAAAAACTAAGAAAAAAGAAAGAAAAGGGGGAGATGCAAAGTAGGAGCGGTGTGCTACAAAGCGGTGGCCGCTACATACACGAACACAGGAAAGGAGCATTGTAGCACACTAATTTTACTTTGAATCGCCATTTTCTTTGTCATTTTTTAACTCTTTTTTGCTTCCCTTACTGCTAACCTCCGACAGGAGAAAACTTTGTATCATCACAACCTAACCTGAAAGGAAGCGAGAGCTGCACTCTTCTGCTCTATAGTTTTTTTTTCTTTTTGTGAGCAAACATTATCCACAGGCAAACACGCCTACACGAAAAGATGACGTCTATACTAACCTCCTAAAAAACAACACCCCAAGGATGACAAGGTGACGTCTACAAAATAGGTCCTCTTGTTGTAACCTCGACAAGCCTGTCTGAGGTACTTTCACTGCTCACACTGATTACCTTAGTAGGTGCTGTCATCTGTCGGCTCTCTCCTTCATTTTGAATACCACTAAGATGAGCTTATGTTGACGAATACGCACAAACGTTTAGTGATGTATCATGCATCAGATTAAGCAACTGCGTTCATCAGAAATTATTGATATGCTGCTTTCTGGCGTTTTATACTAAAATGTGGTGCTTCAGATTCCCCGAAACAGCATAGCTGTCTTCTATGCACACAAAACTGATTAAAAACGTAATGCACAGCATGCCTAATAAATATTGCAACATACATAATGACCACAAACTTTTCTGCCACCCCAATTTTTCACTGTACATGTTTAAAATGGTCATGTTCACCCAAACTAGGTGCTCATGATAACAAGCGGAAAACACCTACAAGTAGGGCATTGGGGCTTTCGATAAGTAGACTTGTAGCATTTTTTTCTGTTGAGGGCTTTACACCCATAAGTGAGGAACAAAACTCCTGTACAATGAAGAATGCTGGCAGCTATCAGTTATAGAAAGAACTAATGCAGCTAATCTTCCCTGACACATCTGTACAATTAGATAAGTGACGAAGGTTCTGTTAATTGTGGCAGTAACCACAACAGGACCAATGCAAAATATGGCACTACATGGCTAGACAAATATCCACACATGTATGCCTCACTTCCTCTAGCTATCCTGGTTGAATCTGACACATGATTTCTTGACTGGTGGCTGGAAAAAAACAAAACCACTGAAGCACTCACAATAGACAGCATGAAGGTCCTCTGGAGAGGTCACCTTCGTCTTCCGCGATGAAAGAGCAGCACAGTATAGTGGCAATGCTCTCCTTGCAACGGTATTCTAAGCCACAAAGCGACCTTCCTGTTCTTGTCAAAGAGAGCTTGGAGGCTGCTTGCTCTTCTCTGGGGGCTGCTGCCGCTCCTCGTTTTCTGCTGAAGATCAACCTGCACAAAGTTGTAGACTAGGTCTTTAGAGTTCTTTATATTGATATAAAAATGTTCGCAGAAAACACGTTTTTTTGCTGCACACTGAGGAATTCCTTTAAAACTTAAGGCCTCGCATATGTGAACATTTACAATCCACCTGAAGATGCAATTCACTCTGAAGGAGCAAGTTTGTTATTTACTGTATATAAATATGTCATTCAGCACAATTGAAACTACAGTTTCACATGGAAACAACATTAGCTGGATGCTGTGGAACCCTTTCATGGCGTAGCTTAAGCTGACATTGATCGAGCAATGACACTAAAAAGTTGCAAAGATTGCCTGATCAATTTTAAGCAGTACTCAAAAGTAGAGCACGAGTAGAAAAAGCCACACGGTGTTGTCTGTTGAAGCACACAAGTCTGTCGTTCTACTCATGAGCAAAGCCCAAAATTTAATATCAATATCAACCCGTTGAGCCAAAATATTTGATTAGGGTTTTTTTAAATAAAGAGACTGACATATTGCCATAATGTGCGATTGGAAGTGGAAATAGAAGTCCGTGAATTGGATTGCATTCTTTTTGCAACTTGAGCAGCGTTTTCTTTTTAAATTGCACTTCAAGGGCCTAAAAGTAAGTATGTCAAGCAGCCTGTCTGTTTACTTCGAATATTCTGATGCTTTGACGTGCAATAAAAGTAGTGGTCAAAGTTACAACATATATCCGTATTACCTGTGCCAACATTATTCTGTGCTACTTACATGGAGGAGTCAACCTTGAAAAACCAGCACTGCCATCGGGAAAACTGTGGTAAATACGTGCATTTCACATTCACGTGAAATGCATGCTATCGCAGCAAACTTCAGTGCACAAACATATAATTCTGACATGCTGATCACCCACTGTTTGCAGCCTTTGTTGTGTGACACTTCATAGTGGTCAGAGATCCAAAAATTCTTAAACTGTTTCCAGCAGTTTCTGCGTTACAACGCAATGTACTCATGAAACTTCTGTCAAATAAAAAGAAACAAGCCCCAAAAATTTTCTTCTTTCACTACATGATTATACTCTCTGACCTTATAAAATATCATCATCAAACGCCGGAAGAAGAAGAAAGAAGACTGCTTCCTGGAGCGAGCGCGCGCTACTTCACTTCTTCCAATAAACCGTATTCGTTCGAAGCAGTCCCTGGTCTCGATCGTCTTAATAATGGTGCCGTGAACCAGGATACTACCTCCTCGCCGGCAAGAAAGGTCAACCTGCCACGGAGCAGCAGAGAAGAAAACGGCGGAGGAGCAGATGATCGACCTGGATCGAGCGACGAGACCACGGTGGACCGTACGAGCATCAGAACGAACGATTGACAAGTAAGGAGTCATTGTTAACCGCCTCAATATGAGCAAAGAAGTGATAACGAAGGAAAGGAAAGCGCTTCGCTCCCAGATCACGCGACTGATTAACGCAGCCGAGCAGCAAATTAATGATGGAGCTAACCGGGAGCAGCTGCTTACAACGCAATCGCAGATTAAAGCAATAAGCGACAGCCTCTAGAGCGCGAACGAGCAAATGGAAAAGTTTCTAACAGAAGACAACGCCGAAGCTGAATTCGAAAGCGTCATAGACTACGACATGAAATTCACGACGATCTTATCTGCAATAGAAGTCAGACTTCGACCGCCTGAACAATCGGATTCAACCGATAGGACAAGGCAGGTGACGCCCTCAAGTACGGGACAAGAAGCAACGGAACTAGTTAAGCTACCGAAGCTCGAAATGATAAAGTTTGGGGGAAAAACTTTCTAGTGGAACCGTTTTTGGTCTCAGTACGAGTCGGCAGTTCACCTGAGACCGAACATGAGCAAGAGACAGAAGTTCAATTACTTGTTAGCATCACTAACCGGAAAAGCTGCGGCTGCTATTGAAGGATTTCAGTACTCGGCAGAGGAAAATTATGATAACGCAATCAAAATACTGCAAAAAACGTTCGGCAATCGAGAACATTCCATTGAAATGCACATGAATGAGCTATTGAGTTTGGAGAGAGTGAGGTCTGTTCAAGATACCGATGACTTAAATGGGCTAGTACAGAGAGTGCAAGTTAACATATTGGCACTCAAGTCACTAAAAGTAGAAACTGGGAGCTATGCGCCGATGTTATTACCGGTATTGAAAAGAGCAATTCCACCAGAATTATCAGTGCAGTTCAAGTCAAAAGAGGCTATGAGAAACAGCTCAGCTTCAGAAAACGGCGAGCAAAACAACGCAACGGGAAAGGCGTGCGAGGAAAAGCTGGACAGGCTTATGTTATTCTTAAGAGAGCAAGCGGCTTTTCGTGAAGAAACACAACGTGAACAAGAAAGGATAACTGCAAAACCAAGAGAGAACCGCGGACAGATGCGCACAACTTCAAGCTTCTATAGCTCAGCGGACAGAATATGCTTATTCTGCAAGCAGAAATCCCACGCAACCGAAAACTGTCGTAGGAGCATTCCAATGGATGAAAAGAAAGCTATGCTTACCGAAAATAGAGCATGCTTCAGATGCACGCGACCAAACCACACTGCACGCATTTGCAAGGCCCAAGTAAAATGCAAGCAATGCAAGGGACGACATGCCACGTCAGTATGTAGAACGGTGATGCAGAAAACAAGGGCAAAGCTGGTCTCAACAGCGCAAGCCAAAGCGACAACGTCTACGCTACAAGCAACCGAAAATATCAAGCATAAGTTTGTGCTTTTGCAGACGGCTGTAGCGTGCGTAGAAGGAGAAACATGTGGCCGACATTGCCGTTTGTTATTAGACAGTGGAAGTCAACGTTCATTTATTGAAGCGAGATTAGCGAAAGAAATAGGTGCGAAGATGTTGCGACAGGAAAGGCTGACGACTGGTTCATTTGGAGGAGACGAAAAGGTCAAACTAATGAACGTGGTGCAAGTGACTGTAGGATCACGAGAAACAAGCACGACAACAGTGATTGAAGCGATACAAGTCGACGTTATCTCGCACAGTTGTATACCCACTCCAACTAAGAAACTCAGCGAGAAAATGAAACAGCTAAATATGCAAGTGGCTGATCACAGGACCAAGACGACTGCAACAAATTCTGTACAACTACTGATCGGCTCAGACTATTATTGGGAATTCTTTACTGGTAGAAATCAAAGAATCGAGGGCAGACTGATGGCTGTAGAAACTATACTGGGATGGGTACTGCAAGGGCCGTCAGAACAAAGCAAGACAAAACTAACACATAATCAAGCAGTCATGATTCTGAAGGTCGAAGCTGCGGAGACGGAACTACAGCAAGAGCTACAGAAGTTCTGGAGCCTGGAGTGAATGGGGATCACAAGAAATAGTTTGGATAACACCGGAAATGAAGTGGTCGAAGAATTCGAGCGCAAGATTGTACAACAAAACGGTCACTATCAAGTCAGCTTGCCATGGAAACAGGACGTAAACTTGGAAAGCAACAAGGAAAATGCGATAAAATGACTACAGCAACTGACTAAAAGGCTGCAGACAAATGAAGACATGCTGTATCGCTACGACAAAGCTATATCAGAGTACATGGCATTAGGAGTCGCAGAGGAGGTCCAAGAGCCATCAGAACAGCCAAATGCACTTTGCTACTACATGCCACATCATGCAATCATTAGAGAAGACCGAGCCACAACAAAGGTTCGAGTAGTGTTTGACGCCTCATCACATTCTAGAAAAGGCATGTCTCTAAACGAGAACCTAGAGGCAGGACCCAATTTGAATGAGGACATGCTATCGCTGCTCATTAATTTCCGAAAAGAAAAGGTGGCGTTAGTTGGAGATGTTGAAAAGGCATTTCTACAAATCTCTATACATGAAGAGGATAGAAATGCAATGAGATTTCTGTGGTGGAAGCATGACGCTGAAGGAAGGTTAATGAATGAAGTGCAAACATGGCGCATGACAAGAGTAACGTTCGGAACAACACCAAGCACGTTTATACTGGCAGCTACAATTAAACACCATTTGAAACAAGTGGAAGACCAGTTTCCTGATACGACAAGGACACTGCAGAAAGCGATCTACGTGTATGATGTCATTTTGGGAGCAGCAACGCTTGATGAAGCAGTTAAGTTGTACAAAGAGGCAAAGCAAGTGTTCAGAGAGGCAGCGATGAATTTGAGAAAATGGACATCCAATGAAAAGCGATTAAAGAAAATAATTGATGAAAATGAAAGAGACGATTCTCACATAGATATTCGATCTAGAGGATTTACAATGCTTCTGGGCTTGATACAGAAAGGACGATTGCAGTGCAGACAAGAATTCAACAAACCCGTAATAGTAATTCCAAAGGATGAGCATTTCACGGAAGTGCTGATACGTCACGTGCATAAAATGGTATCACACGGAGGAGTTCAAGTGACGCTAGCGCAACTTCGAATTAAGTTCTAGATATTGCAGGGTAGACAAGCAGTGAAAAGAGTTCTAAACAAATGTGTCGTCTGCAAGAGGCATAACTCCAGACCGGCAACTCAAGACATACCTCCACTTCCGGCAGACAGAGTCACTGAAGCAGAGCCATTCAAAGTTACGGGAGTTGACTTCACAGGACCTCTTTACGCAAAGGACAAGTACCAGATTGTGAAGCAATATGTACTGATATTCACCTGCGCGGTAACAAGAGGAGTACACTTGGAAGTTACCAACGATTTGTCATCGTCGAGTTTTCTACAAGCATTCCGACGATTTACAGCTCGACGGGGAATACCAGCCGTAATATACTCGGACAACGCCAAAACATTTATAAAAGCTGGAAAGGAAATCAACAGAATGCTCGAAACAATTAACAACGAGGTCTTAAAGAATTACTGCAGTGGCCAACAAATTAAATGGAAAACAATAGTGGAGTGCGCGCCATGGTGGGGAGGATTTTACGAGCGCCTCATAAGAAGCTTGAAGACGTCGATGCGAAAAATAATATCAAAAAGCACAGTTTCGGTAGAGGAGCTACGCACTATTGTAGCAGAAGTTGAAGGAACAGTCAACAATCGACCATTGACTTACGTATATGGAGAGCCTGACGAGCCAATGCCACTAACGCCGGCAGACATCATAGGTGGACGGCGACAGCTTCAAGGCGGACAAAAAAGACTATACAACGGTGACATTGATGACGCATGGAGACGCAGATGCAAACTCGTGCGCACTTGGTGGAAAAGATGGCATCAAGAATATATCAAGGAAATAGGAGCTACGGTCAAAGCCAAGACACGGCAAGCAAAACCACTCACAGGGTGACATAGTGTTGGTTGAGGACAAGGCTCCAAGAACATTTTGGAAAATGTGCCGGATTGAAAAGCTCTACCCTGGGCGAGACGGAATAACAAGAGCTTGTCTCCTTCGCACAGGCAAAAAACAGCTTCTAAGAAGATCGGTGAACCACATATACCCAATGGAAGGTTGTTTCAAATAGCCCGCGAGAGCTTATCACATTTCAACTTGGGCGGGCGGGAACCTATAAAATATCATCATCAAACGCCGGGAGAAGAAGAAAGAAGACTGCTGCCTGGAGCGAGCGCGCGCTACTTCACTTCTTCCAATAAACCGTATTCGTTCGAAGCAGTCCCTGGTCTCGATCGTCTTAATAGACCTGTAGGCTTTCCTTCACAGAAAAAAAAATAGCTACTATATATGTTCATATTTGGTTCCCATAACTGCGTTACGCTTGAATCCATGTTATTATGTTAAACGGGTGTCATGTTTTACACAATCTGGTCTGCAGGAACTCTTGAACAGGCACCATATATGCTGAAGGACACACGCAGAGTTTGAGCCAAACCTAGTTTCCCGCGGAGCATCTTTATACACTAGAACAACACATCTCGATCTAGTTAGTAGATCATAACGAGGTTGAAACAGCTCGCACTTGACAAGAAGAGGCAGAAAGAATGACGCCTCCACCCTGTGCTCCCTGGATATCCTCATTGAGGGGGCAGTTTTCACCTTATCCTTATGCAGTTTTCGTATTTGTAGCATTGCACGCTGCATATTCTTCGCGGCAATAAAGTCTCTGATACCGTCATGTCTAGCGCATGTCATGTATAAAAATAGAAGTCAAGATAGCTCAATTCAAAGATAACAAATTGCATCGAGCACTTTGTCCTGTAGCCATTTCTTAGTCAAGTGGTAGAATGATTTATTCTTCGTCAAAACCTATCTTACTTGTATTCACTACAAGAGTCAACTCTGACACTGGCACATTCTGTTTGCCTCTTCTGATTATGAGGTACTTTTTTCGCAAACACCAGGAAATCCGCAAGAAGAAACGAAGTGTACGTTTAAAGGCTAGTTTTTCTTTGTTAGACACAGTATGAAGAAGAAACCGCATGGTTGGCAAGCAACATCACCACCGCTTGGGTACTGGGTTCTGGGCTTCTCTTGCTTGCTTCGTGCTGATCGTCGCCGGTACCTGCTTCACCATTGCTCGGTCCTGATCATGTTTTCATCGTAGGCCCACCGTTGCTGCACACGCCAATAAACCCCTTCTCTTTCTCTCTCTCTCTCTCTCTCTCTCTCCCTCTCTCTCTCTCTCTATATATATATATATATATATATATGCATATATATATTTATATATATATATATATATATATATATATATATATATATATATATATATATATATATATATATATATATATATATATATATATACCCCTTTTCAATTGGTGCAGGGTGCTGAGATTCCCCGTCGCCTGAACCTGGGTGCTGCCATTCGCCGTCGCCTAAACCTGGAGCTGCGCAACCGAATGCTACCTCCTATTATGGCCACCAACAACGCGCAACCTGGCTCTTCCACTCCATCATCTGGAAATCCCGGCGTTCTTCGCTTGCGGAAGCCCAAGGTCTTTAGCGGAGCTGATGAGACCGATGTGGAAGACTGTTTCACTAACTACTAGCTGGTGAGCGCAAACAACAAGTGGGATGACGCGGACAAGTTGACTAACGTCATCTTTTGTCTTGCTGACGTGGCCGAAATGTGGTATAACAACCACAAAAACGACATTACGACGTGGTCCATCTTCAAAACATCGTTTGCTGATGTTTTGGCCGACCCGCTGTCCGCAAGTCCAGAGCCGAACAACGCTTACGGACTCGCGCGCAGAAGCAAACGGATTCGTTCACCACTTACATCAAAGACATTATTGGTCTTTGCAACCGTTTGAACACCGCCATGCCCGAGTCGGAGAAAAATAAACACATCCTCAAAGGGGTAAATGACGGCGCATTTCAGATGCTCCTGGCCTGTAATTCTGCCACCGTTGCGGAACTTGTGACTTCATGTCAAAGTTTCGACGAATTGAGGAAGCAGGGTGCGCTGACTCGGCCATTTTCCTCACACACTGACTCGCTCTACAGCCTTACTTCTGTTCCCGATCACTCACCAACTCTGCAAGAGAAAAAAAAACTTTGTGCATGAAGAAGTAGTTCGGCAACTGTCGTTGATTCCCTTCCCGCAGCTGCCGCTGTCCTCTCGTCTGCCCTCACCACTCCGCGACGTTATTGCCCAAGAGGTAGCTCAGGCTGTTCCCGACGCTGCACACCAGCAGCCTGTGGCCATGCCTGTTCCCCATGCACCAGCTATGTAGCCCATGGCCACGCCTCTTACGTATGCCCTGGTGGTACGCAGCAGAACCCTTTAGCAGCATTTGCCACCCATGTCTTCAGTTCCGCCCCACTCCACCCCTATTTCGACACCTTGGGCCGCACCGCGAGTAAGCAATTCCTGGCGCACTCCTGACAATCGAACAATCGCTATGCCTGCGGTACTCCAGGGCACGTGGCATGATATTGTCGCCGTAGCTTCTAACCACTCCACGACGCTCCTCAGCCGTTATCTTATCACCCACAGCCCATGCACCTACCTGCTTCCTATCCCTCGCCACAGTATGGCTACAGCAACCATCCCGAGTCTCATTCACGCCAGCCCCCGTATCAGACTCACTCTCCCCGCTCCCCGTCTCCTCGCAGCAATCACTGTCCCCAATGCGTCCCCGACCCGCTTCCACCAACCGGGAAAACTGAACGCCGCAGTTCCAGAGGCAAGAACTGCACCATCGTCGAAATGCTCAAGTCCTCGCACTTCACCTGCTAACGTCATCGCTATATCTGTCAATGGCGTTTCTACCTTTGCCCTCGTTGACACAGGTGCTTCCGTTTCTATTATATCCGCCCTGCGCTGCCGCTCCCTATGCAAAGTGACCACGCCGCTCTCTGGACTAACACTTCGTACGGCTAGTGCACAACCAGTTCGCCCTCTCGGAACCTGTACGGCCCGCATATTCATCCAAGGCTCTATGTACGTTGTCGAGTTCATCGTCCTTTCGGTGGGCTCGCATGACGTTATCCTCGGGTGGGACTTTCTGTCACGTCATCATGCCGTCATCGACTGCGCACGCGCTCAAGTTCAATTTTCGCACACGTTTCATGGACCTTTGCACGAAACTCTTGAGCGGTCACCAAAACTCGTCATGCGTGAAGACACTCAAATTCCCCCAGCCTGTCTTGCCGTTGTCTCTGTTTGCTGTGATGACCATAACGATGCTACAGTAAAGTTTACACCTTCCGACATTTTCATGAGCCACAGAGCCGTTTCCTTGCCTTTCGCTACACTTGACGTCACTGCTGGCCGAAGCAATATTTTCGTTCATAACCCCCTTTCTGCACTGCTTACGCTACTTGCCGGCGAATGTCTCGGTCGAGTGGAGTACCTTGGTTTTTCTTTATTGCCATGCTAGACGAGTCGTGCAGTAGCGCCTCGACCGTACTTCATGCCCTTTTCCCACTGGATGTATAATAAGGGGGTCATGAATAATAAGGGTGACAGGGGGCACCCCTGCCTAAGCCCCCGTTTTACCACTGGAATGCTCGTCAAGCGACATCTCGAGTTCCATCGCCAACACCTTAAGTGCTGAAGACTGAAGAACGCGCCGAGCTTCTTATTCTCCTCCAGCACTTCGCGAATTCATTCAGCCGCAATTGGGTCGCACTTCCGGAGTGCACCACTACATTGACACCGGTTCGCACCAATAATTGCGTCAAAGACCGTACCGTGTCTCTGCTGCACTCCATCTGTCATCAATGACCAGGTTGAAGAAATGCTACGCCGTTGCGTTATTCAACCATCGGACAGTCCTTGGGCATCTCCTGTCGTTCTTGTTCGTAAGAAAGATGGATTGATTCGATTTTGCGTTGACTACCAGCGATTAAACAAGGTGACGCGGAAGGAGGTCTATCCATTACCGCGCATCGACGAGGCCCTTGACAGCCTCCTAGGAGCCGAATTCTTCTACTCCTTAGACTTACGATCTGGATACTGGCAGTTTCCTATAGCAGAAGCTGATCGCCATAAAACTGAGTTCATTACGCCAGATGGCCTGTACGAATTTAACGTAATGCCTTTTGGGCTTTGTCATGCTCCTGCCACATTTTAACGACTTATGGACAACAAGCTGCGTGGACTGAAGTGGTCTGTGTGTCTATGCTACCACGACAACATTGTCGTTTTCTCTCCCGATTTTCCTACACATCTGCTTCGGCTCCAAGTGGTTTTCACGTGCCTAAACAACGCTGGGTTCCAACTGAACCTTAAAAAGGGCCGCTGCTCTGTGCGAGAGCTGTTGATCTTCGGGCACATCGTGTCCAAGCATGGTGTTCTACTCGTCCCTGCAAAACTGCGAACAGTCGCTGAGTTTCTCAAACCTACTACACTGAAAGAATTACGCAGTTTCGTCGGACTATACTCGTACTTCCGGCGCTTCGTTCGAAATTTCGCGTCGATCATGTCACCACTGACCAACCTCCTACGCGGTGACGCAGACCTTTCATCCTGATCTCCTGACTGCGACATCGCGTTTGCCACGCTTCGTAGTCTGCTAATATCTCCACCCATTCTTCGGCATTTTGACCCAACAGCTGCAACGGAAGTTCACACAGACGCTAGCGGGGTTGGTCATGGTGCTGTCCTCGCCCAACGCAAGCCGGACTACTCCGAATACGTCGTCGCTTATGCGAGTCGCACGCTCACTAAAGCTGAGACCAATTACAGCGTACTGAAAAGGAGTGCTCAGCGCTAGTGTGGGCGCTTCGCAAGCTCCGCTCCTATTTGTACGGTCGCCCATTCGACCTGGTAACCGACCACCATGCACTTTGTTGGCTAGTCACACTGAAAGATCCTTCTGGGCGCCTAGCTCGGTGGGCACTGCAAATTCAGGAGTATGACATTCGCGTCATCTATCGCAGTGGACGCAAGAATTCTGACGCCAAAGCGCTGTCCCGTTCGCCTTTACCTCCGGACTCGGCCTGCGGAACCCCTGGTACCAACTCCGTCACATCTCTCTCTCGACCTCGAATCCTTTGCCAGTGAACAACACAAGGACCCGTGGATCGCTTCCCTTTTTACTCTCTCTGGATCGTCAACCACTGCGGTACTACGATCTCTCCGATGTCAAGCTGCTCATTTCGCCATTCGTGATCAGCTGCTACACCGACGCAACTACGCCCCTGAAGGTCATAAGTGGCTCTTGATTGTCCCCCGCAACTTGCGATCCCAAATATGCGCTCCCTTTCACGACGATTCTCAATGTGGCCATTCCGGAGTTTTCAAAACTTACGAACGCATTCGCCATCGCTTCTACTGGTGCGGAATGTATAATATTGTTCGAAAATTCGTTACGGGCTGCCCTGATTGTCAACGCCGCAAATCACCGCCTTTCCACTCGTCCGGTGCGCTTCAACTACTTCCGTGCCCTGCAAAACCTTTTGATCGGATCGGAATGCTGTGGACCACTTAACACGCTACGGTGAGACCGTCTTCCTTCCAAGTGACATTGCGCGGGACGTAGCGTCCTTCGTCCTCCATCGCTTCATACTACGACGTGGTGCACCTCGAGAAATACTAGGTGGCCGAGGTCGAGCATTCCTATCAGAAGTCGTCACGGCTCTGCTTTCTGAATTACATGTTGTTTATCGCAAGGCCATGGCATACCACCCGTAGACTAACGGGGTCAAGAAGAGATTTAACCGCACCCTCGGCGATATGCTCGCGATGTATGTGACATCTGATCATTCTAACTGGGATCGCATCCTTCCCTTCATCACGTTCGCATACAACACCGCGGCACAGTCTACCACTGAATTTTCAGCTTTCTTTCTTCTTTATGGACGCGAACCTTCCCACACCATCGACACTTTCCTTCCATACCGTTCTGACGCACCTGAATGTCCAGCTGTGTCCGAGGCTGCCCGAAAAGCGGAAGAGTGCCATGAACTCGCACTACACTTTACGTCACAAGAACAGCAGCGCCAAAAACAAAACAACGCCAACTCTTCACGAGGCCACAGCTATTCTCCGGGATCACTTGTATGGCTTGCTGTTTCTTACCAAACCCCCGGCCTTTCCTCAAAACTCGTCCCGAAGTACGAGGGCTCTTACCACGTTTTGGAGCAAACCTCGCCGTTGAATTTTCTCATTGAGCCACTTTCCCCATCTGAAGACATGCGCCGGCATGGATGTAACATCGTCCACGTCACCCGCCTTAAGCCATATTATAGCCCTCTGCCTGCAGACTCTTAGGTCGCCAGGATGGCTCTTTTTTGGCGGGGAAAAATTGTGAAGAAGAAAACGCATCATTGGCAAGCAACGTCACTACCGCTTGGGTACTGGGTTCTGGGCTTTTCTCACTCGCCTCGTGCTGATCGTCGCCGACATCTGCTTGACCGTTGCTCTGTCCCGATCGTGTTTTCATTGTAGGGCCACCGTTGCAGCACACGTCAATAAACCCCTTTTCGACAGTATAATGAGATATAACTGACAATGCTGCTTAGGAAAGTATAAGGAATAATTTTGGAAGTATTTATTTTGAAATTGTAACGAAAGAAAAGTAGAAGAAAAAATAAATCTGCCATGGACCGGCACCCAACCAGCAACCTTCAAATAATGCGTACGCTGCTCTACCAACTGAGATACCATGGTGGCCATCCCCTCTTTCAATTTGTACTGTATATATGGGCGTTTATTCATAGAAGAGTCAGTCAGCGCTGCCTGTTATCATTATGGCGAGTGTGGGACACCTTTTTTTGCTTGTTGGTGGCACGCAGCTAGCGATATTTTTAAGAGCTAACAGTTGAAGAATTATCCCTCGCATACAACCTCATGGCATCGAGCCTACCATAACAGGTTCCTCAGTACGAATGAAGCAAAGAGGTGTACGTTTAAGGGCTCGTTTTTCTCTGCTAGAAACCATATTAATGAAAAGTGACAATGCTGCGAGAAAAAGAACGGGGGATATTATTGGAAGTAATTGTAATGTAGTTGAGGAGAAAGTAACGTGGAAGAAAAGGTGACTTGTGCGCAAAGACCAAATCTGTGGCCTTTGAATAACGCTTCTCATGCTCTATAATCTGCGCTACGATGACAGTTATCTCCACATCCACATTATGAGGTATATATGTGCCTTTAATGCTGAAGCATACGTCACTCTGCCAGCTTGTAATAAGGTCACATGATACGTGATGTCAATAAAAAAAATGTCCCACACTAGCCATGATGGGAACAAGTGGGGCTGACTTACTCTCCGACGATTAGGTACGCGTATATACCGTACAAAGCGGAAGAGGCAATAGCTGCTGTGGTATCAGAGGTGGCAGATTACCGCACGCTTTAATCGTAGGTCGCAGGTTTAGTCTCTTGTCGTGGACACTCATATTTTCTTTTACTTTTCTTTCTTGACAATTACAATAAATTACTTCCAATAATATCCCCTATACTTCATTGACAGTATTATGCATCTGTTTGTTCTCAGAAATTCTTCAAGTCAGATGAAGTGGCAACGGTGTGCCCTCCCACCTAAATACACGTACACGAACACAAATACAACTGATTGGAAACAAGTCACACACGATTATGATTAATGGTATTCACTGTTTCAGATGCATGAGTAAAGGGAAGAACTATAATTTTGAGGGTTCGTTGTTTTTGCTGGACACACTATAATGAGAACTAATAGACAATGATGCCAAACAAGCTATAGGGAATGTTATCAAAAGTACTTGTTAAGAAATTGTGAAAAAAGTAAAAAAAAAGATAACTTGGTGACAAGTTACTAATACTTTAACAATTTTTTACAATTGCATTAAAATTACTTCTTACAACATCCCTATATTTTCCTGGATAGTGTCGTCTGTGAATTCTCATTATTAGAGTACTGAGTAGGACGACAAAAGAAGAATATGGCATTATTACTTCTTTTGAACACCAAATAGTGGGAGGACCTTAAAAGAGCAGGAGCTGCTTTGAGTATGGCCAGGATATCTAGTTGGAGTGAAAAAAAGTACACGCATTTTACCAGGCTTTCCAACACAATTTGAGTCATGAAAGTGTATGCTACCAGGAATGTTAAGTACTATAATTTTTGTCACACTGTGCTCTGTAGCAGGTGTAGTTAGGGTGGTGATAGTAATGCATTAATCAAGCACGTCACTAGCTGCGATAACATTTATGGTCACATAATTTAAAATACACCTGCTGTGTAGTAAAAAAAATTAAGTATTTGTAATTTCACCGAAATTAATTTATACTGACTGGGTAAGTGCACAATTTGCATGAAACGAGAGGCATAAAGCGATTCGTGTATTATAACTATGTTAAAGGATCACTCACATCAATGTCAAGATTTTGCGTCAACGAGTAGCTTTCGACCCCCTAGTAGGGATTCATAGCCTAAAACGCATCTGAGTGACGATTGAGTATCTGTAATATTGATTATTATATTCGCTATCGAACGCGGTTTCAAATGAGTGGAAAGTCCACCAAATCGCAGTGCTGTCAGCGCTACCTCGCGGCCACGTCGAAGCTGCTGCACAGCTGATGCCGCTTTCACAAAAATGGTGATGTACAACTGGCGTTTCGTCCGCTAGGAGTGCATGTGCAGTCAGTCCAGCGGTGTCTCTGAAGGCGTAGACATGCCTACAGGTCGCCAACATCATCGTCCTTGCCGTCGTCGCGATCAACATCAGCAAGTGACGATGACATGGACCTGAAATTGGGTGTCGCCGTGATTCGCGACGATCCTTGCTTGACAAGCTCCGCGTTAAATGCAATGAATTTTTCAGTCCCGGCCATGAAGTCCGAGCTCAGCAGCGCTAACAGCGCATCTCATGTCGCTGACGTTTCGCAAGTGAATCGCTGCTTTCAGCTGCAGCAGGGCACACGGTAGGAATAGCCCCAGGCTCGAGAAGAGGCCTCGTACCACCAGTAAAACCCAACTGGTTTGCCGACACAGGATTTACCCTGTGGCAGCTTGCCACAAAGTGAAGGGAGCAAACATGGCTGTTCCGGCATGGCACTTACCGCTTTTTCCGCGCCTCGACGTGCACCATCTCACTACGCAGTGGTTCCCCGAAATTCTGGCACGTATTGTCGCTCTGATTGGCCATACTCACACGCAGTGTAGCACAATGCAAATCAGTCGAGCACAACGCAAATCAACGCAAATCAGTCGCACACCACGAATCAGTCGATTCAGTGTGACACGATGAATTGCACGCACGTTTTGACACAGCAAGGGGAGCCACTAGTGAAAAAATAGCTAGGAGTCGGCTCCAAACGCTTCAGAGATGGTTGACGTCATCGTTATTAGCGTATCGTTTCTCAGGATGGTATTTGGGGAATGTATCACACCGATCACGTAGCACCAGTGTCGATGTCACAGGGCAGTCTATTTTTCGTTTTTTCTCTTTAGCTTTTCTACGCTTCTTGAGAGTGAAATAAAGTAACTTCAACGCGACGGACTCCATCAAAATTTGGCCAAGAAGACCTATACATACCAAGTGATTGAAATATCGGCACATCTTGATCTTGAAATTTGATGTTAGTGCTCCTTTGACAATTTCAGCAATACAGAGCAAGGTGAAAACAGTTCAATAAAGAACCATCTCATTATAACAGGCATGAAAAGCATGATACCAGAATATATTATAGAGCATGTATCGTCGAGACTACTAGACTGCCTATTGACCATTTAGAAGCAGGGTATCTCTTTCACGTTCAAGGGGCAACCACTTAGCCTCGTTCTAAGCTTTTCTGTGAATCTTTCCTGAATTTCAGGTATCATTCTGAGTGGTTATCATTCTGAGTGGTTTATATATAGATTTTGCTAACACTTCGAAACCTAGTTCTGTATGTAACTGCAATAAAGGGCACTAAACCACCTCGAAATATTTTTTAACATTTCAGGCAAAAGTGTGCAACGAGTTCAGAAAAGTGCCCCAATAAACAATGACAACTGCAGCAGCAAAACTAGCCACGGGTGTCCAAAAAGTTGCTACAAAGAATCTTTTATCTTCTTTGGGCTTTTTGGAAGTGTTCAGCCCCTCAGTGCTCACCTGAAGTCAACATTTGTTAAAATACGTGTGTCTCCCTGATCTTCCTCCTTGCACAGTGAGGAGGAGCACACGGCAAAGAGAAGAGACAAGCCATTGAATGAAGCATAGCGAGAAAAAGTTAAATGAACGAAGACCTCTTTTGTAGCATTCAATGTGTATACCATTACTATTGCGACTTATATAAAATATCACGGCTATGCATCTACTGTAAAGTCATACACAGCTGCAACACCACGACGAAATTTTAACCTTGTGTTGGTTTAGGATTCCTTTACAGTGGAAAGCTAGGGATATCTGCAATTTTTGGGCGCATATTAAGAAACAGTGATATGTGATATGGTAATTTTAGTTAGAATGCACGTCCTCTTTATGGTATCTGGTTCAAGTAAAATCTGGTTCTAAAGCAACATGGCACAACCTAAACAGGCGTCACCGACCACTCCAATATGGACTTGCATTTGCCACTTGCCCGTTGTCATTACAGCCAAAAATAAACAGTTGAATCAGCTATAGATATGCGCCAGCTTATAATAAGGACAAAGCATGAAGGGTGTTTTGTCATTATTGAGACCAGTTATTCATTCAAGGACACTTGCGGTGAACCACCAATATATTGCTGTCAAAGCATCAACACCCAAATATAAAGCATAAAGAACTGTCTCTTTAAAAATTGCAGGCCGCACAGTGGAAGATAAATATTTGATATACTTGGGATATAGGGCATGAACAAGAGGTGCTGCCATATTATTGGTTTCCCTCTGTCGCAATCTGCTTTCTTTACTCACCAAACGCATCTGTAAAGATGCCATGAAAACACCAAGCAGCTGATGCAGCATGGATGAACACAAGTCCAGAGATTTCGCCATTAATATTGGCTAAGCAGCCCTACAGCCTCCACAGTCCTGCAACCAATTCGTAAGACAAATATAGTTCTACCCAGCGTTTTCGGTTTACAGACATACATGCAAGAAGCATAACCACTCTATATGAAGCTCGCATGATAATGTGCTGGGTAGCAAAACGAATGCCAACATCAAGCAAGCATCCTGACGTGCCGCTTCTTTCTCTCCGTTTTTAAAAAGTATTCAATGCATGGTTATTTATTGTTGCTCCAACTGTGAAGTGTTACTGGAAGTGCGATGAGGAATCGGAATGTATTTCAAACACATTCCGATTCGTGGCAAGTAGGCATGCAATAGCCTTTTGTCAGATATTCAAGAAAGCAGCATAAAATTTTGCTAAAACCCATGTTCTTTATAAACAACATTCATTTTGATATTCAAAAGTGTGAGCATTATGTGAAAGAACAAGGATTCAAGTTTAATAAATGACTACTTGTAATGTACTGATATGAATACAACTAACTGAACACGAATCGATAATTTTTTGCTTGAGCATTTAGTGTTATGAACACTATCACACTTGTCAGCTGCATCTTGTCCATAAGAGTGGCAATCTGAGCTGGTTTCTATGGGTGAGCAGTACTCAATAGTGCAAAACAACAACTAGAAACACGAGTAATAACAATATGGGACAAGCACAGATTGCCAACTGTATAATTTATTACACTAACGTTCACCTGAATAATATCAGTCGGACAACTCGTGCAAATGAAGGTCCAGTTGGTAGTTAACAAGTTATGAAATCATCAATGCCTGCTTTTCTAGCTGGACACTCATTCACATGAAGTATGCAGCAATAGGCCTCTACCGGTGTACGTCACATCATGATGTCACTGGCACACGTGAAAGGAGTGGCTGGCAAAACACTCCCGCTGGTGTCTCAGCGCGGTACAGTTGTGCGGTGTTTCGGGCAAGTTTTCATTTTTCAAAGCTTACACTTCCCGTTACAACGGCGACATTAGCTGAAGTACGGGTCAGCAAACATCTAGCTGTGTGGTAGACTGCGTGGTAAAATATTTGCCATGCTGGCTATAGAGAAGTGAACCCCCGTGGCGACCTGGGCGACGAACAGTGACATCATCTTCAAAAATGTGATCTGTTCACTGTGGCATACAGTGTATTGCATGCAGTGTATTGCAAAGGTATTGAGAATATCAGTTCAACTGAGAATATTGTGTGTGGTGTGGGCTGTGTGAATAACAATGCGTCTTGTTGGCGAAGAAGTTACTACTTGTGGCAGTGACCGGTTGTCGAACAATCTTGATTCGAGATTTATTCAAGGTAAATATGCACTTTACGCGATCATCTGCGAACGGTTACACCCCAGTGTTTGCGCTGTGTGCAGGAAAAAAACTGCATGGTCACTGGGCTGAAAGATACTACTTCTAAAGGTGCATGTACGCCTCACCGCGAGGAGTAGGCAAACTAAATAGAGGTATAACTTGTTTTAGCGGAGGCCTCCTACGTCTTCATGTAATAAGCAGAGATTCTAGTTTCACATATACTTAGTACCTTTACCGCTCGATATTCATGAATTGACGATGCACACTACAAGTTTGTGTGCTAGGTCTCAAGGGAGCAATATAGGTATGCAAATACGTAGTGGGTGTCAGGTGCAGCGATGTAACTGCGCAAAGTATTATGTATATTATTAAGCTAT
Source organism: Rhipicephalus microplus (assembly GCF_043290135.1). Lineage (NCBI taxonomy): Eukaryota > Metazoa > Arthropoda > Arachnida > Ixodida > Ixodidae > Rhipicephalus > Rhipicephalus microplus. Next base: position 415,254,734 of record NC_134710.1, on the reverse strand, counting down.
AGAGTGTAAATCACATACATTTCGGTGGGCTATGAAGAACGTCACCGACAACTTCACTTTGATTTTCATGTGGATTTGTTAACCTCAGCCTGACACACGACAAAAAGTGTTTTCTTGTTTCTTGTTTCTTTTTTTCTTATATTTTAGATCTGAATTTTGCGACCTGAATGAACATCTTGTCTGTAACCTATCGCACAAGAGCTTAAAACCTTGCTGCAGCCATTTCTGTACCTTGTTTAAAACAGCAGTGTACATGTCGCAACGAAAATTGAGTACGTTTAAGTCCATACCACGCCGATATTTCTCAAAACACCTGTCACCGTCAACATACAGAACATTCGCTTTCGAGGAGGAGCATTTTTTTGTAGTGGCTGCTACCTACGACGAGCAAATCACCGCATTTTAACCTAAAAGAATTGTGCATCATAGGCAGGGACCCTTCTATTTAGTGGCGCTAGAAAAACAACAATTTGTCGAAATTTCTGCCTGAGGAACCCAGGTACACGAAGCCCTACTATGCAGAAAGATCCCGCTGGCGGAACCAACCCCTGCACCGAGGAAGGGAATGGTGGGCGCAGTGCTAGAAGTGACATCACACTGTTTGCAAACAGCGAGAGGTCTCTTACTTAGGCAGCATTTTGCAGAATACAGTTTTCAGATGACAGAGTGTACTCATCGCACATTCATAATACTGATGTGTCTTGTTCTTACTTTGTGCTATGCATTACTAGACATTTAGTCACTATGATCTTTAAACGTTTATTTGAGTGTTCTCTCTCGAATCGCTGGCAACTGTGTCGTAGCATAAATTTGGCATAAAAGCACGACTTATAAAGCTGTTACAATATAGGTGTGACGAACATAAGTATCCTACCGCCAACAAAAGTCGCCACTGGTCCTGTCATTACCTGTCTTCCTTCTCGCTTTGCCTTGTTTGCGTTGAAACAACCAAACACCTGATGACTTAGATGAGAATTATTATTGCATAAAAACTATAAATACTTGCATCAGCCACTGCACAACAACGTGATAATCGCACCCATGCCACACAGTAGCAAAACAGATTTTGAACATGCTGGCAGTACATCATTTTTAAAAAAACAGCTCTGCCAGATTACAAAATCTGACATTGTACATGCAAGTTTTCTTCAAAGTCAGACGTACAATGTGGGTGCTGGTCAGTTCATTATTAGTTACAAGCAAAGGCGTCCTGCAGCCCTACGTAATCTTCTGTCGCCGACAAGAACTCTCGCCAGTGGTGCCCCGTCCTCGGACTCCTGCGACCGCGTCTCCATCTTTCCTATCATCTCCTCACTTCCATTCGCTGTCCCTGCGCCTCCCTCTCTCTCTTTCCACTCCCTCTATCTCTTTACCTCTAACTCTATTCTTTTAATTGCTTCTCTACCCCCATTCCTTGTGAGCTATTGTTGACGTGTCCTCCCCCCGAGAGACAGTTACGGGGTCCCTTTTTATTATTTTCACTTAAAATCACCCCCTCATGCACACATACAGATTACAAGAACACCTCTCTCTATATACACTAGGTACACGCATTATAACGTTTAACAAGCAGAAACCACTGTTTAGAAGCATCATAAGGCTTACCCGTGAACGTATGCTTATCATACCCGCAAGGCGGTTGGTTAGTGAATCGAGCCAAGGTACAAACTGTATAGCCCGCGAACGTGAACAAAATGCTGCTTTGCATCAAATGACGCTGCAGGCTTCGTTTATCAACAACGTAGCAAGCGCAGTGTGCGTCCTACTCACTGCATCGCACATATAAAAAATTCGACCACCACACATATGCATGTTGCTGCAGATGTCGCGAATTAGCTCCAGTAAGGCCGCGCCGATGCGCCATGGCTCTGCTGGCGTTAGCGTTGTCAAAGCGAATCGGCAACCGCACTCGCAAAGGCGCGTAAGGTTGCCGTTTCACGACGCCTCGTTCGAGTGCAGCAACACGCACTTGCACTGAGTGGCATACTTAGTCTACATAATAACGTGTCCCCCTTACCTTTAGTTCTTTCAGACTGACGTGAGGGAAGTGATTACAGGCGTCAGCCGTCACCTAGGAGTCCCGTGAGCGTCCGCCCAATCCGCCGATACATTGGACGACTCGCACTTGATCCGCATTCGTAAAACCGTGGGAATAGCGCGCAATCTTTGCACATAGCACGATAGAGGAACAGTGCTTCACTTCGTATATTTAATGACTTTACCTTCAATCTTCTTTTAAACGTAGCAGCGCGAATACACGAGAGACGGACGGAAACTGCATGCCCAGGGAAACAAAGAAGGCAAGCAACATATAGCCTTAGCTGCGGATGGATTTTATTTTAATATCTGTTTGCTGGAAAAAATCTGTCACTTAAATCAACTGAAAAAGATTTTAATTTATCCGGCAAAATAATTTTTAAAAGTTATTACCCGTTTTTAAAAAAAACACAATTTAATGGGTTTATAATTTTGCATACTTTTTTACTTCGTTTTGTGTTCTAGCAGACAACACCCTTTTGTTGCTTCTATGACAGACGTAGTGCGGTTTTACGTTCGGTGCGTGTCGCTGACACAAAGCTCTATTGTAGTATCAGACTTCTCAATGAATCTGAGGATGACTACAAAGCAGTAATATTTTGACATAGTGCATTACGCGATCTTTTTAGGCATGATAATTCTTTGCTCTGAAGCAAATCGAAGCAAGCCGGCCGGCGCAATTATCTGATGTCGCCGCTACGCGAGGCACTGTCGTGCGCATTAGCGTCGTGCCCCGCGCTCGATTTAGGATCGAGCGAAAAAGCTACAAAGTAGAACACAAATGGATGCAGGGATTAATGGCGCATTACTGTAACTCCGCGTGGTGGCTGACTCAATTGCAAAAGAGCCCTGGGAAACAAGCTTCAAGTGCTCAAGCTTGTGTGTAAGCGTAAAAATACTTGTTTTCATTCACGAGCGAGTGGCAATATATAGTGAAAAAATATACTAAAAGCGTGTGGCGTAGATAGAATCACAAAACATATGCACACAATAATTGATACAATCCCATATCGTACTTGATATTGCGAGCACATAATGTATAAGCACATTTATCTGTTAATTAAAACTAAGCTGTGCCACGTACTTGCATGGATTAGCAAGCTAACGCAACAAGTACGTGCGCGCGTGAATGGCATGGTGCAGGTTCAAATCCCACTAAGCTGCAATTTCTTTTTGTTTTTTTTATTTTTGTTGATGTACTGCTTTTTCGTTTAATGCAATAGCTGCTAAAACAAAATAAAAGAACTATTACGTTTGAGTGCGTATGTAGAACTGTGCTTCTTGCAAAACAGATATTTTTCTTTAATTTTATTATTTACATTTATATTCACATGAAAATATAACAAAAATATTGACTACGGTGAACATTGGGTCTGCTTGATTGAGATGGGACTAGAGAAGCGAGAAATCTCCAAACAAAAGTTTATTTGAGAAAAAACTGAGAATTTCGCTGCTGGGCCAGCTTCTTTTTCGAAGGTAGGCCCGAGGTGTGAGCGAGACTTGCCATGACTCATCGCAAGCTGAGGCATTTTAGGCAAGGCAATGTCACCGTGAAGCGGTTCTAAAATCAATTTTCGGTTGAAGTTTGTTCATTTCTCCAAAATAAAGGCTGCACAAATGCGATCGGGCCAAACCAAAAATTGGGAACACGAAGTCAAGAGACAGAAAGTGAGCAATGTTCATTGTTTGAAAAATTACCCTTTATGAAATGAAGAGTTGAGGCGCACTAGGTAACTTCTCTCGCAGTAGGAATTCTAGGTATACACATAGATACTTTAAAATAGCCAATGTTACAGGCACACACATGGGTTAAATTTCTTTGCAGCACAGTTGAAGCATCCACTGAGAACTAAGTGTCAAAAGAAGCTCATGAGTCCGCACATTATTGCATTTTACATTGCTTGTGTGTGTCCATGCAGCCATGTTATAATGTAAAGCATTTGTTTCACCTACACTCTTCTCAATCATTAAAACAAACCCATAAGTTGTGTGTTATAAGGCATATAATTGAAGCGAAATCTGCACGGTGGGCTGAAACAATGCTTTTAAAATTCTCATAGCAACAAAGCTCTATACACGACCATCCATGCATCAATAATAAGCAGCATTGTGTGTCCGTACATATCAGTTGTGCTCTCACGCTTAATTCTTTTTCTGACCCTTCCCTTCTACCCTTACGCTTTAGGGTAGCAAATCATCAACCTGGCTGACCTACCTACCTTTCTTTTGTCTTTTTCTTCTCTTTTTTGTTCAATTTCATTTTCATGTGTACTTTACAGTGGCATTATTCTTGTGCATGAAGACTCACTGCCCATCATAAAGTAGAGCAGAGAGGCAACTTTGCTCGATGCATCCGTATTTTAAATTTGCTTACTTAACAGCTTGCATGAAAGCTAATAACCAATCAGCTCGAAATGTGCTTTGGGATATTCAACGGGGAGCTTCTGTTGGTGATGCACATGTGTGATTGATCACCTGTGATTTCAGCAAAGCCCAGCACATGCAAGTACACGTAAATAAGTGAGGCACACATTGGGACATATAATGCGGTGGTAGAGGTATAATAGCAGCAGGATCGGAAGTTCAACATCGCTACTCTTAGCGACAGCTTTCTCATGAACAGATGTAAATACACAAATATTACCTCTACGACTGAACTGTGTAACATATGTGCGCACTTAAACCAATTTTGCACAACTAAATGAGAAAGAATGAAGCTGTTTACACAAAAGTGAATATGTTTGCTTCAAGTTGTCATGGAACATCATGGGAGAAAACGTTTTTCACCAAAACCAATATCAGAAATGTAAAATTTGCATCATATCCAAAGCACACAGGTACCACTACTAATTTTTAAAACATGTGCACTTTCTACTTCAAATTTTCATATCTGAGGATTTCATCTGATTCTTTAGGCAGAAGTGTAGTGCATGCCAGTGACCTACAAACCTACTAAGGTGAGTAAGCTCTTATGATCCAAAGGAAGAAGTACTGCCTAGTACTACTTAAGGAAAAGTGTTTCTTCAATGAGAATCTTTCCAATTTGCAGAGCCCAAAGGCCACAGGGCTTTTTTTGTTGAAAAATGTGTTGTTTTGATAGCACATAGAATACAAGAGGTTCATTAACACACACCTGTGACAAAAAAAAAAACAGTTTTAACATTGCCCATTTTATGACAAAGAAAATGTATCTTTGTTTCCAGTGCCAACAGGTCGCTACAAGGGTTATACCAGCATTTTAACTGTGCTAAAGTATAGGTAAATATTTTCGTTTCTGTAGGACGTGTCCATCAACACAGACATTTTTTTTCAATAGAAAACTCGTTTTGTTTAACTGGATCATTCTGAACCATCCATGTGTATATAGGTATCTCACAGAAAATGCGACAGTTACAGCTTTGCGTACACTGACTCTTAATCAGGAGTAAGCACACTCATTTGAAAGGTACAAGTATAATGAGGGCCGTGAGTAAAGTCGAGTATGAAAGTGAGTGAGTACTCATAAGAGTCAGTTGTTTCCCGTATGAATGTGAGTGAGTATTGATAGGGGGGAGAATATATGAGTATTTATGAGTGCCATAAATGATTATGAGTGCCATAAATGATGTATGTGTAAACATCAGGTAACATTGATGTGAAGTTCCTTCTTAGTGAATAGGAAAGTAAAGAATGAGGGGTGAAATTGCTTCATATGTATATCTCTTAATACTGGCTACTTGATAACTTGCATGAACACAAATAACCAAGCAGCTCAACATATGATTTGGTAACTTCAACAATGATCTTATTTGTGACAATATGTATTTAATATTGATTACCACAGACTCATGCCATAACTTGTGAAAAATGAGGCACTTATTCAGCTGTTTAACCTGATGATATGTCACTCCTGCTTTGATTACGGAGCGTTTTCTTGTACAGATTTGAGTAAATTAGCACTTCCTTTGTGAATAGATTGTGTAAACAAACGTAAGTGTGTTCTAAATCCTTTTTCTTCAACCAACTAAAGAAAGTGAAGCTGCTGCAACAAAAACTGCTTGTGTTTGCTAATAACCAAAATGTAAAGTGAAAAGGCACAACGGACAAAGAACCACACGCCACAAACATTTGTGATGTGTGGTTCTGTGTGTCTATTGTGCCTTTTCACACTACATTATGATAATGAGCAAGCACCAACTAGCCCAAGAAGATGTCTTTCTGCATGTGTTTGTTTCTTGTAGTTTTCACATGTACGACATGGCGCATATGAACATATAAAATGTATGTCATTAATACCAGTGTTTCAGAAAAAAATAAAACTGCCTTATATGGTGGCGATGCAGGTGCAGTACCACTATATTATCAACACTCACACCTATTTAGCTCAAATTATTTCTGAGCAATATTTTATGAGGTCGTTTAGGCAGATGTTTTTTGTGTCCACGTGACATATCAGGGCGCCTGAGTATGGTCTCATAACATACATATACTAACGGTCAAAATACTGCCTAATACTTCCAAAAGAAAAGTGCCAGTAGAATGCAATTTTTCGCAGTTAGTAAAGCCGACAGGTCACTGGGTCTGCTTTGATTCAGGTCAATGTTCGCATTTATACTGAGAATGCCAGAAGTTCATTAACACAACTACATAGAGAGAAAAACACCTTTCATGAAGTCATTTTACGGAAAAAAGTCTTTTTTGTATGTGTTAACGAGCTGCTACAAGAGTTCAACTAGTAATTTTATGTTTGTCCTCAATCAGAGCTTAGAAACATAATTAACTCCCTGACATGCCCCCCAGACCACATTCTAGCCCTGAGGATAACCAATCTATGTACATAGGCAAATATTTGTTTGTATACAAAACTAATTGATCTTGAATTGAATCATTTGCAGCCATCAACAGGTACCTGGAGAAAATGTTGACACTTGCTTGGCATATACTCACACTGTATAGGCAACTCAATCATTTGAAAGGCATCAGTAGGAATATGAGTGAGTTTTTAGCGGCATGAGTAAACCTGTGTAGGAACATGAGTGTTACACACATGAGTGCGTGTTCACATGTAGCATGAATATGAGTTAGTGTCAAAGAGTGTGAGTCCGTGTGAGTTTGAATTTGAGTGACTACTCATGACATTGGGCGAGAGAGTGTGAGTATGAGTTAGTGACGAGTGATCTGAGTAGACCCGAGCATCAACATGAGTGAACACTCAGTGATGCGACTAGGCATGAGGCGGCGAATGGGTAAATATTGAAGGGGGTGTATAAGAAATAACCTTCGGTGTATGCATTGATGTGAGTGAAGCGTAGGTGTGAGTCACATGAATACTTATCAGTGCAAGTACCGTAAAATTTCCACCAAGCGCCCTCCCCTCCCCCTACGGTGAATGATAATCTTACTCGATTTGGCAGGGGGGCTCTTGCATGGTCCCCAACTAGTTACTGGTGCTTATTTTAAAACCTCCCTCAAAAGGGAGGGGGGCACTTGCTTTGGTGAAGGCGCTTGTTTAGACTTTTACAGTAGGTGCGAGTCTGAGTATAGGTGAAAGTCAAGGGTTGCGAGGAGGTGTAGTATGACAACTGTATTGTATACGCAACTATGAATCAGCGTTTGTACTCACACCTATAAGTTACACTTTTGAGCTAAAGATTTTATATGTGTTAATATACTTTTGTATATGCAGCACTGGTACTCCTGTGATACCATAACTTGTTTGTATACTCAAGCCTGTATATCTATACATCACCCTAACTACCATAAACCTATAAGACTGCAGTAGTAAAGGGCCACTCACCAGGTTTGACAATTTTGAGCTGACAAGCGCAATGCGTAGACGAGGCGTTCATGATCACATGTGCCAAAATTTGCAACGCTACGCGCCGCGGAAATGCGTCAAATTTCAAGATGAACGCTGCTCCCCCTCCCCTCTGCCGGCGCACGCCTAGAAAATGAGGTCATGACGTGGGCGTATAGATGCTCTACGTACGGGGCAATGCAATGTCGTTCATCCTCTACGTAGACGACTCTGCTCTGACGTTGTCAACAGTAAGCCACGTGATATATCAAACATTTCTTAACACAACATACGTAGTTTATGTATTTGTTGCTTTAAGGGAGTATTAAAACTTGAAATGAATAATGAGACGCATAAATAATTGTGCGCGTTTTTTTATCATTTTTTACCGTGAAATTCTAAGAGATGCGGGGCTAATGTGCCAGCGTTTCGCGTGCGTTCGTGTCCCCGTGGTCAGCGCATTGAGCAGACGACCACCATGGAACACTCCTACGCGTTCCCGCACTCATTGTGCTCATCTACTCTACCGCGTCTAAGCTAGCGGTTCCAAAGCATCCTGCAGGAACAGGCAGAAGACCACAAATTAACGCTGGTCAAAAAGCAACGCTGCTGGTGTGCTCGGGAGTTGGACTTGTTTGGGCACGTCATGCGCACGTCACCTCTTGGTCGGATTCCGGAGAGGGTGTGGGAAAGATTTGGCCTGCGAAGGCTACGCGGAGGAGCGGCAAGGGTTTCGAGCTCGCCTCCTTTCATCTTCGTTTCGCGCCGCTTCAAAAAACCTGTTTTAGCAAGTGCTATTCGAAAAATGTTTGAAAATTCGAATATTTGTACACTCTTATTTTTTTCTTAAAGTAAGAGCACAAATCTGCGACAAACATATTTAGCTTCATTTTTTTATTCGGGCAATGATATAATGAATTGTTCGTCTTTTCCATGCCCTGCAGGGCTGCCTAAAACCTTGTGGAAAAGGAAGCAACGCAGTCCAACTCAAAGTCAAGCTCAGAGAGGAAAAAACAAAAGAAGTCATTTTCAGTCCTACACAAGGCTGCTGTTTTTGTCCATGTGAACGTAAAAGTGCATTATTTCATTCACAGTGCATTCAATTACGTAAAGCGAAGGAATATACGGGAACACGTCATGCAAGAACGCCCCAGCCCAATTCCTACCGAACCACAAAAGTCTGGGTTTTCCCAAAACACACCAGCCCGCGTCTTGCGAAAACACACCAGTCTGTGTCACACCAGAAAACGGCTGTATACAGCAGACCAGCCGTACACACCATAAAGCGTGTCTGCATTCCGGTTCTGGTGGGAACGAGAAAAACACATCAGGCACTGCCTGATGGATTTTTCGATTGGGCCCTCATCAACTTCCCCTCAGAGCTTCGAAAAAACACACCAAAGTACATTCTTTGCTATGATTGTCGCTGTCGCGTTCCACCGGTTCTCCCAACCTGGTCCTTAGTGGCTCTTGAAGCCTGGAGAGGAAGGCAATGTCGGAGCGATGTGGTATATGTTTTAATAAAGATAAAAAACAAGGGCTACGCACGTCAAAGCTCCGCAAAAACGGAGCAACGTGTAGGATAGGCACATGCCAAGCAGCTACGATCTCCGGTCTGTGGCTCAAGAATGTTTATAAATGAGGGCAGTTTTTTTTTAATTTTTACCGTGGGGGTCGTATATGTCATTTACTCGGTTGCCTGGAGAGTGATTTCATAGGAGGGAGGGCGGGTTTGGAATTGTTTGACAGTTGCTCACCTTTCTCGGAATGCGTGTGCCTATGTTGCATGCCCGAACACTTGCTCTGTGCGATATCAGAAAAAAAGAAATAAAAAATGTTTGGCTAGGATAGTTACTGTCCCGCATCTTCCAGAGCGCGAATTGAAAAAAGTATGCCTGGAGCGATACTTGAACCAGCTTTTCATGATTTAAATTTATAAATCATATATGGTTCGCGCCGTTCACGTTCTGTTGTACTGGAGAAACTGCTTTGTAAGAGTGTAACCTTGATATAATAAAAGGGGTGGTTTCAGGAGTTATATGCCGAGACAGAGGCAGATCCGCAAGCGAATGAACATGTGAATGGTGGTTATTGAAGCAGTTGCGGAAGACCGTATCAGTCTGTCCTATGTATTGAATACCGCATATTTCACACTGAAGAAGGTATATAAGAATATAGATGTCACAGTTAAGGCTTGAGTGAATGGAGTGCTTGAATTGGGAATGCGTGCTTTCAGCAACGTTGGTTACTTGTATATGTTTGCACACCTTGCAGCGAGCCTTGACGCATGGCTGACATTCAATTTTAAATGTTTTATCGGCTTTTGACCGCTAAAGATAATCCCTAATGCTTTTTGGGCGTCTATATACCACTCGTGGAGGGAAAGGGAGAAATTTTGATAGCCGTTCACTTTGTTGTAAGATGTTGAAGTGTCCCTATCGAATTTTTTCACGGAAGGGGGGTGGCTACAAAATGTTCAAACCAGGTTTTTCCTTCCCTCTTGTTTTTTTTTCTGCTGGTCAAGTAGCTGCTGGTGATCTAGATTTGCCACTTTGTGTATGGCGTCGTTCACTATAGATAGAGGATAACGTTGCTTTCCAAGTACCTTGCGCAAGTTTGCTGCGTCGGCCTCAAAGTCTTCGGAACGGGAGTAAATTCTTGTGAATCGGTCAGCCTCAGAGTAGAGGATGAATGTCTTGAAGTGAAAGGGTGGCAGCTATCGAAATTAAAGTATTGCAGCCTCCTTGTAGGCTTTCTGTAAACGTTAGAAGCTAATGACCCATCTTTTACCATTACGTGGACGTCTAGGACAATACTTTCAGTTGTTGAGTATGCGTATGTGAATGTTGTGTCTGCATGAACTTCGTTGAAAGATTCTATAAAAAAATTGCGCTCTTCTGTGTGTCTGTCCAAGTTATAATCATAATAATGAGGAACCTTCTGTCGGGAAGTGGCTTTATTTTCTGAGTTGATAGAAACTTTCAAGATATTCATAATGATGTTTGCGTAATTGGGTGCTATACGAGTCACCATAGCCGTGCCAATATTTGTAAGTAGTATTGGTTATAAAACTCCAAGATGTGGAGTTATAGCGCTATCTTAGCGAAGGTTTCTGTGACAATTGGGTTGGCTGAGTCATCATATTTATGTGAACTGTAGTACTCTAATAATGTTTTGATGTCACTGTGCGGCATATTGGTGTAAAGGAAAGTTATATCATGAGTTACAAGGAAGGCATCCTGATGGATTGGTAAAGCTTTGATCGTCCTAATCAAATGGTTGGTATCACATAGAAAGAAGGGGTGTGTAGGAGGTAAGTTTTTATTTAGTGAGTCAAGTAACATGATATCGGTTCGGTGAGAGCACCTTTTCCAGAATTTGTTGGTCGGCCGGGGATTTCTTTTTTGTGTATTTTCGGTAGCATACAAAATCAGGACGCCCTTGTTTGACACGTGCTACAGAGAGTGGCCTAGAGAGTTTAGGATCTATTTCTTCGAGCTCTACCAAATCATGCATTGCGGTGGTCATTATTGCTTCATGTTCTTGGGTTGGATCTTTATTAGTGGTTTGTGAAAAGATGTGTTAGTTAATTGGCGGGTCATAGTTGTTGGATTTATTATGGGGAGGAAAATTATGGGGAGGAGAATAAAGGAGGATTTATAAACGGGGAGGAGGAATAGTCGTATAGAGTCGGATTTAAAAAGGGCAGTAATTGTAATAATAAATAAATCCAACTATATCTATGAGGGCACCCACCAATTAACCAACACAACTTTTTATAAACCACTGGATTAAGATCCAACCCTAGAAATTGAAGCAAAATAACAACCGCACTCAATGATCTGGCAGAGCTCGGAGAGTTGGTTCCTCAACTCCCTAAAGCACTTACTGTAGCACGTGCAAAACCAGGGCGTCGTGGATTTTGTATGCTTCTAAAAATGAACAACAAAGAAACCCCGGCCGACCAAATAATTCAGGAAGAGATACCCACCCCGAACCAATGTCAAGTTACATATACTCCATACTTAAGAGTATACCTCCAACACACGGCTCCTACCTACGTGATACCAACAGTTTTATTAGGACGATCAGAGATATAACAATGCCTGCGGGTGCCTTCCTTGTAACTCTCGATGCAACTTCCCTTTAAATCAAGATTACCCACATTAACGGCATCAAAGCAGTAGTAGAGGCCTACAGTTCACCTAAATCTGATGACTATCCAAAGCCCATAATCATTGAAATCCTTGCTAAGTTTGCGCTTACACATCGTTTAGCACCTAACTACGCCAACATCTTCATCAATGACTTTCAAACTAAGTTTCTATCAACTCAGAAAATGAGCCGATTCCCTAAGACTCTTCCTTGATGACATTTTCATTATTTGGACAGACACACCGGACAGCCTAATTATTTTATGGAAACTTACAACAAAGTTCATCTAGACATAACATTCACTTATGCCTACTTAACCACTAAAATAAATTTCCCAGACGTCCATATAATAGTAAAATACGGGTCATGAGCTACTAACGTTTACAAAAAGCCTACAGACCGGCACCAACCCCTCCTCTTCTTTTCGATAGCTGCCAGCCTCGTCACTGCAAAACATCCCTCCCCTACCACAACGCCCACGGTTTCAAAAGAATTTGCTCCTGTCCTAAAGACTTTGAGGCCAACGCAAAGAACTTGCGCAAGGTACTCTTTATAGTAAACGACGCCATACATAATGTGGCAAACCTAGATTGGCAGCAGCTACTTTAACAGCAAAAAAACTAAAACAAGAGGGACAGGAAAACTTCGTTTTAACATTTAGTATCAACCCCCCTAACGTGAACCAAATTCTAAACAGACAATTTAACACCTTCCAACACAGTGAACGGCTATCAAAAGTTATCTCTTCCCTTCCGGTGGAACGTGACAGCGACAATGACCGCAAGCAATGTACTTTGGTATTCTTTTCAAGCTACAAGGGGAAGTTCATGAGGGGTGAACTTCAGGGAAGAAACTTCACGATATCTAAGTTAAATGCCTTAATTTAGCCACCTGGACCATTTACACACCTGGAACCAAGAAACATGGCTTGATTCTATGAATAACATGGGTTGTTTAGTCACCTGTTTAGGTGTACACTTTTTTGCACAAAATACAGGTGCTATGCGTATGTGGAAGTACGCACACGCAACATACTTGTTTGACTACTTATTAGTGCGGACCAATTATCAGTATATCATGGGTTTTTTGTCCACTCGTTTATGTGTGCACTTTTTTCGCACAAAACGCACGTGACATGCGTATGTGGAAGTACGGAGACGCACAGGTGGTCGTTTGACCACTTATTACTATGGATCAATTATCAGCATAACATGGGTTGTTTGTCCACTGGTTTATGTGTGCGCTTTTTCTTTTATCGTATTTATGTCTCTATTAGGTTTTTTCTGATGAAGATCGGTGTCCGATCGAAACGTCGCCAATCAACAGTTGTTTGGACGCGTATATTTATTTTCTTCTAATACCACGGCAACGAAAGGAAAACTCGACTTATATATATATATATATATATATATATATATATATATATATATATATATATATATATATATATATATATGAGATCTAACAGACGATAATGCTAAGGAATGTATAAGGGAAGTTATTAGACCGAATGGTAATGTAAATAGGAAGAAAGAAATGTGGGTGAAAAGATAACTTGGCGTGAGCAGTTGGATGCTCTACCACTGAGCTACCACGACGGCTATCCCTCCACAAACTTTATAGGGTTTATAAGTGAAATTAAACGTGGTAGTGTCAGTCAGCGCAACCTGTAGCAATGGCGGCGAGTGTGAAAACGCTCTTCATGTGCGTGTTTGGCGTCACGTAGCATGGGAAGTTATTACGAGCTGGCACCTGACAAATAGTCCCTCGTATACAACCTAACGGCACCAAGTCTGCCAGTACGAGACCCTTGTTAATGAATAAGAAAAGAAGTGTATACTTAAGAGCTCGTTTTTCTGTATTTTGACACAATATTAATGAGATCTATCAGACAATCATGCCAAGGAATGTATAGGGGAAGTTGTAAGTTATTAAACCCACTTGTAATGTAAATAGGAAGAAAGAAAAGTGGGTGAATAGATAACTTGCCGTGAGCAGTAACCGAACCTGCGTTATTCGAAGTTGGCAGGTTCGGTGCCTGCGACCTGTATTGACATATATATGTATATATACATATATATGTATATATATATATATATATATATATATATATATATATATATATATATATATATATATATATATATATATATATATATATATATAGATGAAATATATGATCAGAGTTTCTTCCGGCTACCGTAATAAAAGTTATAAACTTCGAGAATAGTGCAGTATAGGAAACAAAACAATAAAGTATTTATTTAATCCTAACAGTTTCGGCTGGTGGACCAGCCTTCTTCGGAGGATGTATGTGAAATACATCCTCCGAAGAAGGTTGGTCCACCAGCCGAAACTGTTAGGATTAAATATATATTTTATTGTTTTGTTTCCTATACTGCACTATTCTCGAAGTTTATAACATATATATATATATATATATATATATATATATATATATATATATATATATATATATATATATATATATATATATATATATATATATATATATATATATATATATATATATATATATATATATATATATGAAAAGGCCTCGTTTTTTCTTGTTTTGACACATCATTAATGAGATATAACAAAAACAATATTGCCAAGGAATATATAGGGCAAGTTATTAGAACCAATGTCGGCAATCACGTTGGCTATCCCCCCAGCCACTTTACTGGGTTTGTATGTGAATTTGAACGGGGGAGTGTCAGTCAGCGCCATCTGTAGCCATAGCGGTGAGTGGGGAACACCCTTTTATGAGCCTGTGTGGCGTCACGTAGCACGTGAGCTTATTACGAGAGGGCAGCTGACCAAGAGTCTCCCGTATACAACCTAATGGCACCGAGTCTACCAGTGCGAGACCATCCCAAGCAAAAATCAGTTGGTAGAAGGCACTGGATGGTGCGTTAAATTTATTTTCGTGGTATTGTACTGATGTGACCCATTTCGAATGTGCATAAGCATTTTAAACAAGCTCAATTGTCGATTTCGCTGTTCTCTAGTACATACATAAGGATATTTCATATACGCCCCTTGTGTTTGCCGAACGCTTCACCGTATACACCAATATTTCTAATGGCCCTGACTGTGGAGGATGATCAATCACTACTTACTGATTTATAGTGTCTCCCCTGTCCTGCAATCTACAATTCGTTCGGGTGGTACGCTATAAATAGATGAGTAACCAAGTTCATCTTTCTAAAAAGTCAACATAGGCTGGCTCAGCCTCATTCTCAAGTCTTCCACCAGCCACCGCTGCTTTATTGTGTGCTTATATTACCTTGCGCATTATAACTGAACAATGGCAGTGGCTTCAGCCATCTCATCTGATGTGTCACGTTCTACGCCTATATTGCACTAAATTATCCTCTGTCACGTAGCTCCTCCAGTGGCGATCAGTGATAGCGGCCGGCAGCTCACCGCCTGTTTTGTTGAAGGTTTTTTTTTTTACTCGGTGGGTGTAAATATTGGCATTCCTTGCTTTGCCACCCGCAACCAATGGCCTAACTGAACACAGCGATAGTACAATCATCCACATGTTTTATATGTATGCCTCTGCCGATCGCGAGAAGTACAAAACTGCATTACATTTTGTTATATATGCCTTTATTACCTCAAAACACTAGGCCGTATTATATAAGTTCATTTTTCCTTTCCTATGCGCGCCTTCCTCGAAGTTTTCTTGACACAATTTCTTTCTGGACGAACAAAACGCTAGCGTCACGCTGAAAGGCGCGTAAACATTGTCGGCTTGATGATCTCTGCTAGCATGCTTGTGCTGGGAACCACAGCGACACAAGACATCTACCAGTCCTTCACAACAGCTACTTTTCTCTAGTTGCAAACGCCTTTTTGAAAGAAGGGACTTCATCCTTAGCTCATTTCCAAGTATCTGGGATCCCTTATGATTAGCCAATACGTGAGTGACATCACGTACGTCGTTGCGAAAGAGACGACTAAGAACTGCCGTTCACGCAACTCATGAACTGTGCATGATGAATGATTGAAACCCTACAACAACCGATCACGCTTACTTGATAGGTGACCTTTATCTTGCCTAGAGGAAACATTGCGCTGAAAGAGCATGATAGATGAAGAAATGCCTCGTGGGATTTTTAGTGAACGGCTTTCGACTAATGTTTCCGACCATGCCTAGTGTTTTGTCCAGCGTTTACGATTGGTTAAAAATAAACCAATCAGATCCATAAAAATACTAAACCATCCCCAGTCAATTTTTCTTGCCCTTTATTTACTTTTCCACTCGCTTGCTATATTATAATATGCATAGGCACGCTAGGCTGAAATCTGCTTGGCACGTGAACGCTTTCAGTGGCGCACACTCCCCGGAATATCGCGAACACCTTACTGCGAGACATTTGCTTTAACCAACTACTGTTTTAATACATGTGCGGAACCTACGCAACTTTTTGGACAAATGGTATTTGTTTTGCCTAATCAGAGTACGGCAAGTCTTTAAAAGAATACGCATGCGAGATCTTCTGTGATTGTAATCACAAAATATTTTTGTGAAATCATTTGAGACCTTTTTGTAACGTACTTTTTTCCTTTTTGAAAAGCGTAATGAAGCGTATGAGCTCCTAAGGTTATAAAATAGTGCGTCTGCATCTTCATGCTAACGGTTGTAGAACTTGTCAGAGTTTGCAAAAAGCCCCGCCGTGGTGGTCTAGTGGCTAAGGTACTCATCTGCTGACCCGCAGGTCGCGAGATCGACTCCCTGCTGCGGCGGCAGCATTTCCGATGGAGGCGGAAATGTTGTAGGCGTGTGTGCTCAGATTTCGGTGCAGGTTAAAAAGCCCCAGGTGGTCGAAATTTCCGGAGTCACCCACTATGGCGTCTGTCATGATCATACGGTGGTTTTGGGACGTTAAACTCCACATATCAGTCAGAGTTTGCAAAAAAAAAAACACTTATTCCTTCTGGCAGACTCTCTCATGAGACGTATTAACTATGTTACGTGTGGCAGGCACTTTTTTGATCTATAATAACTATGTTACGTGCAGCAAGTGTGTATGCTAGCAACCTGCATTGCAAAGTTCCCATTTAGTCTTGTTCAACCTCGCCTCTCCACACATACTTACGTAACATGAGACTTTACATGATTGCAAGGCGGAGAAAAAATCACTCTTTAGATCTTCCTAGTCCTGGTTACATGAGTGATCAGGCGGAAATTCTGTCACAAATCTCTCAGCTGAAACGCTTGCGTTGTCTATATTTCATTGCTGGACTTACCGACGCTGAAAGGAAACAAGTTGGCTGGCCGCGTGACGGCCGCCGATCCATCCGGTTTCAAGAATCTTGTAGGGTCGAATATCTGCGGGTGCTCCCAATGTTCAGAGTTCATGTGAGCCGTCCACATGTTGGCCACTATTACGGTACCTTTAGGTACGAAGTGGTCCCCGATGCAGGTATCCTCTGATGCCCTGCACAAGAGCGCTCAATCGGACACTACTTGGGAAGTGTAACATGCACCAGAAATATGCAGGGGCGGGAATCACAAAGATAGTACTTTTTCCTGTGGATGGCATTAATGCGCCTCATGTAACGTCCACATGAGCGCTTTGGGTATGTGTAAAATTGAATAATAAATATAAATAAATACATGAATAAGTGACTTCTCGAGCATCAGTTGTCCACAGTTGCTATTCGGACAGCAGCCGCTAACTTAGTGCTGCAGCTTCCGTACATAGCTCGAGAGGTTAGCAACCACTTCCCTTCAAACCCTTTGGCTTACGGAGTGAAGTGTTTGCTCTGCTATTTGATTGACAGCCGTAACTGGATGCGGTAGAGCAAAGAACGACGTCGAAAACTAACACCACAACGTGCTTACTTATAAAGCTGTGGGCTTATTGACAAAAAAAAACTGCAATAATATATTAGTAAAGTTTACGCGTGACTGCCAGAGCCATCATCAAGAGAAAACCAATCAACACGATACCCTTATACCGTCCTTAGCGCAGGTCATTTAACACACCTCTTAGACGCAGGGGCGAGTTTTTGTGAGAGCTAATAATGGCTAGTTCACATTTCTTTTAATTTTGCATAGGCAATTTATTTTATTGCATTAGAAGATACATGGACACTCTCGCCTGGATTTTGCTGCTCACACTGGCGTCACCGTCTCTCTCTCTCTCTCTCTCTCTCTCTAAATATATATATATATATATATATATATATATATATATATATATATATTATATATATATAATGTGGAAATTCTTCATCGTGAGTGCGAGGCATTAACCACTGAGTCACCAAGGAGCAAGACCTTCAACGTGCAAACGGTAAGCTTATTATATATACCACTCACCGCTGGTAATGGGCATCTCGAGTCGGGGGGAGGTATCGCGTTTTTAGCATTACCACCAAGATGACGCTATGATTATCTCCCACGCATACCTGGCCTCGTGGAGAGGAGTGGGTGCTCGTAAAGCCCCTGAACACATTTCGCGTACCCTTACCTCGCGGTTCGGAACATCTTATGTTTTGGCTGTCATTAAGCTTTCACCGGAACGATTGTGTTATAGTTACCGGGCACACAAAGGTCACTATCATTGTTGCACAGTCTCCGTTTGCGAAAAGAGCGTACTTTTCAGATACAGTGAAGAAACAATTCAGACGCCTATTGGTGTTCATCTGTACCTGTGAGTACGTTTGATGCGTTATTTGTGCGTGAGAAACGCGGGGCACGTTTTGATCTGCTTGCTATTTTGCGTGTTACCTTCCAATTTGTTGTTGTTGCGTTCATTGCTTTACCTTTGCGGCAAAGCTAGGACCTTTTGTCCTAAAAAATTATCCATGTATTATTCGGCACTTCGTGGTATAGGTTCTGTTTTTACGGCTATTTGTCCTGCACTCTCTTATCAGATGTTGTATTTTTTTCGCATGTCAGTAGCGTACGGAAGCTATAATGAATAATTATGCGTACTCCCTGGGCAGACCGAGAGGTGTCACCACCTTCCAGCGGTACATTTCCCAGATGGTCGCCATGGTGAGCGGCATGCGGTGGCGATCCTCCCACGCAGGTGGACGCTCTCGTCCGACGATTAGGTCGAGCTCCTGCTGCAACTGCGCTTGCAACCTGCATGACTCTAGGGCTAGCTGCAGCAGGTGCCACTGAAGAGTTGCCGTTGTGGTCAATATGCCAGCCACCACCAGATCAGAGACGTTACCAACTAGGTGGTCCACTGAAAGAAAAAATGCTGGTTGGTCATTTCTTTATTGTACAGCCAATGACTACTGGAACTTTTTTGAAGACGGTGATCCCCCTAAATTATAAATTTCCGGAGCCCTCTAATATGGTGTCTGTCACAATCATATCATGGTTCTGCGATGTTAAACCCGAGAAATATATTTCAATTAATACAATTATTATCTTGCCCAGTGCACACCAGAATATTAAAATTAATGCTGTAAGTCGGGCTAGATTGTTGAGACAGGTTTTACCAGAAAAAAGGCAAGGTTGAATGAAGAGGCCCACAGGAAGCCCAGCGAGCATCCTGAACGTTTTTTTTCACTGTCTTGTTTTCGCTGGCAATATGTTTTCTGGCAAGCAAGTCAAAGCATATGGTGAGCTAAATTTTACGTATCATGAAAGCGTCCCCAAGCCGGACACTTTATGAGTTTTCATGTGATAGCCCTTTCACACGTATAACCAGCTCTCGACCGAGGCCACGCCAAATTCTCTGTGAACCTTACTGACTATGTGAGATTTTTTTGACAATGTCGCACTCAAAATCTGTGTACACAGTTTGATTTTGAAGGAAACGTGGTCCCAAACAGTGATGTCAATATCTTCGATACTGCAGGTATAAAAGCAGAGTTTTGCCAACGGCCATATTATTCAACGACCGAGGACAGTATTCGCCGCTGCGGTCTCGTGAGAGTAAAGGTGGTAGAAATACGGGCAAAGTATAGACAAAAGCGCAGAGCATGCCCGTATTTTTACCACACCCTAAATTCTTTCGCAAGTGGCAAGTTCAGAGAGCTAGCGACATCCATTCACGTGTGTGTGGACGCGCGCGTGATGTGTGTGTGTGTGTGTGTGTGTGTGTGTGTGTGTGTGTGTGTGTGTGTGTGTGTGTGTGCACTCAGCTTTGTCGTGATTCCTCGCCAATGTTTCCCGGCTACAGAGGTGGCTCAGACTACGCCCAGCCTCAAGTCATACAACTAGTTGTGCACTATACGGTCAGTTTAGATCAATAATGCCGTCTCAACATCATGTTGGTGGTTCTCAGCCAGCTTGTGTCCACTGCCGGATGAAGGCTTCTCCCAATAGCTTTCTGTTTGCACTGTAATGTGTGAGCTGAGTTCATTTTGTCCTTGCGAACCTTATTTTGTCACTACAACTAACGCTCTGCCTTTTTAGAGTGCGCTTTCCATCCCTTGGTAATCATTCTGCTGTTGTTACTGTAAATCGTGTGTCTCTTCTACGAATTTCAGAACCAGCCCAGGTTCATCCATTTCGCTTGATGCCAACCTGAATATGGCGAACCTGTGTTTATTACCCGTGTTTGTTCCCATACACATTCTGCCATCCTCCCATCTCTTAATGTCATTCCTATCACTTTACGTTTCATTTCAGCTGTGTGGTCCTCAACATTTCTTTTAGCGCAATTGTTATGCTGTGTGTTTCAGCCCCATATATTATAACTGGCAGTATGCGGTTGTTTTATACTTTACTTTCGGCTTCAATGATAGCGGTACATCTTATAATAATAGTTGGGATTGCGTCCCCACGCGCGTTCAACCAATATTATTCCTGGGAAAATATATTTCATTATTAAGCTCTCCTGATAGTTGCTTTTTAGGTATGCATATTCTCGTATGTAGTCCAATGTATGCTTTTGAAATTTATCATATCCTATCTGATTCCCCAGACTTTTCAGCATGATCGCTTTCTGTATCATATTCATTTTCAGGTCTGTATTTAATATTTGATTAGTTTATTCCCTCAATCATATATTCACAACTCGATGCCATGGTTACTGAAGAGAACTGTTTAATCTGCAAACCGTATGTTGTTGAGCCATTCTCTGCTAATCGACGTTCATGTTTCTTCCCGGTCCAGTTGTTTAAACGCTTCCTCCAAGCACGCATGAAACGACAATTGCGACATTCTATCGCCTTGTCAGAATCGTCACTAACCGTAATTTCATTTCTTTCATTGTCAACAAGTAAGCTTGCTATGGAGTGTGAAAATGTCGGCTAATAAATCAGCATAAGATTTCGGTACTTTTTGTCAACTTTGTGATTTTAAAATCAGACATAAGCCTGTATATAAAGACTGGTTAACTGTTGATTGATTTGTGGGGTTTAACGTCCCAAAACCACGATATGATTATGAGAGACGCCGTAGTGGAGGGCTCCGGAAATTTTGACCACCTGGGGTTCTTTAATGTGCTAACTGTTCAGATGTAAGCATTGGTCATACTGAGTACGCGATAAGAAATTTGTTATCTGTGCATTTTTTTGATATTTATTTAGCAGTATGCATGCGTAATTAAGCTTATTAACGACTCTCATTGGTGCAGCAAGTTCACTAAGCGATCAAGCTGAAAGCTGCTCAATTCAGTAGTGTCTTCTCCTAATCTGCGTTCACGTCTATTCTGACTCCATGATCACTTCACTATTAAGAGACTTGTCGTTAAAAATGAATTTATGGCCACGGTGGTCCCGAGCACGCAAAATGGATTCCGCTCACCGCTGTTTTATTTTTCACGGGGCTGAAAGTGCGATGTAGGCCAGTAAACTAAGATTTGGGTGGAGATAAATGACGCCCTTTCGGTCAAAATTTCTCGAGCCCTCCACTGCGGCATGCCCCACCATACTTTCGCAATTTTCGCATGTGTAATGCTTGCAGTAATTATTTTTTTGAAGTACTTAGCGCAGCTGCACTAAGCCACGCAAAACATCGGTCACACCAGAGCTGGTGGACACGTTCCACCTTCTCTTGTTAGCTCTCGCAACAAAATTCTTGGAGGTGTGTCAGCACGTGTGGCTCATGGTGGTGAAAGCTTTTTACCTGAGACACAAAGCGTACCTAGAGCATAACAGCTCTCCTGTAGAGAGAGTGCCTGAATAAAATGAGAGAAAAGCACGGAGGTTAATCTCTTCTGCAGAACTCATATAGCATGTATGTGCCACAGAATGTAACTACTTACCACACTTGTCCTATATAATTAACAATGAATCTTTTGGGCAGCAAACATCGATTAAGATCAGTGTAAAGGCGTAAGCAATAACGGGGAGGGGGACTTGAGCTAAACGTCGGGATTGACTTAGTGATAAACGCCGGGCTGAAGTTCCAACTTCGCTTGCTAACCATGTGTGCAGGATAATTGGGCGCTGATTGAGGGCTGAACGGTTCCCGATGATAAATATAAATCTGTGACACACGGCGAACCTTGACAATAAAAGCTCCACTGTGTAGTGTGCACTTTGTTTTTCTCTAGTCGAGTATGTCTTTGCTGATTTTACATAGCCGTTCAGGTTGCAAATGGAAGGAATAAAGCAACATTTTTACTGAACCTTGGGTACGTTGACGGCGTAAATTTATGAAAGATTGCTGAACGTCTAAACCGGAGAAGTTGCACGATGTCAAAACAGTTTGCTCTAAAGAGCTGCCGGTACATTTATTACACATACCCTACTACAGCTGGAGACTGTATTTGCTAGATTTGTATTGCAGGGGCGCATGGCGTACGAATCATTAAGCCCCCTACGTGAAAATTCCGATTTACACTGCTGCACTTTTTAGTGAAATACCAGGTTTCTCGAATTTGCGCTTGCATTATATTCACTATAATTTGCGACATCGTTTTCAATCTGGACTCTTTTCGTTGGGGTGAAAGTTAGCTGCGTTGCATATTTTAGAGTGTGCGTTTTACGAATGGATACTCTTGTCTCATTCGAATGACCAGCAGAGTGGCACATACTATACATGTGGGCGGCATTGAGGAGGCAATTTTCTGCATTCGATGTCTATCTCCATTCTATTAAACTCAAAGACATGTTCTAGGAGCCATGCTCTATCATTTTTATGCAAGACCGATCACCATCAGAAAAGAATATTCTGGGAGCTTGACAACATTGGTTCTATATTGAAAAGCACAGCTTCACACGCAACTGATTTGTGCGCAAACTAATTTAACACCTTCTCTCCCTCCACTGCCTAAGAACATGCGTACCTAGTATAACAAAGTACAATAGAACACTCGAAAACAATTAAATCGTTTCTCAAGCTCAACAGATGCTGTCTACGTAGGGCGCAGCGGATTAGGCGCACTTGTGTGCTATGGTCATTTCGGTCATAGGCAATGACGATGCCCTAAAAGCTAGCGACTCTATTCAAATCAGAAGCGTGGAAGCTTCGAAAGACTGGGTTATCGCAGTGACCATATTTTTCACGCTGGCTATAAGAGTAAACAGCAACTCTAAAGCAGCAGTCAAAAATTTAGCCGGAGGGCGAATCTCGCCGGAAGCACAAATAGTATTGGCCAACTTTCGAGACCCCACAAGAGCACTAATTGTTTGGGCGCCTGCACACTTCTCTCTTCCTGGCAATAAGGCGGCTCACATGGCAGCTCGAGGACTCCCTTGCCGAGCCACTGAGAAGCCCCCACTAGGCTGGAGAGGAGATCGCATGGTTTCCGATAAGATAACCAACAATTATTACTGATTATAAAGAGCCCGGTATCCTCTCGCGCACCATACACTTAGCAAGCAGCAAGCGGTGGCCTGGCGCCTTCATTACACAAACACGTATTAAAACACAGTGGCCTACAGCAACTATTATCCAGCTCATTACACCGACAGGTGCAAATTATGGAAGGCAAAAACGGGCCTGCCACACATCCTGTGGGCCTGTCAAAAAGTGGTTCGACAGGGTCGAATTATTGATAAGGATGAGCAGTGGGAAATTGTGCTGCCTAGCTCATACCCAGAAGAACAGCTCTGGGCGATTCGACGGGCCGAGGATGCCACCAGGGCCCAAAGACTTCTAGGGTATCACCTATAAGTGGGATCCACGCGACCTAGGCCGCTGGGTTCTCTAAAATAGAAATTTTTTTTCCTCCTCCTTTCTGACCCACCATGTGTCAAAAACAGGGTGGCTCGTTCTTAGCAATCGATGTGGCATGTGCGCATCTTACGAAATGTTAGGTGAAAATTTATTGCATGAATATATAAAGAAAAGAGAGGTCGATAAGTAACAAGTAGCTTACTTGTGATGTCAGCTTGTTCCTGACTTTGAATTTCTCGCAAGAATGAATCCACAAAGCATCTCGGGCGCTGGCTCTCTGGTATCCTCTGATGATGTTCTATCTCCTCTCTGGACGGTAAACAAACAACGTTATTGCGTGGTTCGCACGACCAAGGCCAGATAGGGAAACTTACTTGCACAAACAGTGTTCACTGACTGCTACTACGTTGCTTCTCGCCTCACTGTATTTACTCATTTTAGGATCACGTCATTAGGAAAATGCCAGTAGCAGTGTTCCTGTGAAGCCACAATAACTTAATTAAACATTTATGTTGTGATGGTGCGGTATTATATAGAGTGTTTCAAGAGATGCGTCTGGAAATTATAAAATAGGACATTGGAATGTATGCTTACGGTCTGCATGAAAATTTTTCCCAGGAGTGGGAGATCATGTGTTAAAACACAGCAATTATGGCAGCAAATTAATAAAACAAATTATTAACTTCTAAATTATCAGACACCGGTAGTGTCGTCGCATTGTAGACTTGTTGTTCTCTGCGTGAAAAATTCATTGTTGATTTGCTATTTATAAAATTTCTCACACCTAAATATTGCGGAAATATGTAATTCAATAAACTTCATAGCCGAACTTGGAAAACTTTGCCACGTAGGCGAAAAAAAATGGCGAAGAGCATCACGCCAGCCTTCAGAAGATTACGGAGAATTATCGAAAAGACAATATTGCGGGACCAGACAGTGTTACCGGGGATGAGCGTGTTTCCGCTTTCCTCCTGCATGCAAAGAGGAAAAGAACCGTGCACAGGAAGACAAATGTCTAGACTCGAATAGATTTGGTAACCCAAAAACCACTGCAACGGAGACTTTCTTGGCTCTACACTTGCCGAAATATAGGGCGAAACGCGGCAGTTCGACACGCAAACGTCAAGTGAGGTTGATATGTTATCTACATCAACTCGTACTATGAGAAAAATGGCATGGTTAAGGATGCAAAGAAAAAAGCGTTTCTCGTCTCAGTACTCTGCAGGACGTGCTATGTTCGACTTGATGAGGAAGCATTGTGCTCTGTAAATGTTGAGTCAGTTATTTTCGGGCGGAAACAGTACACTTTTTGTAACATTTTCATCTTCTTAGAGAGAATCTTTCGTTTCAAAATTATCTTCTAAGGCCTATTATTTTTAATAAAATTTCTCGCATTCAAAAGCAGGGAGAAACGGCTCAAAGGGTAATTTTGGAACTTGGAAGTTTCACTGACAGATGCCATATTGGTGAAGCATTGAGCCTCATGATGTTGGACAGAATGGTGTGCAGTATTCGAAGTGCCGACACCTAACAGGCACAGCTTGCTCAACGGAAGTTGATCCTACAGGAAGCGAAGAATATTGTACACACGGATGAAGTGGAACGCGAAGGTGCAGGGCTCATCAGAAACGCCCGATGTAGAGATTGTACCGGAAATTCACAAGCTGGCAAGTAAGCGTGAGCTAACTACCCATGGAAAACAACAAGGTCGGAGCGAACCGTTGAAACCGTGTGACTGCTGCGGCAGCCAAGACTTTCCTTAAGTGACCTGTTCGCTCAAGAATGCCAAATCTTTTCAGTGTGGGCGATAAAGGCACGTAGCCACTAAATATTGTACGAAGTAAAAGCAGGAGAAGAACACACATGTGTTTACGGGCCATCGAAATTCGCAAGATGACTAAAAGCTCTACCAGTTGTCTTCTTTGAGAAAAGGCACCATCAAAGAGAACCAGACAATCGGGTCAGTAAGGCGCAAGTTTAACTGCGGCGGTGTGGGCCACGTCATATGAATCACATCGGCTCACAAGTATGTGTATTATCCTGGGATGCCTACAACAAGCATCAAGCTAGCTGGCCACCACTTGAGAAGTTTAAATATAAAGCTACCAAGATATTTTAGACCACTGCCAGTAGCCGGTAAGCGCCGGTCTCTTACGGCTTCTGGTCTCTTTCGGCAACAAGACCGTTACGACACCAGTGACTGTGCTGCATCTCCCGAGGTGATGTCTATGCAGTCGAAACCCCGTCCAAAGGCGGAACAACCTATGAGTTCCCGTTCTTTGTTTGTGAAGCTCAGTAAGTCAAGAGAAAGGCCTGAACTTAGAGGCCATATTGACGGATCACAGTGACGTATTTGAGCCACGTTCAGGCTTATTCAAGGTACCACCTTTGAACCAATATGTGACGAAAGGGGCGATAAGGAATTTTTTTCAAAAGCAAAATCGCTGCCAAGCATTTGAAAAAAAAAAACAAAGTAGACGTCGAGTCAGACTGACAACAGAAATCTGCGTTGCACTCGCACGTGGTGCATTCGGAGTGGGCAATGCCTATCGTGCAGGTTGAGAAAGCCGGTGGGTCGATGCGGATTAATGGGTATTAAAAGGTAACCCTGAACTCGGCATGGGATACGGAACCATACCCACTTCCTTTAATAGACGACCTTTTTGCTGTCCTCGATGAGGGAAATGGATACAGCAGATGGAACCTACGCGACGCGTATAATAACATACCACTGGACAAAAAATCAAAGGAGCGAACCTTGATCAGCAGCCATCGGCGGCTGTTTTCTTGTAACCGCAGGTCATTTTGGGTGTCGTCGGCATGTGCGATTTTTCAGCGTACCAGTAAAACCTTCTTGGCGGGCATTGTATATGTCCCACTGTACTATATAAGATGACGTGCTGGTTGCTGAACAAAGCGTGACGAAAGAAGGGCTCTGAAGGTGGTACTTCAGCAGTGCTGAGCGAATGCCGTGAAGCTCTGAAGAATCAAGTGTACCTTCCGGAGTCCTGAAGGTTTACATATCATGGTTTATATCATGAGGTTTTTTATATCAGGACAAGCAGCGAAGGACTACAATACCTGGGAGAGGGATAAACTGGAGGCAGTCATGGAAGCTCTGATTCCTACGAACGTTACTCAATGGCGTTCTTACATTAGTGTTCTGACGTCCTATAGCAAGTTTCTTTCAATCCTGGCAAGCTCGTTCGCTTACCTATACGACCTGCTGAGCAATGATTCCCGCAACGTGTTGAGATCGAAACAGCAGAAGGCCTTTGATAAATAAGCCAAAGCTAACACTGCAGCTAAAAACATTCCAACGAAAGAGGATAGCGGATACGCGTTTGCCTCCGGCGACTCCCGTCTGGCCCACAATTTCAGGGAAAGAGGACGGTGACTTCCCCAAACTGTAACAGTGACCACGGGCTCCCGTATGGTCTCCTTCCAAGCTGCTACAGTTGAACTTTAGTGGCACCTGGATCAAAGCATTTCGCGCGAGAGACCAGCCAAAGTGAATAAACCCTCTACAAATCAAGAAATTGCACCGATACTGGAAAGAGCGTCTTAGCTCCTGAACTACCAATGCTGCAACGAACCCTTCTTGTTAAAGGCATCGCCGTCCCCGAATAACAATATGTCTGAGTGGAGAAACTAGCAGACCATTATTCACCTCAACGGTGGAGAATTGTTCGTCATGGTGGCGTGGCGGCTATAATGCTCGGCTGCTGACCTGAAATCACGGGTTGAATTCCAGCGGGGGCGGTCACAATTTGGTCGTGGCGAAATTCTAGAGGCCCATATGTTGTGTGATGTCAATGCACGTTAAGGAACACTAGATGGTCGAAACCACCGAATGATTATGAAAGCCATCGTAGTGTATACCTGCAGAAGTTTCGATTGATACGCAATGTCGTTATCGGCCAGCTACGCGTGGTCACCCTCTATAAATTGTCTGAAATAGCACTCGCCTCATGTAATCTGTGATATCCTCGGCCAGCCTGCTGACGGCAGAGCAGCGCATCGTCGGGAAGAGACGCTGCGACGCTCGCCTAAGCCAGCCAGGCAACCATTCAATGGAGAAGTCGAGCCCAGATTGAAAGAACCCAGCAATGAGAGCGTCGAGTTGGCGCCGTTTAGGGTCGTCCAGGTCATGGCGTTTGCCAAACAGGTAGAAAGTAATGTTGTTGAGCACGCTGGCATCCAAGAGCCCTCGCGATGCGATTGGCTTGCCTCCGGCTTCTGCGATCTTTGCAACCAAGTGCCGCGCTTCTTCCTGCACTATGGAATGTCATTGGTGAGCGCCCACACTGAACTACACAGAAATACAGCGACTGACACTAAGTAAAAAAAGCCTGCATGATCCCTACATCATACGTTGGTCAAACACAAAATCAAGAAATGCTTACTTTGAAAATTTTGTGACAGTTACAAAAACGCTTATTGGTGTCCAGCCTCATGCCTCAGAAGCGAAGGAAAGATACGTCTGAACCGCAGCCGGCCCCAGAAGGAAACATGAGCCATGGCATCACGTGCCACGGCGAAGTACCGTCTTTATTCACGTCCCAAGGGATTCCGGCCGACAGCTAGGGGCGATGGGCCATGCCTGAACAATTGACTGACTTTTTAATAAAGTTTTCTCTCTCTCTCTTTTCTTTCGCGGTCGCGCATACTCTGTTTGGCGCGCCGTCGAAACGATAGCACTACAGGTGTTTTGCATCTATAGCTTCTTTTGACGTGAATGCACTCATGCTGACGCCTGGTTGCACATCTATATAGCGGTGACTAACGCCGATGATAATGAGTTAAGTATAGTTGTAGTTCAGCTTTTAGCGCATACGTGCACACAGCGTATGGTATCGCGCGTCAAGTGGCATATGTTCTCCGAAAGCTAGGTCACCGGCCCTCGGGCTCATGACGTCAGTCATAAAAGCACACCCATTGGTGTAGGCTTGTGTGTATAAAACTGCCTTTGAGGCGGGAATGCTGCAGATTTCTAAAGATGTATCCGACTGTAGTGCACCTGAGATATTTTACATTGAATATGCGAGGTACGTTGGCGCACGAAATTTCTTAAAGCCGATTGACTTGATAGTCACTTTCATTTTGTTAATTTATATCTGAAATATTTGCTAAGCCGGTTACATTCAAATTTTATGGGATAGAAGAGTTATGCCACCGCCAATAGTTTGTGCGCTAGTCAGTTTTCGTCATTGTGCTCCAGCTGTTGAAATGCAATGAAATAAATGAGAGATAAATATTGAGCTTGCCTCATGCAGTCCAGCAAGTTCTTTTCTCATTGCGATCGACAGGGTCAGAACTAATACGTTGGGAATAAGAATGAAAAAAAAACTGTCAAGGAAAGATTCAATGTGGCCATAGCGAGTTATAGAAAAAACACAATTATGGGGTCACACGTGGCTGAGCTTGCCTGAATGAGTGCGTGCATAGACTCCTTTCCGTATCCCAGGTCGGTGAGAATCTGCATACACAGCCGTCTATTTTCCTTCCATTCCTGGCCGTTCAAAGCGACGATCCCTGGAAGGGTAACATTCGTATAAGTTTGGGAGCCAGGTGATGCTCAGAGGCAGCTCACGAGTCTATAAGATGGGCGCACGCGTTTTCAAAAAAGTCCTCGATCAAATTAAGTTGTCTATCTGTTGAAAACATCTGTCACCCGAAGAAACCGGAGAAAAAGTTAGTGTTTACCGGAAATGATGCATCCTGCGACGAATTGAGTAATGCTAAAATGTGCCCAGTACAGTTGCCCAAATGTTTACTGTCGTTCACGCATAACAGTGTGTTCTGTGTGTTTTCGTCATATGACTCAAGTTCCCAAAAGGGTGAGCACGATTGCATCCCCCCAAAGCGTCTACCTATTATAGGAGCGGTAGCCACGAGCCTGCCAAGGACAGAAGGAAGAGGACAGTGATTAGGGGCGCGCTGGGTGGCATGTGGCAGCGGCTAACAGTGGGCAGTCGCGGCCAGGGTTCCGGTCAATAAAGAAGGTTCCTGGTTTGGCTCTGCGTCTTCCTTCCGCGGTTCTGGGCTGAGCGGCCTCGCAATCCCCTACTTTTGACGCCCAAAGTGGGGTGCAAGATGTTGGTAGTTTTATCAGGCTCGACACCTGAACGCAACACTCACAGAAGGGTCTATGAGATTATGTTCGGGCCATGCAGAAGCTCTTCTGTTGGGCGGACTTCACTGCACCTGAGTCCGTTAAAGCCTCGCACGTAATGCATCGATGCCACCTCCATTTCAAGCTGGACCTGTTGGGTCACTCCTTTCCTTCCCTCTAGGCACTTGCTCGCTTTGCTCGGCAATTTGCGGAGCCGTCTACTGCGGCCGTACCCATCGTCGTGGAGAGGGAGGTGAGCTCCATGGACGCCAGGCAGATGGTAGTTGGTGTCGACAGGGTGCATGGGACGTCACCAAGGTTGAAATTGCGGTGAACGCCGTGTGTGGAGACGCCACGCGACGAGATGGTGCTGCAGCTCGAAAAGAAGCTGTGCAGGTGGCGCTATTGATGACGTTGACAATAGAATGGAAAGGAAGAAAGAAAAGGAAGAAACAACTCGACGTGCAGCACATCAATTTAGAGGCCGAAGACGAGCAGCACAGGAAAGGCGACTATTGCGCAGAGAGAGACGCTTCTGTAGGCTGAGAGAAAGCAGACTGCAGCGCGGACGGCAAATATGAACATGTGGAGGCAGTCACGTATTACGACAACGTAGGAGAGCAAGCTTGCATTCGTGACCTCTAGAGGGACAAGGCTGCCCTGGCGGTTGATGTGCATGATCTGAAGCAGGTTACCTTGCAGCACACTACTATCATCAGCCAGCTGGAGTGAGTTGGACGCTTCATTCATGAACATTACGGGCGCAAGCACACACACAACGTCTGCAAATTCAGGGCAATCAGCATTATTGATGAGAAAGACCACCACATTTCTGACCTGAAAGACGAAGTTCGCACTTGGGAGGAGCTGCTCGCAGATGCCCAGCAGCGCCTGAGAGATCAGCAACAACAGTCTGCCCAGTTCGAAATGCAGTTGTGGGAGAGACACACTGATCTGGCAAACATGTGGTGCAGCCATGAAGAGGAGCTTCAGTGGCAGCGTGTATTCCAGGAATTTCAGCTGGACGAGCTACGAATGCAAGCAGCTGACTTTCGCGCGCAGATCACCTAGGCTCAGCAGGGCCGTCCCCGATATGCTAGTCAAGCACAGGCACGAATTGTGGAACTGAACAAGAAGGAGGCCGAGTGCAACAAGAACCAGGAGCAAATTAAGGAGCTCGAAGTTGGAGAGAAGACTTTCTGAGCAAAGGTCTCTAAAATAGAGACGCATCTCGGTCGTGTGTCTTATTCTGAGACAGCTCTTAAGCACATCCTAAGGAGGTGTGAGGATGAATTACTTTGAAGAAAAAGCTTGCGAAGCTGAAGCAGGTGCTGGACTCAGCTGAGATGGAGGAGAACCGGCTGATAGAGCAGTTTGAAGCAAAGCAGACGCAAACGAATAAACAAACCAAGTTGTAACGGGAGCTGAAACAGCTGCAAAAGTCCTTGGAGAGAGTGACAAAAAAGGTGGACACGTTGAAGGAAAAACCTGCGGTGAACGCGAGTAATTGCACCAGCGTGTGTGCTCTGGAGCGCAAAGTGGCTGTCCTAAAGGTTCGAAACTACGTCAAGAAAGGTTATGAAAGGCGACCTGGCATCAACATCAGCGAAAGTGGAGATGTGAGTGCCGAAAACTTTAGCAGTCAGAGCCTTTGCAGGAACATCACGCTTCCACGGCTTTGAGCTCGCCAGCGTTTAACGACTACTAGGTGGAGGAGTGGCAGCTACGCAGAAGTGAGAGGTCCGGGCGGCTACAACGGCAAAAGATGATACAGCGAGACATTTACCACGACTACGGAAACGTACAACAATGTCAGTTCCAGGAGATCTACATTCACTACTTTCGACCCGCTCGCTCGGTGAGACCGGATCTGCACCAGGAGCATCGGCTTCCTGTCCAGCTGCCACCGACAACCGTAGTCATCAACTAGAGTGAGACCGGTGCGCCTCCGTCTTCTGGTGGCGGTAAAGTTCGCCTCTATGAGCGAATCAACTGTGCTTACAGGAGGTTTTGTGTGCCCCGTGTGGTCCGTCGTGGCCAGGGCTAGACGCTACCGCATCACGTCCCCCTTTTCACTTTGACCGAAGGGGAGGGGGCAGTATGAGAGCGGCAGCTGCGAGCCTGTAAGTGACTGAAGGTAGCGGAGGATGATGATCGAGTGTGCGCCGGGTGGCACGTGGCAGCAGCTGGCAGCGGTCAATAAAGGAGGTTCCTGGTCTGGCTCCGGGTCTTTCCTGTGGGAATCTGGGCCAAGCAACCTCGAAACCCCGTGCACTACAAGGCATTTTTAACAACTTCGTTCAATATTACGGCTCTGGGAGACAAAAAAAGTCAACGTTGCGCACGACAGTAGACTTCACTGTCTGAAAATTTGTGTACAACAAAATTTCTATGTCAAATAAACAACACGACCTTAGGTGTACGTTCTCCATCGGAAGGGTTCTCCATCTCAGGTTCTCCATCGGAAAGAGAAGGGGGTGAAGATTCGTCACAGCACTCCCCTTTCCTATGATGTTAACTTTTATGCACGACTTTGCTCCCTTCCCACTATAAGGTAATTATGAAAAACAGAAGTCCTCCAAGCCCCCCCCCCCCTTTCACGGCGCGCATGCCCGCGGGAATTATGGCGTTCCTTTAAAAGTGCAGCTTTTTTATTTATTTATTCATAACACACTACAGGCCCCGAAGGGAATTTAGTAGGGGAGGCAATTACAGAAATTCCCTATAAATAAAGCATAAAAACTGCAACAAGAAAAAAAAAGAACGAAGAAACATTCTTCCGCTAGGACTCCTTACAGACGATCTACTGCGTATTGTGTCACGCTATGGTACCGCGATCAGTGATCTATCACAGGTGGAGGTGAAGTAGAAGGAAGAAAGTTTATTTCAAAAAGAAGTAAAAAAAAGGTAGATCTCACGTACTTTAGGAATCGATTATATGCAAAGCACCAATAAGGAAGATTGAATTGTCTCATTAAAATTGGCATAACTATACGAGGTGTACGTAAATTAGGCCGTACTTCCACTTCATGATTATCATGTTTACATCTGACATGTGTGCTCATCCTCGATTGACGAAACGTAATACCAAGTTTGGTATACGTGAAGCCAGCTAAACATTTGCGAGTGCATGATGAGCGTCGCATGTAGTCATGTTCTTTCACCACGCACTTGTTATGATTATCATATTTGCACCAGTCAAATACATTTATCATTCATTGACGGCATATAGTAACAAATTTGGTGTATGTGAAGCAAGCGAACCAACCGGAGCGCATCATCAGCGTGGCATGTAGTCAGGTTCTTCTTACATGACACACACATATCATTATTATCATGTTTGCACAAGTGATACACCTTTATCATCAATTCAGCTTACAAAATACTAAATTTGGTGTCTGTGTAGGTAGCGAAGCAACTACGAACATATCATGAGCGTGGCATGTAGTTATTTTCTTACATGACAAGCATATCATGATTATCATATTTGTACCAGCGATATGCCCTCTTCATTCATTCACGTCACGTAACACCAAACTTGGTATATATGAAGCTAGCGAAACAACCGTGAGCCAATCATAAGCATGGCATGTAGTCATGCTCTTACATGACACACCTGTCATATATATTATGTTTGCACCAGTCATATACCTTCATCTTCCATTCTCGTTACGTAATACCAAATTTGGTGTATATGAAGGTAGCGAAACGACCGAGAGCACACCATGACCGTGGCGTGCAGTCATGTTGTTAAAGATACGCATGTAATGATTATCATGTTTGCACCAGTCATATACCTTCATCATCCATTCGCATCACGTAATAACAAATTTGGTGTATTTGAAGCTACCAAAACGACGGCGAGCACATCATGAGTGTGGAATGTAGTCATGCTCTTACATGCCACGCATGTCATAATTTCAACATGAGCACCTGTCATTTATTTTCGCGATGCAGTCATGATGTCATAATTTCAACGTGAGCGCCCGTAACCTATGTTCACCATGCAGTCATGTTATACCACACCAGTTTTGCGATATGTCATGCAAACGAAACCACCGGTGCAGAAGCAAGACGTTCCCTAAGGAGGCACTATAACAGCCTATTCAAATGCGTCACGAAATTTTACTTAAAAGATAACGAATTGGGTCGCGAATATACCAACGTCTACTCGAATAGGCCGCAAAAGTTTGGGCAAAAAGTGGTTCAGAAGCTATTGCGAGCGACATCAGCATAGCGAGGTATGGAAGCTGCGATTGAAGCACGACTACGCGCGTAGAGAACAAGCACCAAATGTATAAACCTAAAGTTTGATTCAAAGTCGATTCAAGCACTAAGTTTTATTATTGCCATTTTTCCCGCACAATTATTGTTTAGGTGTAAGTTCGGAAAGAATCTAGGTGTTTTCACTATTGGAAATGTTTTTTTCCAGCGCCCTCTGGCCGCACCATTATTACTTCGTACAGCCCTCGCACTGTGTAAAGGCACGCTCGTAAAATTTATCTGTGATAACACACCTCCTCACGTGTCTTGATTTTTTGCACTTGCTTTCGTTTTCTGCTGTGCGCAAAATAGTGAGGTGCGTTTTATAGTTGGTGACCGTCTTGAATTGTCCAACAGCAGCGGAACGATGCGGATTACGTCTAACGCCGAGTGCTTTCCTCAGTACGTGTGGAAACGATGTGATGTGCAAGGATGCAAGCAATAAAGGTATGCCTGGTGACCCATGTTTTCTATATAAGAAACAAGAATTGGAATGGCGGGCTCACTGGCCTCACATTCATCAGGGGTGGTATTCACATAACTAATTTACGGGCAGGTTTTGCGCAAATGAATTTTTTTTCGCGTAAGTCGATTCACGAAGCGACAGAAATGTCGTAAAAAGCCATCATTGTCACCTTGCCCGCTGATATATACCACACAGTGACTGCTCAGGAACACGTCAGCGATGGCGATGCAGTTGCTATGTTTGATCAAATCACTGAAAAACACTCTTAAGTGGATTGACGAAGAAAAATACTGCGCGAAAACAGCGTGGTTACGAGGAAATCCAAAGAGTCGTCCGGACAACTCTAACGAACATTGTCGCTACTTAGAACCTGAAGGCGCGGCGGAATACCTGGGTGCTCTCGATAATTTTGGGTTAATTCACGGCCATGTACGGCTGCCTGATGACTGTTTGTGCGTTTTCGTTCATTTCGGCACTTTTAGTTTTGTGTGCTGTTTTTCCTTGTATGCAGCTGGCAGCATTGACAACAACAGTTGTCCAATAAGCTTGTTGTTTCAGTAGTTAAAGAATCCTATTGGGCATAAATAGCATAAAATTATGCGTGCGAAGACTTGTGGTTGGATGAAATCAACATGCCGCGTGAACGGTCAGTGAATGCGAGCACGGCACGATATGTGCTCAACCTAATTTGTTATTCACAAGAGTGCAAGCTTGGGCTAGTTGGTGCGTATTCATATTTCCAAGATTGTTTCAGCGGGCGAACAAAAGAAAAAGGGCAAGGTAGACAGAAAGAGCAGTGACTTCCAACTAACTTTATTTCACAGAGTGGCAAGAATATATACGTCTAAAAAGGATGATTACAGAGCATGAAGGTAAAACGCTAGCCTAATCTACACACCAGTAACAAAGCACGTGTGACGGGTCCTCTATTGCCTCAAATCCAAGCCAGGTAATCACATTCACCTTGTGATAAAGCAACCGAAGAAGTGCTTATGCATATATCTTCTAGCACGTATATAGTTTCGGCTTCGATAATTTCTCGGGTAAGCTGGTTCCTGTACCTTGTAAATATAGAGCACTGATCAAAGAGGGGGGTGCACCCACAGTTTCGGCAATTATAGCCAAGATGCCCTTGTATCACATTGTGCACATTGTTTCGGTGTTCCCGGAGGTAGTCATTTATGCACCGATCGGTTTGGCCGACATAGATGCACCCACACGGCAGTGGAATCAAGTAAACGACTCCCACTGCGCATTGGACGTAGCGTGTCCTGTGTGCGACAGAGCACGAGGCAAAATCTGCGCGAGGTGTATTGACCCGATTGCAAAGCTTCTGGAATTTTTCCGGTGCTGAAAAAACCACAAGAACGTTGGCGCCTCGAGCAATCTTGTTTAGCCTGTGTGAGACGTGCACAATGTGGTACAAGGGGATCTTGGAATTCATTGCCGAGATTGTGGGTGCGCCCCCCTCTTTGATCAGTGCTCTATATTGGCAAGGCACAGCGACCAGCTTACCCGAGAAATTATTGAAGCTGAAAAAAATAAAAAAAAATACTCGTGCTAGGAGATAAATGCGTGAGCACTTCTTAGGTTGCTTTATCACAAGCTGAACGTAGTTACCTGGCTGGGCTTTGAGGCAATAGAAGACCCGTCACACGTGCTTTGTTACTGGTGTGTAGATTAGGCTTGCTTTTTACCCCCATGCTAAGTAATCATCTTTTTTAGACGTATATATTCTTGCCACTCTGTGAAATAAAGTTAGTCGGAAGTCAGTGCTCATTCTGTCTACCTTATCCTTTTTCCTTTGTTCGCGCCCTGAAACAATCTTGCAATTATTTGTTATGTTGTGTTGCATCCTACATCATACAATACAACGTTGAACTCATGATGCTTGCCCCCATTGACGGCAATTACCACCAAAGAGATTACTTGAAGTACACTACCTGCACGCTATTGGAAATAAAAAGAAGCGCAACTTTTCAGTTAGCCGCTCGTAAAGCTTCTTCTACAGTTGTACTCTCGTATACTTCGATCATTTCTAACTGTAATGGGCACGATCTCTGAAATACAGCTCCCGATGCACTTTGGCAGGATCTGGAACGGGCGCGTATAGTTTGCAAACCGAAGTGTATTCGGGATGTGCCTGATGACGCTTGAAACTACAAACAAATTGAGCCTTTTCACCTTCAATATTTGGAAACTGATGTGGGACACGTTAATAGAGCAAGTAGTTGGAATGGATAGTTCCAGTAAATTTGAATAACACCGGACATGTACCAACTGTCACCATTCCCGAGCAAACCTAGGCTAAGTTTGTTCCTTAGAAAATTATTGGACGGCAAAGTTGGGGTAATTATATCATTTAAATCTTGAGCCAGTCACTGATATGTATTCTGTGCGAGGGAGTAACCGCTTTACCTGGAAATAATTGCGTCGCTAAGGCAACCCCCCCCCCCCCAACATGCTCTCATCGAAGTAGACAAAAAACGCGAGCAGAAGATGGTTTGGCTGATGCTATGGCTGAGCCGATGTGGAGTTATCTCCACATCGGGTCATTTTATGATGTTGCCGAATCACTTCTTTCCTCAGGAACCGCTGTCGTTTACGTCATATCTTCCCCGTCGCACATAAGAGCATAGCGCGCAGTAAGTTTTCAAGACCTCTCTTACGTGCTGCGCAGTACGCGAAAACAACATGGCGTCAGAAACAGTGTCGGTGTGTTGCTGCCACTCTTAACAAACGCGTCTCGCTTGAGTTACTTGTGCGTTCGGCTAGATGCGTTTTGATTACGGCTGCTTTTTAGGTGCGTGTATGCAGTGTGGAAACCTGCGGCACTGTCTTGGTGTACGGTGAATTGTAGCGAAGCCTGACCCTCACTGTATTTATCAAGCGGGTATTGGCGCCTTTGTATCCGATCCCGGCTGCGGCGGCTGCATTCCCGATGGAGGCGGAAATGTTGTAGGCCCGTGTGCTTAGATTTGAGTGCACGTTAAAAAACTCCAGTTGGTCGAAATTTCCGGAGCCCTCCACTACGGCGTCTGTCATAATCATATTGTGGTTTCGGGACGTTAAACCTTACATATCAATCACCGGCGCCTTGGTATCGATGGCAACTATTGCTCGAGAAGCCTTCATTGTGTGTTTGTGTGCCGGTAACAGTTCGTTCGCTTCGCTTTGCAGTCTGTAAGTTGGGTGCTGATTGATTGACAATGTTTGGGGACGTTACTTAAGAGGCCCCACGTACGTACGGTAACGTATGAACTACGCGTGGTGTTGGGTTCTTGCTTCGTCACTGGTTAGCCCGCGCACTTCCATTTTCTTGTGAGCAGTCAATTGTACACGAGTGAAACGATATTGGTTGTTAACAGAGGGGATGTGTTGACGTTTTCAAGACAAGTGAAGGGGCTGTGCTCGTGTGACAGCAAAATTAAAAACAGCATTGATAGTCGTTTAACCCAGCGAACATGCAGCGATGTGGCATGACGTTTTTGTTCAACATGCCACTTGTCCTTTTTATGAGAGCCATTATGCGAGCGCCTTGATGTGTCGAACTGAAGTCGTATGATGCTACACTGTGTTGTGAAATTGTTGCTTCGGCAGCGCACCTAGAATGTTCGTCAATGAAAACCAAAGTACCTGCCAGCAAGAGCCCATGAACGTCGAGCTTTCCTGCAGCCCTTGGAAAGAGCAAATATTTCTCCGGTGCCTTACTTTCAATTAAATTGTAGACCAGTAATGGCTAACTACATGTTTTCGAGTCAATCTGGCCATCGTTTTGCGGGGCTATAAAGTCGTTACCATGGTGGCCCGTTCAGTTTTTACACTTTATTAGTGGACGTGCACGCCTGGCCAGCCTTTAATTGCTACGTCATCGTCAGCTTCCACTCTACAGACGTACTTCGCCTGTTCGCCCCAAAGCACACTTGACTCCTGATGACACTGACGACAACTAAATGCTCTGCCATGAATGAGTTAACCTTGTGAAACTAAATTTGTTGCTGATCGTGTAGTACTCTAACGTGTGCAATCTTTTCAGCCAAGCTGATGTAATGTTTCGCCATGTTTTGTTCAAGTATGAGAAATTTAATACTACCATCACATACATACATTTACTAAGAACATCGGTGCAAATGCATCCGCAGTTTTTTGTGATTTGATATAAGCGAGCCCGTTTTGATTATTAGGACGAGCCTTTCTATTTACGTTGTCTGATAGTTGGAAATGTTAATGTGAATTTATTTTATAGGAGCCTGGTTGCACTTGAGGAATTCATGTTATTTTGAAAAAATAGATGTATAGATGATAACCGTTCTGGCAGCACCATACTTCACTAGAACATATGCATTGCAGTATGTAAATCCTACATGGGGTTTAAGTTTGTTTTTGCGAAATAGCACTATGATCACTTTGATGAAATGATAGCTGTGCTTTATAGTGAAAGAAGTATTAGAATTGTGTGCTTTATTGACGGTTTTATAAGTATATTTTTTTGGTCCTTCGCGGCTGCATTTCCAATGGAGGCGGAAATGTTGTAGGCCCGTGTGCTCAGATTTGGGTGCACGTTAAAGAACCCCAGGTGGTCTAAATTTCCGGAGCCCTCCACTACGGCGTCTCTCATAATCATATAGTGGTTTTGGGACGTTAAACCCCACATATCAATCAATCAATTTTTGGCCCTTCATAGATCGCAGAGCTTGTTAAGGTGATGCGATACATCGTTTGCACGTACAGGCACATCAATCCTACACATGACTTGAAGCACCTGTAGAGGAATGGGAATGACTCGTGCTCCTCAAATCTTCAAGCCTCTGTCCCTGGTCGTACTGCTATCATCCAGCGTGCCTGCAAGTGGCCCGGAAGCATACATGACAGCATCAACTAGAGGGAATTTAATATGCCTGGGAGCTTCGAGAGCAGGAAACTGCCTAATGGCTGGTTGCAAGGGACTTTTTGAATACATACGAAAAAAGAAACACACCTAATATGCTAACTGAACATTAATTATTTTCAACTACAAAATCATTGAGAATGTTGAAAGTGTAAAGCTTGCAGCTTATGAATAAGCTCCATTCATGTGAGGCTGAAAAGTTCGTGCTTAAGAACGATCACATATACTTTGACTCGTTATTAAGTTCTCGAGGCTGTGACTCATTAAGAGGATCAAGTGCTCTGAAAGGAAATAGCAAGTGGGTGAAAATCACGGATGTTCGCAACTTGCACGGAGAACTACCTCTCGTACAAGCCTCACGACATAGGACCAGTAAATGCACATTCTACCTGACGTAGCTTTTTCACTCTCAGGGCTGTGGCATGTTATATTTCAGCCGAACGTGTGCACCACAATTGCATAGTGATAATCTTCTTTCACAATCTGTACCTTAAGTAAGTATGTATTTTTGATCTCTAAAAGTGACCCACTGTGCCACAAAGCCATGGCTACCCCCCCCCCTCCCTG
Organism: Rhipicephalus microplus; assembly: GCF_043290135.1. Lineage (NCBI taxonomy): Eukaryota > Metazoa > Arthropoda > Arachnida > Ixodida > Ixodidae > Rhipicephalus > Rhipicephalus microplus. The sequence goes on along the minus strand of NC_134710.1, from coordinate 415,214,415 downwards.
TCTGTGGCTAGCCTACCTGTGCTGCATTGCGATGCAGCCAGCACACCTGCGAACCAAGTATGGAGTGCTCCTTTGGTATTCTGTGGAGAACACAGCATATCCGTCCGGCATGACACTGGCATAAAAAATAATGGTGATTGTTAGTCCCAGCGGTACGAGCCTGTTAAAATGAATTGGCAGATTGTAATTGTGTTTGTTGCATACGAATATTTTCTGCTAGTGAAGTGCATTTTAGAAAACTTTTCTTTGTTCGGAGTAATAATGTGAGCAGTAAGCACACTCATAATCTGCAAGTGCCTTGTGTCGTCTAGACTGCCCAATGGCTCCTGTAAGCTGTATTGTGAGCTCGCTATGTTAAATAGCTTTAAAGTTGGGAGCATTAGCTGTTGTCTTGTAACACAGTCTGATTTATGTGGCCTAGTGAACTTATTTGTGTTCGGCTTCTCGCATCTAGTGTAAAGTCAAAATAGAAGATACTTTGTTTGCCTATTATGCCTGGCAGAAGATTCATGCCTTCAAAGTAAACGTCGTAGTTATGCACTTGTATCATAAAATATCTTTTCAGCCTTCACTTTGTGTGTCTTGAGATTTCCTTTCTTTTATATATATCTTCATACTTCTCATCGGCTTTTGAAAGTATGACAGCTGTAAATATGAGCTCATATTTCTCAACTGTATACTTTTGTATGTAGTATAGTTGTAACGATCACTGTATTTTTCTACATTCCAGCAGACACAAGGAATCAGGTGCTTCATGGTCATGCGCAGCGAACCACGAACAGAGCACAGAAGACCAACAAGTAGAAAGGGACTGCCAGTGACTGTGTCCTCCTGCTCAAAGTGCTCGTTAGAAGAAATAACACACTTTGATAGCTGGAGCAGTTTGAATTGAATTGTATATTAACATTATCTGCAGCTGTAGTTTACCTTTTTAGCAGTGCATTATTGAGCAGTTCCTTTGCGCTTGATCATTTCAAATTTGTTGAATTTAGAATAAAAGATACCAAACCATGACACTAATATTAAGCACGCTGTAGTACTAGTGGTCAAATCAATTTGAGCTTAAGTTTTGAACATGCATATTATTGAAACTGCTTGTGTGTCTCTGTATTACTCTGCCATTGAAAACAGCATCCAAGGTCGGCGAAGGTAACCGTGCTTGCATTCTTTGTAGCACAATAATAACGTCATGAAATCAATAATTTTGTACTTAGTGGATTTAATCCTTCAGGACACACGCTTTTGTGTACAACTAATGATTTTATGTGTGTATTATCTCTGGGAACTTATATGTAAGTTGTTTTATTTGGGTAAAAGAGGATCATCAATACTCCTAGTATATCGAACACTAGGTTTTAGTACTTATGTAATGTTGTCCCGCTGCCTTACCGTCCTTCAACAGTTCAGTTGTGTGTTTCTACTGTGTAACATTTTAGTGTAGTGCTTGCTTGGATAGGTTTCTTCATAATGTAATTGTGTACTATGCAAATGATGTATCATGTCTGCAGCTTTCCTCATTTCAGAACTGAAAGTATATATTTTATTTATATATATCTATAGCATTTAATTACTTATCTTCTTTTATACTTTTGTACAATTGTTTAGCCGTACAAGGGTAATGATATGCTCTAATATTAAAGCTTCTGACTTAAAATTGATTTCAAAGCGGAGGTAACAATGTTGTTATTACCATTATTACTATACTCAGATTAGCCATGAAAATTTTATGGAAATTCATTTACCGATTTTCAACTGTGCGAAGGTAAATGTTCTCATGTACTTTTATTGTGGTCTCTGTTCCATGCAATTGAAACAAAACTACTTTGGAGTGGCATAGGATAACTTGGTATTTTACGCATATGTGGTGAGAAACATTGCAGTTGAGAAAAGCAGTAAGATATACTGGAGTGCACTGGCGCATCACCTTACATACATAAGGGGAATTCTACTGGGAGAACAGGAGCACTCATAAGCATACTGAAAGTGCACTCTTCAGAGCCGGCGTGTTTCAGTGTCATACAGGTGCAGGAGCACTGTCAACCATTGGCAGAGCGAGAGCACTTTTCCTGCGCCGAATGTAACCAGGAGCAGTTTGTAGTGCATTAACCTGAAAAGTGGAGTAGGCACAGTACGACCAGTCACGTGGCGTTTGAACGTCGCCGTCTCCAAATGTTCTTTCAGCCGATGAATTCAGCGGAAGTGGTAGCATCCTTGTGTAGCTTTAAACAACTGTTTCGTATGGGTCTGCCGAATGCGTCGTTGCATATACATGCTATGTATTAGAATAATAAAGAACAAGTGACTGTCGGATTTCACGTGTACTTTGCGGCTGCCCCACAGAGAATATGCCGGCGCTTGAATGTTTCACTGACAGGGTCTCCCCACACGTCCTCACCCTCTCACTTGTCCCCAGGTACGAGCTGCATTCCAGTGGCAGATCAAGTGGCCCTGCTCTCAGTGCCCTGCCTACCACTCCTCACAGCCCTGCCCCTCTACTCCTGTTCTCTCAATTGAGTTCGCCATTAGTGCAGAGTCTTTTCTCAGCAGCGACCAGATTTTGTTCAAGTAGACTTACAGATAGCTCTATGGAAACTCTGCTGATCCGCAAACATTGAATACTTTTTGAGAAGTGTTTTAGGAAAATGAAATTCGGTCTACAACTGTGAATAGAAGCATTGTTCGAACTGTGGAGCACAGTACCTCAAAATTGTATTTTTTACGTATCATCGAGATTTCATTGCGCCGTGTTAATTTTTCAGTCGAGGAGTCCTAACAGTGCTCATTACTATCTTATGAATGAGCCGAGCTATCTAAATAAACATAGTAATATTGCAGACATGTACAAAATTGTCATGCACAGCCTTGTTCCTTACCATGAAATTATCAAGGGTTCTCTTCTCGTGTTTCATGTAAAAACTGGTAGTCACTGGGCAGCAGCAGAAAATACGGATCAAGCTGTTCCAAGATAGCTCGAGAAACACCTAGTACAGACATAACAGTGCTAGGGATTTCTATCGTAGGTTACTCTCTGGAAAGCTGATATATTCAAAATGAGCCTATTGGAATTGTTTTTTTACAGCCATTCATCATATATTTACACCATAGTGAATGTATGTATGTATGTATGTATGTATGTATGTATGTATGTATGTATGTATGTATGTATGTATGTATGTATGTATGTATGTATGTATGTATGTATGTATGTATGTATGTATGTATGTATGTATGAAATGAAAAGTCGTTTTTTACCATTTAGAGTAAATTTCGTAATATTTTGGCTGAATTTTTTTCTGGTCCTCTTTTTTGAGCCATAACATTTTTCAATTTGTTTTCTACTGCTTGAAATAAAAGTAACCTTACACAAATTATGTGCACTCGAAGAAATTGTTTCATTTGCCAACGAACATTCGTGAGCAAGAAATTGAGAAAATAGGATCCATCTAGCAAATTTTAGTTTATAGCACTGCTCCTCTACATGGCATTGCTTGTGCATATTTTGTTGGTCGAATATCTCAATGTCAACTAATAAATTTTCATCAGAATAAACAAGCTATCACCCGTCCCTGTACATGTGTGTGATAATCCTGCATATTGCAATACCTGTTGGGAATTATTACTAAGGGCACAAACCTAGTCAAGCTAATCACATAATTTTTTCATGCACCTGCCATCTGTACTGGAACTGTTGTTGATAAAATTAAACTTCTGATTGAAAAAAATTATCGTAGTAACCAAAAGCAGAGTATCTTTTTATGACGCAAATCGATTTGTCATTATACTGTTCCGCTTGAGACAATCGGGGACCTTCTCAGCGGAACTCCACAGGCTGATGTAGGTCTTTGTAAGCATTTACAGCAGCATTATAATGAAGCGCGCATTATGACAGGTAGCCAAAGAGAAGACACATACTAATCACTCTGTTTGTGTCTTCATCATCATTTGTTTTGGCTGATAATCAGCATCGTTTTTAGTTGTGAGGTTCTTGGCCGGACCCGTGGCGCTTGTTCGCTCTTGCGAATAACCACCGTTCCAAAGAAAATGCCATACGTGGTGGAGGTGGATTTATGGTCTTCGGTCCTCTCCTCGCCTCCTCTATTTGGTGGAGTTTCATTTGGGTCACCATTTGGTCTCCACCATGTCGCAGAACGAGCAGGCCGACGCCCATGCTGATCCCAACCCGGCGCCGCAAGCCCCGCCTCTTTACGTTATCAGCCACCCCTGTGACCCCCCAACCTTCGCCGGTCTCTGCTGTGATGTAGAAGACAAGCTTGACAACTACGAATGAGTAAGTGCCACTAGTCTGTGGGACGACCCTAACAAGCTCTGTCGCGTCTCCCTTTACCACACGAGTGTTGAGAAGGCATGATTCTTCAGCCATGCGTTAGACTTAACCTACTGGCGTGCTTTCAAGCAGCAGCTTTGCCAAGTCGTTGGCACACCTGCCGCTCGATCTGCTCTTGCAAAGAGGACCCTCGATACTCACAGACAACTTCTCGGTAAGTCGTACACGTCGTACATCGATTATGCCTTCACCCTCTACCGGCGTTTTAGTTCGGCGATGTCCGAGTCGGATCGGATCGTTAGGTGGCGTCGAGGAGCGCGGACGTGAAAACGTCGGCTCCCGCTTTTTAAATTGTTTTTGGTCGTTTCTTCGCTCGAAGATCACTTGGCTTTGTGCTTATTCAAACAAGCAAGCTCTGCGGTTTCAGTGGAGACGCCATTTTCAGTAGTGAGTGAACTCTTAGACATATTTTTGGACTTTGAAATTGCGACGCGGCGAGCGTCCCCGCTAACCCTAACCACACCTAGGGTTGGCGAGAAGTACGGCCGTTACACGTAGCCAAGAGCTCGGCCAGACGCGGCAGCTACTGGATCAACCTCCGTACGTCAAAGCCGACAACCAGGCACTGAAAATGCCTTCCACCTTAACCGCGGAGAGAATGGAAGTAACCGCTGAGATCTTCGACGGACCAGGATGGGCCACCGCCATTGGACGCCGCAGATAGACGACTCCGCCGAACGAGGAGCTGGCCGCTGGGACGGTCGGGCACAGCAACCAGCGGAAGCACCACAAGGGCTTTATAAAAGTCAATCGGCACTACACCGTGTGGTATCCGCTTCCAGGCTACCCCACCTACCCAAGGACCAGATCAGGGTAATTATTAGACCCAGAGGAGGATTGGACGTAGCCCGAGTCGACCTCGTTCTGCTGGCGAGAGCCGTGATCATGGCCGCCCAGATTACCAACGAACAAGCACGGGAGGACACAATCTGCCCCAACAATATGCAAAACATCATAGTTATCCTACGCCGTACCGAAATAATGCTACATCATACGTGAACGTGCAGAAACTGCACACAAATCAAGGCTCATTTGAAGTTGCCGCATACGTGGCCACGCCCGATAATACATGTAAGGGCGTCATCAAGAACGCGGACCTTTTCCTTGCCGACGCAACGCTCAAACGCCTGATTGTGCACGACCGAAATCCCACTGCCTTCGAGGCAAGACGCATTAAAAAGACCAAAGTCTTCGCAATCCTCTTTGACGGGTTACGCGTTCCGAGCACAGTGATATGCGGAACCGCCATGGTTCCCTGCTCACTCTACAAGCGACAAGTCGATGTTTGTAGAACGTGTGGAGGAGTCGGCCATCGCGCCGATGTTTTCCGGCACACAAACGCAACGAGCAAGAAATGTCACAACTGCGGTGAAACGCTACAAGAAGACGGCGTGCATCACTGCGAGCCGAAATGCAAGCTTTGCGATGGCAATCACCCCCCCCCCCCCGGAGATCGCGAATGCAAAGACGCTTCCACCTTCCATACATAGTGAGAAGGAGAAGAAGACGGAGAAAGCAAGAGTGGCAAACACAACAACGTCGAGACGCACCTACATCTGTCATGTTTAAGGAGCCCTGCCACAACCAGGTGCCGGGACGGGAGAACGCCTCGAGCTTCCATCACCGTTCTCTATCCAGGAGGAGATCTCGATCCTGAGGGCGTTCCCGATCCAGAAGGCGTTATCGATCCAGAGGCCGTTCTCGTTCCGGAGGGCGCCCCTCGAACCTGTCGGGATCCGACAACCACCTGTCATCTCGGGAGTGCTCCAGATCCTGATCGAGAACGAGACCAACAGCCACGCAGCAGCAGCAGCCAAACAATGGCTCCTGAGCCAGCAGGGTTGCAGGTGAATCACGAAGCACAAGTAGCTAGCCCAAAGGTAAGGCACAGCCAGAGCATGCTCCCGATTCTCGTATTGTAGCGCTTGAACAAGAAAACAGGGCCCTCAAGAAAGAGCTTGAAGAGCTCCGGGCCTCAATAGCTAGAATAGAGAGCTGCCATGGAATTAATCTGTCGAGCTCACCGGCATCACCGACAACACGCTCACAACAAACGATCCACAACACACACAAACGCACTGCCGTAGACAGTGACAGCGACACGACGGAGGAGATCGAGATGGTCTCGATAGAAAAAAAAGCCCCACTGACAAATGTCGAGTCCTCGACAACTAAGCTCAACGACAAAATTGATACGTTGGCGAACACGCTTGCCAAGTTTATGGAAACCTTTAAGACTTACACTGACAAAGCTGACCAGAGGCTCGCGAGCCTGGAGAAGATGGTAGCCAACCCACCTGTGCCAGGTGCTCCTCAGAACCTAATCACGAACAAAACAGCTGTTACGGCAAGCGTGCCGAGCCTAACTTCTAGAGCTAAAGTCCGACCAGTCAAAGCACGCATTCTCGCGTAAATAACGAGCCGCGACGCACACAAGCTACCAAGCCAAAATGGCTGCTGACCGTAACGAGATTAAGATCAGGCAGTGGAACTGTAACTCACTTCATAAACGCAAAGCAGCACTAACACAACTATTGCTAGCCTGTAAAAAAGCCGCATATAATATTGCTACAGGAATGTGAAAGAAGCAAAACTGCTGAAAGCATTCGCATACAAGGGTACAGAGTAGCCAGGCCGACCCTGCACCCCGAGTAGAACAAGACGCGAGGAGTGGCTATCTTCATCCGGAAGGACATAATGTTCGCCGAAAGGGACGCCCCCGTATACAAAAAGGCCTGGAAACGGTGCTGGTGTAAATCTTACTACACAGCACTGTTAAAAGAAGCATCTTTGGGCTCAATGTTTACAGTCCTCCATCAGATAAGAAAAGAGATTTACACGGACTGCTAACCTCGGCGGTAAAAATGGCGGGTGACAATCCGCTCATAGTAGCAGGCGATTTTAACTCCAGGAGTACTGAATGGGGATACTTAAAAAGCGAAGGCAAAGACACCAAGTTAGCAGAAAGCACGAATGCGCTGGACCTGCAGCTGATAAACAACCTTGCCCTCCCTTCAAGAAGAGGTGATTCGGCACAGCGGGACACAATGCCGGATTTAACTTTCACCAAGAACGTCAGAGCTACCTGGGATAACCTCGCCAAATACCTAGGTAGCGACCACTGCATCCTAGAAATTACGGTTGAGAACGAGGCGAAAGCAGCAAGAAAATTCAAAATCACAGACTGGGACCAGTTCCGTAAAGTACGGGAGCAGAAGGGCAATACAGAACTAATATATGAAGCCCTCAAATGAATTAAAAATGGCAGCGAACGAGGCCACCAAAGAAGTCGAGACTGATGAATCCATCCAGGTAATGGACTCTCACCTGGCCAGTTTGCTGTAGAAAAAGCATGACCTAAAAGAAGCGTGGAGTAAAAACAAGCTCAACAGACACTTACGCACAAAAATTGCGAACCTCGGCCGCGAAATCTAGTCTCACGCCAAAACTCTCTGCGCCCAGCAGTGGAAGAACACATGTGACGAAGCAGATGGCAAAATGGGGAGGGGAAGCAAATGGGGGCTGCTCAAACACCTTATGTCGGACAGTGACAAACCCACCAGAGGCGGCACCGAGCTGCAAATTGAACAGTTGGTGCACAAGCGTGCCCAGGATAGTGGTGGATCTCAAGCTCTTCTCAAAATGCTAGGCCAAAAATATCTCCCACTGGAAAGCAAAGCAGTAGCCTTGGAAAACAAAAATCCCTCATATGGAGGTCGACCTCAAGAAAAGCTAGACGAACCATTCAGCGAAGCTGAAATACGGTACGCTCTACAACAACTCAATGGCAGATCGGCGCTAGGGCCAGATGGAATCGAGAATAAACTGCTACGGAATCTACACAATAAAGCAATTGTAATCATTACTAAGAAGATAAATGAGGCATCGAAAACGGGTACCGTGCCTAAAGAATGGCGTAGTGCAAAGGTTTCGCTCATCCCGAAACCTGGAAACCACTGAGGATCGATAACTTAAGGCCCATATCACTCACATCTTGCGTTGGAAAAGTAGCTGAGCATGCAATACTCAACCGTATCACGGACCAAATTGAGAGCAATGGGCTCTTTCGACACAACATTATTGGCTTCCGCAGGGCACTGTCCACACAGTACGCCATGTTGATGTTAAGAGAACATATGTTACGGCCTCCTCCACACGCTCAAAGCCACGTTAGCCCTGGATCTCGCCAAGGCCTTTGACACCGTAAAACATGAACACATACTGGGTGAAATATCGCACATGAACCATGGCGAGAAATTCTACAACTACATTAAAGGCTTTCTGGCGAACGGAACCGCCACAATACGCATAGGAGAGCAATGCGGCGAACCCGAACGACTCGGAAATATCGGCACCCTACAAGGGTCAGTGCTCTCGCCATTGATCTTTAATGTGGCGAGGTACAGGTTGTCGGAGAAGCTCGCTCAAAGCCCATCCGTGCACCATGCCATATACGCGGATGATATTACCATATGGGTCCCATGTGGCCACTCATATGGTGCCTTGAAAGCAATCCTTCGACAAGCACTGACTACAACTGAAGAATTTCTTAAGCCAACGGGACTCGCACTGTCCCCAACTAAATCTACTCTAACGCTCTTTCACCCTCGACGAAATTCGGGCGAAGAGGAGCAGCAAGTAGTGCTCAAAGCTGAGAACAACCAAACGATACCGCAAGTATATACAGTCAAAGTACTAGGGCTAACGTTAGGCGCCAAGGAGGGCCACAACAAAGAAGCACTCAAGCGCTTTGAAAAAAGCACTAACAATTTTCAAGAGGGATTGCTAGAATCGCCAACAAGAGAGTAGGCCTTTAGAAGACAACATCTTGAAGGCGTATCACGCCTTTCTCGTAAAACACGTAGCATACGCATTCCCGTTTCTGAAACTTACGAAGGCTGAAATCAAAAAGGTAGACTCCATGCTGCGCAAGAGACAAAAAACGGCACTTGGCTTGCCCGATAGCACAAGCAACGAGAAACTCGAGCAACTTGGTCTGCAAAATACAGCCGAAGAAATTTTTGAGGCTGAGAGAGTGGCACAGATCACACGCCTGTCGTTGACGCAGGCAGGCCATCTCATCCTACGAGACGCAGGCATTTGCCCAATTTTTCAATCAGAGAAAAAAACACATCTTGGTAATGACGTGAGGAAACACATTAGGGTTGAGCCAATCCCCCGCAACGTTCACCCAAAGTTCAACAAAGGGTGAAGGAAGAACAGAGCGAGGGCGCTCATAAACAAGGCAAAAAAACACAACACGCACGCGCTATTCGTAGATGCCGCCCGCTACTATGGCAGGGAGGCGTTTGCCATAGCGGTCGTTGATATAGACGGAAACCTTATAAACGCAGCAACCGTCCAAACAAGCCATGTCCATGAAGCAGAGGAAATGGCGATCGCGCTAGCCTTGCAAAGCTGCCAAGCCTACTCCACAATATACACAGACTCTAAGACGGTGGCACGAACGTTCGCGGCTGGCCTAGTAGCTAGAAGCACGGGAAAACTTACCGTTAACGCAATAAGAGTGTACGAGAGCGAAGAAACCCTTGTTAAAGAAGAGAATGCTCAAATCTACGTATCCTGGTTTCCAGCCCACATGGGACAGTTACCGGGACTCGACCACTGCAATCCCAACGTAGAGGTCCACCGCCTGGCGCGTGAGCTCATACGCCGCACCGCGATCAACGACCCCTCGATTGGTGAGCGGTACGAAATTCTCTACAACCAGGACAAAGCACTGACATACCACGAGATTACTTCACATTATCGGGGGCAAAGACGTGCGTTCCCAGCACCACAACCAAAACTTAACAAAGCAGAAGCTCTAACTCTAAGAAGATTGCAAACACGTACGCACATAACACCATCCACCTTACACAGAGTCGACACCGACACACCACCCACATGCTCCCTTTGCAACCATCCCTATTGCAATTTCGAACACATGCTCTGGTTGTGCCCTACCCACAGCGCAGCGCAACTGAATACCCAAGAGGCTTGGCAGGAAGCCCTTAACCGCAATGAATAGAAGCAGCAACCACAGGTGGTCCAGAGGGCCCGGGACTTCGCTACAAGCCTTCGGCTGCCAGCGCCATCCTGGGCGGAGCCTCCATGTTGATTTAAGGGTCAGAATGGCCCTTTCTCAGCCTCCTCAAGATATGTTTTACATAAAGTCAATCTCTCTCTTTCTCCGAATCGGACAAACTGCGCCACAATCTAAAGAATGTAGGCACGCTGTTTTGAATGCCCTTACCATGCAGAATCCTACTTTTGTTGACGTCATCACTACGTGTCAGCGCCAGACGAACTTGACTCTGTCCACATGCAATCGGGCACTAGCAACGCCGGCCACCGGACCGGGACCTACGTGGCTTGATCAGGGGGATAATACGCGGACAGCTGCAGTCCATTGTTTTTTCTCAACCTTCACCTTTTATTCAGTCTTCAGCCATGGCTTTTCGCGACATCATAAGGGAGTAATGATCAACATTTGCCAACCCAACCCACGTTCAGCCACCTACTGTGTGCCCGCCAACGTACGCGAATGTGGCTGCTACACTTCCTTGCAAAGTACACACTACCTCGCTGCTACGATCGTTCGTTTCAGTTGCTGCTTCGTCTCTGGCCCACCCACGGTCGATGCCACCTGGTCCTCCAACTGCCCACCTGACTTCACTCTTTTGTGCGGCGCGACTTGACCTCTACTGCCCGCCTTGGCGCTCGTTGTGCCCACCATGCTACTATTGTGGATATCGTGGGCACATGTTCCGCTTCTGCCGCAAGCGCCAACAGGATGGGCGTCGCGGATACGACATGCGCGAACGTGTTTTTCTGGGGAAGCTTCTTACACACAGCGTTATACTGGTCTTATCTGCAGTGGTCTACATCTCTACCCACATCGCCTGAGGCGTGGAATAGATGCTGGTCACGCCTACGTAGATCACTTTCGCCCTTTCTCGCTCCTTCTTTCCACTTCGCCCCTCCTTTTTTACCACTGGCAACCGCTCAGGAAACTAGGCGATGCAGTTTTAACGTGATAGCGTTAGAAAGCTCATGTCACAGAAATCCCGTCGTCGGCGTCGGCCCCGTTGGATGTGAGCGAAAAATGGTTCGTGAGCAAGTTACAGAGATCGCCGTTGGAGGCCGCTACTTGTCCACGCGTGCGCGCGTGATCACACTGAAGAAGCCATGCATTCCAAGAAAAAAATGCTCAAGATTTCGAGGCCTGGGTAACGTAGTTTCTGTGCCCCTGCCACCTCTCCTAGCTTAGCTTCCAGCGCTTTCGTCAGAACGAGAGAAGAAATAACGCAATTGCAGCATGCGACAAACCTTTGTAACTTGACTCGCACTGGAGGAATTCTTAAAATTTTCGCGGCGTTGAATTTGTGAGGCAGTAAGCTTTTCCAGTGAAATCATTTCATGGTTACTTGAAAAAGTGTTCCAGGGCCACTTCAACGCAGTTTGTTCGACAGGTATCACGACGAAAAGGAGCCCATTCGGTGATTTGAACGCCTATTTGGAAGGCCTCAAACTACCTCGTAAAAGGCTGGAATAGTGCAGCTATCGCCGCTAAAAAAACAAAGAAAATTTATAACAGTGCTAAAAACGGACAACTATGCTCATCTAGCGGAAAACATATCATGGCTTTCCAGAGGCGTTGATCAAGCAAACAGCAAACGCTAGATAATATGCTGCTATCTGTGAGGCATTGTGAGACCCTTTATGGCCTCCGAGACGGCGAGCACGCGGCGTGTGTCTTAAAGGCCATATGACTCTTGTTTAGATCAAAAATCTGCATGTCCATTCATGTGTGCGCGCTGGTACAACCTACTGTGTGCGTGTGAGTGTATATAACAAAACATAATAATAGGTCTGCACTCAGCGTGTAAAGGGTGCCCTAGGGGCCTGATTGCACTATCGCGTTCAACTTCTAAAGGCGAAGTTTAAGGATTCTTAATATTTCGAAGGAGAAACTGCGTTCTAAAGTAGGACCGATATTCCTCCAGCACGCCTGTTCAATGGGGTTTGCGTCGTAGTGAAAGAGGTTCTTGTCAATGCTTTGGTATATACCGGTGCGACAATTTCTGTTATTAGTTCTGACTTGTGTAAACACCTAAAGAACATTATGACGACTTATAATAAACCCGCTCTAGTCGCAGGCCGGGGGAACATCATTCGCACTTCGGCTCTTTGTACCGCCCGCGTTATTATCGACGACATCCTTCACTACATCCAGTTTGCTGTGATAAGTCGATGCTCTCAACAACCTATTATAGGGTGAGGCTTTTTTCTTAGGATAAGTTGTAGGCTCGTGTGCTGAAATTTGGGTGCACGTTGAAGAACCCCATGCCGTCGAAGTTACCGGAGCCCACCACTCAAGCGTCCCTCATAATTATATGGTGGTTTTTGAACGCTAAACCCCACATGTCAATCAATCAGACTTTTTGTCTTTTTCTTCGGCCGCCATTTGTTGTGGAGAAGGTTTACTGCACCTTACCGACACAGACTCTATGCTCAAGGAAACATCTACCAGCCTTTTCACCTGCTTGTTTCGAAAGATTTCGAGCTCCCGCCAGGTCAAGGGTGCATTGTGACTCTAACCTCTAAGGACATTGACCAAGGTGATGTTTTGGTGGCCGCTTCTTCAAAATGTGTAAATAACGACATAGCTCTTCCGTCAGGTGTGGTACGCTTTTGCGACGGCTTCAAGCTCGACATTGCCCTAAATACTACATCGGAGAAAGTTCTCCTACCACAATGCACCATAGTTGCCTGCGTTTTGCATGCTGAGCCTTTACGCATCGCGCCACTTTTCTCTGTCTCCACCAAGGAACTTCCTCCGTGTGAGCATGGTTCTACCTCCCCCTTCACAGCACTTATCAGCGATAAATTACCCGCTACACAGAAACAGCAGCTTCTTGGTCTGTTAGCAAAACACGCCGCTTTTTTTACGCCTGCTCCTCGACGTTTGACCAGACGTGTAAAAGCATCGGCGCTGTTCAGGCGTAGAATACTGGGCTTGCACCCAGACTTCCACTACAGTGGATCGCTCACACAGAAGGAACATTCCTTGGGCACAAGCACCCATACCACGTCTTTCCCACTGACAGCAAAATCTTGTAGGAAAATGACACCAACCTGCTTCAACGAAAGGTCATTCGTCCACTAGGTAGCACTTGGTTATCGTCTGTTGTTGTGGTACGAAAAAAATGGTTCCGGGTGCTTTTGTGTCAAGTCCCAGGCCCTTCACTAGATATCACGTGAGGACGTATGCCCCATGCCACGAATTGACTGACGAAGCCCTAGAATCCCTACAAGGCGTGAAAAACTTTTATAGCATCGGAGTTCAAGATATTTGTAAAATGAAATGTTTTCCATTTTCGAAATTGCGATATTTTCAAAAAACGTCATTTTCAAAACCCGAAGGACTATAAACTTCCAGCTTGATGCGTTTCGGGCTCTGGATAATGCACCTGCGAGCACATGATTGACACCGCACTGCGTGTCCTTGAATGAAAAACCTGCCGCTGCTACCTTCATGGCATTATCCTATTTTAATCAACGTTTTCTCAGCATATGAAATGCCTGCATGAAGTCCTAACATCTCTCTCCGGCGCAGGTCTGCCACTCATCACAAAGAAATGCCATTGCGCTAGCAAATTTGTTGAGGTTCTTTGTCATGTGGTTAGCATGGATGGAATTCGCCCTCATGTCTACAAGATTACTGCCGTTCTTTGCTTTCCGCGACTAGGAAGACCAATAAATTTCTCAAGTTTTCTTGGACTCACATCCAACTTATGGTGTTTCATCCAGAACTTTGCTTCAATAGCTCCGCCAATCCACAAGCTAATTGCTTCCAATGTGCCCTTTCTCTGGTACGACACTCTTATTTACAGACGCCAGCGGCTGCGGTAAAGGTACTTCAATTTCGCAACGCGATGCATCTTCACGGAAGAGAATCGTTGCATGTGCTATTCGAGTTGTCAACACTTCTGAGAAGAACTATATGATCTCTGAACGGTAGCGCCTCACTGTGCTTTGGTCAATACAGATGTCCTGTCCTTATCTGAATGGCCTTGAATTCACTATCCTTATGAACCACGATGCTTTATGCTGGCTTTTAAGCACAAGTTGTCCAGGCGAATGGGTCAGTGTATTTTATGCTTGCCTGAGTACCAGTTTCAGATTGTTTACAAATCTGGCAAAAACCAAGACTCTGGCGCTTGTATGCAGTTCCCAATACATACGACACCGCTCGATGCCCCGCAGCTGTTCCAACCAACACCAGTCACTTCTAGTTCGGTTGCCTTGCTCACCTCACTGGCCCAGCTGACCGTCGCCGACGAGCCACCGTTCAGCTCTCGACAGTTGGCTTACACTTACAGTAGCCGCATTATAGAATACGTTTCTGGAGCTTTGTCTTCCCAACGCATGGTACGTCGTCGACTCAAACAATTTGAACTGAATGATGGTGTACTATATTTTCACATATACCATCTGGATGGTAAACGCTTGGTACCTGTTCTACCACGCTTTCTCCTACATGATGTACCTAACGCCATTCACGTCGTTCCACCGGCGTGGTCTAGTGACTAAGGTACTCGGCTGCTGACCCGCAGGTCGCGGGACTGAATCTCGGCTGTGGTGGCTGCATTTCCAATGGAGGCGGAAATGCTGTACGCCCATGTACTCAGATTCGGGTGCACGTTAAAGAATCCAAGCTGGTCAAAATTTCTGGTTACCTTCATTACGGAGTCTCTCGTAATCGTATGGTGGTTTTGGGACGTTAAACCGCACAGATTTATCTATCTCTCTTTTAAGAGAATTCGACACCTTACAAACTTGGATTTTAGAAAACCTAAAACCGTATTCGAATCCGCTTTTAATGGCCTGTTCTTTCTAGCAGCGTAGCGAAGTGCGTAGGCTCTTGCTCTTCATGCACTCACAGCCCTAAGAGAGTGCTGGAAACTCTTTTTGCGGGAGTAGATGCTTGTCGCATATTTCACTTTCGTTTTAGGAGTGCTGGGAACACTTTTCTGCGCAGAGTAAGCGCATTGTCTCGACAGAGTGTTGGTACTCTGGCTGAATGAGAGTGAACAAGCTCCCTCGCCAGGCCACAATCACGCTTCTGAAAGAGAGTTCATACTCCCTCTGCGGGAGTTGTGCTGCTCTCTCACTCAGCTTTAAAAGCTTTTAGGAATAGAGTGCACACTTCCTCCGACAGCACAAGTCTCCAGCTGTGCTGGGGCTAATGTTTTAAAAAAATAAGTCGAGTATTTTATAAAACAAGTGACCTGCATAGACTGCATCAAGCTTACGTCACATATGCGGGATGGACTCCAGCATACACTATATAATAATACGAAACACAGCAAACAACAACATAGAACATATACCTATCGTGCTACGGACAATCATTAACACCGCAACCGGTATTTATACTCATGATGCCTAGCCCCCTTTAACTTGGACTGGCGCTACATTTATAATATGCGTTTTGAAGAGCAAATATACATCTAGCATGTCTAACTATCTTATGATCGTTAGGTACTCTGTAGATACGTCGACCTTTTAATATACAGCTACATGACATACTAAATTCCAATTCCCCGCAGGGGCGCCTGCGCAAGTAGGTGTTTGGTGTGTAGCGACACCATGGACCCGAGCTAACGGGGGAGTTTCTACTCCCTCCCACGCCTAGCCGTGCGTGGCTTTGCCGTGTCCGGGGAAAAGGGGATCCTGGGGGTTGAGCCGACCTTGGGTGATTGAACCTTTAAGGCCCCCCGGCAGGGGCAACACACCCCTTTGGTCCCGGCTTCACGTAGACGGCACCCCTGGGCTGACCCACCCAGGGGAAATCGGCAGTCACCTTTTCCTATCTCTCTCCCCTACAACTTCATCTTTATCTCTCTCTTTTTTGTCTGTCCTGTTTACTTCTCTCTTCTGTTTACTTCCAATTTTCCTGGTGGCAAGGGTCAACCTTGTGTAATTACTAAACCTTGAGTAGTTATATTTGGTTATAGTGGAAATGTACGGCTGGCATTTGCAGCCTTATGCTATTAAGTGCTTCAGCGTCCCCTGGTTGGACTTCATGGTGGGTGGTCGCCATTGCTGCCGAAAAAAAGTACACTACTATGGGAACACCTGCATTTCCCCGTCTCCTAGGTCGTCTTCCACGTAAGAGGGGACGCACCGATGACATATCAATTTTCAGCCAACCCAGACAACGCTTTCCAAAATTCATTGTTGTGCACAGCGAAAATTCAACAAAACAAGCCAGAGCCATATCTCCATTTCTTGTTGCGAAATCTCTGACTGATGCCTTTGGCCCAGGATACAAGGTTACAAAGATGGCTAGCGGAGACCTTCTCCTTGAGCGGCCTGAAAAACATCACTATGAAAAACTTGGCAGTCTCGTAGCATTTTGTAATATCCCAGTATTTGTTTCACCCCATAGATCAATGAACACCACACGCGGAGTTGTTTCAGAAGCAGACCTTCTCGAAATGTCTGAACAGGAACTGATTGAAGGGTGGAAAGAGCAAAATGTCACGGATGTGAAACGAATCGTCATCAGACTCGACAACAAAGAAATACCTACCAAATAATTATTACTCACTTTCGCATCTAGCACACTGCCGTCATCTATAGACACAGGATTCATCAAACTTTCTGTCCGTCCCTACATTCCCAATCCAAGACAGTGTTATAAATGTTAACGATTTGGTCATTGCTCGCAGAACTGCCGGGGTCAGGAAACTTGTGCAAGATGTGGTAGCCACGGCCACCCATCTGATAACTGTGTTACTACGCCTCACTGCATGAATTGTGACGGGGAACACGCCGCGTATTCGCGTTCGTGTCCTAACTGGAAGAATGAAAAAGAAATAATCACTCTTAAAGTCAAAGAAAACATCACATTCAAAGAAGCAAGACGAAGAGTGTCGCCATTTTACGGCGCAACATATGCTGATGCGGCGCGTCAGGGGGCAACGCCGCACCAGCCCTCGCCATCCCTTCGGCCAGCGCAGAGCGAGCCATCGGCTGTGGCGCCTGCCCCCAAGGCGGCAGTATTTCAGTCTACTCCGCCTCCAAGCAAATTGAGGCCGGAAAGTCCAGGGTCCTCTGGTCTCAAGGCCTCACCTCACCAGGCGAGGCCTAAAATCCAAACCACCAGCTCGCATGTGCGGGCATCCAGTGCCGCTGAGGAGGCAATGGATACAACGGTACCCTTGGTACCGAAAGAGCGGCGCGCCTCCTTGGAGCGCGCCAAGAAAAACAAAAACCAATAACGGGACCGGACGACCGTCCTGCCACCTGAATTAACGAGCTCACTCCAACACAGGATACTCTTTGTACACACAGCAGCACCTCTCTTGTTTAAATATGCAGAAAGAAATATTACAGTGGAACATCTGAGGCCTTCTTCGAAAGCTTGATGACTTACAAGAACTCCTCCATGAGCACAATCCAAGAGTGCTGTGTGTACAAGAAACGCACTTAAAACGAACAAACACAAACTTTTTACGTAACTACGTAATCTTTCGAAAGGATAGAGATGATGCCATGCCACCATCCGGTGATGTAGCGGTTATAGTCAGTCAACGTATAGCAAGTACACAATTACCCCTTCAAACTTCCCTCGAGGCGGTGGCTGTCCGAGCAGTTATTCTAAACAAACTTGTCACAGTCTGCTCTTTGTACATACCTCCGCACCACCGTCTTGAAAAACTTCAATTCCAGTATTTTATAGATGAACTACCTGAACCTTATCTGGTCCTTAAGGACCTGAACGCACATAATGGTCTGTGGGGTGACTCTCGCTGTGATGCACGAGGTCATCTCATTGAACAATTCCTCATTTATTCGGGTGGTTGTCTGTTGAATAGGAAAGAGGCAACATATTATAACCTTGCCAAACAACTTACCATTCCATAGACCTCAGTATCGCATCTCCTTCACTTGTACCATTACTTCAGTGGAAAGTCATAAATAATCCATACGGAAGTGACCATTTCCCTTTAGTTTCGAGCACACCAATAATAAATGAATGTCCTCCACATGTTCCCAAATGGCTGGTAAACAAAGCCGACTGGGAACAATTTCAAAAGCTTACTCACTTAAATTGGACTGACATATGTGGATTAGGCATAGATGAAGCTGTGCTGTACTTCACGGCTTTTCTTACTGATGCAGCAACCAAGTGCATTCCACAAACATCTGGACAGCCCGGCAAACCATACGTTCCGTGGTGAAACACTGAGTGTCAGTATGCGCGAAAGGAACAGAACAGGGCATGGAGGTTGCAGCGAAACTCGCCGACAGCGGATAACCTTGAGAACTTTAAGAAAATAAAATCTCGAGGCAGGAGAACGCGTCGGCAGGCCAGAAAAAAAAGCTGGCACAAGTTTTTATCAGGGATAAATTCATATACACAAGAGGCTAAAGTCTGGAACATGGTTCGTAGGGTAGCAGGAAGACAAGTCCACTCACTTTCACTCGTAAACACACAGGGTGACAGCCTGGAAGATAAAGTGAACTTCCTCTGTGCACACTACGAGCAGGTGTCTTGCTCATCACACTACATTGAAGATTTCCAAAGATACAAAGCAAAGATAGAAAAGCAGAAACTAGAATCCAACTGCACAAATTACGAGGCATACAACCAACCTTTCAACTTAGCTGAGC
Organism: Rhipicephalus microplus; assembly: GCF_043290135.1. Lineage (NCBI taxonomy): Eukaryota > Metazoa > Arthropoda > Arachnida > Ixodida > Ixodidae > Rhipicephalus > Rhipicephalus microplus. Next base: position 415,195,379 of record NC_134710.1, on the reverse strand, counting down.
TACAAACATCACTAAACTCTTGCAGTAATTCTGCCCCAGGCTACGACCGTGTCATATATGAAATGTTGAAAAACCTGCCGCTCAAAACGCGAAAAACTTTACTCTCTCTATACAATGCTATCTGGCTTTCAGGCACCATCCCTGCTTCCTGGTAAGAAGCTATTGTTATCCCTATTTTGAAACAGGGCAAGGACCCTTCCTCAGTTTCAAGTTATAGGCCCATTGCACTAACCAGCTGCCTTTGTAAACTTTTTGAAAAAATGATAAACAGCCGACTTTTACATTTCCTTGAAACACACAATCTGCTCGACCAATTTCAGTGTGGGTTTCGAGAGGGTAGATCACCACCGACCATCTGGTGCGTATCAAGGCACAGATCCGAGACGCTTTAGTAAACAAACAATACTTCCTCTCAGTGTTTCTCGATATCAAGAAGGCCTACGACACAACATGGCGTTTTGGCACATAAGAGACTTGTCTCACCTGGGTTTGCGTGGTAGAATGCTTTCCATAATCGAGAGTTACTTGTCCAATCGGAAATTCCGTGTCCGTGTGGGCAGTATTCTCTCGCAAACATTTGTGCAGGAAACGGGAGTACCGCAAGGTGGTGTACTTAGTTATACACTTCTTAATATTAAAATGAATTCCTTGCACCTGTCCATCCCCCGCAACATGTTCTATTCCACATATGTCGATGACGTCCAGCTTGGCTTTAAGTCATGCAACCTAGCAATGTGTGAGTGGCAAGTTCAGTTAGGCTTAAACAAGGTCTCCTAATGGGCAGAGGAAAACGGATTCCGGCTGAACCCAGGAAAAAGCACGTGTGTCTTGTTCCTTTGAAAGACAGGCATGCACTCAGAACCCGACATTGAACTTAACGGCCAACGTCGGTCTGTGAATGCGGAGCATAAATTCCTAGGCTTAATCTTGGACAACAAGTTGACCTTCGTACCACACATAAAGTATTTAAAAACAAACTGTTTAAAAGCCTTCAATGTTATAAAAGTGTTGTCACGTACTACGTGGGGTAGTGACAGGAAATGCCTCATGAACCCGTATAGAAGCCTCATTCGCACCCGCTTAGATTATGGGGCCGTTGTTTATCAGTCTGCGACTCAAAGTGCTTTGAAGATGCTGGATCGCGCGCACCATTTTGGCATCCAACTTTCTACGGGTGCTTTTCGCACCAGCCCCGTAGAAAGCCTTTACATTGAGTCAAATGAGTGGTCACTTCATCTGCAAAGAACTTACATGTCCTTTGTATATTTCCTTAAGGTGAAAGCAGACAAGAGGCACCCCTCATACTCTACTATTAATGATTTGTCGGGCTCCATTCTGTTTCAAAACAGGCCTTCAATGAGGCAGCCCTTCTCAGTTCGTCTGAAGGGTCTAGCTGAGGACACTGGGGTGTCACTCGAACACAGTTTAATGGCTCCTGTAGCATACCTGCCACCGTGGCAGTGGCAGACTATAGATTGCGATGTGTCTTTTCTAGAAGTTACTAAACATGCGCCTATTGCCCATATTGGAACATACTTCCTGGAACTTCAACACAAATACACACGTCCTGAGTTCTTTACAGATGCCTCTAAGTCTACCTCCTCTGTGTCCTACGCTGCTGTTGGCCCTTCCTTTTCGGATGCTGGCCCTCTACATCCAGGCACAAGTATCTTCACAGCGGAAGCTCACGCGATACTTGTGGCAGCTAAACACATCAAACAATTACAAATATAAAAAGCAGTAATTTTTACAGACTCCCTCAGTGCGGTAACGGCTCTGCACAGTCTTAAAAAACAAAAAACCCTGTCCTCGTTTCACTTTACTCCATTTTATGCACACTCTACGCACTCAACCAACATGTTGTTGTGTGCTGGGTGCCAGGGCACCGTGATATTCAAGGCAGCATGATGGCGGATCAGCTTGCTGCATTCATCCACGAAAGCACCGCCATTACACCCACATCAATCCCGGCCCTTGATTTTAAGCCGTCTCTCAAACGAAAGCTCAGGGACTACTGGCAGAGCAAGTGGGATACACACACACAAAACAAACTACACGTTATCAAGCCACACCTTGGCCATTTGCCACCAGTATCAAAATCTCGTCACACAGAGGTAACATTAACTAGGCTCAGGATAGGACACACATACACGACACACTCATATCTTTTGTCCGGTGGCGATCCACCATTGTGTGACAGATGTGGTGAAGCACTAACAGTTCTTCACAATTTAATTCAGTGCAAACAATTGGACACTCTAAGAAAACAAAACTTTCCATCACCCTACCGACAACATATACCTTTACACCCTGCAATGTTCGTCGGTAGGGAACCGCTTTTTAATCAGAAATCATTGTTAGCGTTTTTAAAAGAAATTCATAGCTTTCATGTCATATACCCGGGCATTCCGTAGCACGACCTCTCCAGAGAGGTTTTCGCTGCGGTGGCTACACAATAAAGCACTTGCCTCACGGCTCCTGGACGCAAGGGTATGAACGAGTGAGGCACTTGTTCTAATTGCATACATGTTCAACATCGTTTTTATTATCATTAACTTTTGTCATATACTCACACCACACACACATTTCATGGCATGGTCATGATTTTATTAATTGTATGTCTTTACCTGCATTACCGCGAGGAATTTTATGGCTCTTATACAGCCGCAATTCACAATAATTGTCCACATCTCTTATTCCATGAACTGGCGCTCTTTGGCCATCAAATGGCCCTCGCGCGAAAAAACACCATATATCATCATCATCATCATCATCATTAAATTCCAATTACCAGCTGGTATTCTGTCATATCCGCTCAATGTAGTGAAGCCACTTGTGCCCAAATATGAGCATTCTATCAGGCGCTTACAAACACAGTTGCGACTATCTGTCAACAGTGCTGGCCAAAAATAATTTAGGAACGTTACGATCTGGCCTCTGATCCGACTAGCAATGCCGCGGTCTGTACGTTTACGCCAGAGCAACAACGCTGGTCGGCAAAACCACAACTCAAACGCATCTCTGGCAATTCTTGTAGGTTTGCTTACCTCGTGTACACATTTATTACAACACAGAGATGCTTGCGAATGCTCAAATATCTACCTTTGCGTACCACCTGCGCTAAGATCGGTTCAAGAAAATGTGGGCCGTACGACTTTAACTCCCAGCGAATGTAGGCCTAGCTTACCAGCCGAGTCTGTCATACATGCCAATGGCGCTTCTTGGTTAAATATTATGCCATGCCGAGGAGTAAAAATGACTCAACAGTTGACCCTTGTCAATGGTTAAATTGAACAAATCATTGCCTCATATATATATATATATATATATATATATATATATATATATATATATATATATATATATATATATATATATATATATAAATATATATATATATATATATATATATATATATATATATTGTCACGGGGGGGTCGTGACGTGGCCGAAAACAGGAAACTTCGTTTTGGGATTTAACTGTTTATTTGGGCGAACCTGTGCCCGGTAAAGGGAAAGTCTAATTACAGCAGCAGTCTTGCACAGATAGCAGTCTCGGACTGATAGTGGCGAACGCAGCGTCGGCCTTCGATCAACAACTGACAAGCGGCGAAGCGCGTCGGCATTTACACCCTTGCCATCGAATGTTCTAGCGTTATCGCTGGCGGTGGCGTAGCTTCCAGAACAATCTGTAGCGTTCGCACAGTGGGCGTGATCTTATCGAAATGATCTACTACAGTCCGGAACCTTCTCGAAACCTGCAGGCGCGGTTTGCGCCGAGAATCGTGTGGTGTTTCGGAACGATAACAAAAACTTGGAAAATGGAACGTGGCATTGCCCCCTTATAAAAAAAAGGCATCGTCCCGATGCTTTAACTAAAAATGAAGGTACACTAATAATGCAAGAAAGTACAATGAATTAATTAGGATGAAACAATAATACCAAAAAACACTGTTTTGGTTTGTTAACGCGCATGAAACGGCTTGAGGCGCGCGACATGCACGACTTCAGGTCGCGATCGGCGTCGTTGAGAGTTCGTGATGCCGTCGGGGACAACCTCGTAATCAAGTGGGCCGAGACGTCGAACCACCCTGTATGGTCCGAAGTAGCGCTGCAGAAGCTTTTCACTTAGTCCACGTCGGCGTATCGGCGTCCACATCCAAACACGTTCACCAGGCTGGTATTCCACGAAGCGTCGTCGAAGGTTGTAACGGTTGCTGTCTGTCGTCTGTTGATTCTTGATACGGAGACGCGCATGTTGTAGGGCTTCTTCGGCACGTTGAAGGTACTCGCTCACATCGAGGTTTTCTTCGTCGGTGACGTTGGGTAACATGGCATCGAGCGTCGTTGCAGGGCTCCTTCCGTAGACCAATTTGTATGGAGATATCTGCGTCGTCTCCTGCACCGCCGTGTTGTATGCGAAGGTCACAAACGGAAGAATGGCGTCCCACGTCTTGTGTTCGACATCGACGTACATTGACAGCATGTCGGCGATCGTCTTGTTAAGCCGCTCGGTGAGGCCGTTGGTCTGTGGGTGATACGCTGTCGTCCGGCGGTGGTTTGTTTGGCTGTATGCCAAGATCGCTCGAGTTAAGTCGGCAGTGAATGCCGTTCCTCTGTCGGTGATAAGGACCTCCGGGGCGCCGTGACGTAGGACGATATTTTCAACGAAGAACTTAGCTACCTCGGATGCACTGCCTTTTGGCAGGGCTTTTGTCTCGGCGTAGCGGGTGAGGTAGTCGGTAGCTACCACGATCCACTTGTTTCCGAAAGCCGACGTCGGGAACGGCCCCAGTAGGTCCATACCAATCTGCTGGAAAGGTCGGCAAGGTGAATGAATTGGCTGCAGAAGGCCGGCTGGCCTTGTCGGCGGTGTCTTGCGTCGCTGACAGTCCCGGCATGTTCTCACATAACGAGTGACGTCGGTGGTAAGACGTGGCCAGTAGTACCTTTGTTGTATCCTCGCGAGCGTGCGAGAAACGCCGAGGTGCCCTGCCGTCGGATCGTCGTGCAGGGCCTGCAGGCGTTCTGGTCACAGAGCTGAAGGCACCACAAGGAGGTACTTAGCTCGAAGCGGTGAAAAGTTTTTCTTTTGTGGAAGACCGTTTCGTAGAAAGAACGACGCAAGTGCGCGCTTGAATACCTTCGGGACTTCAGCGGTCCTGCCTTCGAAGTATTCTATTAGGGCCTTAAGTTCTGGGTCGGCCCTCTGTCGTTCAGCGAAGTCGTCAGTAGTTATCCTTCCTAAGAAGTAGTCGTCATCCGGGTCGTCGGGTAGCGGTTTGTCGACGGGCGCACGAGAGATTGATTGGATTTGTGGGGTTTAACGTCCCAAAACCACCATATGATCATGAGAGACGCCGTAGTGGAGGGCTCAGGAAATTTTGACCACCTGGGGTTCTTTAACGTGCACCCAAATCTGAGCACACGGGCCTACGACATTTCCGCCTCCATCGGAAATGCAGCCGCCGCAGCCGGGATATGAACCCGTGACCTGCGGGTCAGCAGCCGAGTACCTTAGCCACTCGACCACCGTGGCGGGGCGGGCGCACGAGAGAGGCAGTCGGCGTCGGAGTGTTTTTTGCCGGACTTGTAAATGACAGTAATGTCATGTTCTTGAAGTCTCAGGCTCCATCGTGCGAGGTGACCTGTAGGGTCCTTCAAGGTGGCTAGCCAACACAGTGCGTGGTGGTCGCTCACAACTTTGAAGGGCCTGCCGTAGAGGTAGGGGCGAAATTTCGACGTAGCCCAGATGATGGCGAGGCACTCCTTTTCTGTTGTGGAATAATTTGCTTCTGCTTTGGATAGCGATCGACTGGCGTAACTAAGAACCCTTTCAAGTCCGTCAGCCCTCTGCACAAGAACGGCGCCAAGACCTACGCTGCTTGCGTCAGTATGTATTTCTGTCTCGGAGAATTCGTCGAAAGGGGCAAGTAACGGAGGCGTCTGGAGGCGATGTTTAAGCTCCTGGAAAGCGTGTTCCTGCGGCGTTTCCCACTTAAACTCCACGTCGGCCTTGGTAAGGTTAGTGAGAGGATCGGCGATGCGGGCGAAGTTTTTCACGAACCGCCTATAATAGGCACACAGGCCCAGAAATCGGCGCACGGCTTTCTTGTCAGTGGGCGGCGGGAAGTCGGCGATGGCGGCCGTTTTCCGTGGATCGGGACGAACTCCAGACTTGCTGATAACGTGCCCCAGAAACAAGAGCTCCTCATACGCAAATCTGCACTTTTCTGGCTTCAGTGTGAGTCCGGAAGTCTTGATGGCTTGAAGTATAGCTTCAAGGCGCCGAAGATGCTCGTCGAAACTCGAGGAAAACACGACGACATCATCCAAGTACACAAGGCAAGTATGGCACTTCAATCCTGCCAGTACTGTATCCCTAAGGCGTTGAAAAGTTGCAGGCGCTGAGCAAAGGCCGAAGGGCATCACCTTAAACTCGAAGAGGCCGTCCGGTGTTATAAACGCCGTCTTCTCTCGGTCTCTTTCATCGACTTAGATTTGCCAATAGCCAGTCTTGAGGTCCATCGACGAAAAGTACTTGGCGTTATGAAGCCGATCAAGTGCGTCGTCTATTCGTGGGAGAGGATACACGTCCTTTCTTGTGATTGTGTTCAGGTGGCGATAATCGACGCAGAAACGTAGGGTCCCATCGTTTTTCTTCACTAACACCACGGGGGATGCCCATGGACTGTTGGACGGATGGATAATGTCATCCCACAGCATTTTATCAACTTGTCTCTTCATGGCCTCACGTTCTCGCGTCGAAACCCTGTACGGACTCTGACGGAGTGGTCTGGCATTTTCTTCGGTTATGATGCGATGTTTCGTGATTGGGGTCTGCCGAATTTTCGATGACGACGAAAAGCAATCTTCGTATTGCAGGAGCAGGGCCTTGAGCTGTTCTTGCTTATCGTTCGGAAGTCTGGGATTGACCTCAAAAGCTGTGGGAGGGGCTTGGTTCCTCTGAGCAGGTTCCGCAGAATCGGCGAGGGCGAAAGCACTGGTGGCTTCGACAATTTCTTCGATGTACGCGACCGTTGTTCCTTTGTTCACATGTTTGTGCTCATTGCTGAAATTCGTGAGCATAACCGTTGCTTTGCCTCCCCGCAGCTCTGCAAATCCTCTTGCGACGCAAATATTCCGGGTGACCAACAGATGCTGACTACCTTCAATGACGCCTTCTAAGTCAGGTGATTTAGGAGCGCCGACTGAAATAATGACGCTTGAGCGAGGCAGAATGGTGACTTGTTCTTCCAGCACATTCAAGGCATGGTGTCCTGAGGGCGTGCGCGGCGGTAGTGCTTCTTCTGTCGATAACGTTATCAACTTTGTTGTTAGGTTGATGACAGCACCATGGAGGCATAAGAAGTCCATGCCAAGGATGACATCTCTCGAGCAACACTATAGGACTACGAAGTCTGTAGGATAAATACGGCCGTTAATGGTGGCTCTCGCTGTGCAGATTCCTGCAGGCGTTACGAGATGACCTCCGGCTGTGCGGATTTCAGGGCCTTTCCAAGCTGTCCTAACTTTCTTTAACTTCGCGGCGAACGACCCACTGATGACAGAATAGTCGGCTCCAGTATCGACGAGAGCGGTCACACTGTGGCCGTCGATAAGAACGTCGAGGTCACTAGTTCGCCGTCTCGCATTACAGTTAGGGCGTGGCGTCGGGTCATGGCTGCGTCGGCTTGTTCTGCTGCATCCGTGTTGCGTCGTCAGGCCACCTCCGGTAACTGAGCTTTCGCCGTCAGGGCTTTGCCTGTTTGGCGTTGTGTTCGAAAAGATCCATCACGGCGTCGTCGTCGTCGTCGGATCTTCGGTAGTTCGTCGCACAGCAACCGCACCTCCACCGGTTGCTGCCCCTAGTTTCCCGGATACGGGCTAGGAGACCGGCCCTGCGTTGGGCCAGAGTATTGCCGGTGGTGCGGTGACGTGCGGCGGCTGGGCGATGGCGAACGCGAAATACTTCGTGGTGTTCACCGAGTTCCTGTCAGGTAGTCGGCGATGTCACGTGGTCGTTCTCCTGGCTGTGGACGCGGTGCATTGACGGCGAAGCCACGCAGTCCCATCTGTCGGTACTGGCAACGGCGGTATGTGTGTCCGGCCTCGCCGCAGTGGTAGCTGAGCGGGCGATGGTCAGGGGTGTGCCAGACGTCAGTCTTCCTCGGTGCAGTGCGCTGGGCCGCTGCCGAACGGTATGACGTCGGTGGGGGTGGTGTTGGCGGTGGCGTCTGTCGACGGAAGTGCGACGGGGCGGCGTTTTGGCGTGGACGGGGAGGAGCGTTGTGGCGCACTGCAGTGGCGTAGCTCATAGTTTCTGGCTCGGGCGGCGGTGTTTCGGGAATTCGAATCGATTGCCGAAATTCTTCTCGCACAATGTCGGCAATCGAATCCACTTGAGGCTGCGCCGAAGGCAACAGTTTGCGCAGCTCTTCCCGCACGATCGCTCGGATCGTTTCACGCAGGTCGTCGGAGTCACTGGCTTGAGCAGCAGCGCATTCTGGAGTCAGGCGACGATTATACTGTCTGGTGCGCATGTCAAGGGTTTTTTCGATGGTGGTCGCCTCGGATACAAATTCTTGGACGGTGTTCGGTGGATTCCTCATTAGTCCCGCGAAGAGCTCCTTTTTGACTCCTCGCATGACGAAACGAACTTTTTTTTCCTCAGGCGTGTTTGGGTCACCGTGACGGAATAGGCGGGTCATCTCCTCTGTGAAAATTCCAACCTTTTCATTTGGTAGCTGAACCCGGGTCTCGAGTAGAGCAGCGGCCCTCTCTTTGCGAGCGACGCTCGCGAACATTTGCAGAAATGCGCCGCAGAAAACATCCCACGTTCGAAGCGTGGACTCCCAATTCTCTAGCCAGGTCCTTTCGGTGTCTTCCAGGTAGAAGTACACACGACGGAGCTTTTCTTCGTTGTCCCAGTGGTTGAGGGCGGCCACACGGTCGTATGTTTCTAGCCAGGTTTCCGGGTCTTCAAACGATGAGCCATGGAACGTTGGCGGTTCCCTGGGTTGATGAATGACGATCGCGGGCTGGGACGCTCCGGTTGTTATTGTCGCTGCAGTCGAGGTCATGGTCTTGATCTTCCGCGCCTTGTCTTGTAGAAGGCCGTACTCTGGTGGGAGACCTTGCTGTCGGCGGCTCGTTCGCTGCTCTTGGTCGGCATCGGTGTCTTCTCCGCGACGGGGGCTGGGTTCACGGCTTGACGGGGGCGTCCGGTACATGAACGAAGCGTCACCTCCACCAGATGTCACGGGGTCGTGACGTGGCCGAAGACAGGAAACTTCGTGTTGGGATTTAACTGTTTATTTGGGCGAACCTGTGCCCGGTAAAGGTAAGTCTAATTACAGCAGCAGTCTTGCACAGATAGCAGTCTCGGACTGATAGCAGCGAACGCAGCGTCGGCCTTCGATCAACAACTGACAAGCGGCGAAGCGCGTCGGCATTTATACCCTTGCCGTCGAATGTTCTAGCGTTATCGCTGGCGGTGGCGTAGGTTCCAGAACAATCTGTACCGTTCGCACAGTGGGCGTGATCTTATCAAAATGATCTACTACAGTCCGGAACCTTCTCGAAACCTGCAGGCGCGGTTTGCGCCGAGAATCGTGTGGTGTTTCGGAACGATAACGAAAACTTGGTAAATGGAACGTGGCAATATATATAAGGAAATGAAGTAAAGGAAGAGGAAGGACACAATCAGCTGAGAGGCACACGAGTGTGCCAATCAGCCATTGTGACTCTTGCCAGTGGCTTTTTTTTCTTTAAGAGCATTTTGTACAGAAGTCACCGACCCCGTAACATATTGGTGAAGGTTCTGGGTAACCATCAGGCGACGGAGCTGCGCAGTGGACGTCGCATCGGTTTTGCAGCCATGATCAATGCTGAGCCCTATACATCAACGTCAGAGTCTCCGACGAACACGGCATCACAACCATACGTTTTTACGCCACTTAAGGATCGCGGTACATTCTGCGGGATGGATGGCATAGATGTTGACGATTGGTTGGCTATGTTCGTACAAGTGAGTGTGCCAAACAGATGGGATCCAACGCTTCAGTTGGCTCATGTGCTGTTTTACTTGAGAGGCACGGCCAAGGTATGGTATGAAAACAACGAAGAAGAACTCTCAAGCTGGGACCAATCCAAAGAAAAGATGCGAGGGGTGTTCGGTAAAACCACCAGTCGTAAAACTGCCGCCAAAAAGAAATTGGCCGGCCGTGCCTCATCCTCAACGGAATCATACCTCGCATACATTCAGGACGTGCTGGCCCTCTGCCGAATAGCCGAAAGCGACATGACAAAACGTGACAAGGTCGGGCATGTCCTGAAAGAGATTGCCGACGATGCGTTCCATCTCGTGATGTGAAAGGGCTTTTCCACCGTGAACGCTATCATCAAAGAGTGTCGTCAGTTTGAACAAGTGAAAAGTCACCGCATTCTGCAAACATTCGCCCGACTTCCAAACACTGCTTCAACATCGACTTGTGAGGACCAGTCCGCACCGCAACGTCCATCGCCGCCTGGAGACTTGACACACCTGTTCTCGTCTCTTCTATCCCCTCCTGTCGTTTGCGCTGTTAAGCACTTTCTTCGTCTACCTTACATGCATTGTTCGTCACGAATCTGAAGCAATGGTGACCTCGGCGTTCTATTCGCGCAATACCGATACCACTCCTGTTAGTGTTCCTCTTCTTCAAGCCATCGTGCGCCAGGAGCTTGCAAACATCGGAATGCATTCCATGTGCCACGTCACCGTGCCCAGAGTCAGCGAATGCCCTTTCGCGATGTCCTGCTCTAACCGATAGTTTTCTCCACGGGCCCGCAACCCGGCTGAGTGGCGAACTGCAGATGACCGCCCTATATGTTTCAACTGCAACAGCGTTGGACACATTGCTCGTTACTGCCGCAACACATGGTCCTCGGAACCTCGTGCAACGACCCATATGACCCGTTTCAACGGTACCGCCTGCACCTTTTCACCGGCCGAAGAGTACAATGCAGTAGACCAAACTCAAAACACTGGGTAAAGCCGTTCGTCTTCACCACGTGCCCACCTGTCTCGTTCACCGCGATGACGCTGTTCATCGTCCCGTTCGCCTCAGCCACGGCGATTCTCGTCCCTCGTGGCTTCTGGCCGCATCGTCTCAGAAAATTGAGAACTGCAACACCCGGAGGTTGGGCTGCATTAACGACTTCCGCAGCAAATCCTCTCTCCGTTCCCAATAGACGAAATGTAATAGACGGTGAAGTAAACGGCATGCCTGTACGAGCACTTGTAGACACCAGCGCAAGCATTTCGGTCATGAGCTCAAGCCTACGCACTTGTTGAAGGAACGTTCTGACACCAGCGGCTGCACAAATTCTCCGTGTGGCTGATGGCGGCATGCCGATGGTTCTCGGTCTGTGCACTGCCCGCTTAAGTGTAAATGGCCAGACTACTTCTGTCGTTTTAGCCGTGATTGATCACTGCCCTTATGACGTTATCTTATGCCTGGACTTCTTGTCAAACCATTCTGCTCTTATCAATTGTGCTACTGGCTTCCTTCAGCTACAGCTGCCTCTTATAGTCGCTGAACCCCACACTGCCCCTCTGCGCCGTTGCTCTCTTCAGGATGTACGACTGTCGCCTTAGGCAGCCACCTAAATCATTTTGACCGCACAGCCACAGGTCCCATATGGTTAATATGTCCTCCTTCCCCTCGTCAATGTCCTTTTGAGTCGCAACATCGCCATTCCCCATAAGCATGTGACTGACACTGAGAACTGTACCTCACTCCCACTTCACAATTTCAGCTCGTACCCTCAAGTGCATCCTCGTGGCATGTTCTTGGCCAGCGTATCTAATGCTGACAAATTCGAAATAGTGGCTCTCACCACCGAGATTGATTTACTTCAGTCTAGTGTGGATAACAACACCTGTTCTCTGCGAAATCTTTTCACGACTATGATTGCACCCGACCTCAATCCTGCGCATGCCAATGACATCCATCGCTCTCTCGCGTCATATACCGACATTTTTTATTTTGACGACAGACCTCTAGGGCAAACATCTAATGTTCAGCACCGTATAAACACTGGTGACGCCAGTCCTATTCGCCGACACCCCTATTGTGTCTCCCACACTGAGCGCAGAGTTATCCAAGCGGAAGCTCACAAAATGCTCAACAAAGAGGTAATAGAACCATCAAGTAGTCCTAGGCCCGCCCCTGTCGTCCTTGTGAAGAAAAAGGACGGTACCTGGCACTTCTGTGTTGACTATCGTCACCTCAACAAAATCATGCGAAAAGTCGTATATCTGCCCACGCATCGATGACGCGTAAGACTGCTTGCACGGCACTAGATAGTTCTCGTCTATTGATCTTCAGTCCAGCTACTGGCATATTTCTGTCGATGAGATGGACCGCAAAAAGACGGCCTTCATTACACCGGATGATGTATACCAGTTTAAGGTCATGCCTTCTGGACTAAGTAACGACCCTGCCACAATCGAACGAATGATAGACTCTCTCCTGCGCGGTTATAAGTGGTCTACTTGTCCCTGTTATCTAGACAATATGACAGTCTTTTCATATACTTTCGATGGTCACCTGACCTGTCTCGCTGCAATTCTCGCAGCCTTCAAAACAGCTGGGCTACAACTCAACTGCAAAAACTGCCAATCTGGCCGCCGTCAAATTACCATTTTTGGCCATCTTGTAAACGCAGATGGCGTCAAACCAGATCCCAAAAAGATCCGCACCATCCGTAGCTTTCCAATGCCCCGTTCTAAAGCCAACATCCGGAGCTTCATCGGCTTAGGTTGCTACTTTGGTCGTTTAGTGAGAAACTTTGCCAACGTTGTCAGGCCACTCACAAATTTGCTGAAGAAGGATACCACATTGTCATGGAGCCCTGAGAATGCTGAAGCATTCACCGCTCTCATCCACTACTTGACTACACCCCCATAATTGCCCACTTCATATTCTGCTGCGGCAAAAGTTCGCACTGACGTCAAAGGCCATGGTATTAGGCGCACTTCTTGCTCAGCGGCACCACAGCAGACAGCGCGTGATAGCTTACGCCAGTCGCCTGCTTACTCCCCCTGAGAGGTGTTATTCCATCACCGAGAGAGGGTGTCTGGCTTTAGTTTGGGCCGTCGCCAAGTTCCGGCCATATTTATATGGTCACATATTCTCAGTTGTTACGGACCACCACACCATCTGCTGGCTGACTTCACTGAAGGACTCGACTGGACGTCTGCATCGCTGGGCTCTGAGGCTCAAGAAATTTTTGTTTAGCGTCAAATGCAAGTCTGGTCGTTTGCACCGGGACACAGACTGTCTTTCTCGTCATGCGGTGGATCCTCCTGATCACGTTGCGACTGTCCTGGAGAGCAGCGTAATGGCGTTTACTGACATCGGCGATATGCGCATTGAACAACGACGAGACGAGTCAGTGCGCACTATCATGGATGACAACCAGTCTGACAGCCATGACGCTGAATCCCGTATGTTTGTGCTGCATGACGGCATCCTCTACCTCCGCAACGTTAGCATTGAAGGCCCTGAGCTTCTTGTCGTTCCTCTTCATCTACGGCCTGCCATACTTGAACAACTTCACGACGCACCAACATCGGGACACCTCGGTGTTTCCCGCACATACGACCACGTGCGACGTTGGTTTTTCTGGCCAGGACTGTACCGCAGTGTGCGTCGCGATGTCGCCACTAAAGACCTCTGCCAGCGCCAGAAAAGACCTTCGTCGCTGCGAGTTGGATTATCATCATCATCAGCTTGACGACGTCCACTGCAGAACAAAGGCCTCTCCGAAGTTCTGCCAGTCAACTCAGTTCTTTGCTTGGTGCTGCCACTTTATACCCGCAAACTTCTTAATCTCACCTGCCAACCTAACCTTCTGTGTGCTCCTTACTCGCTTGGCTTCTTCGCGAATCCAGTTAGTTACCCTTAATGTCTAGCGGTTATCCTGTGTACGCTCTACATGCCTGGCCTATGTCCATTTTCTCTTCTTGATTTCAACAATGATATCCTTAACCGCCGTTTGTTCCCTAATCCACTCGTCTCTCTTCTTGTCTTTTAAGGTTACACCTACCATTTTTATTTCCATTGCTCGCGGCGTCGTCCTCAATTTAAGCTGAACCCTCTTTGTAAGTCTCTAGGTTTCTGCTCCATAGCAAAGTACCGGCAAGATGCAGCTGTTATATACCTTCCCCTTGAGGGATAGTGGCAATCTACCTGTCATGATTTGAGAGTGCTTGCCAAATGTGCTCCACCTAATTCTTATTCTTCTAGTTGCTTCAATCGCGTGGTTCGGCTCCGCGGTTATAACCCGCTCTAAATAGCCAGCTGGATATCTTCACCCAATTGAAGTTCCCTCAGAACCATTTCATCACGTGGGACTCGACTTTCTTGGCCCATTTCCGACGACTACACTGGGACATAAATAAATTGCAGTCGCCACAAAATATGCGACCTGTTACGCGATAACAAAGGCCATGCCAACCAGCTGCGCCTCTGACCTCACGGATTTTGTTCTTCACGACGTCATCTTACATGACGGTGCACCCCGACAGCTGCTGACGGACCGCGGCCGCTCTTTCTTGTCCAAAGTTGTCGACGACCTCCTTCGATCGTGTGCTACAGCACATAAGCTATCTACTGCCTACCATCCACAAATAATGGCCTTACTGAACGTCTTACGCACACACAAAGATGCTTTTGATGTACGTCTCCGAAGATCATGGTAACTGGGACACTACGTTGGCCTATGTAACTTTCGCATATATCTCCTCTCGGCATGACACCACGGCAATCTTACCTTTTAATCTTTTGTATGGTCGCGACCCTTTATTGCCATTTGAAACCACCTTACCTCCCAAGCCATCTGCTTCCGAGTACGCCCACGAAGCCATTGATCCGGCTCACATGCCTCATAAAGTTGCCCAGTCTCGTCTCACCAGGTCACTAGGTATGCAAAAAGCCCGCTACCACCACCGGCATCGTAATATAACGTTTGCTCCAGGTGACCACGTGCTTCTCTGGTCACCACGTCGACGTGTAAGTCTCTCCAAAAAACTGTTGTTCCGATACGCAGGACCCTATTTAGTCTTACTTCAAGTTAGCGACGTCAACTACGAGATAGCGTTATTGCACTCCGATACATCACCAAGTTCGTCACTTTTTTACATTGTCCAAGTTTCGCACCTGTAACCCTACTTCCGTCGCACTTCTCCGGACTCGTGCCGAGACGGCGCTCCAGCGCACGGGGGTCCTGTTACAGAAATGAAGTAAAGGAAGAGAAAGAACACAATCAGCTGAGAGGCGCGCGAGTGTGCCAATCAGCCATTGTGACTCTTGCCTGTAGCTTTTCCTCTGTAAGAGCATTTTGTGCAAAAGTCACCGACCCTGTAACAATATAAAGATCTAACACACAATAATGTCATTATGCAAAGAAAGTATAGGGTACATTACTAGGTTGAATTGTAATGTAAATGTCAAGAAAGTAAAGTAGGTGAAAAGATAACTTGCCGTGGACAGGAACGAAACATGCGACCTTCGTAGCTCAGTGGTAGAGCATCGAACGCGTTATTCGAAGGTCGTAGGTTCGGTTCCTGCCCACAGCGAGGTATCTTTTTACCCACTTTTCTTTATTGGCATTTACATTCCAATTCGGCCTAGTAACTTCCCCTATACTTTCCTTGGCATTATTGTCTGTTAGATGCCATACTAATTTTGTTAAACACGGAAAAAGGAGCCTTCAAGTATACAATCCTTCCTTTTTCAATAATGAAAGTCTTGTACTGGAAGACTTGGTGCTTATACGAGGGACTATTGCTCAGCTGCCAGCTTGTAATAAGTTCACGTGCTACGGGACGCTAAGCAGGCTCATAAGTATTATGCCACACTCACCACCATGGTTACTGGTGGCGCTGAATGATGCTCCCACGTTTAAATTTACATATAAGCCCAATAAAGTGGGTGGGGGATAGACGTTGTAGTAGCTCAGTGGTAGAGCATCGGACGCGTTATTCGAAGGTCATAGGTTTGGTTTCTGCCCACGGCAACTTATCTTATAACCCACTTTTTTTCTTGACACTTGGATTACGATTCGGCCTAGTAAATTACCCCGTACTTTCCTTGGCATTAGGCATTATTGCCTGTTAGATCTCATAATTATTGTGTCAAACACAAAAAACGAGCACTTATGCATACACTTCTTTCTCTCTCTCTCTCTCTCTCTCTCTATATATATATATATATATATATATATATATATATATATATATATTTTAATAACTTCTTTTAATATCTTATTCTATACATTCCATGGCATTGTTAGATCTCTATAACATTGTGTCAAAACACGAAAAAACGAGCCCATAGGTAAGCACTTCTTTCCCTCATTCATTAACGAGGGTCTCGTACTGGTAGACTTGGTGTCATTAGGTTGTATACGAGGGACTATTGATCAGCTGGCCGCTCGTAATAAGTTCACGTGCTACGTGACGCCACATATGCGCATAAAAGAGTGTTTCACACTCGTCGCTTGGCTTATAGATGGCGCTGACTGACACTCCTACTTCTAAATTCACATATAAACCCAAAACAGTGGATGGAGGGAAGGCCGCTGTGATAGCTCAGTGGTTGGAGCATCGAACGCGTTATGGGAATGTCGTAGGTTCGATTCCTGCTCATGGCTGGTTATTTTTACCCACTTTTCTTCTTTCTTCCTATTTACATTCCATTGGTTCTAATAACTTGCCCTATACATTCCTTGGCATGACTGTCTGTTAGATCTCAATAATATTATGTCAAAACACGGAAAAACGAGCCCTGAGGTATACACTTCTTTCCCTTGTTCATTAACGAGGGTCTCGTACTGGCAGACTTGGTGTCATTAGGTTGTATACGAGGGGCTATTGATCAGCTGCCCGCTCGGAATAAGTTCACGTGCTACGTGACGCCACATATGCGCATAAAAAAGTGTTTCACACTCGTCGCTTGGCTTATAGATGGCGCTGACTGACACTCCTACTCCTAAATTCTCATATAAACCCAGAAAAAACGAGCCCTTAGGTATGCACTTCCTTGCTTATATATATATATATATATATATATATATATATATATATATATATATATATATATATATTGCCTAATACAGCAGAGGCGTTCTCCCTTTTCTATAGACAAAGAGACAACACCTCTGCTACAGCCCAGCTGTTCTTTATCTATCTCGTCTTTTTCGTCTTCAACTCTATCTGCCCACGTTCCCGAGTCTCTGAGCCACTCTTTGTCACTACATTCGGCCACGCTGCGTCTTTGCACTGGGAGCTGCTGTAATCGTCTGCGGTTAATCAACTGGCTATGCCGCTGCTGTCTGTGATGTAGATGCCGCAGCTTGTCCAGCCTAACTGCCATACATTCGGGAGGTTGAAAGTGGCTGTGTCGCGGTGATCTGCACATACCTCGACCACGCTGGTAGTTCTCGTGGCGACTTGAAAAAAAAACATTGCGCTAGCAGAAGATACAGGCTCTAGCAAAGTGTCCGCATCAGTTGCACGTTGCCGAACTGCTTCTCTTGTAGAACTTGTGTTTGTAGCGCAGGAAATCGTCCATGCTGCATATAGACCTGCTCCACTAAGCGGCGACGTCTGCGCTGCTTGCGGTGCATTGAATGGCATCGTGGTGTGTTGGTAGGCAACCGCAAACATTCAGGGTTGAGTTCAGGCAGTGGCTCGTGCGGTAACTTGTGGTCTTTCAACATTGTCATTGGCACGCTTATGCTCGAGCTGCTGTTTCTTATAGTACCACGCACCGTAGAGCCAGTTTAGTCAGAAGCCATGTCAGAGCTGGAGACATAACTTGAACCGACGGTTGTTTGATGGTAGAAATTCCAGCTAGAATAGATACCTCTCCTTCTTTCCTGGCAACGGCGCCTAGCACGTCGGGAACATGCGCACACTCGGCCAATGACTGTCACGATTTTTTAAGATGTGGCTTTTGTCTCAAGGTCAAATCTCTAGTGCTTCATTTTCTTTTGTTCGCAATTTGTTGCGATAAAACAGACGTTTTGACAGAGCCGGCCCGTGCATCTGTAAGGTATTGTTTTCGCCATCCTGGAGGTCGCGTTGGTGGCCGCTGTTAATGGAACGTGGTCTCTGCGTCTGTCCGGGATGTTAAAGTTCGAGGTACTGACGAAGATGCGAAGACTGGAGCTGGTGAGCCTGGCCGTTGAGGATTGTTTGTATCAGTTCAGGTTGTTAAACTGGCTTCCGGTAAGCTGCACAATACGGCTGCAGACTCGAATTAGTTCTCTTCCTGTGCTTAATCCTGTGTAGTGGTCATGTAGGACTTGGTAATCCTAAAGAGGTGGAGGTCACTGCGTCCAAAACCAGCTATGAGCTTCGTGCTCCAGGCCACCGATGACTGCTACCGCATGCCTTCATATCTATGCCACGCCACGGCAGCATTCCGAAGGTGATGTAAGTCCTTGCACGGCTTCTTTTGGTCTGTCCAGGCTGCGTTATCTCGGACAGCGTTGACGGTCGTCACCCATTCTTCAGCGTTGTCATCGAAGCCGCGAAACTCCGGTAGTTCCAAGGCAGCCGGTGGTGGTGAGACGGCCGGCAAAACTCCGGAATATTACGACGCTATATAGGTGAGTAGGTGGGAGAGTGCCGCGTGGGTTTATTGGAGCTTTCTGTGGCTCTTGGGTGAGCTTTCTCCATAATCTTGAGATGCGGCTGCGGCCAACTCCTCATCAATCACGTGCAGTCCTGGCAAGGCCATTGAGAAAAGCCACACAGTAAACGGTGCTGTTGAAGTGGTGATTTCGAGGCAATGTCGCGCGATGGTGCGCTAAAGCTCGGTGGCGCTTTCGGGTAACCCATAATATATGTGACGTTATGATGACTGGGAGACGTGGCCTGGCTCATACGCCATGTTTATTCCATTCTCACTTCTTCCATCTCGGCTTCTACTTCTAACTCCTAACCATCGCTACCTTCTCACGTTACAGGATTCCCCCTCCCCCAAGAAGAAGTCGCGTCAGACACTTAACAAAACAAGAAAAACGGGATTTAAAGCGAGCGAAAAATGTCAAAATGCACCATAGCTCCATTTCAGAGGGGAGTTCCTTAACTCGCACAAAAATCTACAGCAGAGGGAAGCAGTCCCGTCATATGTCGAAATATGTCGATGTCGCCATATGTCGATGTTGTCGAAATAACAAAAAATACAAAGGTCTAACTCCGTCTATACGCCGACGACTGTGTCCCGTATTCTTGTATTAGTACCTGCCGTGACCAAATACAGTTAAATAATGTTTTTTCTTCTTTCCGTACAGGGAGCTCAACGTGGCAAATGGCACTAAACCTTAACAAAACGGTAAGCATGACATTCACAAACAAGAAGGAGCCCCTACGTTTTTCCTATGGCCAGAACATGAAGCATGTCAACGAATACAAGTATCTTGGCGTAACATTCTCACCGAACTTAAAAGGCATAAACATATAAACCTAATCTGCTCGAAAGCGCTCCGAAAATTGGGCTGGGGGGAAGCGAACGTTAAAAGATGCAACTCACGAATGCAAACTAACAGCATACAAATCCCTGATACGGCCTGTTCTTGAATACGCCTCCGTTGTCTGGTCACCTCACTGCGCATGCGACATAGCACACTTGGAAGGTGTTCAAAAAAAAAGCAATAAGATTCATATATCACCGTTATGATCACAATTTTTCGCCTTCGTCACACGCTGTACGTCTATCACTCAAATCACTTGAACACAGACGTACTTGCGAGCGTATCGGCACTTTACATAAAATCGTGAACAAGATAATCACCATTGACATGCCCTTTTCCTTTGCCAACTCCGTTGCAAACACTCGCAGGTCAAACCCCATTAACATCACACCCTTCATGCCATTTCTAGATTGTTTTAAGTTTTCATTTTTTCCTTTCACAGTGGAATTGTGGAATAATCTGGATGTTTCTCTGCGAAAGTTGCCTACCAATAGTTTTTTGAATGAACTACCAAACCATGTGTTTTGTTAGTTTAGTGTGTGTTCACTGTTATGGACACACTCCTGCAATGTCTCAAACTGTGAGACAGCAGTATTTGTAAATAATAATAAAAAAATATCTAAGAGAACTTGGGTGAACGAGGCTGGCTGTGGCGTTCTGGAGAAGATAACCGCGTCCTGCAGAACTGCACTGACCATGACACGGCTTCAGCAGCTGCGAAGAACCAACGAGGCTGGGCGTCCTTGTAAAATTTGAAGATCGGACGTCGTAGGCGCTGAGTTTTCTGCCGTGGGTGTTGTATTCTTTGTCGTGGCTGAGACAGAAGCATTGATTTAAGTTTGGGTTCGTGAGAACCGAAGTTGATGATACGATATCTGTGTACCTGCAATTTGCAAATGGTAACGTTAAGTCTTTTTCGTGGTTTTCTGTGGTGGTATCTCCATCGGTAGGATTGTACAAGAAGCGTTGATATCTCGTACAGAAGACTTCCTTGACGTTTCCTTCTACGAATATGGCTCAGATGTTGATGGTCTTTCCTTTAGTTGGTGTCGTTTCTGACGACCATCCTTAAGCCACGAATCTGGTTGTGATCTCATTTTGGTTCGTCGTTGTGCTTGATGTAACTGCCGTAGTTTCCGAAGTTCTTTGAGTTCTTGGTGGCACTGCTGATGTTGCGGAATCTTAGTAAATGGTACTCAGTAACACGAACCCGATTTTTCTTCATAGTTGATGTGACTAGTAGATAGTTGGTAGTCGTTGGGTTGTCGTGATTCTCGAAAGAAAATGAAGGTGGTGCACTAGAATCGACAGGGAGGTCTTCGGGGGCTCTTGCAACGCCGTTCCTAATAGACGCTTCTGGTACAGGACAGTGCTTGAGAGTTGATTCTTGCGAGCCTACTGTGTTCGTTGGACTCTTCGGTGGCTGGGAACTCGACGGCGACACTGACAAACGCTTGACTTGGTCAGATTTTGCTTGGGATTGTGTTTCTGCCTGCGCAACTTTGGAGGTTGACTGTTCTGATGCATGAATATGGGCGGTTGACACTGGGCTTGGCTGAGTATGCTCGGAGCTTCTCCGCTCTATTCTGACCATAGTGAATGCGTGAGACGCAAGGTGGGCGTTGCGAGCGACCGAAGATCCACGCGACGGAAAAGCAGGAGGTTGGTCAATGCGTGAAGCCTGCTTTTGACTGCGACGACCGAGTGCGGTTGTCTGTGAATAGCGGGTTACAAGCAAGTTTTCATCGTAGTCGTCATCGTATTCTTCAAACCAAACGATCATTTCTTGTTTGATCTTTTCCCATGACTCGTCGTTTTGAAATATGTGGGTGAGGTAGAATTTGAAGGCCTCACCGCAGACGTACTTGTTAAAGTTGGCGACCATCTGCCGTTCCGATCATGATGCAGCGGTGGCATGGAGTTTGAACAGGTCGAACCAGTCCTGTACAGGTCCATCGTCCGCTGCTCCGGTGTACTTGGGGATTGGAAGGTCGGTCGATGGTTCTGCCATGATGTCAGCAACTGCTCGCACCTGAGGTCACCTCTTGTGTGGTCGATACTCAGTTGAGGCGTATTGCCGGTGGCTTGAATGATGTGTGGCAGATGAGCGGCGGCCACGTCTTCATCCCGCCGACTCCTGTGACGTTATGATGACTGGGAGACGTGGCCTGACTCATACGCCATGTTTATTCCATTCTCACTTCTTCCTTCTCGGCTTCTACTTCTAACTCCTATCTAACTCCTAACCATCGCTACATTCTTACGTTACACACACACACACACACACACACACACACACACACACACACACATACACACACACCTATACATATATATATATATATATATATATATATGTGAGGGAAAGAAGTGTATACCTAAGGGCTCGTTTTTCCGTGTTTTAACACAATATTAATGAGATCTAACAGACAGTGTTGCAAAGGAATGTACAGGGGAAGTAATTAGAACCAATGGAATGTAAAATATAAAGAAATAAAAGTGGATGAAAAAATAACCAACCGTTTTTCATCTACTTTTCTTTCTTCTTATTTTACATTCCATTGGTTCGAATAACTTCCCCTGTACATTCCTTGGCAACACTGTCTGTTAGATCTCATATATATATATATATATATATATATATATATATATATATATATATATATATATATATATATATATATATATATATATATATATAAATATATATATATATATATATATATATATATATATATATATATATATATATATATATATATATATATATATAGTGTTGTACTCAGTGCGTTCAAAAAAAGGGAAAATAGCGGGATAAGTTTTCGAAACTATGAAGAAATTATGGCCGACAATTTCATTCACTCACAAGACACATTTTTCTTTTTGAACTATTACTTGCACATTCAGCGGCATAACATACGTTTTGATTCATGTGTTGCCCCGAACCATATAATACACTTTCACTTTGGCCAACATTGAGCTTTTCGTGATTCGTGAGCTTGCTTATCAAAGGGCTCTAAGGTCTTCGAATGTGTAGATGACTTTATTAGTTATATCTCCAAGCAACTGAATTTCACCTACGTTAATTATTGAGTACAATTTTAACCAGCTTTAGACATTGGGGCAAAGGTTTTGTTATCAAAACTAAATCCCGTCTAATGGCTCACTGTAGTTTTTAGGTATGAACTTGACTTATAGTTCGCATCACACCTACAGACAATATCCACCAACAACACAAAAGGCGCCCCTGCTTTTTCAGTCCACACATTCAAATATAGCTTAGACGAAGATTGCCAGCCTATTTCTGGAATCGGCTGTTATGAAATCATGCCTGCACGCCATGCTTTAGAGGTCCCATAATCAAGTGAATAGGCTTCTTTCAGCAGGCTTCCCGTCCGCAATAATGACGGCTGTGACTGTGAAACTTCTTTATATATTTCAGTAAAGCATGGTAGTAGTACGAAGTGACGGCTCAGGAACACAGTTGTGCCATATATGCACAAAGTCGCGCATAACTTAAAAACGTACCGCACCAGCCAGTCTTCCAAGTTTATATTTATTTATGTATTTATTTACAGTACCTCAAAGGCCCCAATGAAGGGGTTTTACATGAAGGTGGGCTATTACAATCGGTTAAAGGAGTAGATGCTCGATCGCTGCTTTGAAGTTGATGATACTGGAGTGGTGCGCAACGTGAGGAGGAAGGCCATTCCAATCTTCTGCGGTCTTGACAAAGAAGGATGAAAGGTGCGCAGTGGTGTGAGCTCTTGGCGGGTAAACAGCTTTCCTCTGACTGATGCGGTCTGAATAACGATGGGCTGGCTTGATGGTGGGAGTACGAGGCGATCCATAATAAAACTTGAAAAACAGGCACTGACGAGCTATACAGCGGCGTGACGAAAGGGTAGCGAGGTTAGCACGGGATTTAAGTTCGGTTACGCTTGACTGATATGAATAATCTGAAAAGATGAATCTTTCTGTCCGATTTTGCACTGTTTCAAGTGTTTTAGTATTGTTACTCTGATGAGGGTCCCAAACAGCGCATGCGTATTCAAGTTTTGGTCTGATTAGTGTCTGATAAGCGAGTAGTTTGACAGGGGTAGGAGCTAGATGAAGGTTTCGGCGCAGACAGCCAAGAGCACGGTTTGCTTCGTTAGTAATGTGCGTTATGTGAAGGGACCATGTTATATCAGAAGAAAAATGGACACCTAGATACTTCTATGTAGTTACGCATGAAATTTGAGTGTTGTTAATGAAGTATGCTGAAGATGGGTAGCACTGTCGGCGATGGAAAGAGACTAGTGACGTTTTCTTTGGGTTAAGGGACATTAACCACGCTGTACACCAGATTTCACTTTTATGAAGGTCAGATTGAAGTTCATGAACATCTGATGTGTTGTTAATTGAGCGATAAATGACACAATCATCGGCGAAAAGTCTGACGTTAGAAGAAATATTATTCGGCAAGTCGTTAATATATATGAGAAAAAGCAAAGGTCCTAGAACCATGCCTTGAGGCACGCCTGAAATGACGGGGCGTAAAGACGAAGAAAGATTATTTGCGTAAACGAACTGCTGGCAGTTAGTTAAAAAGTCGCAAATCCAATCGAAAACTAAGGGGTCAAGGTTGAGACAAGAAAGTTTTCAGAACAAGCGTTTATGAGGAACTTTGTCAAAAGCTTTTTCGAAGTTCTTTTTTTTTGGGACCAAAAAGTTCGCTTGCTTATGCGCAAGGGTCTGTGGGAACGGACAAAGGCAAAGTGGCTGCGGTAAGAAGTATGCCGAATAGTTCTTGAATTGTGCCACAGAAGTGGCATGCCAAACTCCACTCACGTGCAGACGTTCGTACGGAGAACAAACGGGGTGCTGTGTTAACGAACGCATTCAGAAGCATGCCACTTCAATTAAAGAAAAAGGAGGAGCGAACTTGCCCCAGCGCCTTGCAGGTCATGCATGGGGTGTAGGCCTGCATTGAAAAGTGTGAAAATTCTAGGCATGAGCAATGAGAGAGCAGGGCGTGAGCTGTGAGAAGCATTTTGCTTTAAGCGAATGGGCAACAACTGCCTAAGTGACACTGCTACTGCTCTGTATAGAGTAGAAAGTTTTCAGCACAGGTTTTTTTTTACCTGAGGTTATCTCCAGAAGTGTTTTTTTGACTCAACGTTTCTTCTTTCTACTTATTTGGGACGTGTGAAAAAAGTGCATATAAATTCAGCCACCAAATGAATAAAACCAGATGATAGTTCCTGCTCTTTCTATTTTCTTTGTCTTTTTGCTACTGTGTACGTCTTATCGAACGCGCGAAAATTCCCGTTACAGATATGCACCAACACAACCAGAAAGAAGTTATAAAAATGTGAATGCACCATTACAAAGCAGGCGAGGTGCGTTAAACTCCAGGTGGAATCTGCTTGAAATGCATACACCCCACAACCTGTCAATTTACCAAACGGCAATTTACTGTTACAACTCTTACAGATACGTAAGCCGTTCGCCGACCTTATTTTTATAAGTGCACCCCATATTGGGCCTTTTTTACAGCCCTACTAAATAAAGCAACAAACGACAGTTGAAGGGGCCATGACACAAAATTTCTGCTCATATCTGTGTTATTCGCGTTATTCGTTGGCTGCTCATAAACTGACGAAATTTCAGCGTACTTAGTTCAGAACTTCAGTTGTAACGAGCATTTTTAAGAACGCACAAGTCGACCGAGTCTCACAACACTGGCTAACTCACCAGCCAGAACATATCAAGCCGCTTGCTTTGCGAACAACTGTACTTCGGTCAACAATTTGTATCGTGGTTAGCTGAGTGTACAATAAGGCTGTTACAGATTTCATAAATTCTGCATAATAAAGTGAATGATTGGCAGAGACTCAAACCTACGCTGCACTTCAAGAAGCACATAACGTCATACACGCCATGTACAAATAGTGATCGCCTGTTGTGGGCGTATATTGTAGCCGGTGACATTTAGGCCTCATTTTGCAATGAATTATTTTTATAACCCATTTTTTCACATATGGACAAGCCCAGTGAAGACTCTACATCTATTTTTCACTGAAAACGACGTTTGAGAGAGGGACTATCTTATGGCTCTTTTAAGTTAGCTTGTATACAAACGAAACGTTCACGCGCACCGTTAGTTCATTACAAATATTATTTTATTCTTAGCGCACAGCTATTAGATAGCATTGACTACTTTATTTGCTAAATTTCACCCATTTTTGCTCATTTTGTCAGAATAGAGTCGCACAATGTGGACATAAACTAAAATCTACGAACACAATGTGCCAGCTATATTGAAATTAGCCAGCCTTATCCGCTTTAGCAGATATTGCAAAAAACATTTGCATAATATTGTAACGAATAAATACAACGCCGGAAGCTAAACCAGCAATTTATTTATGGAGAACTTGTGCCCCTTAACTAATTACACAAAGGTTGTCCTAGCTCGCTAGAGAAAACCTCGTAAACCTCTTCTTTTGCGTCTCGCCGCGTGCCGCTCCTTCGAAAAACCGCCAGCTTCTTTTTTCAGCGCGTGGTGTGGTGACACGTGCAGCCAGCGTTGCATGGCGCGTTTATAGCTTGGCGCGTTGGGCTTGTCAGTTGGTCTGGCAGAATCCATAGAAGCAGGAAGCGGCGCAAGACTTCAGAAGGTGCCTTCAGTAGGTGCATTAGTTCCCCTCCAAAAACGCATCGTCCCGATGCGTACGCTGACGTCGAACAGTTTTGTACAGGAGTATTGATCTGATGCTTGTGCACATTTATCAGTTGTCTCGTTTAGTGCCTTTCGTAGTACGGTTTTATTCGTACTACATGTACGACCTCTGGACGATTCCTGCGTCGGGTTGAGCACACTTGCCCTTCAGGAATCGTTTCGTAGTTTAGCCTGCTTAACCAGCGAAATACTTTGTAAGGGCCGAAATAGCGCCGCATCAGTTTTTTCGATAGGTGCGCGTACAGGCGTCCACACCCACACTTAGTCTCCGGGGTTGTACTGTAGGTCGTCCCGCTTGAGATTATAGCGACTTGCGTCGGAGCTTTGTTGTAAGATTATACGATGTCTTGCCAATTGCCGTGCGTCTTCTGCCCTTTCTATGTAGTCGCTGATGTGCGGGTCACTCTCATTCGAATAATTGACAGGTAACATCGCGTCTAAGGTCGTTGTGACCGCCCGATCATAAACAAGTTGAAATGGCGTGAAGTGTGTCGTTTCTTGTACTGCGGTATTGTACCCTAATGTAGCATAAGGCAAAATACTGTCCCTTGTCTGGTGCTCAACGGCCATATACATCAAGATCATGTCGGAGAGAGTTCTGTAGAGTCTTTCGGTTAATAAGTTTGTTTGCGGATGGTATGCTGCAGTTCTTCTATATTCAGTGCGGGTGAGCTTCATACCAGACTGCATCAAACGGGCAGTAAATGCTGTTCCTTTGTCTGTAATGACAACCTGTGGTGCGCCATGTCGTAAGTACAACGTGAGTGTCGAAAATTGGGCTACTTCATTCGACGTTCCTTTTGCGACAGGCGATGTCTGAGCATATCGAGTCATGTAGTCTGTTGTTACAACAATCCAGCGCTTTGTCGATGAAGAAAGAGGAAATGGACCAAGCAAATTCATTCCCGCTTGCTGAAACGACCCCTTTGGTGGCTCTATTGGTTGCAACAGACCCGCTGGTTTTGATGGTGGTATTTTGCGTTTTTTTGCAATCCCGGCATGACTTGACACAATGGTGCACCAAATTCCTTAATTTTGGCCAATAATACTTGCGGCGAATTCTGGCCAAAATGCGACTACTACCCATGTGTCAAGCCGATGGGCCGCCATGACACGCTTCCAAGCTTTCTGCTCGCAGTGATGATGGTGCAAGAAGCAGAACTGTCTGAGCACTGATCCCAAGTTGCGTTTGTACAGGGCGTCGTTCCGGAGGACATAGGATGTTAATCCACGGACGAAAACTCGTGGTACTTTAATTTGGTGACCTTTCAAGTATTAGATAAGCGGGCGTAGTTCCGGAGCCCTTTGCTGAAGATGAGCTGTCTCCGACACATTCAGAACTCCAAGAAATGGGATGTCTTGTTCTTGGTCAGATGATGGAGACTCAGCAGGTGCGTGAGACAGGCAATACGCGTCATTGTGCTTGAGACCGGACTTGTAGAGCACAGTGATGTCATGTTCCTGCAGACGCAGGCTCCATCTAGCAAGTCTTCCTGAAGGGTCCTTGACATTTTCCAGCCAACACAATAATTGAAGATCACTGATTGCTCGAAACGGTCTCCCCTAGAGGTATAGGCGAAACTTGCTGATGGCCCATATAACTGCGAGACACTCTTTCTCTGTCGCTGAGTAATTCGATTCAGCAATCGATAGAGTGCGGCTGACATAAGCGATGACCTTTTCTTCTCCACTCTGCCACTGAACGAGGATGGCACCCAGACCAACGTTACTCGCGTCGGCATGCATGTCTGTATTGGGCTATTCATCAAAATGGGCAAGTATTGGAGGAGACTGCAAACGGCGTCGCGAATCTGAGAAAGCTGTTTCTTGTTCTTCCCGCCAAGAGAATGCTACACTTTCTTTCATTGGCCGTGTCAAAGGCTCAGCGACCTTAGCAAAGTTTTCAACAAAGCGTCGGTAGTAGGTACATAGTCCCAAGAATCGTCTGACAGCCTTTTTGTCTTGCGGTTTCGGAAACTTTTACACTGCTGCAATCTTTTCCGGGTCCGGGCGGATGCCTTTCGCACTAACCATGTGCCCGAGGAACCGAAGATGATGAAATCCAAAGAGACACTTTTCCGGTTTGATGGTCAGTGCTGCCACGCGAATAGCATCCAGTACCGTTCTCAGTCAGTGGATGTGCTGCTAGAAAGTAGAAGAAAAAACCACTACATCGTCAAAGTAGACGAGACACGATTGCCACTTGAGTCTGGAGAGTACAGTGTACATCATCCTCTGGAAGGTAGCGGGAGCAGAGCACAAACCCAAAGGGAGCACTTTGAACGCCTATAGTCCGTCTGGGGTCACAAACGCCGTCTTCTCGCGATCTCATTCATCTACTTCGATCTGCCAATATCCACTTTTTAAGTCCAATGATGAAAATAAGTGAGCATTGCGTAACTTATCCAAGGCTTTATCGATCCGCGGAAGTGGGTAAACATATCACGCTTTGTGACTTGGTTCAGCTGTCTGTAGTCAACGCAAAATTGCAGAGTGTTGTCCTTTTTTTACTAGAACTACCGGTGATGCCCACGGAATGTTGGATGGCTGGATTACGTCATTGTTGAGCATTTTCTGCACTTGGTTCTTGATGGCTTCCCTTTCTTTTGGCGCTATTCGGTATGGGCGCTAATGCACAAGTCTCACGTGTTCTTCGACCACGATGCGGTGCTTTGCGATGGGAGTACGTCCGACTTTCAACGAGGTCGAGAAGCACTCGGCGAACTCTCTGATGAGGTCAGTAATCTGTTGTTTCTGAGACGACGAGAGCTCTCTGTCAATGTCTCCTGATTGAAGTACGTTGTCTACTGTCTCTGAAGCTTTATCAAGAGTGCAAAGATCTGAAACTTGCACGTACTCATGCAGCGATGCTACTGATGTTCCTTTCGCGATATGCTGCAGCTCATTTCCAAAGTTAGTTAATAAGACATACGCACATCCATCATGAAGGCCCACCAAGCCTCTTGCCACGCATAGTCCTTTTTCTAGTAGCAGTCCGATGTTTCCATCCGCTAATCCGTCACAGTCACGGAGAACTTCACTCCTCACAAGAACGGTCACACTGGAACGTGGCGGCACGGTTACATCTTCGTCCACAATGCAGAGAGGTAGAACGATTGGTTTCTCCGCATTACAGATGGTGACGGCATTCTTCGTAGAAAACTAAACGTGGGACTCTTGCAAGTCGATGACTGCATTGTTTGTTTGCCTATAATCAGTTCACGGGAGCATTAAGGAAGCACTATAAAGCTGCCGACGTACACGAATCCTCTTATTCCTATCCTTGCGGTGCATAACCCCACGCTACTAAGTTCCCTCCAGTGGTACGTATCTGAGGTCCGGTCCATTCAGTCATCACTTTCTTGAGCTTCTTTGTGAGAGCATGACTGACAACAGAATAGTCTGCACCAGTGTCTATTAGCGCAATGGCCTAGACGTCGTTTATCGTGACTAATATCTCAGAGGTAACGTCGCTACTACTGCCCTAATATCTCGGAGTTAACGTCGCTACTAGGTGACAAGCGCTACGGTCCTTAAAACTAGCTATGTATGCCTTTTCTAGTAAAAGACGCACATACAGGCTATATACTTATTGTTATGGTGCCTTGGATACGAGCACTTATTGGTTTTCAAGTGACAATTGCACAAGTATGAATGCTAAGCCTGGAGTAACATTGGTGGGCACTGCGGATTGGGTTGGCCGTTTCAAGTACCCAGTGTCGTAAAAAGCGGACAAACAAACAAACGTACAGACAGACAGACAGACATACAGACAGACAGACCAAACTTTTTGCGTTGAAGGTCCCCAAGAAAAACTATCGTCTTTAAAAACGCTGTAACGCTACACTGACAAACCCTGTTGGTGCCATACCACATTGAATCAACACCATGCTCTTCATTTTCCACCACCACCATACAAGGGTATCAGCTAATATGAAAATGTTCATTTTAAAAGATACGTGTTTGACCTTTCCGTGGGCAAAGAAAACGCATTAGGTGACGCAATATCGGGGGAATATGGAAGGTTCAGTGAGAAAAAGGTTGAAATGCGCGTGGCACGATCAGTGTCTTATTATAAGGTTACGTCCTGCGTTGACGGAGCCAGCACTCACTAAACTTTTTTCCTCAAAGTTATTAGTTTAAAAAAGTTAAGCAGCCTCACAATATTTCTGCCAAGATTGGGAAAACTTAAGGGCCTGAAAGCTAGATGGTATTCCATGTTTTATTTTTCAGCATGAAAGCTGATTTATCCAGTCGTAAAAATATTGCTGTATACAATGCGTACAAAAAATTATCAGAATGATTAACCGAACCACGTTCCACTCATTGTTTTTTCAGTGACCTGCATAATATATTGGTAATTTCGCTTCGTCGTGCAGAAGATGGGGATTAACTACGCTTACCGCGGGGGTTGGTATGCGGCCGCGATAGTCCACCAAGACAGGCAAGAAGAAAGTCTATTATTTATTTATTTATTTTCAAATACTGCAGCCCCGTTACGGGGCTATCGCAGGAGTGGATACACAGCAAGAAATAATAAAAAGGTAAAAACAAAACAGCTGAATACACAAGTACATTGGCAGATCATAGAAATACAAAAATTTTACAAACAGAGTTATACAAACAATGAAAGGTTTACAGCACACCGTGTTTTAATGCCTTCAAAAGTTCATCTTTCTGCAAAGACCGAATGTGATCTGGTATGAGGTTCCACGTTTCAATACATCGAGGAAAAAAGGTGTATTTGAAGAAATCAGTACGAGTATCAAACACAGATACATTAAGTGCGTGGCTGTTTCTGGTGGATGATGGTTTTGCAGGTGTTATGTTGTTGTTGTGTGGTGAATATTGCGATGAAATAAATAAAGAGTGAAAAAGTTTCAGAGACTCGATGTCTCGTCTTTTAGAAAGTGATGATAGACCAAGCTACCCTAGATGGCATGATAGTGAAAAAATTACAATCATAACGTCTGTAAATGAATCGAATAGCTTTTTTCTGGATGGATTCAGCGCGTTTTATGTCAGTGATTTTATAAGGGTACCATACAGTGGCTCTATACTCAAGGATCGGTCGTACGAGGGTTTTGTATGTAAGCAGTTTTGTTCCCTTGGGGCTAAACGTAGTGAGCGGTTAAGGTATCCAAGTTTCTTCAGAGCCTTGTTGCATGTTGTATCGATGTGACTAGACCAAGATAAGTTGGTAGTGAAAAGGAGACCAAGGTACATATATTGTCCGACCCACTGCACTACATAGTTATTAGAAGATTAATCAAACACAGATGCGGTTTTCTGTCTACTGAAACACATAGCAGCTGTCTTTTGAAAATTAATGCTCATCTGCCAATTTCGGCACCACCTGCAAAAGTTTAGGAACGATGTATGGAGTGTATGATGATCATCAGGTGAATTTATTACGTGATATAAAACGCAGTCGTCAGCGTAAAGACGAATTTTAGTGGAAACTGTGTCGGGTAGGTCATTTATGTATAACAGAAAAAGTAATGGCCCTAGCACGGATCCCTGGGGCGCTCCGGAAGATACACTTGCTTTATATGAATGAAAGATGTTGAATGATACGTATTGGCTACGACTTGAAAGGAAACTTCTAATCCAAAGAACAAGCGATTGGTTTTTTAGTAAGAGATTGAGTTTACATAGAAGTTTTGAATGAATGACAGTATCGAAGGCTTTAGAAAAGTCTATGAATAATGCGTCCACCTGAAGACCTAAGTCAAGAGCTATAGATATGCCATGAGTGAATTCTGTCAGCTGAATTATGGTACTCAATCCACGCCAGAAACCATGATGTGCATTGGACAGAATATTGTTAGTTTCGAGAAAATTGATGATGTGTTTGAAGACAATATGTTCCAGTAGTTTGCATGAGTGACAGGTTAATGATATAGGCCTGTAATTTAATACAGATTGCCTACTACCTGATTTGTGGAGTGGAAGGACTTGTGCAAATTTTGACGATGATGGAACCGTTGATGTTGATAATGATTTGTTGAAATATACTGACAGGTATTGGCTTGTTCATAGAGAATAGCGATGTCAGCTTTGTCCCCCTTTCCTTTATAGATCATGCTCATGCTGCTAAGTTTCTATCCATCTGGGACTTTACCATCGATCATTATTTTGCTCACTGCCTCTCTCAAAATTTGCTTAGACTTCGGACCCAATATCTTTATCAGCATAATTGGAATGTCATCTGGGCCTGTAGATGTACTACTAGGAATCCTCTTCTCAGCCCATCCCCGTTCTCGTTGTGAAAATGAAGGCATTGTGCCACTTGATTCATCCTTTTCCTATATGGTGCATAAGGCACTTGTATGTTGAAATCTTCTGTCAACTTTGTTCTTATATATTCCATAGCTTCGTCCCCTTTTAGCCTAGCACCTTGAGCTGCAGTTATAAGCCTCTGCTTTTAGCCTAGCAACATGAGCTGTAGGTATAAACCTCTGCTCTATGCTCGTCTCATTTCTTAAGGAGTTTAGACGGCTCCACAGTTTCGAAGCTGCCTTTATATCTTTTTATGTATTTTTACCAGCTACTGCACCACCTTTCTTCTAATCTTTGCATTGATAAGAAGATATGCTTGCCTTCTGCAGCTTAGAAATATGTCCCATTTTTTTAACGTCATCTGTAGGTTCACCCCTCTGCTTAGCACGTCTTTGTTCCCTAGAGGCATGCTGACGTTTTGCTATGGCTCTCTTAACTTCCACATCTCACCAACTCTTGGGTTTGTGTCTTCTTTTCCGGAGTGACTTGCCACGTGCCTTAGCAAGCTATAGCTCAAACAGTCTAATTAGGTTCTTGTACGCCCACACTGTTTTATTTTCCTCAGTGATTACTTTCTCAATTGGTTTAGTAACTATTTCTGTTTGCATTTCTGAATAAAAATTTTCCTGTAGTAGCTCATCTTGTCTCCTTCCCACTTTCACTGCTCTTCTAAAACCTAGCTTGACACGTTTGTTATCACTACCCAGACTTCAGGAGCCACGGTCATATATGTGAATTCCCCTGAGCCTATATTACATCCTATTGCGACATAAGTGCGTAATCAATCGTCGACTGCAGCCTTCCTACTTCCCCTGTTATTTGCCTTTCACAAATATAAGTACTGCTGCAAATGATCAAACTATGCCTTTTACACATATCCAATGCCTTTTCGGTTGTCTGTTGCATGTTGGGTTGCCTGTTGGGTTGGTATACCCATCTATATCTTCTATGTGCGCATTCATATCTCCTAGTATAATTATCTCGCACTCTCCTCCTTTGATATACATTCTACCATTGCCTGGTTTTCTTCTCTGGCCTTTGCTCTCGTTCACAAGTACACCAAACCAAAAAGTTTCATTTGCCCTGCCACTTTTCCTTTTAGTCATAATTGTTCCTACCACTCCTGCTTGGCCCTTTGCTAGTCTGTACTTATATGAATGAATGCCCTAATACCACCCCCTTTCTGCTGCCTTCTGTTCTATTAGAAAAGTGACAGCTTTGCCGGAAATGCGAAGCAATAAACGTGATAGCAACAAATTGAAAGGTCACGCGCATAATTGAAAGCAGATCGAAACATTCCCCAACATTGCTCACGCACGAAACTTACTCACAAGAACGAGTGCATGCGAATGAGTGTCTCATTCGTGACTTTGCTGTATGTGAGAAGCGCGCTTTTCGCAAACGGACACTGCAATAATTGCAGTGACCTTTGTGCACCAGGTAACTACACCAGAATTGTTCAAGGTAAAGCCTGAGTCCAGCCAAGATGTACGACCTTCCCCTCCTTGCACCGGGAGATAAGGGATCGTGAGGAACTGTCGCTCTCTCACGCGCCCGTATATCGCCAGGTGAAGTACGCGTAGCAGATTAGAGTGGGTGCCGCCACGCGATGTGGCGATGCGCGCTCTTTGCGTCATCTGGCTGGTAGTGCTGAAAACACAACTCCCTCCGAGATACTCGTGAGGAGCGGCAAGTGGTAGATATAAGTAGCTTGCCGTTTTAAAGGGGAAGGATGTGCTCCAGGGTCACTCACTGGTTGACGCATCGCTTTCATGACGCAGAGGTCCCACCTTGAATTCCGCGCGCCGGAGTGTTTATTCTGAATTAATTTTTTCTTGAGTATATATATATATATATATATATATATATATATATATATATATATATATATATATATATATATATATATATATATATATATATATATATATATATATATATACGGTGCATGACATCGACGCCGACGCCAGCGGCAAATTACAGCCAAAAGTGTACATATATGTGCTATCCCAATAATATTCCTACGCATAGTGCGGATTGTTAGGAGGTCGTTCAATGTCCCATAGATGTGTTTCTACAAAACCGTATACCACCGGCCTCTCCTCCCTTAGCTGTTCTTCTACTCTCTTCCCACTTCAGCCTGTTCCTACCACCCTGCATGGTAATATACTTTACGTCTGAATTGGCTTTGCCCTCGTGGCTACGTTTATTTCTGCCCCGGACTCTACCTGTCTTAAATATTGGTGCCACTTTGGAATCGTATCTGTCTATACCACCTGTAAGAGTCTCCCTGGTTGTTTTTCTCGTCACATGCTATCCTTCACCACGAAGGGCCCGCGTGCCCACCGAAAAAGCTGCTGCGCGTCCTGCAAGTCGCCAAACCACCTCATGACCTAGCCGCCCATCGAAGTGAATTTTGTCTCTTGGAAAACCACCCAACCTATGTACCTCTCTGTTTATTTCTATCACCTCAACACCTTTCTCTCGACTCATCCGCCATATCTCTTGGGTTCCATTGACAACCACCCCTTGCAACTTGCTGTCACGCACCGGTACCTCCGGTACTGTGCATATCACTACCTGTACTTGACGAGAAGTGGCGCACATGCCATCGACCCCTTTCACCAGGGTGGTCGCTAGTCCTGCCGTATCTTCATTTAAGGTATCGTTTAAACCACCTACAATCGTCACGACGTTTTGTCCATCAGCTTTAGTTTTGAGTTCCGCGCTCGCTTGCCTCATGACTGCTTCCAGCTTGTGTCCAGGGAACGTCCCTACTGCCACTCTCTTGTCACATCTTACCCTCTCTTTGATTGCTTCTGCGCGTCGATTTAAATTCGAGTCCCCGGCGATTATCACGTGTTGTGACTTTTCAGCTGGAGCAACCTGCACCGGGGGGTTGCTTGTACTGTTGACACCGGCTGCTTTGTCCCCTGCTATTCCCCCCACTACTTCGCTATAGGTGGGTCTTCCGACCATCGAACCAGCCGAACCTGCTTTTTTCAAACTTGCTTGCTCTTTCTTCTCCGCCGTTCTAGTCGCTGGTGCCCTACTGCCCTCTCCGTCAGCCGCTTCTTTGTTCACCTTCGCAAGTGTCTCCTTGGTGGACTTCATCCTTTCTCCAAGAGCCCTCGTTTTCTCTTGCCCTGTCGCCAACGCAGTCTCCAGTTCGGTGATTCTCAGCAGCAGTTCACTCTGGGCAACCATCTTTTTCTCCATTTTTTTCTCGACCTCGCATTGCCTGCACTTGGCGTCAGCCTCCTCTTCATTTACTTCTGCACTTAGGTCTATTTTCAAACCTACCTAACATCCTTAACAGTTTACAACATTTTAACCATGTCTTTCTGAAACCAATTCTATTTATAATTTGTCTCACTCGATAATTACCAAAAACGAACCCTGCCCTACGAAAAAGAGAAAGTCTAAGCTTTACTACAAAAATTTGCGTGTTCAATGTACGTGCATCACCCCCACGGCGTGGCAAGAGAACAAAACACAAAGAAACAAACAAACACACACAGACTAGTAAATACCTGATGACTGACCCCTACAAAATTTGTACAATGTAATAAGTGCTTCAAAGGTTTTAACTCCTGCCTTATCAATTATAAAGGCAAGCTCGAAACATCCGTCGTCCCCGGAATGCGCGCCCTCTCGCGGTAGCTCTCTAAATCTTTAAAAGGCCGCCAACAGGCTCCGACTTTTCTTACACACCCCCAAACAAGCTCGCGCCTCTTTCGTATGCCTGACTAGCTTCCTTTGACGCACAGTGACGTGAACTCGACGATCGGTGACATTAACTTCATTATTGCTCTTTGAGAAGTGGTTCAGACCAATCGGCTAGCTGCGTGCTGCATCACTTCGCTGATGGTGTAGTTGATGTCACTGCATGTGGAAGGAGAATGGTAGCGCATAAAAAAATATATGCGAGCTTCTTTGGGAGGTGGGAAGAAAAATGGAGCGTGTTGACTGGCCCTTTAACGTGCCGTGGGACGGCGACCATACCCAAAGTTATACATTTAGGCAACGACGCTGGCACACCACTCTTTTTCTGTTTGCTTGCTTTCTGTACTCGTTTTCCCCTCTATGTACCCGGACTATCGTTGTTACGCGTTAATGCCTCCCACGCTAGAAAATAGGAACATAAAGAGGGCACGTGCCGGGCGCACACATTCGGGACATGAAGCAGAAAATGCACAGGAAGAACAAAGTTTGTACTGGCTGAGTTCTTGTGTTTCGCACCTGAAAGAAAGATTCTACTCCTGATTTATATTGTATTGGCGCAGGAATAAGAGACTAACGAAAAATGGTGCTATATATATTGGTAAGGGCTGCTTGTATGGTTCACCAGGATACACCGCACACGCTTACCTTTGCTCTTGTTCTGCACTGTCCATTTAGAGGGACGATTCAACATTTCTCTCTTGCAGAGATATTTTTGTATCGAAGCGTCATCCACAAGGACCACGACGTTTGTGAAGGCCAATTTTATCCTGCGTAATGAAGAATGACGCACCAGAGTTAGTGTTTTTCTTGTCGGATGTTCAGTCACGTTGACAGACGTGTAAGTGAAACAAACGAGGTCCTACATGTGTCCCTTACTCGACATCTCTTTGGCCTTTTCGAGTTACAAGAGATGGCATATCCCTTCTCTTAGAGGACGCATGAAGTTCTCTTCGCTTGCTGCAGCTGCCACATTTTCGAAAGGAGCGCTCCAGTCAAACATGAAGTAACAACTGTGACCCTCGTTAGTTCACACTCATATTAGGTATACTTGCACATGCGTGTCGTGTTCCTGCATGTTTGAAAAGTACGCTTCAAATGGCAAGCTGTCAGACTTGTTAGTTTGCGCTTGTCCAGTGTGCATCCGTTTGGCGCATTGTGCTTGAGGAGCACACTACAAGTTTTGAGCGGCTTGCGGTTCTTCTCGGGACATTCCAATTTGCAGACATCGTATTCATTATTCACCCTTGAGGCTAAACTGTGATATTACATGCGCTTGTTGACGCTATCTTTGCGTGGGATTCATGATATGCTGTGGGGATTCCAACATTAGGTGTCAACTTGGGTACCTCCACGACAAAGAATGCTATAGCTTCCAAACACTGATGGGCATTGTGCAAGCTCTGATATATCAATGCTTCAACTACCTCTGGGAAGACACGTTTATTCCGATTCCAGTGAGGTAGGAATTAGCCGTGTTAACAACGTAGTTCGTTAGTAAATTAATCACTGCTCGCCTCCCACTAAAACTGTTATCAATGCCGTCCAAATTGATTATGGGGCACAGAAATTTGATTAATTCCCGCTTTTGGGCAGTGGTTCATTAAACATGAGAGAGCCAACTGTTAGACCAAGAAATGGCTGTGAAGCGACGACGGCGAGCCGTAGAACCCGAGTACGTAGGTATAACAAAAAATTGTAGGAAAAAAGAAAGGTAACGGAGGCCTGCGAGAAGACCCCGAAGTGATGGAAGGCCCACGCCAACGACGACATGCTGGTGTTATGTCTTTGGCTGTCTGTGCTCTCACTCGAACTTCTGTGCGCTGAGCATCACAGTAGAAAGAACCCACAATCACTTAGCTGATGCCTATAGCAACCACTTAAAAAGCTGGAACCAACTATAATAGTCTACAGAGCCGTCCAGTTTTGCTGTTTGAACGCTCGCCTGGTTTAGTGCAAGGTGCGCGATATTTTTTATCTTTTTGGTTTAACCACTGGGAGTGCATAAAGAACCCATATAATATTGGTGCTTGTTGTGCTAAGGCCTAGCACATCTCGGAAAACAAAAAAATGCTGCTACACATTTATAGGTTTTGCGGGTTATAGCATTTGTACCAACAGATATAACAGATGCACTATTGATATTCAAATAGACTTCGCAGATATGTGTGGAAACCTAAGGATTAGAGCGTTTAGAAGGCGAGTACCACCTCGATTCACGCCTAAAGATAAATGAACACGTCCCGTCTGCGTTACAGACACACTTTATTTTTTCATATCGCTGATCTCTCAAACATCAGACTACAACACCTCTGAAGTGGGAATTGTACTTTTTTATGGGTGATATACACTGAAAAAGGTGGCACAGAAGAGCTATTAAACATTTCGTGTACAAACGAGCTAACACTCCAAGACCAAACAAAGACATAGGAGTAAAAAAAGAAATTTTTATATAACATTGTGACACACATGAACGCGCATAAGCTCTGGGCTGCATGAAGCCATTTTCGGTGAATTGAAAACAAATCAAGTGCAATCAACTCTCTCGAAGGAAATATGTAGTTCCAAAAACTGAAAACAAATGACAAGAAAAAAACTCAAACATAATGTTAAAATCTGAATAGTGAGTTAAAACTTAAACAAACAAAACAAGTCAGGTCAACAAGATTTAAAATGCAACCAAGAAGTGCGAAGACCAATACGTAATAATGTAGACAAGTAGCGAAACTCATAAGTGGAATACTATTATACAGTATACAATCTCAAGAGCTAGTTTATAAATTACGGAAAAGTGGTATCCTTACTGGTGACAGGTGCTACCATCTCCGACATGCGCAATTATTTCAGGCAACTGAACATGGTTTCTTCACTGTGCAAGCAGAAAATCTGTTACTCAATTTAAATTAGCACACCATACGCAGCAACAGTACTTGTAGATGTGAAAAATGGAAGAGACCCTCACAGTTTCCGCTACATGGCTTGCCTACCCATTAAAAATCATCAAGGAATACTCTTTAATTTCTTTTCTTGTGATCAGCTTCGCTACATGTAATTTATTCTTGAGTGCCATTGGCTACAATTTTTTAAGTGATATGTATCACCAAAGTGCCCCTTTAAAGACTATAGCTCCGACGAAAAGGTAATTACAGACTAAATCATGATACGAATGAAATCCATTTGATCGTTTGAGTTCATTTTGAGCTCCCTGTACGGAACTTTTTGATCGAACAATGAAAAACAAAGTAATATTGCTGATGTTTGCATAACGCACAGCGCCGATATTTTGGTACCGGCCGTGGTAGTTAGCACGTAGGGCGTCCCGCTGCCAAGCTCCATGGAGTGGGTTGAATTCCTGGCCGCGGCTGCTGTTTCTGTTTATGATGGCAAATCGCAGAGGACGCTCGGGTACTTATATGCAAATGCACGTTAAAGAGCACCAAAGGGCCAAACGTTTTGGGGCCCCCTTGACTGGTATCTTTCATTATATACCGAGCACTGTGGACATAAAACCTCAGCAAATTTTATTATAACAAGTGGTCTTGAAGGTGAATTGTACTCACCACAGTACAGGGCCGTACTCTTTCGCCCATCGGATGCAGTCATGAAAGTAGAAGCTGCGCTTGACAGAAAGTAGATTTCCAATGAGTGGCAGACCGGGGGGACCTGGCGGATATTTACGACTGTGGCTGCGCCTTTTCAAGTACGTATACAGCGCTGCACAAAGCAGCAAGCCCACATATATCCACTGTAAAAGAGAAGCGTTTTTGGATAATCTACATAAAGTAAGCAACAAGCACTGATCGGAACTATCGTTCTCTGTTAGTAATGATATTTATCGGCACAACGGTGCCGGCATTCCCCGTTTCCTCACGACAAAATTTCACCACCCGGTTTTCTCAAGTAAACGGGTTATCGCGTCTGGTGGCTGCTTAGCGCTGGTCTTGTTTCCTGTACTCTACAGTGTATCAGCAACGATAAAAGTTTGAGTGCAAAATGGACGAATTAGTCAATTATTTCGCGCAAATACTGTTCAGTAACTATTTACTGTTTCAACCCACGCACGCAGACTCTCGCTTTTTCTCTCTCTTTATGTATATCTATATATTGTGGTCGTTTGTTGTTGAGTTCGTCCTCATCCCTGCATGATCATAATCCTCATCATCCGTTTGTCTCTTTTTTCTCATCGCCACTGTCTGTCATCATCATTGTCTTCGTCTGCGTGCAGGCTCTACCCGTTCGTTTTTCCGAAGTCTTGCCTGAAATAAACGATGTAGATTTTCGGTCCTCTGTCCTCCCACAGCCCGCTCATGTCGCAGAACAAGCCCGCTAGTGCTGATGTCATCACCCACCGCCGCAAGCCGCCCCTCCTATTTTCATACACGGACACAAGCATGAACCACCCCTCTTTGCTGGTCTTCATGACGAAGGCGTAGTTAAGTTTTCCTTTTCGTTCGTTGATCTCCTTGATATGGATTGAAGTCCCGTCAAGGAGATGATCGGCGTCGATGAAGCAGGAGGCAGGTTGGAGGTAATGAAAACTTGAAGGTATATTACAGCGAAATATTTACAGTCATATGTACATCTTGCCGGAGCACACTCATGATAACACAGACATCAACAGCGTCTTACTCCTCTACTTAACTTTTCTTAAGTTAGAGCCTAGAACACTGTTACTACATACAAAGTACTTAGTCTCACTGTTCGACCACCAAGTGGTTACGGCCCAGACAAAAGTTGCATCGTACGGAGTCGTACTGATCTATCAGTTAAGTGATTGCAGCCTCGACTGAAGAGAAACGGATTCCCTCCAGTCTTAAGCATCTTGCGGTAACAAAGAAAAAGGGGAGGGGGCCACTGCTGGTCCGCCTCAACATTCTCTCATCCAATCTGTTTCCACTAAGATTAAGTCACTCCCTACTGGGCTGACCTTACTCTCGACAGCAGCGCTTCTACAGTTTAAACAGGCGTTTTGATACTCTTTCCCATCATGTCTCTCTCTCTCCACCTCCCCCGCGCTCAGGAATTCTAACGCTCGGGAGATATCGGCATTGTAGACCCGGTACATTCATGCCCTTTCCCACACCCAGCGAGCCGAGACGAACCTCCAAAGCCGGAAATTGAATGATTGCGCGCGGAACGTAATTGCCCCCCAAGGTAGCAAGCAGCCTTTGACTTTCTCCGCTTTCCCTGTGCTCGGGTCGTGCATCGCTGCGACTTTGGGCCGATCGCCAGGGCAGAGCGTGTCGCCTACTTCCACTGATCTCGCGCCCGGCAGGGGAGGCAGGACGGGGTCGCTTAATCCCATTGTGCGTTTGCCCCCGGCCGCGGCGACTTGTCTCTAAACCACAAACATTCCAAGCAGAGCGGGTTCGTTTCACAATGTGTATTTGTCCCCAGCAGCGGAGGAGACGGACGTAGTTTGCATTCCAGAGGATAAGTGGTGTATAGTTACCGAGAGAGATCCGAGAAAGAAACTTTGAATAACGAAGCTTCTGGTGCTGTCCCATCCGCACGATCAACTTATGAGCGGCAAAACATAACACGTCCCCCCTAAAGAGTATACTGGGCTGTCTTACGCTCAGTGATACGATAAAGCACTGCCGCGATTAAGTCACTGGATTTTCTAACCACACACAGTTGTACACAAGCATTAAACACAATTGCAAGTCAACACTACAGAAGAATACACTAAACGAAAACAAATACATGCTAAACAATCAAGTACAGCATTGCTGCTTCAAGCAGTGAGATCACTAGTGTCTGTTTCTTGAACTGTCAATCACACAGTCCACAATATACAGCAGCACGTGGGCAGGAACATTCACGTCCCCCCCAGTTGGCATGGCACTGTTATTCTGATGGCTTCCATGAACTATTCTGAAGCCTAGATAACGCATCCGCATTACCGTTGCATACTCCCTTCCGATGTTGTACCGACACATGATATCACTGTAAAGCCAGCGCCCATCTTGTTAATTTCGCCCCGTGCGGAGTCGAAGTTGTAAGGTACGACAGCGGATTGTGGTCAGAAACGACGTTTACTATGGCACCGAAAAGCCAGTAGTCGAACTTCTTTAAGGTCCATATTATTGCGAACGCTTCCCTCTCAATTGTCGACCAACGCATCTGGGTCGGTGAGAAGCGGTGGCTTGCAAAAGCAATAGGCTTCTCTTCTCCCTCGGCTGACATTTGTGCCAAACATGCTCCCGCCGCCGTAGCTGATGCGTCTGTGAAAAGCCAGTAGGGCTGAGATGGCTCAGGGGTGTTTAGCGCCACAGCCTCGCACAAAGATCGTTTGAGAGTCTCAAATGCTGCCTGAGCTTCCTCCGGCCAGGGTATCTTATTAGTTACCGCTTTCTTTGTTAACAGCGTGAGCGGGCTCGTCACCTCTGCATATCCTCGGACGTACTCTCGATAGTAGCCGCAAAGTCCTAACAGGCTGCGTAGTTCCTTCTTGGTGCGCGGTGGTACCAAGTTCTTAACTGCTGCTACCTTTTCTGGGTCTGGTGCGTGTGTCCCTGAACCGACAATATGCCCCAGGTAATGTATGTGGGATTGCGCAATCTGACACTTCTCCGGGCTGGCTTTCAGTCCCGCCTTCTCTAAGACCTTAAGAATAATGTCGAGATGCCTTAAGTGCTCCTCCCAAGTGCTAGAAAAAATAGCAATGTCATCTAGGTATGCCGTAGCATACACTTGATGTTGCGACAAGAGTTTGTTCACCATTCTTTGAAAGGTTGCCGCGGAATTTTTCAGCCCGAAAGGCATCACTTTCCATGCGTATTGACCTTCATGCGTTACAAATGCGGTGAATTTCTGACTCTTTTCTTCCATCGGTACCTGCCAGTACCCGCGCCTAAGGTCCACTACCGTAATGAACTGCGCTCTGCCTACTCGGAAAATCAATTCCTGAGGATTCATCATCGGGAACGCATCCGCTTTGGTGACGGCATTAAGCGCTCTGTAGTCCACACACATGCGGATAGTCGCATCTTTTTTTCCGACGCATACTACCGGGTGTGCAAACTCACTCTCCGTGGGGTAGATCAACTTCCAAGTCAAAAGTTCGTCAACTTGCCGGCTGACTTCTTTCTTTAATAGTTCCGGCACCCGATACGGAAACGCCCTTTTTGGCTGGTGACCCGGTTCTACTTCTATCTTATGTTCATCTACCTTTGCTATACCCGGAGTGCCGTCAAAGAGTGTGCGATGTCTTTGGAACACCGCCTGTATTTCCGCCTGCGCATCAGCATCAAGGTGAGCAACCTTCTCGCTCGTTACCACTAGCTCTTCCCGCTTCACAGTGGTTGGCTGTGGGGCATATTCCACCTCCCCAAAATCATGGTCCTCATCGAAGACGACCCCAATATGACTGACTCTTGCATAGTAAGGTCGAATGTTGTTGGCGTGGACATTTTTCACCTTTCCCTCAGATGTTTCAACGCGGTAAGAATGTTCGCGCTCACGTCCAACCACTGTGAATGGGCCTAGCCATTTAGGTGAGATTTTACCACTCCGATCATTGTCGAAAACCACAACTTGGTCGCCAACGTTAAAAGCTTTGAGCCTGCTGCTGCGATTATAAGCACTGGCGTAACTCTCCTGATGAGTTGCACTAGTTAGCTCAGCTATATTAGCGGCCGTCTCGAGCTGCTCCTTAAGCTGTTGTAAATAC
Source organism: Rhipicephalus microplus (assembly GCF_043290135.1). Classification (NCBI taxonomy): domain Eukaryota; kingdom Metazoa; phylum Arthropoda; class Arachnida; order Ixodida; family Ixodidae; genus Rhipicephalus; species Rhipicephalus microplus. The sequence goes on along the minus strand of NC_134710.1, from coordinate 415,151,442 downwards.
TTGGCGGGGTTTTCTCTCAATGTTGCGGGCACCGGCATTTCTCCCGTCCAAGTCTTCTGCAGTATTAGAAGCGGTCCCGTAGGATTTCTTCCATACAATAGACGAAACGGAGCTACTCCGGTTACCTCATGGGGGACTTCCCGATAAGCCCATAAAACCATTGGGATCAATTTGTCCCAATTCTTGGAGTCTCTTTGAATGACATGATACAACATGTTTTTGAGTACTCGGTTCCACCTTTCTACAACTCCATTACTCTCTGGGTGTTCTGGGGTTGAAAATCTTGGCATGCAACCTAATTTCTCCAGCATCGTTTGCGTGAGCTGCGATTTGAAATTAGTGCCCTGATCGGAACAGATCATCTCCGGAACGCCTGTGCGACTGAATATCTCAATCAGTGCATCACAAGTCGCCTTAGCTGTTAAGGAGCGCAGTGGGATCACCTCTGGCCACCTCGTGCAAAGATCCACTAAGCACAGCGCGTACTTATGCCCTCTCGCTGACGGTGTGTCTAGGGGTCCGATCACATCTACATTGACAATTTGGAAAGGGTGCTCGGGTCTAGTGAGTGGAGTTATAAGCACTTTATCCGTGCGACGCTTGTCTGAACGAATTTGACATTCATGGCACGAACGACAATGCTCTAATATCTCCTTCGCCATACCCGGCCAAAAAAATTATACCTAATGCGAGCTCTTGTTTTCTTTGACCCTAGGTGCCCCCCGCATAGTGACTCGTGTGCTAAGTGCATCACCTCTGTGCGCTTATCTTTGGGGACAACTAGCTGACTCACTCGAGTGCCGGCTATTGAGTCGCAGTGGTATAATAGTCCGTCTGAAATAAACATGCCGGATTTCCCACTACGCGCATCTTCCCAACATTTCTTTAGCGTAGTGTCACCCAACTGCACATTGCGGAACTCTACTCTTTGGCCTAATGACGCCTCCCTTTCTCCTTCAGTTTGCGCCCCTTCCCCGGAATCATCTTTCTCCTCCAAAGTAAGATTGCAGGCAACTACCTTTTGTTTCTCTACTGCTCGTTCCGCCTCGTGAGCAGGCTCGGCCGGCGCTCGACAGGGTGCCAGAGGGCTGCTGGCCTTCAACAAAAGCTTCCAATCGTCCTTGGTCAACAAACAATCTGTGCCCTCGACGAGTTCATCAGTTAACTCGCAGAGTAGGTCGACGTTCTGAGGCTCCGTAACCTCTCGCGGGCTATATAATTTGACCGGTAACGTAGCTAGCCTTGCCTCGATAGTTTTACCGAAAGCGGACACCAATCTTACCGTGCCAGACGGCTCTACCACACTTTGCGGAAGCAGACTCTCCCGGATGACGGTTATCTCACTCCCCGTATCCAAAATCGCGTTTGCGGATATGCCTGCACATGATACAGGAATTAACTGCAGTTTATCTGTGCCTTCACCCTTGTGTTTCAGAGACTTCACCTTTGCGCTAAGTACTCCAGTAGGTATTTCAGTATCCGTCTCGTGGGATAACGTTACCTTTTGAACCTTCCGCTTTGGCTCGGTAGCCTTCTTGGGGTTGTTCTCCTTATCACTAGCCTTCGGGCACTCTTTAGCGAAATGGCCTGAGCCGTGACATAAGTGGCATTTCAGAGCCCCTTTCTCAACTCGTGTCGCCGGCTTCTGCCCCATTTCTACAGTTGGTTGCTTTGAAGCACGCCCTTTCCCTTTCGCTTGCTCGAAAGTTTGGAGCACTTTCGCGATCTCAGTTGGCCTAAGCCATCCCTCGCCTTCCCTTAATCTCACATACTCAAGACCCTCCGTACTAAGGCCCGATTTTATGCGGTCAGCAACCATGAGTTCTGCCATCACTTCTACCGTGTCGGCTTCTCTCACTTGGTGGTAGTATGAGAAATAGGTTTTCACGCGGGACGCGAACTGTGCCCACGTCTCTTCCTTACGCTTTACGGCTCTTTCGAACCTCAGCAGGTACTCTGCCGGAGAAAGCTTCAGTTCCGTCAGCACTGCTGCTTTAACTGACTCATAATCTGCACTCTCTTCAGGGTTGAGGTTACGCAGTAGGTAACGGACTCGCTCAGTTAGCGCTGGCATAACCAAATGCACGCGGCTCTCGTGCGGTACCTGGTAAGTAGCAAAAAGTTTTTCTACTTCCTCAAACCATAATGGGACATCCGCGTCACTCGGCAGGCGGAACCCTTTTAGCACTTTTGCCGATTGCTGAACAGAATCGAAACCGCGGCGCCTCTGATCACCCGTCTCCGACCCAGAGTTGAACAACGTGCCATTGAGACGTTCCGCGTTCATTCTAGCCTGCAATAAATTTTCGTACTGAATCTGAAGATTGAGTTTTTGAATTTCAAGCTCGAGCATTCTCGCTTCGCTTGATTTCGGCAAAACCTGAGATGCCTGCTGCATCGATTCTTGCCTCTGAGTAAGCACTGTCGCCTCATTTGACTGATCAGAATTTTGAATACCATCATTGGATGATTCTCGACTCCGATTCACATCTGCCGCTCTCGTACCCTCATCATCATTAGACTCCATTGTTTTAGCACCCCCGCGTGTTCTCACCATGTGCTCTACGCATAAACTGCCATGCCAACTAGAGAAGAACGCAAGAAATCCTGCTCACCCTTTGCTGTATGCACTGTCGTTCCCGGATCTCCTCCACGGTGCCGAAGTTGGCTGCTGTGGGAGCGTCTCGACTTAGCCGCTGGTGGCTGTTGGATGCCTTGCCCCTTGATCCCTTCAGCGCTGGTCCAGTGTATGGTGCTGCAGAGCTCGCCGATCCCTGTCGACTGCGCCAGTTAAGTTTTCCTTTTCGTTCGTTGATCTCCTTGATATGGATTGAAGTCCCGTCAAGGAGATGATCGGCGTCGATGAAGCAGGAGGCAGGTTGGAGGTAATGAAAACTTGAAGGTATATTACAGCGAAATATTTACAGTCATATGTACATCTTGCCGGAGCACACTCATGATAACACAGACATCAACAGCGTCTTACTATTCTACTTAACTTTTCTTAAGTTAGAGCCTAGAACACTGTTACTACATACAAAGTACTTAGTCTCACTGTTCGACCACCAAGTGGTTACGGCCCAGACAAAAGTTGCATCGTACGGAGTCGTACTGATCTATCAGTTAAGTGATTGCAGCCTCGACTGAAGAGAAACGGATTCCCTCCAGTCTTAAGCATCTTGCGGTAACAAAGAAAAAGGGGAGGGGGCCACTGCTGGTCCGCCTCAACATTCTCTCATCCAATCTGTTTCCACTAAGATTAAGTCACTCCCTACTGGGCTGACCTTACTCTCGACAGCAGCGCTTCTACAGTTTAAACAGGCGTTTTGATACTCTTTCCCATCATGTCTCTCTCTCTCCACCTCCCCCGCGCTCAGGAATTCTAACGCTCGGGAGATATCGGCATTGTAGACCCGGTAGATTCATGCCCTTTCCCACACCCAGCGAGCCGAGACGAACCTCCAAAGCCGGAAATTGAATGATTGCGCGCGGAACGTAATTGCCCCCGCAGGTAGCAAGCAGCCTTTGACTTTCTCCGCTTTCCCTGTGCTCGGGTCGTGAATCGCTGCGACTTTGGGCCGATCGCCAGGGCAGAGCGTGTCGCCTACTTCCACTGAGCTCGCGCCCGGCAGGGGAGGCAGGACGGGGTCGCTTAATCCCATTGTGCGTTTGCCCTCGGCCGCGGCGACTTGTCTCTAAACCACAAACATTCCAAGCAGAGCGGGTTCGTTTCACATTGTGTATTTGTCCCCAGCAGCGGAGGAGACGGACGTAGTCTGCATTCCAGAGGATAAGTGGTGTATAGTTACCGAGAGAGATCCGAGAAAGAAACTTTGAATAACGAAGCTTCTGGTGCTGTCCCATCCGCACGATCAACTTATGAGCGGCAAAACATAACAGGCGTGGAAGACTGGATTGATGATTACGACTGCGTAAGTGCCGCTAATTGGTAGGACGAATCTGCAAAACTGGTTACGCCTCTTTCTATATCACGGGAGTTGCGAAGAAATGATATTTTAACCCCATCATTGGCTTACAGTTAGTTCCAGTTAGCTCCCCTAATATTCTCCAGTTAGTTCCCCTAATATTTGCCTGATAAAGTTACTTGATATATATTCTTTGCATTCGTCGAATCGAAGCTGCAGATGTCAGCTTTTTCTTAGTGTTTTCTCATAAAGATTACCGATGCCCATTTTCACCGTTCCTAGGAAGATATGCACTGTGAATCACCTGTAGCCCTACTGAAACGTTCCGCATATACGGATCCGTACATACGCAATTATTGGACTACGGAATGCCGCATCATGCGGAAAGATGCGAACATCCGCAGCTTACGGAAAGCGCCATATCATGCGAAAAGATGCGGACATCCGCAGCTTACGGAAAGCGCCATATCATGCTAAATTACCCGATAAGCAGCTTACGGAAATCAGCATAATGCAGAAACCATGCATCTATCTGCTGCATCTTGCAAAGATCAAATGGACATCCTAGATCTTGAGTAAAAGCAATTGGCCATTCACCTTGTTAGCAAAAACAAGTACTGTGTAGAAATATATATGAATATTTCATTCTTAATATGTTTCATGAAGGTGAAATATGTTTGCTATCTGAAACAGCCTTGATGAGTAAACAAAGGCTTGAAAGAAACATGTGTTAAGAAGCTACTTAATGAGGGATTGAATCATCGGCATCTTTCTAATTGTCGTGATGCGGAAGCAAAATTACCTTTCAAATAAAATACATTACAAAACTACTAAATTAACATGCTAGTTATCATAAATGGTGGTTACATTGCAACACATTATTGCAGTGTTCTATGCAAGACCTAAAGAACTTATAATGTTATTATTATCAATATAGAAGCATTATTATACACACCAGCCCTGCTACAATGAATATATTTTTTTATTTGTCTGTATGCTCCAGCTGTGTATGGTGACATTGCAGTGTTGATGGTACACAAATGAGGTGACTACACCGTAATTTCACGAGCTCCACCTAAGCCACAGGATGGTGGCACAAAACACAATGTAACAGCAATTTTAGAACAAAATGTTTAAACATAAATAATAATCATAGCACTGTGAAAATGTGGCGCTGTGTTTGTCTCATGAACGCCTTGTGGAGATCGGCGAAATGCTGCTTGAGGCTCCGGCACCACTGTAAATTTGGAAGGTCACTGCCATAAAACTTGTGTCCTTCATAGGCACCTGGAAATGAAAATAATTGGCACAAATAATGTCAGAGACACATGTTAGCACATTAGTTCACATGCACAAGAAATATAACACACAGAATGAAACTGAAAATGTAAGGCACACAATCCTTCATGTTGTGCATATGTGAATAATAGAAGGAATGAGTGTATAAATTAGTTCTGCCACATCAAAGAAAACAGCATGCTTATCACAGTGAAAATAACTAGGTTGTCACGATTTTCAATGGCAGAGATAATCGATTAATATGTCCTTATGAAATTATGATTTAAATGCTTCCTGCACAGTAAAACTCAGAAACTGCAAGTGAAAGCTCTCAATGTACATTTTATAGTGTGTGAATGTATATCTGCTGCCTTTATACTATACAGTTTGTGCACAAAATTGGCATATTGAACAAATTTGAGAGTTAAACCTATGCAACCTTTGAAGGTTAAAATCACCATGAAAGCAAGCAGGACAAGGCAGGTGCCATTAAAAATCTGTGCAAGCCAGATAACTATAACCGAACTGCACACATATAGGGGAGCAAGAGTACCAGAAATTCGGCTGCTGACCCGCAGGTCGCGGTATCAAATCCCGGCTCCATTTCCGATGGAGGCAGAAATGCTGTAGGCACGTGTGCTCAGATTTGGGTGTACGTTAAAGAACCCCAAGTGGTCGAAGTTTCCAGTGCCCTCCACTATGGCGTCTCTCATAATCATATCGTGGTTTTCGGATGTGAAACCCCACATATAAATCAAGAATAACAGAAATAAACTGCCAACAGAAAAGTTGGGTGCATGTGCTATCTGTAAGTGCTTACACCTTACTACATACAGCATGCTCATTCCATTATAATACCAATATTGAAAATAACTGCTCTATTAGGAATTAAAAGGTAAGGTAGAACTGAACGACTCTACAAAAAGTGACCCTATTATGACATCACGTTTTCTTATAACAAAATTGACTAAGACTCTGAAATATCATTATGCAAGAAAACATCTTCAAAAGAACAATCAAGTTTGAAGTCATATATTTTTAATATGGCTACTATGACTATAACCAAGAAATCGACCTCAACATGGCTAATGTTAGTTTTTAAGGCCTATGTTCACTAGACAATGAACTATACCACAAAAAGCACAGCGTTCAGGCAAAGCACCACACAAAAAAAGAAAGCAGTCCTTTTTGTTATTACTTACAATGCCTTTAAAATGGTATTTTTACCTCTACTTCCCGCTTTTTATCAAAGTAACTGGTGTGAAACAAATTAGCTGAAAATGCACTGTGCCTCTAAAACTTGTTGGTTGAATCTGAATTTTTAAAAAATGATGAAGCTTGCACTAAATTAGGCTCCACAAGCCTTGGAACAGCGAGACTGCATGACTCTTAGGACTACTTTGGTTACTTGTGTTTTGTTTCTGGGCCTAAGCATAAAGACAAAGGCTTAACTGAATTGCTGCTAACAAACAAATGCTTTCGAAATTGCCCGAGCGTCAAAGGATGCTCAGACATTTGTTGTTTTTCGCACTGGGCTATTCTACACCAAATATACAAACCATACTGCCTGGCGACCATCACAGATGTATAGTTTAAAAAATGATGGTAATTTACTCTTCAGAAAATAGCTATTTGCAGAAATGTTTTGAAGAGAAAAAAGTAGTGGTCACGTGGGTACCTTCAGAATTTCGCAGAATGTCGTGCGGGTGTTATCTGTGAGAAAAATTTCAAAGTACCGCTTTTTCTTGCCATATCAAATTTGATCTACATATTAAGTAAAGGTGCTTCTTAAACTATTTGAAGCCGAGTAACATTAGTGCAATTTTTCCGCTACATAGGCTTTGAAGAATTCAGCCAAACTGTTTATCGTTTGCATTTCTTGTATGGCAATACTGCACTTTGTATGAATATTTGAGCCACAAATACTCACTGCACAGAAGTTATATTTCACGAAAAAAAAATAATGTTAGGTCCAGATTACAAATATCACTATATAATCGTTTTTGTCCACATTAAGATGCAACTTGAGCTGTGTGTTTGTCTAATTGAAAATTACTTTTATGTGTAAGTTGAAAGCAAATAAACAGTTCTTGTTATATGGCAAGTGTTATCATTACAATTTTTGTTTAAATGAGGAAAATGATTTTTGAAGTCTCCTATTGAGGGCCATGGAGAACTTCGGAACGGAAGCTGTCGTGTATCAAATGCAGAAAACAGCCATCATAAGAAAACTTCAAAAATTCATATCTACTTTAAGACAAAGTGTAATCATATAACTTGCCATATAAAGAGAACTGCTTCCTTGCTTTTGATGTGGCAAAAAAATTGCACTAATATTACTGAGCTTCATGCACTACACACAATCACCTTTACTTGATACCTAGACCGAATTTGGTGTAGAAGAGGCAGTATTTTTGAAACACTTTTTACTTTTTACAAACAACACCCAGACGACATCCTGGGAAGTCCAGAAGGCACCAACGTGGCCTAATATTTTGTTCTCTGCGATATATTTTAGCATTTTGCTGTTTTCAATACAGTAACCGAGCACAATTTTTTTTTTCAAAACACATTTAGTACGGTTGGCAAAATGGCTGGGATGTTTGATGTGTAATTGCTTCACTGCCAGCATTTATTCTTCCGAAGCTCAAGCTATCACCTCTCTGTTACTGCCTCCCTCACATACAATGCCTGCATAGGAAAGAAAAAGAAAGGCAGGTCCGACAAAGTTCGCAAGGCAAGATATTTTCATGTTGGATAAATTCATTACCATAAACAGCAGCAAAATAACATTAATTTTGAGTAGTCCAAGACACAAGCTATATACCAGCATACTAAAAGCCAAGCACAAACTTTTCATTTGAACATGTGTGGTGATAGACAGGAAGCACTTATTGCAAGACTGATCAGTCTGTAATTAACTGAATGAAGTACAATGCACTGTTCAATCCAACACCACATAGGCATCTTTGCTATAGCAAAGCCATGTGTCATTGATTCATGCACCAGATGGGACAATGCAAATGTAACAAAAAAGGTGAAAAAAGAAAACAAGGGAAAAAAAAGAAGAAAAGGGGGGATGCAAAGTAGGAGCAGTGTAGCACTACTTTTACTTTGCATCCCCCTTTTCTTTCTTCTTTTTTCTTCTTTTCTATAATTTATCTTTTTTTTGCTTCCCTTACCCCCAACCTCCGACAGGAGAACACTTTGTATCAGCGCAACCTAACTTGAAAAGAAGCAAGGGCTGCACTCTTCTGCGTTATAGGTTTTTTTTTTTTTTCAGACACACATTTCCAACAGGCACACACGCCTACACCAAAAGATGATATCATTACTGACCTCATTTAAACTAACACGCCAAGGATGACAAGGTGACTTCTAAAAAATAGGTCCTCCTATCGCAACATCGGCCAGCCTGTCTGAGGCACTTTCACTGTTCACCCTGATTACCCCACTAGATGTTTCCATCTGTCGACTCACATCTTCATTTTGGATAACACTAAGACGAGCTTACATTGATGAATACGCACGGAAGTTTAGTGATGTATCATGTATGAGATTAAGCAACTCTGTTAAAAAATTATTGATAGCTTGCTTCCAGGCTTTTTATACTGTAGCCTGAAACTTCGTAATGTCTTCTATGCACATGAACCAGATTGACAACGTAATGCACAACATGCTTAAGAATACTGCGAGGAACATGATAACGACAAAACGACCGGCCACCCAAATTTTTCGCTGTACATGTTTATAAAATGTTCATGTACACCCAAACGAGGTGCTTATGATACAAGCCGAAAAAACCTACAAGTAGGGCCTTGGAGCCTTCTGGAAGTAGACGTGTTGCATTTTTTCTCTGGAGGACTTTACACCCATAAGTGAGAAACAAAACTCCTGTATAATGAAGAATGTTGGCAGCTATCAGTTATAGAAAAACCTAATGCAGCTAATCTTCCCCGACACATATGTACATTTAGAGAGGTGACGTAGCTTCTGTGATTGTGGCAACAACTCCAACAGGACCAGTGCGAAAATTGGCACTACTTGGCTAGACAAATGTCCAAACATGCCTGCCCGACTCCCTCTAGCCATCCCGGCTGAATCTGACACATGATTTCTTAACTGTTGGCTGTACAGAAACAAAACCACTGAAGCACTCACAATACACAGCGTGAAGTTCCTCTGGAGTGGTCAACTTCGTCTTCTGCGATGAAAGAGCAGCACAGTGTACTGATAAGGCACTCCTTGCAATGGTTTTCAATGCCACACAGTGACCATGATGTTCCTGTCGAAGAGAGCTTCGGGAGCTTGGAGGGTGCTTGCTCTTTTCTGGGGGCTGCTGCCGCTCCTCGTTTTCTGCTCAAGGTCAACCTGCACAAAGTTGTACACGAGGCTTTAAGAGTTGTATATAATGATATGCAAATTTTCGCTGAACACACATTTCCTCGTGGCACACTGAGGCATTTCTTATAAAACTTAAGGCCTCGCATATGCAAACATTTACAATCGATCCGAAGATGCACTCGACTCTAAAGGAGCAAGTTTGTTATGTAGTGTATATAAAGAAAGGTCATTCAGCACAACCACAACTACAGTTGCACACGAAAACGACATTTTACACGATCCTGTTTATTTACACGGTCCATTTTATTTTATTTACACGGTCCTGTTTTACACGATCTGGTCTGCATGAACTCTTGAACCGGGCACCATATAGATGGAAAGACACACACAGAGTTTGAGACAAACCTAGTTTCCCGTGGAGCATCCTCTTGCACTATAACAACACATCTCAATTTAGTTAGTTGGTCAGAACGAGGTGAAAACAGCTCGCACTTGAAAAGCACGGGCAGAAGGAATGACGCCTGCACCCTGTGCTCCCTGTACATTCTCGTTGAGGGTGCAGTTTTCACCTTATCCTTATGCAATTTCACATTTATAACATTGTTCGCTGCATAATCTTTGTGGCATTAAAGTGTGTGATACCGTCATGTGTATCCCATGTAATTTATAAAAATAGAATACAAGATAGCTTGATTCAAAAATAACAAAGTGCATCCAGTGCCATGTCCTGTAGCCATTCTTTAGGCAAGTGGCAGAATGATTTATTCTTCAAAACATATCTTACTTGTAACCACTACAAGAGCTAACTCGTGCACTGGCACATTCTGTTTGCCTCTTCAAATTATAAGGTACCTTTTTTACACCAGAAAGTCTTCAAGAAGAATAGAAGTGTTGTAATTGTGAAGAAAGAAAAGTAGAAGGAACAAAAGATAACCTGCCCTGTACAGGGACCGAGCCTGCGAACTTCGAATAACATGTCCGATTCTCTATCAACTGAGCTACCATGGCGGCTATCCCTCTTCCATTTTGTATGGTATATATGTGCATTTATACATGGAAGAGTCAGTCAGCGCTGCTTGTTACCATTGTGGCCAGTGTAGGACACCTTTTTTTTGCCTACTGGCAATTACATTGCGATTGCAATTACGTTACGATTACTTCCATTATCCCTATACTTCTTTGGCAGCATTATGCATTCTCAGAAAATGTGCTAGTCACAGGAGGTGGCAATGGTTCACCCTCCCACCTAAATGCATGTACTTGAACACATGCACAACTGATCAAAAAAAAAAAAAAACAAGTCACACACCGCTAAGATTACTGAGATTCACTGTTTCAGATTCATGAGTAAAGAAAAGAACTATAAATTTAAGGGTTTGTTGTCTTTGTTGAACACATTATAATGAGAACTAGTAGAAAATGATGCCAAAAAACTATAGGGGATGTTATCAAAAGTAACTTTAACAAAATTATGAAAAGAAAAGTGAACAAAAACTTAACTTGGCAACGTTTCTTGACAATTGAATTGACATTACTTTTTATAACATTCCTATATTTCACTGGGTAATGTTGTCGGGTAATTCTCATTATTAGAGTGGTGAGTAGGCTGACAAAGAAAGCATATGGCATTGATACTTCTTTTGAACACCTAATAGTTTGAGGACCTTAAAAGAGCGGAAGCTACTTTGAGTAGACCAGATTATTTAGTTGGAGCGAAAAAAAATAAACGTACACACATTTTTACCAGGCTTTTTAACACATTTTGAGACATAAAAGTGTATGCTGCCAGTAATGTTAAGTACCATTACTTTTGTCACACTATGCACTGTAGCAGGTGTAGTTAGAGTGGTGATAGTGAAGGATTAATCAAGCACGCCACCAACTGTGTTCACATCAATGGTCGCGTATTTTAAAAATAAACCTGCTGTATAATAAAAAAAAGTTTAGAGCATTTATGTTTTTATCCAAATCAAGTGAAACCGACTGGGTAAGCAAACAATTTGCATAAAATCAAAAGGCATAAAGTGATTCATGTGTTATAACTATGTGAACAATTTCAGCAATGCAGGGCAAAGTGACAACAGTTCTATTAAAAACCCCTCTCATTATAACATGCATGAAAAGCACCACACCAGAATATTTTATAGTGCATGTAATATCGAGACTACTAGACTGTCTATTGACCTTTTAGAAGAAGGGTATCTCCTTCACGTTCAAGGGGCAACCACTTAGCCTTTTCCTGAGCTTTTCTGTGAATATTTCCTAAATTTCAGATATCATTAGGATTGATTTATAGTGAACAGATTTTGCTTACGCATTGAAACCTAGTTCTGTATGTAAGTGCAATTATGGGTGCCAAACCACCTCTAATTAATTTTTAACATTTAACTCATTTTTTAACTGCAACAGCACAACTAGCTGTGGGTGCCGAAAAAGTAGCTAGAAACAATACCTTTACCTTTTTGAGCCTTTCGGAAGTGTTCAGCTTCTCAGAGCTCACCTTACATTTTTTTTAAATATGTGTTTGTGTGCCCACTACTCTTGCTCCTTGTACAGTGAGGAGGAGCACATGGCAAGAAGAAACAAGAAAGAAGCATTGCGAAAAAAAGCGAAATAAGCGAGGACCTCTTTTTTATCCTACAATGTGTGTAACATTACTATTGCGACACCATATAGACAAATTATCACGGCTATGCATCCATTGTAGAGCCATACACAGCTGCAACACCATGACTAAATTTCAACCTTGTGTTGGTTTAGTATCCCTTTATAGTGGCAAGCTAATGATATCTGCATTTGTTTGGCACACATTGAGATGCAGCGAAATGTGATATGGTAATCTCATTTAGAATGCACGTGATGTGGCTTCATTGTATATGTGGCCACAAGTAACTCTGGTTGCAAAGCAATATGGCAGAGCCTAAACAGACGTCACCGACCACTCCAATCTGAACTTGCCTTTGCTACTTGCCCATTATCATCCCAGCAAAAAATGAATAATTGAATCTGCTACAGGTATGTGCTAGCTTATGCTAAGGACCAAGTATGAAGGGTGTTTTGTCATTATTGAGATCAGTTATTTGTTCAAGAACACTTGCTGTCAAACACAAATACATTGCTGTCGAAGCATCAAGACTCAATATAAAGCAAAAAGAAGTGTCTCTTTAAAAATTACAGGCCACAAGGTGCAAGATAAATATTTGATATACTTGGGATGTAAGGCACGCACAAGAGGTGCTGCCATATTATACTTTTCCTTGTGTTGAAACTTGCTTGCTTTACTCACCCAACACATCTGTAAAGATGCCGTGAAAACACCAAGGAGCTGATGCAGCAAGGTTGAACACATGTCCAGGGATTCCACCATTCCTAAGCAGCCCTGCAGCCTCCACAGTCCTGCAACCATTTGTAAGATAAATATAGTTCTACCCAAAGTTCTTGGTTTACAGACACACATGCAAGACGCATAACCACTCTATAGGAAGTTTGCATGATAATGCGCTGGGTAGCAAAACGGATGCCAATATCAAGTATCCCGGCCTGCCGCTTCTTTCTTTCCGTTCTTAATTAATCAATCCGTGGTTAACAAATGTTCCCCCATTGTGAAGTGTACTGGCAGTCCGGCGAAGAATTGCAATGTATTTCAAACACAGTCCAATTTATAGCAAGTAAGCATCCAATAGCGTTTTGTCAGCTGTTCAAGAAAAGAGCATGAAGTTTAGCTAAAACCCATGTTTTTTATAAACACCATTCAATTTGATATAAAAGTTGTGAGCATTATGTGAAGGAACACGGATTAATGTTTAATCAATGATTTCTTATAATGTACTGATATGAATGCAACTAACTGAATATGAAACGATAATTTTTGCTTGAGAACTTAGAGTTATGAACACTATCGCACTTGCCAGCTGCATCTTGTCCAAAACAGCAGCAAGATAGGCTAGTTTCTGTAGGTGAGCAGTAATGAGCAGTGCAAAGTAACAACAAGAAACACCAGTAACAACAGTATGGAGCAAGCACAGACTACCAACTGCATAATTTATTGCACAAAAGTTCGCCTGAATATCAGTCAGACAACTCGTGCAAATGAAGGTCCAGTTGGGAATGAACAAGTTACGAAATCAACAATGCCTGCTTTCACAAACAGGACCCTCATTCACATAAAGTATGCAGCGATAGGCCCCTACCGAGGTACGTCACAGCATGATGTCACTGGCACATGTAAAAGGTGTGGCTGGAAAAACACTCCCGCTGGTGGCTCAGCCCGGTACAGTCGTGCGGTGTTTGGGGCAAGTTTTAATTTTTTAAAGCTTACACTTCACGTTACAATGTCGACATTAGCTGTAGTATGTGTCAGCAAACATCTAGCTATGTGGTAAAATAATTGCCACGCTGTCTGTTTATCTTGAAGAAGTGGACACACCTGGTGGCCTGTGCGAGGAACAGTGGCATAGTCTTCAAAAATGTGCACTTTTGCTTGCGGCATGTAGTGTGCATTGAAAGGTATTGAGAATATTGGTTCAACTGAGAATATTGTGCGTGGTGTGTGCAGTGTCAATAACAATGTGTCTTGTTTGCGAAGACGTTAGCACTCATGGCAGGGACCGGTCGATGAAAAAACTTGATTCGACATTTTAGTGAAGGTAAATATGCACTTGACGCGACCATCTGCGAGTGGGTACATCTCGGTGTTTGCGCTGTGTGCAGAAAAAAATTGCATGGTCACCGGGCTGGAAGATGTCATCTGCTGAAGCTGCATGTATGAATCGCCCCGACGAGTACGCAAGCCCAATAAAGGTATAACTCGTTTTATCGAAGGCCTCATATGTCTTCATGTAATAAGCAGAGATTCTTGTTTCACATATACTCAGTACCTTTACCGCTCGATATTCATGAAGTGACAATGCAAACAACAAGTTTGTGTGTTAGGTCCTAAGGGAGCAATGTAAATATGCAAATAAGTAGTAGGTGTCAGATGCAGCGATGTAACTGCGCAAAAAATTACGTATATATTAGGCTACAGGTTTAGAATCGCATACATCTCAGTGGTCTATCAGGAACGTCACAAACAACTTCCTTGCCAACCAGCCCTTGCACAGAGGGAGGGAATGGCTGGCACGGCGCTCGAAGTGACGTCACACTATTTCCAAACATAGAGAGGTTTCTTACTTAGGCAACATTTTGCACAATATATTTTTTAGATGCAAGACTGTACTCGTCCACATTGATCATACTGATGTCTTTTGTTGTTACTTTGTGCTGTGAATTACTAGGCATTTAGTCACCATGATCTTTAAAAGCTAATTTCAGTGTTCTCTCTCATATTGCTGACAACTGTGTTGTTGCTTAAATTGGGCGAAAAAGCAACACAGAAAGGCTGTCACAATAAATACACCAACATGGGTGTTCTCCTGCAAACAAAAGTCGGCACTGGTCCTGTCATTACCCGTCTCCCTTCTCTCTTTGCCTTGTTTGTGCTGAAACAGCCAAACACCTGATGAGTTAGATGAGAAATATTAACGCATCAAAACTATAAGTGCTTGCATCAGCAACTACACAACAGCGTGATAACCGCACCCCTGCCACACAGCAGCGAAACATATTTTGAACATGCTGGCAGTGCATTATTTTATAAAAAGCAACTCTGGCAGATTACAAAATCTCACATTGTGCATGCAAGTTTTCTTCAAAGTCAGGCGTACGATGTAGGTGCTGGCCGGTACATTATTACAAGCAAAAGCGTCTTGCAGGTACATATGCAGATTGCACGAACACCTCTCTCTCTACACTAGGCACACACATTATATCTTTTAACAAGCACACGCCACTGTTTAGGGGCATAATAACGCTCTACCGTGAACGTATGCTAATCAACCCACTTAGGCGGTTGGCTAGGTGAATCGAGCCAAGTTACAAATTGTATCGCCCGCGAACGTAAACAAAATGCTGCTTTCCATCGAATGGCACAGCAGGCTTCGTTTAATCAACAACGTAGCAAGCGCCGTGTGCGTCTTTTTCACTACATTGCACATATGAAAAAACCGATCACCATACACATGCATGTTGCCGCAGTTGTCTCGAATTAGCTCCAGTAAGGCCGCGCCGATGCGCCATGGCTCTGCTAGCGTTAGCGTTGTCAAAGCGAATCAGCAACCGCACTCGCAAAGGCGCGTAAGGTTGCCGTTTCACGGCGCCTCGTTCGAGTGCAGCAACACACACTTGCACTGAATGGCATACTTGGTCTACATAAAAAAGTGTCCCCCTTACCTTTAGTTTCTTTCACACTGTCCTGAGGGAAGCAACCACAGGCGTCAGCCGTCACCTCGGAGTCCTTCGAGCGCCCGCCCAACCCGCCGATTCCTTGGACGACTCACACTTGATCCGCATTCGAACAACCGCGGGAATAGGGCGCAATCTTAGCACATCACACGAACGAGGAACGGCGCTTCCTTGCGTAAATTTAACATTTCGTGCTCTCGTGTGTAGCAGCGCGAACACAGGAGAGAGCATGCCCACGGAGACAAAGACAAACAACATGTGGCTTTAGCTGTGAATGGATTTAACTTGGATATCTGTGTGAGGAAAAAAAAAAATCTGTCGCTGCTATAAACTGAAAAAAAAATGTATGTTATCTGGCAAAATAACTTTAAAAGTGATAAACGGTTATTCAAAAAACAAGTTACAACTTATGAATATTTTCGCAGGTTTTTGTTTTGTTTTTGTTCTAGCAGACGACAGCCTCCTACTGCTTCTACGACAGACGTAGTGCGGTTTCACGTTCGGTGCGTGTCGCCGACGCAAAGCTCTACAGTAGTGATATCAGAGTTATCAATTCTCAATGAATAATAGGATGGCTACGAAGCAGTAACATTTTGACATAGTGCAGTATGCAATCTTTCAAGGTATGACATTTCTTTGCTCTGACGCAAATCGAAGCAAGCGGGCCGGCGCAATCAGCTGATGTCGCCACTACGCGAGGCATGGTCGTGCGCAATAACGTCGCGCTCCGCGCTCGATTTGTCATCAAGCGATAGAGCTACTAAGTGGAATACAGCTAGATGCAGGGATTAATGGCGTATCACTCTAATTCCCTGTGGTGGCCGACTCAATCGCAAGAGAGCCCCGGGAAACAACCTTCAACTGCTCAAGCTTGTGTGTGGGTGTAAAAATACTTGTTTTCATCCGCGGCGGGGCAGCAATCTATAGTGGAAAGACATGCGAAAAGCATGTAACGTATATACAATCCCAAAACATATGCACACAACAATAGATACAATCGCATATCGTACATAAATATGCCAGCACATAGCGTGTAAAAAGCAAATTTATATACATAATTTAAACAAGCATGCTACTTCATCGCGAATAGCTTAGCAAGCTAACGCACTCAGTTCACGTACGCGAGCACACCTCAGTGGCGCAGGTTCGAGTCCCGCCAAGTTTAATTTTTCTTTTTGTTTTTTTTTTCAACGTTTTTATTGTACTGCTATCTTTTCTAATGCCTCAGGTTCTAAAACAAAATAAAAGCAATATTGCGTTCAAGTACGTATGTGGGACTGTGTTTTTTGCGCAACAGTTATTAGTATTTTTATTTTCATATATAATTTTTTTATTTGTTTCATAATATAACAAAAATTAAGGACTAAGGGGAACAATGGGTCTGCTTGATTGTGAAGGGACTCGAGAAGTGAGAAAACTCAAACCAAAAAATTTATTTGAGAAAAAACTGAGCATTTCACAGCCGGACCAGTTTCTTCAAGGGTAGGCCCTAGGTATGCGCGAGACTTGCTATATGACTCATCTCAAGCTGTGGCAGTTGAGGGAAGGCAATATCACCGAGAAGCAGTTCCAAAATATATTTTGGTTGATGTTTTTTGATTCCTCCAAAAAAAGGGCTGCACAATTGTGATCGAGCCAAACCAAGAATTGCGGGCACGAAGTCATCAGACAGAAAATGAATAATGTTGATTGTTTGAAAAATTGCCCTTAATAAAAGGAAGAGTTATGGAGTGCTACGTAGCTTAACTCGCAGTAGGAATTTTATATATACATATAGATAGTTTAAAATGGACAATGTTGCACACACAGACATTGGTTAAATTTCTTTGCAGCACAGTTGAAGCATCTATGTAGAACTGAAGCATCAAGAGAAGCTCATGCGTCCTCAATTTATTGCGCTTTACATAGCTTGTATGCGTCCATGCAGCCATGATATGATATATTTTAAAGCATTTGTTTAACCTATAATCTTCTTATTCATTAAAGCTGGCCCATAAGTTGTGTCTTATGTAGCACTACAATTGAAGCGTAATCTGCATGGGGGTCTGAAACAATGCTTTTGAAAATCTCAAAACGACCCAACTCTATACACGACCATCCGTGCATCAATGATAAGCACCATTAGGTGTCCGTACATATCAGTTGTGCTCTCATACTTAATTATTTTTCTGACCACGTACTCCCTCTGCCCCTACCTCGTTTCTGTCGTGAAGCTGCGGCAAGTTGTGTATAGCTGTATTTATATTGTAGGAGCACATATACTATCAATAAAAAATTATTTTTAGGCTACATGCAATAAGTTTTCATAGATTTTCATTTCTTTTGTCGGTGCTCAGGAGAGCTAAGCTCATGGTCGATATTTTAAAATGACATTTCTCTTTGCCAATGTTAATGAGAACAGTTTCATTAATATTGACAAGTTCATTCACATTGAATTTAGTTCTCATAATTATTGTTTCTACCAAAAACAAGCCCTTGAAGTTATGCTTTTCTTGCTTGATTTGTTTTCGTGTGACAGCATGCAAGTAAAATGACAGTTATTGTCATTCCTTGTGAATGACACATTTTCCGTGTGAGAGACTTTAGCACCTGGTCATGTGCAGAAGTTGTATTCATTCTGGAAAAGGGCGAACAGTGGTGGCTGACAACACAGACTAGCCTGCGTTATTCTTTTGTACTATATATGTCACTGTGCATTCATTTATAACTTTATAGAGCTCGGATTTCCTGCTGAAAATGTGACAACAACTGTACAGTTTCCACATTTTTGCAACAATCCACATTCCTTTCATACACTATTGCACATTTTCGTTAGCACCTTACAAAATTTGTATATTTTCGTAAGACCTTACATTCTGTATTTTCCTTATGAAAGCTTCTGTACACTCCATACACTTTCCTTATTCTCCCATATCTTCCATAATGAACTCTCCGTATGCTCCATAAGTTTCCTTATCTTTCCATATTTTCCATAAAACTCACTCCATCCACGCCATAAAACTTCCTTATCCTTCCATATACTCCATAAAAAGCCTTCCATATATGCCATACATTTTCCTTATCTTTCTGTATACTCCATAAAAAGCCTTCCGTATACACCATACAATTTCCTTATCCTTCCATATACTCCATAAGAAGCTTTCCGTAAATGCCATACAACTTCTGTATATTTCCATAAAACTCTATATGTTTTCCGTATGTAGCATAAGGAAATGTTACGGAGTCCATATATTTTCCGTAAGATTTCATACGGAACTTTTCAGTAGGGAGAATATGCCTACATATCTGTTCCTGTTGAAATGTTTGCGCAAAACACACAAAAAACCCAGCGAGAAACACAAACGGGTGCAAAAACTTCAACATGAATATATTCCAACAAGACTGAGTCGTAATTTTACTCTATACCTGTGGCACATACCCACACATCGTATATGAGTATGTGCCATGCCTGGCGGAAAGAGTTTCACACGTGTGCAACGCGATTGTCCCAATTCGTATGTTATGAATAGCTAGTCATAATTGTCACACAATCTGACCTTCTCTTACGAATTTTGGTTTACCCTAAGTTAAATAAGTCATCACGCGAAAACCCAGGCATAGGATATATATATATATATATATATATATATATATATATATATATATATATATATATATATATTTAGAAAGAGAGATAGAGAGAGATAGATAGATAGATAGATAGATAGATAGATAGATAGATCAGTGGTGTCTGCAGCGTTCAAAGAAATGATTCGCAAACTACAAACACATGTCCGCCAAAGACACTTCGACAAGCCAAGTGGTGACAGGTATTCTTAGACTACTTGACAAACATACGGTATGAAACGCACGTGACCCCCTCAGGTGACGAAAATGCAGCATTCATGCAGCTTGCAAAACTAAGTGAGGAAAGCAAGTTGGACCTCTGCTGACACATGCAGATATTAGCTAAGTGCGTACAACCTGTATGCGCTGAAATTTTACTAGAGATGAAAAACATTTCGCAACTTTTGAGAAGTTTTACTTTTTGTTGATATCCAGGAACAGCGAAATCATAAGGAAAGAATTTCAAATTAATTTCAAAAATCCTCAGCATGAGGTGTCACTGGAGCTTTTAGAAATTTATGCGATAAAACGCGTCGATGCAGACCTCACAGTAGATCTCCGTGTTACAAACGGTACAGCAGCAAATCATCATCATCCGAATCATCGCCTTCATTAGAGCTTTTACTAGCTTTTGCCGCGGGAGAGTTTTTACGTTTATTTACCGCTATGCGCTAGCGCTTTGACAAATGAGTATACCTATAAATAACCGACAGAATATGGCAAAGATAAAGTAGGTCGTGAAACTAACCCAAAATTACGCTCTTTACGATGAGAATTTAGGTTAGGTATCGTTTGTCAATTACCAGATGTTACATATATAAAGCTGCCTCGCTAGCACAACAAATGAATAACATTTGTGTCAATGGGCACGTCTTGGATTAGAGTCACTCCGCATCATGCATTTAAGTGCACGATAAACTACTCTTAATATATTATTGACTCACTAGTCACGTCTACCAGCCTACGGGGTCACGTAACTTCAAAGAGGAGCGGTGGGCGTGAGAGCGTCACTGCATACTCCAAATGTTTCCTAAGATACGCGCACATATATACACACTACTCTAGGCCATGTATAGTCGCTCTTGAAGCAATCAAGGAGGTTCTATACTATGTCTTCTGGAGAGGCGGTGCACCCCGATAAGTGACGCTGGTCGCCGCCATATTAGAAAAGGGAAGACTCTGAAGCAGATGACAAAGTGCGCTTCGCAGCTCCACCCTCGCAGTGGCCATTGGAAATTGCGATATGCTTTTGTAAAGCAGTTAAATAATTCACAAGGCCATGGTGAGTACGTGCGTCGTGCGTCGCTTATGGGTGCACAAATCCCATAAGAAGACGCCTGCGATCACTTTTTACGTGTAAGTGTTGTCGCTTGATTCGCTGCTCATCGCCTTTTTTTCTCGTATTCTGTTAAATTAGAAACAACACCAAAGGTGCACATGTGTGTAATGCATGCATATAGCTGTATGAAACGTAACTTGAAGCTTTAAATGCTCGCTTACACGATGTTGTCTATGAGTTTTAAGTTTATGGACGAAGCACTTGCGGTTTATGGCTGCACGTATCAAGCATTGAAACGAGTAGGATGCCTAAATGTCCTTTGAATTTCAAGTTTTTTGATGTTTTGCAAGGCAAGACTGACGGTGTTCATGCATATTTTTTTGGCGAGTGAATATCGAGTTTGGTGCACGTTTATCCAGGAATTCGCACACGTAGAGAATAATTATATGCTGTGATTATCCGAGTTACAAATTTGCGAAAGACAGTGCACTGTGTTCTGCCTGGAAAGATGCTGTTCGAAGAAATAGTTGGAGGGCTACGGACGGTGAACACCACTGTTCTATTCACTTCAAAGAATGCTGTTTCGACAGAACGAGGCAAAGAACCAGACTGCGGCCTGGTAGTGCACCTTCAATTTTTCCTGCTTTTCGAGCACCTTTGCAAAAACCTGTTAGTTTCTACCTTCTTTCCGTAGCTTCAATAGAATGTAGTCACAAAAATAAGCAATTGCGTCTGAGGCAAGATGAGACACCTTTGGAGTCTGTCTTATTGTGCCGACCGAAACTAAAGCGAAAACACCGTTAGACGAATTTGCCAAAATGAGTGAGTGGCGTTATATCAAACATCGCGCTAGTTCGTTTTTAGGCTCTGAAGGCTGCGCTTGCCATGACAACGCACGTCGCTAACGGAAGTTCATAAATATTATGCATAACTAACGTCACTACAATCGTCCTTATAAACAATTCATTTGGGGTACGTCTTCTTGAGTTGGTCGGTTGCACGTGACATGGTACCGCCTGTAAAATGGTACCGCTTGTAAAATGCTTACAATTCGATACCTACATGAATATTACTGGTGATTCTCAGTTTACTTGATTTCCTCTCTTTTTTAAACTTTAGCTTTATATATTTCAACTTCCTTATATATATTCTCTTCTAATCTGCTAACACACACACAGGCAAATATATGAAACAGGCGAGCAAATGTTGCATTCCCTTTGAACTTGCGTATCTGCCGGCGCATTTCTTAAAACACCCAATAATTACTACAACCTTTTTGTACCGCAACTGTGCGTCAGCAAGCTTGATAGGCGAAGCATCCCTCGACAACAGATTGATCTGAAAGCGTGTAGCTGACAATGGGTGCATGAAATATTTTTTTCATAAACAAGAAGAGGCATTTATTCGTTGGTGTAACCGAAAAGTGCTTTCCGTCTTTTTTTATTTTGGAACTGCAAACCAACGCGCGCAACACGCGTATTCTATTGCGGTCTATGACGGTTCCGCTTTGTTTTCCTTCTAGTATTATGGCCACAAGTGGCTTCACATACCTCCCGCTGGCGTCGACCGGGACTGCCATTCTATAGAACCTCCTTGGCAGCAATACTGCCTGGTAAACCTTTCCTTACACGGTACTCAAGAGAGAGAGATGAATAGAGAGGAAAGGCAGGGAGGTTAACCAAGCTTGGCTCGGTTGGCTACCCTACACTTGGGATGGGGGAAAGGGAGAATAATAAAAAGAAAGAGATAGAAAAGAAGAGAAGTAATAAATAGGATGAATAGTCAGCTCGAGACTACACAGCATGGTGTCACACTGTTCTTTCACAAGCGACCGTGAAGTCTGGTCGTCCTTGAGAAGTGCAAGAGGGCTTTCGTGGCTTTGCATGTGTAGAAGACCGTCGGCCAAGGTCTCAGAATCTTCTCTTGTGTAAGCGGCCGTGAATCCAGCCGACCGAGTTTGGCTTCCATAATATGTCGTTTAGACTAGTATGCTGGGCAATGACATAGAATGTGCTCGAGCGTTTCCTCGCAGGCACAGATTTTGCAAGCCGTAGTGCTCGCCATTCCAAGGAGACGAGAGTACGCATTTGTAAATGCCACGCCCAGCCTCACGCGACACAGTAAAGTTGGAGCGCATCGTGGGAGCCCGTATGGCAAACGAAGTTGCAAGTTTGGGTTGATCGAGTACAGGTGCGTGTTGGAGAAACCCAGTGTATTCCGTTGTAGGAGAGTTACACGGCGAGCAAGTGATTGTAGTCACCTTGCAGCGTCCATCCCCAAAAGTGGTACTTTTTTGTTGATATCCAAGAACAGCGAAATTATAGGGGAAGACTTTCAAAAGAATTTCAGAAATCCTCAGCAGGAGGTGTCACTGGAGCTTTTAGAACTTTATGCGATAAAACGCGTCGATGAAGAACTCACAGTAGATCTCCGTGTTACAAACGGTACAGCAGCAAATCATCATCATCCAAATTATCGCCTTCTTAGAGCTTTTACTAGCTTTCGCCGCAGGAGAGTTTTTATGTTTATTTACCGCTATGAGCTAGCACTTTGACAAATAAGTATACCTATATATAACCCACAAAATATGGCAAAGAGGAAGTAGGTCGTAAAACTAACCCAAAATTAAGCTCTTTACGATGAGAATTCAAGTTAAGTATCGTTTTCAATTACCAGATGCTACATATATAAAGCTGCCTCGCTACCACAACAAATGAGCAACATTTGTGTCGACGGGCACGTCTGGGATGAGAGTCACTCCGCATCATGCATTTAAGTGCACGATAAACTGCTCTTGATATATTATTGACTCACTAGTCACGTTTGCCAGCCTACGGGGTCACGTAACTTCAAAGAGGAGCGGTGGGCGTGAGAGCGTCACTGTATACTCCAAATGTTTCCTAAGATACGCGCACATATATACACACTACTCTAGGCCATGTATAGTCGCTCTTGAAGCAATCAAGGAGGTTCTATACTATGTCTTCTGGAGAGGTGGTGCACCCCGATAAGTGACGCTGGTCGCCGCCATATTAGAAAAGGGAAGACTCTGAAGCAGATGACAAAGTGCGCTTCGTAGCTCCGCCCTCGCAGTGGCCTTTGGAGATTGTGATATGCTTTTGTAAAGCAGTTAAACAATATACAAGGCCATGGTGACTACGTGCGTCGCTTATGGGTGCACAGATTGCATCAAGAAGACGCCTGCGATCACTTTTCACGTGTAAGTGTTGTCGCTTCATTCGCTGACGTTCGCCTGTTTTTTCGCGTATTCTGTTAAATTATAAACAATACCAAAGGCGTGCATGTGTGTAATACACGCATATAGCTGTATGAAAAGTAACTTGAAGCTTTCATTGCTCGCTGACACTACGTTGTCTATAAGTTTTAGGTTTACGGCCGAAGCACTTGAAAACACCGATAGACGAAGTTGCCAAATTGAGTGAGTGGCCTTATATCAAACATCGAGGTCCCTCGTTTCTAGGCTCTGAAGGCTGAGCTTGCCATGACAACGCACGTCGCTAACGGGAGTTGATAAATATTTTGCATAACTAACGCCACTGCAATCGTTCTCACAAACGATTCATTTGGGGTTCGTTTCCTGGAGTTGGTTGGTCTCACGCGACTTCGTACCGCCTGTAAAATGGTACCAGCGGTAAAATGATTAGAATTCGATAACTAAAGAAATATTACTGGTGATTCTCAGTTTACTTGATTTCCTCTTTTTTTTAAACTTTAGCTTTATATATTTCAACTTCCTTATATATATTCTCTTATAATCTACTAACACACACACAAGCACACATATGAAAGAGGCTCGTGGGAGCCCGGAAGGCTAACGAAGTTGCAAGTTTGGGTCGATCGAATACAGGTGCGTGTCGAAGAAACCAGGTGTATTCCGTTGTTGGAGAGTTAGACGGCAAGCAAGTTATTGTAGTCGCCTGCAGCGTCTGTTCTTCATAGTGGTATGGGGGTACTCAGGTCTTGGTCATGAGCCAATTGAGCAGCTTCTTCCGCACGGTCATCGCCGAGAATTCCGCAATGACTCGGCAACCACTGAAATACTTTATCGTGACCTTCCTTGAGCGCTTCGTGGTAGTTCTGTCTTATATGATATACGAATTTTTCGTGTAACCCGTGCTACGTAGCAAGCCATAGTGTCTGTAAGACTGACCTCGAGTCACAAAAGATGACCCATTGGTTAGGTAGCTGCCGAAGAATGTATTTACTGCACCTTGAAGCGCTGCGAGCTCTGCTGCTGTCGACGTCGTGGTGTGAGAGAACTTGTATCGACGCAACACATTATCAGATGAAACAACCACTGCTCCTGTAGAGCTGTTGAAATTAGTTGAGCCATCGTTGTAAACATGTATGCGGTTGAAGTACCTTTCGTCCAACAGTCGCAAAGTCAATTGCGTCATGGCTAGTGGTGACATGCGTACCTTCTTAACGAATGCAGGAACGGATAAGCGCTTGTCAGGTTGAGCGATACTCCATAAAGCAGCTGCTGGATGCGTCGCAAGTTTGAAGCCAGACGCTAATATGTCCTGATGTTTTGTCACAATACCGCAGAACGAAATATGGGGCCTCCGCGCTGTCAAAGACGCTAAATTATGTGATGGTAGCAGTGATGAATGCCGAATGTGTGCTCTCAGCGTCTCGACAAGATATGCGTTGTGACCGGCTGCTCTTGTGCGATGACAATAGTTGCCACTGTCAATCGGCCTCTTGGAAGGCCAATACAAGTCCGTAGTGCTTGTGCTTGTACGCTCTGTAGTGCACGGATGTTAGTCTTGCATGTGTTGGACAGGACAGGAAGGCTGTACCGGAGAATTCCGAGAAAGAGGTGTGTATTAAGCTGCAACATGGAGTGCACGGATGGGCCCCATGATTTTCCGGTGACGAACTTGAATAGATTCTCAATGCCAATGAGTTTTTTCTTCAGGTATGCGACATGCGGGCCTACAAATAAGCATTTCACAAGTCGTGCGGTGCGACAAGGCGGCGTTTTGTGTCCGACTCTTTTCAACCTGGTTCTGGTGGGGCTCACCGAAATGCTACCACGGACGGCTTATATATCTCTCTACGCTGATGATATCTTCACTTGGGCATACGGCGTGACACGGCCTTAAGTGCACGCAAGGATACAGAAAGCGGCAACGAAGACACCGGTATAACTTCACCGGCAAGGTTTGACTATCGCAACAGAAAAATACACAGTGGTGGCGTTTACACGCAAAACGTTGTCTTTTTACTCATTGTGCATCGATGGCAGAGCAATTGCATATAACAGCAATCATAGATTTTTAGGTGTCATCGTAGATCATGACCTAACGGTACTCAAGAGCGCCTTTCACTCAGTGGTGGTAAGTCATGTGAAGAGTTTCTTAAAATAACGTGTATTATGCCGATGGAGCCAAAGTTGAGACATTTTGTACACTCAATTACCCTTCAAGCTAATAGAATAAAAGTGTTCTAAATTACCCAGAGGTTTCATCTGCACCGTTTCAAATAGTATGTGTCACAACGCTACAATAAACCCCACAAAACAAATACAGAGCGTACGCACGTCAGATAACTATGCACATGAGAACCGGGCTCGAGTCTGGCCTGACTCAGGCCCGGACCCGACCCAAACATGAAGCTCCCAGGCCTGAGCCCAATCCAACAACCTCTTACCCGGCCCAAAACGACCCGTGGGCCTGACCGACCCGGGCCCGTGCAGTGCTCAAGTCTGAACCTGTAATCTGCCAATTTGACAAAGCCGCACCGACTATCCTCTATACCGACGCCAGTGGCCATCGCCATCACCCACTTGTATTTTTGTCCTTATCGCCACAGTATGTCTTCATCATCGTGCTCGTCTAGGTGAAGGCTCTGCCCATTCGTTTGCCGAAGTCTTGCGCCAAATGAACGCTGTCCCAACTCTCCACACACACGTATATATATATATATATATATATATATATATATATATATATATATATATATATATATATATATATATATATATATATTATTTATTTATTTATTTATTTATGAAGAGTTTAGGAATTATCTAGCAGGCTTTGATACTGTATATCATAGCAAGCAAAATATTCGACACACAACAGATGTTTTAGCCAGTTTACTCCGACAATTCAGCCGTGGGACGGGACTTCATTTGGCAATACAGAACATAAAATATTCGCACACTTATATTTGCCAATGATCGATGGCTTTAAACACTTGTCCAGTTAAAACGAACAAGACTTTTCTGCATCGGCAGAAAACTGGCTTTCCCTGATAAAAAATATACAATAATGTGAAATATTACCCTGTGTCAATCATTGCCAAGTGGCGTAGTTTAACAGGATACACGTGTACATCGTGACAATACGAATGGAATAACCTTTTTTCACAAAGACTGTACAGATAGTTGGTTTGTAAAAAATGCGCAGTAAAATTGAAAAGAAAGAAAAATATATTGATTGATAAGTGAGATTGAACATCCCAACACTACCATTTAATTATGATAGGCGACGAAGTGGATGCCTCTGTTAATTTCGACCACCTGGGTTTCTTTAACGTGCCCAGAAATCTGAGCACATGCACCTACAGCACTTCCGCCTTCCGTCGGAATTGCAGCCTCTGCAGCCGGGATTCGATCGCCCGACCTGCGGGTCAGCCACCGGGTACCTTAGCTACTAGACCACCACGGCCTGGCAAGAGAACTATATGTAGAATTCTATTGCTTTTCCTTTTCTACGTTATCAGCAGAGCGCACTCTAGGAAGAAAAACTCCACTGTCATGATACTCGGCTGTGATAAAGAAGCAGGCTAGCGTTATTGTTGATCAAGACAACTTACGTGGAAGGAAGTACCGTTAGTGTGCCTGTATTGTCGTCTAAGCTATTGTCCCTGCACTATCGGCTAAAGTATTGAACTTGAATATCAGGTATTATTCCTGGAGCTCAGGATCATGATTTGACCGGAAACGAGGTTTGAGAATGGTTGCTTTGATGCGGTTGAAATATCGGCCTGAAGTGTAAACTTGTCGTGATAATGATAGATTAGGAAAAATATTTACATAGGATTTGTGGTTATTGACGCGTATTCTGATTGAAGTTTCTGTTTGACCAATACATTGCTTTGAACAGGCACTGCACTCCAGCTTGTACACAGCATTGTAAATGTTGCAGTCAAACCTGCCACAAATCTTTACTCTAAAGTCCGAAGATGTGCTTGCGACGTTCCATGTGGTTTGCATGTGCACACATATTTTAAACGTGGTTTGTTACAAGATGCGCATTCACTCTCTTTACGGGCACCAATTTAAGATGACGTAACTTATCGTGAAAACATTTCGACCATTGGTAAACAACACGAGATGGCTCAAGAAAGTTTTGTGAGATTATCTCTTTTTGTTAGGATGTTGTAGTGCCGTTTTACTATGGCAGGTACCTATAAAGGAATGATTAACATTTCAGAACAACATTAGCTTGAAGAACTATCAGTCCCTTCATGCTTTTGAAAATCTTTGCGCATATATTCAGGTCTTTTCGAGCTATGGCTTGGTCAATTATTTTTGCGGGTATTTTTTGAACTAGAGAAGCTTGATCAATATTTAGGGTTTAACATCTGAAAACCACAATGTGATTATGAGAGATGCCGTAGTGGAGGGCTCCGGACAATCCCCCTCCCCCTGAGGTTCTTTAACAGGCACCGAAATGTGAGCCCACGAGACTGCAGAATTTCCGCCTCCATCAAAAATGCAGTCGCCACCGTGGGGATTCAATCCCGCGATCTGCGGGTCATCAGCTGGGTACCTTAGCCAGTAGACCACCATGGCGGGGCCGAACTAGAGAATTTTTGAGCCTGTTACAATTTTTAATGAAGTATATACAGTCAGAGCCCAATTGCTTGAATTGATGAGCATGGCTGTGAAAAATTCCTGTTTTTCAATGTCGGAGGAGCCAGCTCTTAAAATTCGGAACTTTATGTTGGTCAGTGGACCTGCAGAACATCCCTGTGACAAGTTTTTTTTCTGAAATAGTGACTGTTACACACAGAAACGTCCAGAAGTGCGCGAAAGTATTGCAAAAACAAAATATACGATTATAAATTATTAGACTCTTGAATGAAACCAAGCAGACTTACTTTAGCATGCGTTTATTTAAGCAAAATATTATCAATGAAGCGCCGATAGGAGATATTGAAGCTTGATTTACTAAAAAATTTGCCTTCAGAATGCCCAAGAATATATCGGAGCAGTCAGAGCCTACTTTCGTATCTATCGAGCTGCAGTTACCTTGTACCTAGTGTTGTTACATTCAATCATGTTTAGCTGAAGATAAGTCTTAAAGAGTGCCAAGTGCTTATTTATCAATAGAATTATCAAAAAGGGAACTGTCATAGGCCTTTATTACTGCAGAAATACTATCTTTATGACGTATGTTGCTGCATAGTGATGCCACTTCCCGCATTACTAACATTCAACCAGATGAAAGATGAACATCTACAATTTTCTAAAGGCAATGGTTGGCGTGTCTGATGGATGACGAAAATGTGACTAGAATCTTTTGAATGAGGAAGTTGACGTAACCAGATGTTTTCAGTGACGCTGCCAATTCCCGAAATGGTGGGATGGTGGAGATTACTCTCCTTGTGAATTTTAAGAAGCCTGTAAATTCTGGCCGCTACGGGACTGAGCGGTATCAATGAGTGGACTGCCTTTTCGTGCAATTTACCACGTTCTAGTACAGACGTAAGTGCATCCTTCAGCTTAGATTTACACTTGCTAATTGGATTAGAGAGAAAAGCTTTCTAAAAGATGGCGTCTGATAGTTGCTTGTCGGCCTCGTTTATACAGCTTATTTTTTCAGGAATACAGATGTTTCCATAAAAAGCTATAACAGGTAGGCACCTACCGTCTTCGCAGCAGATTTAGGCCAAGGCGGGAAGATTTTATCACTAATGAGATAACTCAAGAATGATTGTTTGACAAAAATATTGAATTTACTTCTTCATTGTAAACTTTAGGGTGGTGTTCATATGGCAAAGTTGTTCTACGTGAGAAAGTATGGCAAGCGTTGTTTTTAAAAATTGAAATTATCACGCAAGCTTTCATGATTCTAACGTCAAATTTCAGAACTCTGGTGCGAAATAAAGCAAAAACTAACACACTGAGTGCGTCGAAACTGTGTGAGTGCGTGAAAACTAACGCACTCGGTGTGTTAGTTTCATTTTTTTCGGCACCGCGGTCTAGAAATTCAACGACGGATCACGTAAACCACACGTGATATTTTCCATTTTTAAGAACTTTAGGCTCGCCATGTTTTGTGACGCAGAACAACTTTTTCATATAAACATCCACCCCAAAATTGAAAATAAAAGAGGCATATCAATGTTTTTATCAATTATTCATTTCTGTGCAATCTAACTAGTGGCAAAATCTTTCCGCTTCCACCCAAAGTGGCTACGAGAAGAACTGCCTACCTATTATAGCATTTTAAGGGAAATTTAGTGTTGCTTAGAAAAACACCTTGTATAATCAACAGAGTTGAGAACAACAATATACCCCGCTTATCGGCTAATTTAAAAGTGGTATCATGATTTGTCGACAATTGTTCCAGAGCGAGCTTCTCTTCTTTGGGTGAATTGCGGCAGTAAGGCAGTACTTTTATATATATAGCCAGGCAAAATGTCGTGTTGTACAGCGTTTATATAAATGTCTAGGCACCTGTTGCGCTGCGGCGATGGTGCCCATTGTTTATGTGTCGGTAGGGCTTGTCGAGTTTTGTTTGGGAGTGTGGCAGCTTGGGCTAGTTGGTATGGCATGACGATAGTTAGAGCGCGAGAACAAAACGATGACACAGTCCTTCTTGTCTCTGTGTCGTCGTTTTGTTCTCGCGCTATAACTATCGTTTTGTTTGGGCTTCGGTAGTATTGATAGTAATCACTGAGACACAAATTACGGGAAAAATTGTGTATACCCTTGAGAAGCTGAAGCTCATTGAGGTCACTTGAAACGAGATGAAATTCGAGGCTCTTCTATTAAGCCCCTACTTGCACGTTAGAAAGGACTATGTTTGAAATATTTCGACACTGCTATAGATTTGAGAGGACTGGCCTTTTCAATTGTTCAAATGTCTTGAGGCACATTTCCTCACCTCAAATATGTATGCATGACCTCAAAATTGCGATCATGCATACCTAACAATCCTGTGGAATGTTCTGTTTTAAATTGAAAGAAATACAAAATAAACTATTGTAGTCATGAAAGAGTAGCGCCTTGAGATTAAAAAACTGCTATGTATTCATTGCTCCAAGTGGTAATACATAAGATATTTATCAGGGCAGAGTTTAAATGCGGCGCCCGAAGTTTAAAGCGCCCTTAGGCAACACAATAGTTTTTTGCGAAATTTGGCGCATCCGTACCTAATTTTTACCTTCAAATATACCTGCACAATTTTTCTGCATGGAGCCCCACCGCGATGGTCTAGTGGTTAAGGTACTCGGCTGCTCACCCGCCGGTCGTCGGCTTGAATCCCAGCTGCGTTTCCGATGGAGGCGGAAGTGTTGTAGGCCCGTGCGCTCAGATTTGGGTGCACGTTAAAGAACCCAGGTGGTCGAAATTTTCGGAACTCTCCACTACGGCGTCTCTCATAATCATATGGTGGTTTTGGGATAATAAACCCCACATGTCAATTAATTTTCCGCATGAATCTAGACGGCCTAAAATTGAGGAGGTAGCCTTGACATGGAATAACCCATATATAATGCCACAGGCATGGTACGAGGTTTAGCCATGCCAATGCGAGTATGTGCCATGGTGTGAAAGAAGAAGAGGACGGTTGGTGTGCTCGTGCTTTAACGTTCGGTTCGGCTCGACGTCCAGTGCTGCTCCTGTGAACAGACGTTGTGGTCGTTCTGTAATCACGTGACATTTCCTGGTGGAGGTGCTGGGTAGTGTTGTATGCACTGCAATCAGCAGCAAGGTCCCGACACTAGTCGCGACTTGGAAGAACCAGCTGACCTACGGCGTAGCAGGCGACCCCCTGCCCTACCTCCTGAATTCGGACCATTTCCACAACTCGTCAGTACTATGGCCAGTGCGGGAACGCAAACCCAAGAAACATCAACGCTGCCTCCTCCATGGTTCTTCAACGTCCCGCGAACTCCGAAGCCGTTCCACGGTGACCCTTACGAGGACGTCGATGACTGGCTTGACGACTACAACCGTTGCGGCAGCGTCAACGAGTGGAACGAGCAGCGAAAGCTTCCGTATGTCTACTTTTATCTCGAGGACTCTGCGCGCACTTGGTAAGAAAACCATGAAGCCACTATGAGAACCTGGCCAGAGTTTTGCATCCAGTTGCGAAATACCTTCCGAAGCTCTGACCGAAAGGTGCAAGCGGAACGGCTTCTTAACTCCCAAAACCAGCGTCCGAACGAGAGTGTTGCCATGTTCGATGAGGACATGTCGCGGCTGTTCAGGCGAGCCGACTCCTCAATGACGGAAGAGAAGAAGGTGCGCCTCCTAATGTGGGGAGTGAAAAAGCAGCTGTTTACGGGACTAGTGCTGAACCCTCCCAGCACTGTATAGGATTTTCTCCGCGAAGCCACGATAATGGAGAGAATGCTAAGGCAGCGTTCGTACCAGTATGAGTGTCCTGGCAGTCTTTCGTGAGTGTCGTCGGCCCTGCCAACACCTGACGTCACGACTGTAAAAGACCTGACGGAGCTCGTGCGCAGTATTGTGCGCGAGGAGCTGCAAAAGCTGCACGTGGTGTCTTCTCCGCCCCATGTTGCTGCTCTAACGGATGTCGTTCGCGAAGAGGTCCGGCAGCTGGTGCACCTCATGACGACTCTGCGTGCAGCCGAAGTCCAACCCATGATGGCCCCGCGTCCAGCCGAAGCTCCACTATTAACGTACGCGGAAGCACTACGTACTCCTGCACCGGCTGTTGGCTATACGCCCCATTCGTCCACCCTGCAGACGGCACCGTCGTTCTACTCGGGACCACCGCAGTACGGCAACCCACCCCTTACACGGAAATCCAGTGTATGGCGTGCTCCCGACATCTGGCCTCTATGTTGTCACTGTGGTGAACCAGGTCACATCTACTGTGAGCGCGCCTACAGGCACATGGGTCTTCCTGGCTTTCGTCCGGATGCTTGTCGACCCAGAGATGCTGAGCGGCCCCGTGCTATCGCCGAATACTTGGCAAGCCAACGATCCTCAACCCTTCCGCGTCGCCTATCCCTCTCACCATCTCCACGGCGTTCCACGTCACCTGGCCAACAATCGACCTTTGCGGACGCCCTTGCAGGAAGATCGCCTAGATCCACAAGCCCGTGCCGGGAAAACTAAGAACAGCTACCTCTGGGGGTGAGGCCGCTGTTGATCAACCGTTACAAGACCCTCCCCCGATTTGCCTGCCGACATCCGACGACATTCTTTCACCGACGTGTGCCATCGACGACAAACGGGTCTCTGCTTGTTTCTCTGTCCTTGTCGACAACCACCCGCTGACCACTCTGGTAGATACGGGTGCCGATTATTCTGTTATAAGCGCTGACCTCGCTGCACAGCTAAGAAAGGTAACGACACCTTGGGGACATGGAACCAACCTCCGGACTGCGGGAGGTCACCTATTGACACCGCTAGGAATGTGCACTGCCCGCCTCCGAATTGGTGAGTCGACGTACATTGTTTCCTTCGTTGTATTGCACGAATGCTCCCAAAACCTGATTTTCGGAATGGATTTTCTCCGCGAGCATGGAGCCATTATTAACCTTCGCGACCTGCTCATAACGTTATCTAACGACCATACAGCCCTACGAAAGGATGCAATTGCACCGACCACAACACTTCGAATTGCTGACGACACCATCGCACTGCCGCCGCGAGCCAGTATGTTGGTAACTGTGGAGAGCAACTGTGGCAACAAGAGTAGTGGCATCGCGGAAACTAACCTCTCGGTGCTCTTGGCTCGGCAGATTTGTGTCGCGCGTGCTATCGTCAAACTAAAACATCGGAGGACTCAGCTTCTGATCACGAATTTCTGCGGCCAGTACCAACACTTGGCAAAGCGAACAGCGATCGCGAACTTTGAAGCCATTGATGACGAAGAATGTTCCACTATCGCTCCGATTGCCAATGCTGCCGAAGGTAACACTGCGTTTGCCAGTACAGTTGACGTGAATTGCCAGCTATCCTGTGCGCAGCAACAACAGATACGCATGATTTTACGTACGTATAGTGATTGCTTTGCGTCCACCTCCAAAATCAAGCAGACCCCAACCGTGAAGCACCGCATTATAACGGACCCTACCGAACGGCCTGTACGACAGCACGCCTACCGCGTGTCACCAAAAAGAACAAGAGGCAATACGTTTTCAAGTGAAACAGATGCTCGACGATGACGTGATCCAATCCTCTAACAGTCCATGGGCGTCACCCGTCGTACTTGTTAAAAAGAAAGACGACACTCTTCGATTTTGCGTCGATTACCGGAAGCTCAACAAAAAGACGAAGAGAGACGTCTACCCTCTCATACACATAGATGATTCACTGGGTCGACTTCGACATGCCCGATATTTTTCCTCAATGGATTTACGCAGCGGCTACTGACAGATCGAGGTCGATGAACGTGACAGGGAAGAAACAGCATTTATAACTCCCGATGGCCTTTACGAATTCAAAGTGTTACCATTTGGATTGTGCTCTGCACCAGCAACGTTCCAAAGGTTGATGGACACAGTCCTGTGTGGTCTGAAGTGGGAATCCTGCCTCGTGTATTTAGACGACGGCGCTGTTTTTTCCAAAAGATTTGAGCAACATTTACAACGACTTCAGTCCGTCTTCGTCGCTATTCGATCCGCAGGCCTATCGCTAAAACCGGAGAAGTGTCATTTCGGCTACGAAGAACTAAAGTTCCTCGGCCACCTTATCAGTCACGACGGCATTAGACCATGGCTGTTTCTGCATTTCCTCCACCTTCGAACAAACGGGATTTGCGCTGGTTTTTGGGTCTCTGCGCCTACTACAGGCGCATTGTCCAGAGCTTTGCAACATCGCTGAACCCCTTACCCGTTTAACGAAGGAGGATACTCCTTTTTTGTGGGGTCCAGAGCAGAGAGCCGCTTTTTCCCAGCTTCAGCAGTGCCTTCAGAGTGAACCCTTACTAGGGCACTTTGATGAAGATGCCGCCGCCGAACTTCACAACTGACGCAAGCAACATCGGTCTTGGTGCAGTGCTCGTCCAGTGACAAGACGGCGCTGAACGTCCCATCGCTTATGCTAGCTGCATTTTTTCATCTGCGGAAACTAACTACTCGACTCGGAGAAGGAATGTCTTGCTGTTATTTGGGCGATAACAAAGTTCCAACCGTATCTGTATGGCCGTCCATTCAGAGTAGTTACGCACCAACATGCTCTCTGTTGGCTGGCCAATCTCAAGGACCCTTCAGGGCGCCTCGCGAGGTGGAGCTTACGCCTTCAAAAATTTAAGGTTACAGTCGTGTACAAGTCGGGCCGCAGGCACACTGATGTCGATTGCCTTTCGCGAGCACCCCTCGCGACGACATCGAGGGACGATGATACCAATGGCCATTTTATTTGTGCAGTCAGTGAATCTGACTTGGCCCAACAGCAGTGGAATGGTTCAGAGATCCAACAACTTATCAAATACCTTCAAGGTCGCAGCTCGAGTCCACCATCGGCATTCGCACGTTCAGGGTCATTTTGTCTCCGCAACGACATCGTCTACAAAAAAACCTTCGAACCTTATGCAACTGAGTACCTCCTCGTCGTTCCACCAGGGCTACGTGCTCACATTTTATCTGCCTGCCACGACGAGCCTTCCTCCAGCCACCTAGGATTTGCACGTACCCTTGCCCGGTGTGATGGTTAAGGACGTTCGTCACTGTGTTTGTTGATAGCGGACGAAAAAGGATTAACATCAACAATGGATGCGAACAAAAGAAGCGTTATATTATACACTAGAGAACGAAGTGGCAGGTGAAAATAAAACTATATGTCCAACCCTACACGCCACGCGTCACGCAACATGTACGAGAGTCAGACCTCTAGCATGCGGAGAGCTCGCGGCTACGCTTACTCTGAGTCCAGCGCGTAGAGTTCTCAGTTCGCAAGAGAAAAGCGCTGCCTCACAGTTTGGGTCCCCGTCGTCCCGACATGATGCGATCGTCGACGTGCGCGAGGGCAAAGGTGGCACGGCTGGAGCGGCTGGAACGGCTTACGGCACACGGATGCGCTACCGTGTGCAGCGCCGTTTAGTCAGACGTCGCGGCCAGCAGTCAGGGTCGCAACTCCTGAGGTTCAGGGTCAGGCCCCGGCTCACGAGGACCACGCCCGGTAGGCCTCGCCACGAACCTGCTCCCGGCCACTGCACCCAGGCAGGAGCCGTTCAGCAGGCCCCGTCCTTGCACCTTGTACCGGCCGGCGGACTCGACCCCGAGCGAACACGCCGGAGCTCGACCTGGCCGACACGTACGGGTCCCACGTCCGGCTCAGGAACACTCCCAGGAACTCGTCCTCTCGAGCGGCGCACTATTCGTCTGCCTTCGTGGCCTCCACGCTCGAGCTCGTTTTCGCACGCTCCTTCTGCTTCTCCTCTTCTTTTTCCTTTCTTGTTATCGCCTTCGTGCCACCTGCCCTCCGCTCGTCTTCTTCAGTTTCGGTTTGGCGTCCCTCGGCGCTTTTAAGTCCTTTTAGCCACAAATCGTACCTAAGCACAGCACTTTTGTGTCCTTTCCTTAAATATCCCCCTGCTCAAGAAAGTTGTTTAGGGGGAAAACAACTTTTCACAAGCGCGCGAGGTGGAGTACCCAAAAGCGAAAACATAGCAAAAAAAAACATTTACAGAAGTTCATTCCGTTAGAGAAAGGGTGAATTGACATGAAAAGAAATTGTGCCACCACTAAACGCTAACCAGCGGAGCAGTCAAATGCGGCTGAGGTAGTCGGCACCTACGTTGTCGGAGCCCTTAATGTACTCAACCACAAAGTCATACTCAGTAAGCAATAGGCTCCAGCGGAGTACTCGACTGTTGATGTGTTTTGTGGAATTTATGTAAGCAAGAGGCTGGTGGTCAGTTTGCAGCACGAATCGGTTTCCGAAGAGGTACACATGAAACTTTTGGATAGCCCACACAAGAGCCAGCGCCTCTCTTTCGATTGTTGAGTACCGTGACTCCCGTTCGAGCAGTTTACGGCTTGCGTAGGCTACTGGATGCAACATGCCGTCGTGACGCTGCATTAAAACGGCCCCAATGCTGGATGAAGATGCATCCGTGCGCAATATGAATGGCTCTTGTAAGTCCGGTGATCGCAGTACCGGACCAGATGATAGTATACGCTGTAGTGTTACAAACCCTTGTTCATGGCATTCTTCCCAGATGACCTTATTTGGACCTCGCTTCCTAGTGAGTTCCGTTAGAGGTGATACTACAGCGGAGTAATTGGGCACGAAATCCCGATAATAACCGGTTAAACCTAGAAAGGAGCGAACTTCTTTCTTCGTGTTCGGTCTCTTTGCGGCCTGAATCTTCTCCAATGTCTCAATCTGGGGTCGGAGAAGATTGTTCCCGAGAATGTGTCCCAAGAATTTCACTTCGGCAAAAGCCACCTCACTTTTCGATGGCTTTATTGTGAGATGAGCTGCCCTGACACGTTGCAGAAACTTGGTGAGAGTTGTTATGTGCTCGTCCGAAGTTTGTGTGGCTATGAGCACATCGTCAAAATAGTGATAGATGTTCGGTATTCCATCTACCACTCGTCTCATTAGTCGGGTGAACACAGCAGGCGCTGTTTTGATGCCGAACGGCATGAATCTGAATTGGTAAAAACCAGAAGAGGACTGAAAAGCGGTGAGGACCTTCGATGCTTCGTGCATCGGCACCTGCCAGTACCCTTTAGTGAAGTCCAACTTCGAAAAGTAGCGGCTCTGACCTAGTTTGGCAAATATCATGTCCACTCGAGGTATCGGTTCGTTGTCTGTAACGACGACTCGATTCAGCTGTCTGAAATCAATGCAAAGTCGGGTGTTCCCGTCTTTCTTCTTGACCACGACGATGGGAGCTTGATACGGGGACTCCGAGGGCTCAATGATACCTTGGGATAGCATGTCCTGTAGTTCTTTTTCTACAGTTTCTTGGATGGCGAATGGTATGGGGTATGGGCGTACCTTTACCGGTGTTTCAGTGGTAAGGCGTAACTTGCACTCGAAGAGGTCCGTCTTCCCTGACACGTCAGAAAATACATCATGGAACTCTCTCAGGAGTTCATTAATTTGGTCTGTCTGCTGGCTGTTCAAGTTAGGCGCTACTAACACATTTTTATATGTTTCCCTTTGGTGCAGGGCAACAAAGGGAATTTCTCGCTCGTCAACAGTGTCTGACTGCACAGAAACGGCAGCTTGTTGTGCTTCACTTTCGGGCTCCCTTTCGTGGTATTTCTTGAGAAGGTTAATGTGAAAAAGACTTCTCCGAGTTCCGAGATCTATCTCGTAGTCATAGTCACTGCGTTTTTCAAGCACTGTGAAGGGTCCCTTCCATGTCAAGATCAATTTATTCTTATCTGATGGTAGCAACAGCAATACTTTGTCGCCGGGTGATAGGTGTCGAACTCTTGCTTTCCTATCGTAATATTTCTTCTGTGTCATTTTCGCCTTCAGGAGTTCTTCGTGCGCTACCTTGCAGGTGTCTTGCAGTCCCTCCCGAAGATCTATAACATACTCGTATGTTGTTTTCGTTTCAGGATCGATGTTGGCCCCTGTCCACAGTTCCTTAAGGATCGACATTGGCCCGCGTACAAATCTGCCGTAGAGGAGATCGAACGGCGCGAATCCAAGGCTCGTCTGGGGAACTTCACGGTATGCAAAGAGCAGGGGAGCCAAGTATCTGTCCCAATGTTGCGGCCGTTCTTGACACATGCGGTGAACCATTTGTTTGAGAGTGCCATTAAATCTCTCCACAAGTCCGTTGGCCATGGGGTGATAAGGCGTTGTGGGTAGCTGACGAAATGAAAGTAGCCGAGCGAGTTCTTGCATGAGACTCGAGGTGAACGACTTTCCACGGTCGCTCACTATCTCACGGGGCACTCCAACGCGGAAGAACATCTCTACTAGTGCTTCCGCTATGAGCTCTGTCTCGATGCTCGGTAGTGCCACCGCATCCGGGTAACGCGTAGCGAAGTCTACCATCGTTAAGACATACTTGTTGCCCTTGGATGACGTTGGTGACGGCGGGCCAATAATATCGATGGCGACCCGCTGAAAAGGTGTGTCTATGATAGGCATATTTCCCAATGGAACTCGTCCGACGAGGTGTTTAGGCACGGTCCTCTGACATACGTCGCACGACTTCACGAACCGTATCACATCAGCCCGTACACCCGGCCAATAAAACTCTGTAAGGACACGGTCTGTTGTCCTTCTTTGCCCTTGGTGACCAGACAGAAGGCCTTCATGAGCCATCTTCATTACGGTGTTCCGAAGATCCTTGGGTACCACAAGTTGCTCCAAGTCTCGCCTTTCTGCCGTGCGGTGGCGCCGGAAAAGAATGTCGCGTACCAGCACAAACTCAGTGACTGCTGGCTTCTTAGATATCTTTCCCAATGCGGTGAAGCAGGTTTCCAGCGTGGGATCTGCGTGCTGGAAATTCTTTAGCGCTTCCCGGCTGATATCTAGGGGTTGGATCCGAGGAACAATCAGTTCACTGGGCTTTTTCCTTTCTTTTCCTGCAGCTGCCGACATGTCATCTTGTCGTCTTCTATCTGATGAGGTTGCATCTTCAGGTTCTTCTTCAGTGCATACTGGATCACGGTGAATCTGTGTTAGTTTTGGACGTCCTGCTGGCTGCTTCGGGGCTGGTCGGGCAGCTGACAGTACACCCGCAATGTTGCCAAGCACGACTTCATACAATGGATTCTCCATACAAACAGCAAGCACCTGACCTCTGAAAAACGGAGAATCTATGTACACCTCTGCTTCTGGTAAGACTTTTGCAGATAGGTCCAATAAGCGAATGGTACGGGTGTTTCCAGTCAAGTTGCAGTCAGGAACTAGCGATCGTTTCACCACTACTGTATTGCAACCGGTATCCCGCAATACGGTAACCCGCTTCCCTTCGAGATAGCCCTTTACAGTTGGCATTTGTTTTGACCCGTTGTCGCAAGTTGCGTTGCTTTGGGTCCCATCACACATGTCATGACAATGTTTCTCATCCTGATTGTCAGGTGCATCTTCCATTGATTTCTCATGCTGCGCTTTCTGGTACCCCAAGACGGAACATGATGCCTCTCTACGTTTTCCCGAGTTTGAGGGACAACTATCGGATCTGTGCCCTGACTTCTTACAGATCCAGCACGACGTCGACTTGGGCGCTCGAGACTTTGTCCAGCAATCGGAAGCTCGATACACGGCTTGTTGCACAGAAAACAAAGCGGTTTTCCTTTGCTTTCGCTGACAGTGTCAACTTTAGCTGTAGCCATCGGTTTCCCTTTTTCGTCTTTTCCTCTAGCGAGATTCACAATTCCCTGAGCTTCCAAATATTGATCAGCCGTTGTTGCCAACGTGTCCAGGTTATGACATCCTCGCTCCTTCAAGAAGACAGCCAACTTCTCGTCGCACCGCCTGAGGAATTGCTCGGACACCATCTTGTCTCGCAGTGCATCATATGTTTTGGGAGTCTTCGCCAGCTCCTGCCAATGGTCGAAGTATCCACAGAGACGTCCCGCGAACTGTCGACCTGTCTCAGTATTCTCGGGCGGGGCTTCCCTAAACTTCGTGCGGTATCCCTCCTCTGTATAACGGAACCGCTGGAGGAGCGTCTGCTTGAGCTTTGCGTAGTCCGTAGAGTCTTCTGCAGACATCCGTCCTACCACGGTCAAGGCTTCTCCCGTTAGACACAAGCTCAGTGACAGGGCCCACTTGTCGGTTGGCCAGCCTTGGCTCATGGCAACCCTCTCAAATCTCTGGATGTACGCATCCAGTTCGTCCCTACTCTCATTGTAGGGTGGAATCATTTTGTGTGGGCTGCGAAAACTCTGACCACCACCCATACTATCGTCCGCAGAACTCGTGCTCGGCCGCTGCGCTTCTGCGACACGACGTCGCTCCTCGAGCAGGAGCCTTTCAGTCTCCATGCGAGCTATTTCACGCTCATGCTCCACCTGTGCTGCTAGCCGTGCCTCCTCTCGATCTTTCGCTCTCTGGTCCCTCATTTCTTTTTCCTCCGTGCTCACCCAGGCCAGCAAAGCCTCACCACTCAGTCCCATCTCCTTCTCTAGCTCAACTAGCTTTCTCTTGTCGTCCATCCTCGTCCGCCACACACACACAACGTGAGGCTCTCAGATGTACGGCGAGAGCTTAGTCCTGTCTCGCGGACGCCAGAAATTGTGATGGTTAAGGACGTTCGTCACTGTGTTTGTTGATAGCGGACGAAAAAGGATTAACATCAACAATGGATGCGAACAAAAGAAGCGTTATATTATACACTAGAGAACAAAGTGGCAGGTGAAAATAAAACTATATGTCCAACCCTACACGCCACGTGTCACGCAACATGTACGAGAGTCAGACCTCTAGCATGCGGAGAGCTCGCGGCTACGCTTACTCCGAGTCCAGCGCGTAGAGTTCTCAGTTCGCAAGAGAAAAACGCTCCCTCACAGTTTGGGTCCCCGTCGTCCCGACATGATGCGATCGTCGACGTGCGCGAGGGCAAAGGTGGCACGGCTGGAGCGGCTGGAACGGCTTACGGCACACGGATGCGCTACCGTGTGCAGCGCCGTTTAGTCAGACGTCGCGGCCAGCAGTCAGGGTCGCAACTCCTGAGGTTCAGGGTCAGGCCCCGGCTCACGAGGACCACGCCCGGTAGGCCTCGCCACGAACCTGCTCCCGGCCACTGCACCCAGTTAGGAGCCGTTCAGCAGGCCCCGTCCTTGCACCTTGTACCGGCCGGCGGACTCGACCCCGAGCGAACACGCCGGAGCTCGACCTGGCCGACACGTACGGGTCCCACGTCCGGCTCAGGAACGCTCCCAGGAACTCGTCCTCTTGAGCGGCGCACTGCTTCGTCTGCCTTCGTGGCCTCCACGCTCGAGCTCGTTTTCGCACGCTCCTTCTGCTTCTCCTCTTCTTTTTCCTTTCTTGTTATCGCC
This sequence comes from Rhipicephalus microplus, assembly GCF_043290135.1. Lineage (NCBI taxonomy): Eukaryota > Metazoa > Arthropoda > Arachnida > Ixodida > Ixodidae > Rhipicephalus > Rhipicephalus microplus. Next base: position 415,109,562 of record NC_134710.1, on the reverse strand, counting down.
TTCGTGCCACCTGCCCTCCGCTCGTCTTCTTCAGTTTCGGTTTGGCGTCCCTCGGCGCTTTTAAGTCCTTTTAGCCACAAATCGTACCTAAGCACAGCACTTTTGTGTCCTTTCCTTACACCCGGATTCGGACTCGCTACTACTGGCCAAAGCTCACCGAGGATGTCAAGCATTACGTTAAAACATGCAATCATTGTCAGCGCCGTAAAGCCCCACCTGTGCGCCCTGCTGGTTTATTGCAGCCTGTTGCACCCCGGTCAAAACCGTTTGAACGAATCGGCATGGACTTGCTTGGGCCCTTCCCGAAGTCGCATGATGGCAACCGCTGGATCGTAGTCGCTGCTGACTATTTAACGAGGTACTGCGAAACGAAAGCCCTACAACGAGGCACCTCCAATGAGGTTGCGTATTTTTTCATCACCAACACCGTCCTCCGCCATGAAGCGCCAACAGTTCTTATCACTGACCATGGAACAGCCTTTACAGCCCAATTGATGCAAGACGTCACGAGACTTAGTGGAACAGCTCATCGCAAAACAACCACATACCATCCACAAACCAACGGTCTGACGGAGAGATTAAACAAAACGCTCGCTGACATGCTATCTGTGTACGTCGACCGTGATCACTAAAACTGGGATGCAATTTCCCATACGTAACGTTTGCTTACAACACTGCGGTTCAAGAGACTACGGGTTTCACTCCCTTCCGGTTGCTTCACGGCCGAGAAGCAATTACGATGCTTGATGACATGCTGTTGCCTGACACGACCGTTATTACTACTGATGCGAACGACTTTATGCGGCTCACTGACGCGGCCCGCCAGTTTGCACTCGAGCGGATCCGAAAACAACAACGAATTGACTCGCAGAGGTACAACTCCCGTCATCGCCATGTTATTTACCAACCCGGTGATCTGGTCTGGCTGTGGATCCCCGTTCGCCAAAGGGGCCGCTCGTAAAAGTTACTTCACCGCTACTTTGGTCCCTATAGAGTTACGGCGCCTCAAAGATGTCAAAACGAAATTCTGCTTGAAGACACAGCTCAGCGATCTCGACGTTCCCAGCAGGCCGACATTGTTCATGTGTCACGGATGAAGCCACACTACCCTCGAGCCACCTGACACTGCTTCATCATGCGTCTTTGTGCGTGTACGCGATTACTTTAACTTTTAATCGGCATTGGTCATCAGGGTGGTACTTTTTTTTCGAATAGGGGGGGGGGTAATGCCACAGGCATAGAACGAGGTTTAGCCATGCCAATGCGAGTATGTGCCATGGTGTGAAAGAAGAAGAGGACGGTTGTTGTGCTCGTGCTCTAACGTTCGGTTCGGCTCGACGTCCAGTGCTGCTCTCGTGAACAGACGTTGTGGTCGTTCTGTAATCACGTGACAATATACGTGTGTTTGAGTCTGTCTTTGCATGTGCGCACCACTAAAACGTTGTGTACAAATTAAAAAGAATCGCTGCATGCCAGCTAACTAACAGACTCAAGAACGAAACCTTCCCTACGTCTCTTGTTTCTTATATTTAAACTATAAGTGTCCTATGGTCGAGCTCAGTCTGGTGTGCGGGGTGACCAACCTTTTTGCACATGCGCGTGTCCTTCCCCTTGCTATCCTTTCATACGCTATTCCCTCTCTCGCCTCCTAATGCCGACGCAGGCAGCGTTTCCACCCACACTGCACATATAAAGCCCCTAAATCTTCGTAAAGTAGCGTACATTGTTATTCACCCGCCTCCTCTCTTTCCCCCTCCTTCAATCTCTCCGAGGCCGGTGCCGCGTCGCTATTCGCCAGATGCCGTCACGTGGGACTTGTCGCAGTGTTCGTTTGTTTACAAACACTCGCGACTACCATCTTTGCTCTGTAGGCGCAAATTCCTTGGTGCACAGCACATCTGTTTTGACGGATACGAACTTCTTCCAAGCGCACTGTGCTGTGAAATACTTTTCATTCAAGAATGTGATCACTGTGCGTCGCCGTCAGTGGTTGTTGCGCCTTCTGATGCCAGAACAAGTCTAGTGACAGCCGAAGCTCTTTATGATACCGCCCGTTAAGTACAACGAGTTGCGACAGAAAACATAGTTACATAGAATCGAAATTGAGAACTTCAAGCCGACACTTTTGAATCCGCTTTGCGAAGTAAGTTGCGCATGTCTCATTATGGCTCGGTATGATTCAATGTTCGCTCAAATAAATGCCTGCTGTAACGCCATAGGCAAGTCGCATTATGTGCAGGACGGCGCGATCTCTCACTCAGGTTTTATTACAGCTTCTGTGGGGGCTCCTTTTTTTTCTCAACAATACATCGTCACGTGTCTATGCGCCGACTGGTTCGAGTTCACAGAACTGGTTTGTGCGCTAAGAATGCACATGAAAAGACGCTCGAAATAGTGATTTTGAAACTTCAGAGATTTGGCGTTGCTGTTTTGAATAAAGAAAACTAGAGTGCAGCAACTCAAGATTGGTACTCTCCATTGGATTTTCTTGCATGTTCGTATATTTCCGAGCAAATTGCTCTCTGAGGCTCTTTACGGTGACCGATCAGCCGGGGGACTTGCGATGCAAGGGCAGCTATGCAAGGCGTGCAGGCCTTACGAGTCATTGCGTGCGCGCATCGTTTAGAAACCACATCTATACGCGCAATTTCGCGTGATAGTGTATTAGCTATTTCGTGTGATGGTTTATACCCACAAGTGGAGGTCTCGCGAAGTACTCGTGTATGTTGGCACGCTAGTTCATTCATTCGTACGTGAAATACGTCCACAAGGTGCACTTCTAAAATGTGATTGGTGCGTCTAACCACTTCACGAAACCACAGCTGTTCGCGTGTATACGCTGTGCGCCTTCTGACATTATTAAGGCATTAGATGCCTCACCAAACGCTAAAATTGACCATCAGCGACATCGCCGTCCCGCGTCGACAGTGGCAGTGCGTGTTGCTGCTTTCACTGCATGACAGTCACTGTGATTGCTCTCTGCACATATTGTGTACGCTGTATACGGCGAACCTTCCTCCAATCACGCGCTTAGTAAGGAAAGACAGTCGCACGTTTTTATCGGACGGCCTGCAAACAGAAAGGCAAGCCATAGCAGCCACACATGAACGTTTGAGCACTGCAATTTACAGTGTAAAACGTATTCAGAGACGCCCTAAACAATGGGCCAAGAAAAAAAGGGGGTTGTCGCTAGCGATCGCATGTTTACGTTTAAAAACTTACATACTAAGGGGTGATGCGCAAAAAGTTAACATTTGGTCACTGGGACGCCGAGTTACTCAATCAAGGCGTGATTACACGTACGCGCTGCGTGTGCGTTTGATCTATCATGGACCAACGTTATGCTTGTGAGGTAATTTCAGGTTGAGTTAGACGGCTCGCACGAACGCTCTCAGCGCGCCATCTGCCGAGCAAGCGCTCTGATCGCAAAAAGACGTCTAATGCAAGTGGCACCACAGAACACCTACCAGTTTAGAAAACGAAAACTGTACCTTTGGGCTGTGGTATCAAAATAACATGCAAATACGCAGCGGCGGCGTACTGAACTGCAATACCGTGAGGCGAGATGGCGCCAGTAGTATTATTATCAGCATCAATAAACAGACGCATTTTTTTTTTTGCAGGTGGAGGAGGCCGTGGCTGGTTCGCGCTGCTCGCTTCCTCTGGTTATTTTTCGTTGCCCAATCGCCTTTCTCGTCTGCAATTATCGCGAGGAGACCGAGCTGGCCTCGACTAGCAAAAACAACGTCAATCAAGTAAGGTTTGAATCGTTAATTGCGTGTGTCCAAATCGGTACAACCAATGTATACGGTCGGGTGCGAACAAAGCAAGTCACTGATACATATCAAAAGCTTTCAACTCATGTGTAAAGACTCTTGAAAGCTAACAAGCATACGGATATAACTGAACATCTAAATCACTGAATGAACGTTGCTGTCTTTGTGTTGTAGCGCTCGAGTTTAATAGCGTGGTTTCAGGACAAGGGTCCGATTCTGCCGTCAGATGCGGCGCTTGCCCCGTAGTGTTGATCTGGAAGTGAATGCATGATGTGGAATCGGGAAGAAAACTTGTACATTGCCGATAGATAGCTCGCTCAGTTAGAGGAATGTCGTTTTGCTAAATTTGTTAAATAAGCAATTGCGGATGCGTGCATTTCTGAATCTTTCTCGCTCTGCAATGCTACATTGAGTACTTCACAATTATGCAATGTCGCGTTGTGTCGAGAGAATAGGCACTAGTTTTAGTACTCAGCCGTGAGCTTATATCATAGATATTATGTATTTAGTGGATGGGCCTAAAATATTTCAGGCTTGCTACATTTATTGTGAGAGTTAAGTTACACAGTTACCACAGCTAGAATTTTTCGTTGCAGGTAATGACCAGTAGTATGCAGCGAACATGTATGCTAAAGGGACACTTATGAGGTGTGTTCTTACAGATCGAAAAGGCCCAATTCTAAGAAAATAAGCTTCTGGTATTCACTGTACAGTTTTGTTGTCTGTACATCTTTGTTGGTACTCTTACATAACACTATCTGCTCATCCCTGTGCACAATCTCTTTTTTTGCATAGACATATCCATAGAACTTGAGTACTCTCTTGCAAGCAAGCACTCCTGAAATCAATTGGTGGTACATCATGTGAATCTGTCCAAATACTGGATCAATAAAGGTCACAATTATTACATACTTGTTATTGTGTTTACTTTTTCAGTATACTTGTGCTTGAAAATGAAGTTGTTTTCTCCCTGCTACTTTTAGAGGTTAGGACTTGAAATACGTACTATCTTACAGTGTGGCCGTAGATAAGTGAAGATCATGTATGTTTCAACTATCTGTGCGATTTTCAAGATTTTTTCTCATAACCGTAGTGCACAGAATTTAACTTCATAGTGGTAGACACTATAGTTTTTACAACTTAATTTAAACAGAAGGAATTGTGTACAAAGAAATCTGGAACGTTTTTCTGGCAAAAAAACAGTACCACATGCAATGAACACAATCTTTCTCTTCATGACAGCAGTCACGTCTTTGAGGAAGCTGTGCTGCAACTGCTCACCACCTTTATGATTTATTATTTTAGGAGCCCATTGAACATATGTGCAAAGCTAAAGCAATTGAGTGCAGTCTTATTAGCTTTGGTGCATCTTTTTGTAAACTTGTATGAGCCAAACACAGGTAATTAAGACAAAACAGTTCTGGGTGTTGTTGGTAAACGGTCACAAGGCACGTCAGAAAGCCTGTTAATACCCATCACTGTCGGTGTGTTCATTATGTAGTGCAGTTAATAATTTCCAACGATTCACATGCCAACTATGAAGTGATCATGAGACGTACAGTAGTGGGCAAATTTAGATTGATTGTGGCTTCCAGGAGTTCAAACAAATGACATTGTAGCCTCACAGAAGACAAGACTGCTTGTCGGAACATTTGCTTTGACCCCTTATGTTAACATATTTTTCATATTTTCAAGCTTCCATCTTTTAAGGGTCAGTTTAGTTCCCCTGCATCAATCTGAACTGGTTCACAGCTGTGCACGAGAAGTTCAGAACTTGTGCGGCAGGAGTTCAGCGGTGCGGCACCGCAAGTGAATGACAAGGTGCCGACAAGGTGGAATGCTTATTTTCGTTCGCTTAATTAAATGAGGTACAAAAATCTTGGCAAAACATGCCGCATTTATAGGGGTCGGTACAGCACCTACGTCTAATCATATGTTGTTTGCTAAGCTGTGTGAGCGGCTGCACCAAACCAGCGCCGTCAGAGCAGAAGGTACAGGAAAGTCATGAAATAGTTTTTGTGCTGTACCTCTCCTGAGCTTTTTGAAATGAATGGCAAGATTTAGAAGATGCCATTGCTGCGCCACTGACACGAATAGCGAGGTGCAGCACTTTGTAAAATGAATCATGTGGTGCCGGCGAACCGTACGAACCCTTAAGCACACAAGCGTGTTAGCGTTTCACCCCCATCGAAATATGGCTACAGTGGCTGGGATCAAACAGTGTGTTGTTGAGCTCAGCAGCGCCACACAATCTAACTAATAGTGTTAAAGTTTCAACACTATTGAAGTGTAGATTCCGTGCCACGGTAGGTAGGCAATGCTTGTAGCCAATCTAAAGCACCTCTCTACGATATGCGCGGTAAAACATTCAAAAATACAGCATTACATGTGTGAGGTTAGACATGACCTGTTGTAGTGGAAATTAAGATGTTTCAACGTGCTTGCAGAGTGGCAATTCGGGGGTAGTCATCCTGTCATTGCATGGCAGTCTGGAAAAACAAGTAACATCATTCGATATCAATGCAAGAAATCAGTGCATGAAATGTTCCAAAGTAAACAAATAAACCCAGTTAATTAGTAAACGGCAGTATTATATATATATATATGTAGTGGTACCTCATAACACGTATATCAATCAGGGCTGCTTCTTCACAAGGCATGTCATGTACAGGTTCCTTGACCATTGTACACTTTTGCTTCCACGTCAGGTGAGCCAGGAGGCTGTGGCAGAAAAAGAAGTATTTCTCATTTATGTGACGCTTCCTTTGTCACACTATAGCAAAACCAGACCCATAGTTATGTGATGTTTCTCAAACGCAACTGCAGTAAACTATTAACTAGTAGGTTTTTTGCACTAATATATGGGCTAGCTAAGAAGACACAAGCAAGGCGACAGTGATTTATTTGCCTTCATTTAACGCAACGGCCTCGTTGGTGTTACCTGGTGATAGAATTTCAGAATTAACTATTGAGTCAGCGACTCGTTCCCACGTGAGGCCATGCACGCCGCAAGTAACGCACGTTTTTCCGGTTACAGATTGAGACGTTCAACAATTTAAAATTTTATTACTGCAATGCGCTGCCACCGTGTGACGCCTACTCAGTCATTGGAAAAAAAGAGCTACATATGTTGAAATGAACCAACTAGCCCCGCAAGCAACCATCCTTAAAAAACTGAAGTGGTTTCTACTCACCAGCCCGGGCTTGCAAAGGGTGTTCATCCGATGGAAGCTTCAACGGTCGCTTCTTTCCCCAAAAATCACTCGAATTCTCTTCGCGAAAGCATTTGAACGAGTCAGAGTAAACAGAATGAGAAATAATGTGTCGGTCAGCAGAGGCTCGAAATATTTACAGCGAAACGAAACAGTCCGAGACACATCCGAACGTAGCGCGAGCCGTTACCTGTCGTCGCAACCATTGGCCGACGCAAACTTTGAAATGAGGATACTGATGTCGATAGGCTGCTACTAACATCGAGTCAGCTGGAGTAAAAACTATTACTAAAAATTGATGACGCAGGATATGTTTAAGAGAAACTACTTGCTAGAAGAACGAAATGTTTTTTTTGCGTGTAGCAGTACGCAAACATGTAGCCTTTGATCATTTTAAAATAAAACTTGGCCCCGACGAAGGCGCCTCTACAAGAAAGTGCAATAGCGCGAGTAGTGAGAGAGGTTAGTAGATCCACTCTGGGTGTTTGAAGCAGAAACGCGCCTCCACGGAGGAAGGAAAAAGGTAAGGAGAGGGCATGCCCAGCCGGCGCAGGGCGTAAAAAGTGTAGCGGAAATGACATCATGGCGGCCATATTCACTACGCACAATGGCGGCGTTGTTATGGTTACGTGTTGCGCAGTGGAGCTGATCAAGCAGTGAGCGGCCGCGGCTGGCGGCGGAATGTGTGCCTCCCCAGGTCTCGTGCTGAGCCGTGGCGGACAATATCTGTGCTATGCGCTGCGTTATTGGTTACGCAGTGTTCTCCTGGCTGTTACATTACTCTTAGCAACGTTTACAAATCCCTTTGTCCACCACGGGGTTTCAAAAGTGCGTAGAACAAGTGCATATCCATGTGTCGTGCGGCGGATGACGCGGATGAAGCAGTTAGTGTTCAGCGAAATTGCGTTGGGCACCATTACGAAGCTGAATGACGACGAACGCCTTGCAGGTCAGTGACGGTTGAGCAGTGCTCCTGCTTGTGACAACGGACGACGCTGTTGAGCCCAGCAATACGCCGTGAGGACCATGTGCACATACATAGTTTCGTGTTGTGTGTGTACAGTAACAACTTGCATGTGCGTATTAAAACACCTTTTCTGTTCTGCTTGGTACACTCTCCACCAGCATTGCATGTAATCTCAACGCAACAGCAACCACGTTCAACTGTCACTAGCACCGTGCTCAGTCACCACAGTCGCAGAATGCTGACGCCGGTGATTTTCACGCGGAACACGGACACAGTGGCAGGACGCTGTGTCGGCCACGTGGCGGAATGCAACCGTAGAAGGCGCACGACCGATCGTGTTGTCTGTAGAGTTGCTGAATTAATGACGTGAAAGCACTCGCCGTTGTCAGTGCATCTAGCGCGCGTTCTCTCGTAGTTGCTTCGTTGTCGGCGAGCTGTTACTCCCTGTTATTACTCGGACGAAGCGATTTCGCTGAAGGTGTCCCGCTGGCTCAGAGTGATGAGCCCAGTTTCATTAGTTTCAGATCGTCACGACACACGCGCTGCACAGCCCACGTGCTTTCCGAGCCGGAGAGGGAGTCGCGCCTTCTGCTTCGCATTCATATGTAAACAAGAGAGGAGAATTTGCCTGGTCAATATGGCCGATTTCCAGCTTCATTGCGGCTTCACAACGAGTGACGTCAAGCCCCTCCTTACCTTTCCTTCCTCCGAGCGCGCCGCGGTTGATTTTTTTCACCCCCTACAGTTAAGCACTTGAACTTGAGAGTTTCCGGGGCCTGGTGGCGCCACGTACAAAAAAAAAGAGTGCAAAAGAGAGGAGAGCGAGGAGAAACGAGAGTGGAGGAGGAGAGTGTCGCTAATTTACGCAGCTGAGGGGCTTTATGCGCATACGCGTCCCCTCTCTTTGCTCTGTGCCGTCTACACCTCCAATGTGCATGCGCTTCTCCTCCTCTCTCATTTTCTTTGCTCACCCCTTTCTCGTCTCGCAACGCTGACGCAGGCAGCGTATGCTAGCGAATTTTTATTTAAAAGCCCATTGCACGTGCTGTACAGTTGTTCACTGGCCACCCCGTGTATATAGGCACTTGAACTTGCCCTACAAGGTATATATAGTGCCGGTGGCAGATATTTTCGGTGTGTTGTTGCGCAATAAAAATTCGCCAAATGTGCGTTAACTATAGCCAGACTGCTGGTCTCTGTGTCCAAATTGAGTCTTCGGTCTCTCGTTGCCCAATACCAGGGATTAACCACTTGTTCCAGTAAGAAACAATGGTCCATCACTGAATGCTTTTAGCCTCTCCAGGTTTCTCTCCTACGCAACGCGGCGATGAGCGCCAGCGCCAACGCCGCTGCTAGAGTGGACATTGGCGCCCACTGTTTCACAACTACACGTGGTTATTTTTAGCGGAAGATTGTGTAACTTTTATCTCGCAGCTACCGCCGGAGCAAAGCAGCCCAGTGCCCTACCATTCGTGATTCTTCACTTTACGTAGTTTCATTGAACGCCGATACAGATGGCACCATTTCGCATCTGATTCGGCGTCCCTCGCAGCTGAACGGCAGCCGCAATGTTCACGATTTGTCGTGTTGAACAGCCGCCTCCCATGGCCGGCGTGCACCAAATTAGGCAGATATTTTCATCTCAGTATCAGACCACTCGGCGACCGAAGCCTATGAGAACGCGGGAAAGGTGGTACGTCATGCCTCAAGTGGCGCACTGTCCCTACCACGGACGAAGAAGTAAGTGGTCACAGTGAACAGCTTCTTGGCCAATCCCCCAGAGTCGGTACGAGCCATGGATTAGAGGCTACAAACAAACAAACAAACAAACAAACAAACGAACAGCTTCTGTTTCGAGCTCTGTGAGTTTTCTAATTTTTTGGCAAGATTTGTCAATAATCAACGCAACGCGGAGGCACGTTCCTCTTAGAATGGGGGACCGAAACCCCATCCAGCAACCGGGACCGGGCCGACCACATCATTGTGCGTCTGACGCAAGTTCTCACCCCGGCCCAAGAGTGGTCCCCGTTGACAATTCTGATGACTCCTTCGTTGAAGATATGGCTTCGGACAACGACTACGTTGTCGTACCAAGCTGACGCCTCAAGAAGAAAATCAACCGACCATCGCCCACTGGCCTGCATGCTCAGACAACAAGTAGCGTGCGGTTGTACACCATTTCGTATGTGCCGACATCTAAGACAGGCATCTTGAACTCTCTGAATAAGCAGAGCCTGTCGGAGTACTTTGAGCTCATCGCCCCAGAGAAAGTCGTAGAAATACGCATAAATACTCCACAGAACATAACATGCTGCCCGTGGAGGTCACTACGAAGGCCTTATTGGACACGCTGAAAGTTATTGTTCAATTAGGAAACACACCGATTAGCGCATTCTCCGTGTACGACGAATAAACGGCAACAGGGGTTATATACGATGTGCATGAGGAAATAACAGACTCAAGTCTCGAGAAACTGCTGTCATCGTCGGCTCCCGTACTTGGTTTTCACCGCTTTGGATGGACGCGTTGTGGTAAAGTAGTGTTCTAGTCGAAGACGTTACCCACACATGTAAAAGTTGGGTACGTGAGGCACTCAGTACGTCCTTACGTACCAAAACCTCTGCAATACCATAAATGCATAAAATTTGGGAACGTCAGTGCAGTTTGCAAGGGTGCATTAACCTGGAAGCATTGCGGTGGCCTTCATGATAGTGATAACTGCAATGCAGCGGCCAAATGCCCAAACTGCTCAGGCGCCCACGACGCAACATCAAAGGAATGTTCGAAAATGAGGAATGAATAGAATGTCCTGAAGAAGATGCTTCGAGACCACTCCGCTCACAAAGAAGCTGCAAGTGCTGTACGATGCCGTAAACATCGTTCGCGAAACCGACGCAAACGAAGCAGCAGTGCTCATAGCTTATCGAATTCGACACGCAAAACTGTGCCCTCGCCACCTAGCCTGCTTTTGTCGGCGAGAGTGAAGTAATACAGATGCTCAAGTGCCAATACAGTCCACGCAAGTAGAAGGCAACCAGTCATTGGCTTTTACCAGGTCGGAGACTCAGTAGCCTTCACTACCGTCAAGAGCCGCCGTAGTTCCATCATCACATAGTGCGCCTACCCCCAATGAAGAAAACAAGAAGATGGGCAACGCAGATGTCAAGGCTATGCTTAAAAATTTGATTGGTTCGATGCGTAAGATCCTCAGCAGCCTAAACGCTTCCGCTGATAAGGCGGCTGTGCAGGTTTGAGGTTTTGGAGCCTCTTCTAGTGGTTCTTCAATAAGTAAATATGGCATTGATGTTTGAAGAACGTATGCGCCAGTCACTTGTTATGCAATGAAATGCTCGTGGTCTACGTGGCCGCCTGTCAGACTTCAGACAATGAGTTCTTAAATATCACTTTCCTGCTACCATAATATGTGAACCGATTATGGTTTCAACTTTTTGTATATCTGGATATATCCAGATTTGGTCTCACAGTGATCAAAGTACGAGCAAAGTCCTCGTTTGCATACGCCGTGATCTGAAGTTCTTAAGAAATGAAGTCACGCCGCATACCAGCAATGGTAACGTGAGCCTGTCTATAACACATAAAAAGCGGACATTCCTACTAATAGGATGATACATACACCAACGCACACAGATAGACTGCTTCTACGTGGGGACCATTCTTCAAGCAGCACACAGGCCACACATTGTGATTGGCATTTTAATGCACATCCTCCTCTGTGGAGTAGCTCTACAATGAATTATCGCGGAAGGAATTTGGGGAATTTTATATGCAACTATGGACTAAGCGTGCTCAACGACGGATTACCTACATTTATTCGTGACATGTCCTATAGCAGCTGCCTCGACCTCTGTTTTGTTTCCAGAAACCTGTTTTCAGCATGTTGGTGCACAGATTTAGACACCCGCGTCAGTGACCACCTCCAAACCTATGCTCAGTTCAGGTGGTTTCGCTACACACACACACGCTACATCCGTCAAACCGACTGTACACTGTTCAAGGCATCTGTTAAGTCCGGCTGTGAGCATACGATTGATCCAGTCGAGATAGAGAACATCATTGCTTCTTCACTGTGTGACACAACCGAACAGATTAACCTACCGATGCAGAGATAAGCAGTTGACTCCCAATACGAGGCCCTTCGTGCAATCCGTCACCGTGCAGAACGCCGATACAGACGAACTAAGTCGCCTTCAGACCTTTCCGCCTGTTGTCGAGCTCAACGACATGTTCTGCGACATCTTAACAAAATTGACAGGCAGCGTTGGAGAAAATTCTGTGGATCTATGGACCCTAGGCAACCTCTATCTAAGATCAGGCAGATGCTACGATGTTTGCTGACAACTCCGCAACAACGTCAACCATTTCAAGCTGTCGCTTTACATCAAGGACGGACAGAAGTTGAGACAGCGAGCGACTACTGTAGCCTCATCGCGGACACCCCTGATGGTCTTGCCACTTGTGCCTCTTACTACCATTGCGCCTGCATCGTCTGACGAACGCTTTGATGTGCATTTTACAATGCATGAGCTTGACGCTGCAATTTCTGCCGCCCTACGCTCATCGGCACCAGGACTTGACGGAATTACGTATGCTGCACTCAACCATCTTGGTACAGAAGCACGACATATCCTGGTATTTCATTATAACACCTAATGGGAGTCAGGAGAAGTGTCAGCTAATTGAAAATGCAGTCGCATTATTTCATTGCTTCAGCTGGGGAAGTGTCCTTATGCCTTTCCTCCTACAGACCAATCACATTAGCCAAATGCGTCGGGAAAGTAATGGAAAGAATAGCACTGTGAAGATTAGAGTAGCTTCTAGAGAGCAACAACTCCTTTCCTGCATTTATGAACGGTTTTAGAAGAGGCCCATCTACCATTGACGGTGTGGTAGACTTGATCACCAGCATTGAAGAGAAAAGAAGCCGACGCTGACTAGTGGTAGCGGTCTTCCTAGGCATTAAGGGTGCCTACGATAATGTGCTGAATTATGCGATCCTTGAAGCACTGGAATATTTCGACATCGGTGGATGACTGTATGCTTGGGTTTTTAGCTACCTTAGAGACCACACCATTCACATGACGACAAATAACGGAGACACCGATTGATATAAGGTTCATCGTGGTGTTCCCCAAGGAGGAGTTCTCAGCCCAATTTTATTCAAAGTCACAATGATCGGCCTAGCAGCAGAACTTCCCATCACGGTGAAGATCAGTGCATACGCTGACGACATATGCATAAGGGCATCCGGAACTACTCGTCAGCAATTGCGAGTTCCACTACAGCGTGCAGTTATGATCACATACAAATATCGACGATTTCGGGGGCTCACTCTTTCAATCAAGAAATGCGCAGTGCTTGCGTTCACGCGCAAGCATATGTCGCAATACCGGATATCTAATAATGGGACAGCGATACCTGCCGTAACGCACCACAAATTTTTTGGGGTCGTCGTACACAGAGACCTTTTGTGGACGAAACATGTCGCAGTACTTAAATCTAAATTTCAGAGCTTTGCTCTAGTTCTTCGTGACGTGGAAGGAGCAAGACGGTGCTCTCCAATATGACACCTAGTTCTGTGAAGACACTAGACAGTGTTCAAGCTCAATGCGGATGAGGATGCTTGGGTCTACCACGATGTACTTCAACAAATGGGACAATCGCAGAGGCTCGGCTTTGTCCTATCAGTGTACACATGCTCTGCAAGCCACGTAGAGTTCACCTTCGATTGCTGAGCTGACACAGACAGCGCCCACTATCAGTACTACTTGCCACTCACCCAGAGTGCAGTTTCTCAAGAGTAATATCGCGGCTTGAGAATAATATACCACCAAGGTTTTCCCCGTCAAATTTCCCTGCAGTGCCAGCATGGGTCCTGTCTCAACCACCTGTTTGTTTCATGATACATGGAAGTACGAATAAGTCGCTCGTTTCTTCTGTTGGCCTCAGAAATCTGACCAAATATCACATTTATACAACGTACGATGATTCTTTGCACGTGTACACCGACGGGTCCACCACACTGAACACCTCCGCCGTAGCCTTTGTCATCCCAGACATGGATATCGCTCGACGATTTAAAGTGTACCATAAAACCACATGAACTGCCGCAGAGCTTGTTGCTATCCGGGAGGCAATAAGATTCAGTTCCGGAGAGCGACCTCGAGCCTGGACAATTTTTTGTGTTGCCAAACCCGCTTAGCAAACCTATAATTGCATCATGAAGCAAGGTCCGCATTACAAATGGCAATAAAAATTGCAGAACTTAATCAGGTTGCTTCAACAAATGGCCGTCTTATCACTTTCCAGTGGGTTCCCACGTATTGCGGCGTAATGGGAAACGAAGAAGCAGACGCTGAAGCTAAAATTGTCTTAAGCAATGCCCCAGAAGGACGCATTGCGTTTTCACGAGCTGACATGAACGCGCTGCTTCGCTGCGTGATGCGCAGCTACACACTTCAGCACTGGACGAAACCGGAATGGCTACACCAGCGATCTTACAAATGGGACCCGGAAATTGGGTTCCGCGTGCCCCTTCATTTAAAACGGCAACTCACAAGTATGATGCACCACATTTATCTTGGTGTGGCATATACCAGACGTTATGCACATATAAACGGTCGCAGTGACACAGGTCCTAATTGTGAACACTGTGATGTGCCAGAAACATTTGAGCACATAACTTGTGTCAGCCTAGCATACGCACGTGAATGACTAACACTAATTTCTTCTACTGAACGATATCGCAGTAGGTCATTAACTGATGAGACCGTGTTGGGCCCTTGGCGAGGCACCAACACTGCAATTTCGGTCACAAGAGGGGTTATAACCTTTTTAGAAGCAACTGCACTATATGCGCGGCTTTAAAATTAGTCTGGGCTAAAAAGAATACTTAATACTCACCTCTCTATCTCACTATCGCCATCCATTAATCTTTCTTTTCCCCTTTCGCCTCCCCCAATGTAGCGTAGCAGGCTAGAGGAAGCTATGGCTCAGGATGACCTCTCTGCCTTTCTGTAAATTTCTCTCTCTTTCTCTCTCTCTCTTCCTATCACCACTACGATCGCCGTGGCTATAGCCGAGCTCATGGAGTCTAGCTTTGGAGCATTTGTCGTCATCAACACTTGCTGTGGTGTGTCGTACATCATGCACAATCGTACATCGAGTACAATTTTCTTCTGGTGCAAAATACTCCTTGATGCAGTAAAGTGACGTTTGAAGTGCGCCGCGCCGTTTGAGCAAGGCAGCGCCAGTTTCTAGCTAACAGGGAAGAAAGGGGAGGAGGAAGAAAAAGAAAGCCAGAGAGGCCAACAGGCGCGAATCCGGTTTGCTATGCTACGTTGTGGGGAAGAGATTAGGGGCTGAAAAGATAAAGAAATAGAAAAAAGAGAGCACACAAATTGTTCACGTGTGCTTAATTTGCACTGCTGCGTTTTATAAACCCTGTTTGAAAAACGCATTCTGTAACTGCCTTCTATGCTTGCACTAGTAGCTTTTTTTAACACTTGTGTCTAGTTACTTCAGTTCCTCATTTCACAGTATGCTGTAGTTTGCATTTATTTCTTTGCAATAGTTGTTTTTGTTGTTTTCTTACTGAACGATTACTAGCCAACTGTCAGTACTTTTTTACCGTTACTTTCACTCCATTATTTTTCCAGTTTTTGTTATATCTCCTATGTTATGCCCTAGTCAAGGGCCTTTGTGCGTACTTTCATACACAAATATAGCAGTTGACCAATGATTTCAGGTGTATCACGTTTCTGTGTAGACAGTTCAGTTTATTCGCCTATCGAAGGCTTGCAAGCGCTGAGCATAGAACATCAAAAACCTGTTGTACGGACTCTGCGTATGGTGATTTCAGCCTGCCGACGAACACGAGATGAGTGCGTAACAGTAATCGAAACAGTATGCTGGTGAACTGGGTATGCCGATCATGACCTAAATGTACCGGGCGCGGGGCGATAGCGCAATGATGAAACGCAATATAAATGACGATTATTGTTGTGGGACAAAAAGACACGCTTTTTATTCGCTCTTTTTTTAGAGTGTACTTACTCGCACACTTCACTGGGCTCGTAGTTTTTCCTACTGATTACGATTATATCCTATACGGCGACCGAGCTCAGCGTTTTTCGTTGTGGGCAGAAACCTGTGCAATCGCGAAACTCCGCACCGGCACGATTTTCGCGAGGCGCAGTGAACTTCACAGGCAGTGCTCAGGAATCTCTTCCTCTTGTGCAGGTTATTGTCGCATCATATCACAGTGCAGTGGTACCCAGATGACATTTTATAAGCGGGCGCAGCGTGAACAGGCAAGTTATCGCATTTCAAACTCCCAGAGCCCCTGCATGCCATGCTTGCGAGGCGGGCCTTGGCAAACAAATTGTGGCGTCTCTGGAAGCGAAGGTATACCACCAAGGGCACCTGGGTGCTACATAAGCGTGCCCTCGTCTATACGGTGAGTGACGGCAACGCCCATGCTGATGCTGGCGGAAAAATGCAGTCGATATTTTATATATAATTGCTATCTCAATAAAACAAGGGCGCTATGACGAGCTAGCGTGTGATCGCGAACGGCGTCGGCGGCAACCGCCATCCACCTTTCTAGGTTTACCTTTGGATGTCAGGACAGATCGTGGGCTGTTGCGGTGTGCTTGTCACTCGTGAAGGCGTAGTTTTATGATCTTTTTCTCACTGAACGAAGCCTGGCTGTGCAAAGCTGTTTCTTTTGCGCTTTTTTTGCGAACACGAAGTCTTTCGAGCACGCATGCCGGGGCACCGTATCTGGACGGAGACTGCTGCTGATTCCTAGTTCGTTCCGTTTGCGCTGAATCGTCACAGGAAGTTTCATGCCAAAAATATGACGCAGCACGTTGATTAAAAGTCAAATCGTAACATCTGTTTTACCGTTCATGCTTGGGTCGCGGACGCCACAAGCTTTCGCTCACACAAACTACATACACATACCACACGGAGCGATGTAATTAGTGTGGACTTTATACAAAACATGACAGTGGTGCGTCACGAAAAGCGATGAAAACAGTGTACATAGAGTGTCCATATAATTGTTATTGGTGGTCAAAATTTCCGGAGCCCTCCACTACGGCGTCTCTCATAATCATATCGTGGTTTTGGGACGTTAAACCCCACAAATAAATCAATCAAATCATTTAATTGTTATTGCAATCAAATTGGGCGTGCTCTGATTTATTAGGTGTGGCGACTTCCCAGTGCAAATTTACGCCATAAAGTGATTCAGAAGATAAACAATTATATTGGTTACTCTTTCACTAAAATGTGATTTAGCATCAAGCAAAGCATTTACGCCTCAATGTATAAATGCTAGACGAAACCCACAGAAGCCTGACTGTTGTCGGGTTGTTATTAAATCGACAATAACAAAGAAAATCAACTTCTCGATTTGCAAATTATGATTTCACAGTGACGAAATACCACACCTACTGCCAGACAACACTTGATAGTGCGAGAAAGCGCACAATACGAAAATGTGGGCGACGATGCAACGTTAAAATTTTCGTGCTAAATGTCTTCTATGGTCATACGTAGTTGCGTAGTTCATAGCTAGTAAAGATGATGTATACAATAGCACATTTGACAAAGTAGAATTATGCTTCATATCTAACAATTTTCGGTCCCAATTTTGGTTTGCGTTGACGCTATGGAAAGCTTGCGGCTTAAAGAAGCAAACATAGCTGGGTACACTTGGTACATCGGACATCGCGCAGTGCTAAACAACTCAAAAAGTTGGCTTTCTCTGCCAGTTTTTTTTTCTAACTTTTCCTCACAGGAGGGAATTGACGGCATCTATTTGGGAAGGTGAGCGATTAATTTGGCAGGCCCTATCGATACCGCATTTCTTTTTTGCCTACAATCCACCCCAAATATAACCCCCGTATACAGTAAACAATAAAAAATAAGAACGAAGAAATAAACATTTATGCACGTGTGTTGCTCCAAGCCACCTATTTTATTATTCCAAAGCAGTTCTTTAAACGAAATTGCGCGCCAAAATTTGCGCCAAAGATACTGAAAATTGTTCATAACTTTTATATCAAAACACATCAAACTCGTTGCCTTTTTAGCGAACTCAGTTTTGCGTGCTAAACTTCACATTCACTTTGAATGAACAAACAACGCTGGAACAGGACGCAGACGAGAAAAACAAACACGGCGCTGACTAACAACCGTGCTCTACAACGTTTGAACGTCAGTATATACAAGCAAATACAATCAGTAAACCTATCGAGGAATAAGTTTTTGCTGTAGCATGCTACTGAACACTTTCAAGAAATAATTCATTTCATTGTTTCGAAGCTTTCAGCTGTTTCTTCATTCAAAGTCAGTATGTACCAACCAGCCCAATTCAAGACGCTAATACGACTGTACATTGTCTACTGAGGGCATTGACGCTTACCTTAAAAGCTTTCAGAACAATTATTGAAGTAAAAGCAGCGCTGCAATGTTAAGGGCAGGAAAAAACGAGACAACACAGACAAAGCGCACCTAACAACAAAATTAATTGAAAGGAATATAACAATTTATGTAGGCTTGCAATCGAGGGAAGTCTTGCTCACCACTGGTTTATTTGTAATTGTAACCCAAATTTCACGGAACTGCTAATTTCGCGAAGAAAAAAGAAATTCCGAATTATCATTGAATCTTACAGTATGATGTCGGGTAATTTAGGCGCATGCGTTAGCTTTCACTTTATAGCAGTCATAGATGGACAAGTGTAATGTTTAGCGATTGATTGATTTGTGGGGTTTAACGTCCCGAAACCACCATATGATTATGAAAGACGCCATAGTGGAGGGCTCCGGAAATTTCGTCCACCCGGAGTACTTTAACGTGCACCCATATCTAAGCACACGGGCCTACATTTCCGCCTCCATTGGAAATGCAGCCGCCGCCACCGGGATTCGATCCGGCGACCTGCGTGTAAGCAGCCGAGTACCTTAGCCACTAGACCACCGCGGCGGGGCGGAATGTTCAGCGAAACATCCGCCTCCGTGGGTCAGTGCCTAGAGTGCTCGGCTGCGGCACCAAACATCGCGGGTCGATCCCGGTCATGGTAGTCGCACTTCAAAGGAGGCGAAACGGTAGAGGTTGCATGTGCTGTGCAATGTCAGTGCACGTTAACGAACACCAGATGGTGGAAACTTCCGGAGCCCTTCCTACGGCGTCTCACAAAATTATATCTTGATTTTGAGGCGTAAAACGCCACATAATGCTATGTGTAGCTAAACAAATAAAACTTCTTCGGAGCCCTGGTGCTGTTTTCCATACAGATACAAAATACAGAAAACGTAAATAATTAATTTGATAAATACACGTGTTTTACTGCATAGATAGTATATCCCTGTAGAATTTTGTGCAGTTTACCTTGAGTGCCTCCCTCTCTTTTTTCAGGGGCGGAGCTCCTTAGGGCGTGGGCTGTGCGTCCCCTGTAGCCTGTATGTAGCCACCTCTAGTTTAGTTCTTGCAGTGTTCACTAGATGGCGGTACCGTCCCCTGTATGTAGCCACCTCTAGTTTAGTTCTTGCAGTGTTCACTAGATGGCGGTACCGTCTCCTGTATGTAGCCACCTCTCGTTTAGTTCTTGTTGTGTTTACTAGATGGTGGTACTTGTAGCTGATGATGAAAAGATGCAAGATGTTATAAACTAGAAAGCGGTACTTGTAGTTGATGAAAGACGCGAGATCTTATAAAATAGAAATGATGTCACATATGACGCGTGTCATTGGTTGAAGGCAATCGTTCGATTTAGTGCGGCGACGTACGCTAGGGGGAACGATGTAATAAAATCGATTGGGCAAAATGTACAGAGGATTCATGGTTTACCAGGTTTACCTCCGGAGCTTCGCCCACTCATCATAATTCACTTCGTGGATATGGCGGAATTTTTTGTCACCTCCTCCACCCACCCAATTTCTAATGTTTTCATTTCGATTGATTCAGTTGTTAGATGCGCTTTGTATATGTATTGTTGCGACGCGGACCGATCCCGCCGATGCCACCACTGTTGCGAAAGACGGCGACGCCAACACGGTGCCGAAGGCGCCACTGTTTTGAACTCCGCCGGGAAGGTCACCAGCCGTTTGGTAGCGTAGGTTTCTCAGCTCGCGACTGCTTCTGCGCAGAGCTGTTAGACGAGCGGACGAGACGACGGTGAGTTAAACAAGGTTTATGTACAGCATATATACAGAGGCGTTACAAATTCGTCACTGGGGCCGACAGAGACTCGAAGAGCCGAGCTCTCCTCTCTAACACATAGGTCTGCTCTCAAACAGGTCCGCTGTCAATGGGGTCTGCCCTCTCACACACATGTCGGCTCTCCGACACGTCTCCTTTCACCTAGGACCGCCGATCGCGACGCGCCGCAGGGCTTCTTTTATACGCACCGGGTCCAACCAAAATGTCCAACCAGAAGCGCCGCTGGTCGTCAGGGCAGACTCCTCTATTGGGGTCGCCGCTGGGCCGCGTCCTTCTTTCTCATCGAATCTGGAGAGGCTGCGCTGCAGGTGGCTGCACCCAAGGACGAGTGACGTCGCAAGGCATTGCGTCAGACCCGCCAGACAGGAAGACGCCAGTTGTTTACTCGACGGCTCGCTTGCGGTGACTCACTGCACGTGGGCGACAGAAAGGCGCCGTGGTGGGCTGACGCCATTGAGTTGTTGATCGCGTCAGGCGGGCTCGCGGCTGGCCTTGACACAGATTGCCTTTTTCAGGGGCACGGACGTTCGCTGTCGACTCGCACGCATAACAGCACCCCCGCCGCCAGACAATGCGCCGAAAAGACGAGCTGCTTCCACGGGGCTCGTATGTCAGGCGCGCTCGTTCGCCAGGTCCCTCCAGGTTCGCCTCCAGGGCCATGGGGAGAATACAGCTCCAGACTGTTCTGGGAACACATCCCATTCTTGACGACGAATCCCAGCTCCACTGGCTTTTCGCCACAACTTGCCGACCAGCTTCACTCGTCTCTTCTGACCATCTTCGGTTTCAGCACTTGTCGATGGTTCTGCAACTTGCTAAGAACGGTTCGGCAACAGACAACACACGACACAAGCAAGTGCCCTCGGTCACCCGACAGAACACCAGACAAAGTATAGTACAACATATACCTAGCTAAGTGTCTATCGGAATTTCGTTCCCTCTACATCAAGAGGCACATAAGGGACAAAAGACCCTTAAAATGACAGCTCAAGTTTTTTTCACGTACAACAACATAACGAATTAGAATACAACTTAAGTTGGCTCCTTGAGCTCACTCTGGACGAGATCACTCAGATAAGGTCGTGATGAGGTCAAAAGTTTGCCCCGAATCACCAGCGAGAAACCGAAAGGTTGAGAAGGTACTAGCTAGAACGCACTGCTCAATGCACCTGCATTAGCGTATAGCTTTCCTTTTTTTTGTAGCGAACGTCAAAGTTGCACTGTCGGAGTATCACGCTCCATCTCAGTAACCGACCACTTTTAGGCGACGATACCTATGCGGTACCAAGAGCGCCTCACACTTGCGACGGTGCACAGGGGAACAACGATACGGCTTGCTACGGATTAACTCCTCACCGCTTAGCTCGATATCGTGTTCGATCACCCTCGTGTTTCCGGGGCGGTTCGAAAACACGTCTCCAAACTCGGAAACAATCCTTCTCAGCTCCTCCTTCCGGACTTCACTTAACCTAGGCTCTAAGTTTATCTGCTCCCAGAATACTTTCAATCCCCCTTCGATTACCTCACAAGTACTAAAAATTTCTGCTTCCTCTTCCTCTGAAGCATTCAACAGCAGATTGACGACTGCTTGAGGTTGAACGTAGGGTTTCATCAAGTTGTAAATTTTGTTCTGCCGCCTTCCTAATTTCACTTCGTAATTCGTATCGGGAAGCTTCGATATTACATTGGCAGGCCCTTCCCAATCAACCTCAAGCTTGTTCCTTTTGGACGGCTGCAGCTGCATTACGTGACTTCCTACTTCAAAAGCACGCTTCTTCACCGATTTCTCGTAGTGCTCCTTCGACAGCACTTGTGCCGCGTTTTTGTGGCTTTCCACTAGCGCTTTAATCGAGAGGTCCTCGCGCTGCTCTTGAATGGGCGTCTCTCGTTCTTCCCTCAACAGCTCACTCCAACTTTCCTCTACAGGCGAGAGCGTTGCACTCCTACATTCCGCTACAGGCGAGAGCGTTGCAACCCTCTCGCTCTGACTCGATGGCGCCATGTCGTCTCCCCCTACGCATACCGCGCCGGTCGCTTCGGCGACGGGCCGCTCGCGTGACTGCTCACATGACTCACGCGGAAAATTTCCTTTCTGGGGTTCCGTCGACCCGCCGACAAGGTCACTTGAGAGTTCACCGCATTGAACAAGGTCAAGCTTCCGCGAAAGCTTCCGCGCTTTCGATCGCGTGAGGGCCATGCGCGCTAAGTTGGGGAAGAACGATTTGCCCTACTCTTTGAGAAGCTGCTTTGAGTTTTTGGAGAAAAGATAAGGAAAACGATCATTTAGTGCGGCAGACACAGCCGCTTCGGTGCGAAGTTTACCGAACGGGCCTTCAATGACAACCGTGGCGATTGGTAAGCGAACACTCTGCTCCTCGGCGACTTGCCTGATCCACGCCCATTCTCCTGTAAAGTCATCCGGAGACACCAATGAAGGATGGACAACGTCCATGGTTGCCGCTGAGTCTCTAAGTGCTCGGCACGTTTTCTCATTCACCCTAATTTCTTGGAGATACGGCTCCAACAACCCCATGTTTTTTTCTGATTCTCGGATTGTTCCGAAGGCAAACTTTTGCTGACAGTTTATCGCGATGTGCCCTTCCTTTTTGCAGTTGTAGCAGATTAGCGGCTTCCGTGATTCAAACGCCCGCGTGGTAGAAACCTCACTCGATTTCTCCGCCTCCGTTTGCCCTTCCCCTACAGTGTTATTTGTAAGAGACGCGTCCTTCGTGAAATTACGGTGCGGAACGGGTTTCCGTTGATCAGGTTTTCTTGAAAAGCCCTCTTTCCTTTCATCCTTTTCAACGCGCACTGCCCTGCTATGCAACTTTCGGCGAGTATAATACTCCTCAGCATACTCTGCTGCCTTGTTTAGTTGTACTTCACCAAGTTTGTCCTGCAGCCAAAGTTTGACATTCTCCTCGATGCAGCGGTAGAATTGCTCCAATGCAACGCATTCCACCACTTTATCGCGGTCGTCATAAACACCTTCGCCCTTGAGCCATTCAATTAAATCGGCTTTAAGACGAAACGCGAAGTCAACGTGTGACTCATTCCCCTTTTTAGCATACCGGAACCTTTGCCTGAAAGCCTCGGGTGACTACTTATAACGTCTCAAGAGCACTTCCTTAACCTCGTCATAGCTCTCAAACGCTTCCCTCGACAAGCAAGTTATCGCGTCGGACACTTCGCCGGGAAGAAGAGCTAACAGGTTCTGCGCGCAAAGAGACCGCTCCAAAACGTTTCGCTCACAGACGAGTTCAAACTTGACGAGATACTTTGCCATGTCCTCGCCTACTACGAACGGTGGCAGTTGGTCCCTAATTCTAAAACCGCTGACCTGAATCGTCGGAGAAGCTATGCTAGGCGCCTGCGAACACTGTAGGATTGCCAATTCTATTCGTTTCAACTCGAGGCGCTCCTGTCTCTCGGCTACCTCACGTTCACGAACTTCTCGCCTTTCGGCCTCCTCGCGGCGTGCTTTGATATTCACCCAGGCCTCATCGACTTCCTCCGCCGACACTCCCTCATCCTTCATAATCTCAAGGATCGCTTGCTTTCGTTTCGCACCGCCCAAAGTAATGCCTAGTTCCTCACAAATTTCGATGAGTTCCTTCACTTTAAGGTTCTCCATCGTTCACACTAGCCTCTTGCTGTTTGCCCCTGTTAACAATTTACTTGCCGTACCCACCATAAGTCAACTAGCAAGACGCG
The DNA here is from genome assembly GCF_043290135.1 of Rhipicephalus microplus. Taxonomy (NCBI): domain Eukaryota; kingdom Metazoa; phylum Arthropoda; class Arachnida; order Ixodida; family Ixodidae; genus Rhipicephalus; species Rhipicephalus microplus. Next base: position 415,085,641 of record NC_134710.1, on the reverse strand, counting down.
CAAGCAATTTTTCACACTCGCGTGTTTACCCCCTGCGCATTAACTTTGGTTTAAAAGCGCTTCGACTTGGCTTGAAACGATCAAAGCTCACTTCAATGCTTCACACAGCCCTTCTCTAAACTACTACAACCTGAGCTAGAGTAGTCTGGTGAACTGAGGGGAAAACATCAGGCACTCACCGCATCGATGTCGCTGACGCCGGCCGATCCCGCAGCTGCCAACCATTGTTGCGACGCGGACCGATCCCGCTGATGCCACCACTGTTGCGAAAGACGACGACGCCAACACGGTGCCGAAGGCGCCACTGCTTCGAACTCCGCCGGGAAGGTCACCAGCCGTTTGGTAGCGTAGGTTTCTCAGCTCGCGACTGCTTCTGCGCAGAGCTGATAGACGAGCGGACGAGAGGACGGTGAGTTAAACAAGGTTTATGTACAGCATATTGCCGCGCACGAAACAAAGAACGAAGACGATGTGCGCGCCAACAGTCTCGTGAAAAGGGGGACTAAAGAAGATGACGTGCTTTTGTTTTTGCTCGCCTGCTCTTGGCTCCTGCATAAAAAACACACGCCGTCGGTTCTTGGACTCAACGTCTCGGTGCACTGCTTACGTTGAACCGCGACAATATATACAGAGGCGTTACGAATTCGGAACTGGGGCCGACAGAGACTCGAAGAGCCGAGCTCTCCTCTCTAATACATGGGTCTGGTCTCAAACGGGTCCGCTGTCAAAGGGGTCTGCCCTCTGAAACACATGTCAGCTCTCCGACACGTCTCCTTTCACCTAGGACCGCCGATCGCGCCGCGCCGCAGGGCTTCTTTTATATGCACCGGGTCCAACCAAAATGTCCAACCAGAAGCGCCGCTGGTCGTCAGGGCAGACTCCTCCAATGGGGTCACCGCTGGGCCGCGTCCTTCTTTCTCATCGAATCTGGAGACGCTGCGCTGCAGGTGGCTGCACCCAAGGACGAGTGACGTCGCAAGGCATTGCGTCAGACCCTCCAGACAGGAAGACGCCAGTTGTTTACTCGACAGCTCGCTTGGGGTGACTCACTGCACGTGGGCGACAGAAAGGCGCCGTGGCGGGCTGACGCCGTTGAGTTGTTGATCGCGTCAGGCGGGCTCGCGGCTGGCCTTGACAAAGATTGCCTTTTTGAGAGGCACGGACGTTCACTGTCGACTCGCAGGCATAACAGTATAGGCCTGTTTTTTGTCCTTTACTTCGCAGCATTGCCTTTACCAACAGTATGTTTTAACTATTCTCCGCAAAAGCTCTTTTGATGAATAAGGCGAACATGTTGTACGTCCGTGTGCTTAGATTTGGGTGCACGTTCATGAACCCCCCGTGGTCAAAATTTCCGAAGCCATCAACTATGGCGTCTCTCATAAGCATATAGTGGTGTTGGGATGTTAAAGCCGACAGATCAATCAATCAATGCTCTTTTGAAAATAATATGTATTGTTTCAGACACACCAACAAATAGCAAAGTCACGTTAAGAGCGGCAAGCAGCTTGAAGCCTGCAACGCACACCTCAAGCTTAAAGCACGCCGGAAATCAGCATACACGGGACGAGCGCAGACTGACAACTATCACAGCTCAACACCTAAAGCACGCTGTTAAATTAGACTGAAACACGCACGAAACGAGCGCACAAGTATACACAGGGCCAGCGCTAACAACTGTCAATAGACATCTTCCTGTTTGCAAACAGTGTGACGTCACTGCAGGTGCCCCACCCACAATACTTTCCCTCGAAGCAGAGGCTGGTTTGTAAGAAAGTTTCAGCGGCGGCATCTTTCTTCATGGCAGAGCTGAGTGCATCTGCATTTTTTCGACAAAAGTTTCTACATGCTATGTCCTAAAGCCACCGCTTTTAAAAGGAAGGGGTCGCGGAAGGGACATTGCTCATAGTGACGAAGTGTGCTAGTTTTGAATGGATGAATGGAGGAACTTTATTTAGCACTGAGAGACGTGACTACTACACAGTGGACTTCTCCCGCGTAGATGGCAGCCATAAAAAATCCTATCTTCTTCGAAAGCCAATGTTTTTGCATGATTGTAAACTTACCATATTTTCATCGCGGCATCTGCAACAAAGTTTTAAACGAGGTAAAGCATTGGCGGCAGCATGATTATGAGCTGATGTGCGTAAGGTCAAGGATAAGATTCTCAGTAATTGCGCAAAATTCTGATACGAGATAAGTGAATAGAAGTAAACACTTTTTGGCGGGCGTTGGGCTGAGTTTAACACATTCCAATAAAAATTAAAGTGAAATGGGGCAGCGGCGTTTCTCAATAGCTCACTAAATATTATTGCGATTTCAAACCCAATAACTTGATGTATACCTAAAATCTTACACAGTTATGTCGCCGTATTTGACACCGACAACGTGCTTTCATGCCTACATTGCTGCTTTGGACGTTATACACCATCTCCTAATGCGCATTGTCATTTTATAAAGATCAAGCCGTAAAAGTACGAAATGTATGAGAAAAGACATTCTCCGCTGTTTCGATGAACACGTATCAGGTCTTCGATAATACGACCTATACCAATAATAGGTTTGGGTATTCGCAGTGGTGGAGCTTATATGCAGATTTGACAACGCTACAACATGCTTACAGCTTATGCGTAGTCATATCTTTCAACCCGGAGATCATGCACCCTCTTTTTTTTGCGCATAACGCGAACACACAGATGTACGCATCCGCAGATGATCAGGTCAAAAGGTTTTTACCTGGACTAAAGTTTCACGACAACCGGTTACTGCCACCAACTCACAACGGGTGTTAGTGCTTTCGCAATTAAAGGGCATCTTTATTCACACAGTACACATCACACACAATCTTCTCAGTTTCATCAGCCGTAAAAGTGAATGAATATTGTCGATGCTTTGAACGCACACCAAACGCTACAATAAACACCGAACATTTTCGACAACGATACCACTATTCCTCGCACAGGCCGCCACGTGTTTATATATTTTATTTATTTACAAATACTGCAGGTTCTACCCAGGTCCTACCAGGAGTTGGTACAAAAGTGTTAGTGATAATAGTAACAAAAATAATGAAATGTACAAAAGTTACAAAAATTTGTAACATGAGGAATGTAATAAATATACAGCGATAAAAAATACAACAAATCTCAGCCCCAATCACGAGCATATAAGGTCATTTTAAAAATCAAGAGATCAATTATTGACAAGATGAGTGAACGATTGTGTTGTGTCAGCATTAACCACTTCTTCCAGTAACTTGTTCCATAATGATAGAGAATGAGGGAATAATGAATACTCACTTGAGGTGACTGAGTGGTTGACTAACTGTTTTATTATGATGAATACGAATATGATGTGTGTGTTTACTTCTTCACAATAAAAAGCCAGTCAGCATGGCAAGTATCTCGTCACGTAGGTCACCACGCACGTAATGTTATCTGTCACCTACCCCATCCAATCTTACCACAGGAAGCGGAAGTCTAAGCGTTTGAAAAAAAGAAAAACATGCTTGTCCCAATCGACCTCCGCCCGACTTCACCACGCTGGGGCAGCAGCGGGAATGTTTTGTCAATCGCCGCCTTCCAAGTGCGCTGGTGACGTCATGCTGTGACGTACCCTGGTAGAGGTATATTCTTCCTGCGTCACGTGTCAGCAGCACTTTCCTTTCGTAATCGTGGACGTTGCAGCGAGCGAAGTGACCTTCACCCTCCCCGAATTACAAGTCTGTTAGATAAGTGTGCGTGCAGAAGAGACCACGCTCCGTGGAGGTAACGCTTCGTGGAGGCGACGACCAGTAGAGCGCGCCCAACGCGAGCACATCGCACAATCTCACCATTGATACGAAAAACACGCTACAGTTTCGGAGCTTTAAAGACCACCAATCGGTGTACGGAGTATATAAATGGCTTGTCGTTCGCTTTCTTGTCAACGTATGCTTTGTGGCGTAGTGGTTAGCGCTGCAAATTGAGAGGTGGCTGGTTTGACTCCGCGCAATAGATGCCTGCCTTCTCGATCTTTTAATGTGTTAGAACGTGTTTTACAGCATCATAACAATAACAGAATTGCGTAAGCGTAGCCATGACTCACCTCGGCATAAAGCACTTTAGTGTTAAAAAAGTATATTTGAGATGTATGTCTACTCCATTGAACATATGGGGATATTAACACAAGTGCAGTTCTTAGGGTACATTTTATCATCATAAACAAGTCTATCGCTCCACTTCAGTGTCTAGTAAAAATCTGTATGGTTTTAAAAAAAACACATGTTGCGCGACATCTTGCCTGCATTCAAACAACACGCCCATCATCGCGCTCACAGGGACACACATGCACGCCGTCTTGTGTCGCGCAGAGACGATGATGCACGAGCATCCAGCTGGACCCGGCTGATGTTACCCGGGCACTGTCTCTATTCTCGAGCGCGATCGGCGTGCTTGACTCGCACCTTGTCAGTGTCGTTTGTCTCCTACTGCCAACGCTTGTATTCGCTTTCCGTGGCTTGCGCCTCATTGGCGTTGCAGGTGCGACGTCACCATTCGCGATCGGCTCCGCTATTTCTGGCGACGCCAGTGACGGCAGGGTTAGGCCGTATCGCTTAGGCAAATGTTTCGCGGGGCAAAGGAGCTTGACTTCGGGGCTTCTCCTCCATCGCATATGAACAAGCTGAAGGAGTATTCACTCGATGTGCCCTGGAACGTTGCGAGCGATGGAGAAAGTAAACTGAGAGAGAGAGGTGACACGTGGCGAGCGTGTGGCAGGCGAGGAAAAGAGAGACCTCACCGCGCACCGTGAGGGAAGACGTAACCTACTTGGCACCGCCTGAAGACCTGCGGCGATTGGAGCACCACGTGGCGCGTTGGCACGGAGACGCAGAGGAACAGCGTTGCACAGGCTACTCACGTAACTGCGTCGCGTTTAAAACCTTCCGATAGTTCATTTACTACTGCTATTTTTTACTGTTGTAGCGATTACGTGTATGAGCACAACGCAGTGGTTTAGCGATTATGGAGCTCTAATGTTGACCCTAACCGGCGACATTCGAAGGTCGCAGGTTGGGTTCTTGCCCACGGCAAGTTGTCTTTTCAGCCACTGTTCTTTCTTCAAATTTATATTACTATTCGGTCTTATGATTTCTCCAATACTATCCTAGGCATGACTGTCTGTTAGAATATTATTCTGAAAAGCACGAAAAATTGAGCCCTTAAGTATGCACTTTTCTCATATATATTTATATATATATATATATATATATATATATATATATATATATATATATATATATATATATATATATATATATATATATATATATATATATACGTGTGTGTGTTGCGATGATAAAACAACAATTAAAACATGGTACTTACCATGTTCTCTCGTGGTTCAAGTTAGACGACTGCACCACTCCGACTCGAATCGTCTTTTGCCACGTGTGAACGTTTATATTCTTCCAGTGTCTTCTTTCGCTGGTTGCATCATCGACGAATCATCACGATTTAGAGCTTCAGGGCTCTCATTAATTTTGTCACAAGGTTGTAAATGTGCAGTGATTCTGGCGCACGTATCTTTTGGGAGTGACATTCAACAATTGATGCTCTCTGGCGAAAATTGCAAAAAAATGAATGCAGCCATTTACAAGGTTCTCTATTTCCAGAACGCCTTCATTTACTAAACATATAAGTATTGCATTCTGTGCTCCTATTTGACAACAGTGGTCTTACAGGCTTGCCCAAATGTTAGTTGTTGTAGTGCGAAAATTTATGTTACATACTACCACAACATTCTTAGAATGGGACTACGGGATGCGACACTACAGATGTTCCAATAATGGTTTTTGCTTACCAAACACTTATAAAGAAGGGTAGACCCCAACTGATTGATAACTGTTTTAATACTACCTGGGAGCATTTGCATATACCTGCTTGTATTGTTAAGCCTATTCACGGAAGCCAAACCTGGGATAAAGCAGATACTCACTGGCATGGATTTTCATGTCTGCTGCCGTAGTTGTATCGCTCAAACGATGACACATAAATTTTTTTCTGTTTAACGAGCAATCTGAGCTGTGTTGCAATGTTTTTTTTACTTTACTTTCTCATGAAAGTGGGACAACAAGTGCTAATTGCGATGTGTCAGTCAAGCTGAAGTATATGCCGGACCAGCTGCCTCTTCAATTTGTTTTCTCGACGTGTGTGCAGCTGTAAACTGCGGGCTGCTTTAGCACACAAGCATTCGAGCGTTTCTCGAGCACATGTTCAAGTATGGCCAGAAAAAAGTGACAGCACCAAAGTGGGTGTTATAAGTACTTATTTCGTTGCCATGATTATAGCGCTGTTACAGCGAAATATCACAAACACGGTCTGGTTGGAACAAGTAACACGCACATATAGATGGTTATGTTTGACAAATAACTTGGAAAAAAAACTTCTCTCATGCGATATTGTGAGTTCGCGCCAGCACAAACCACTACTCAACAGCGAAAATGATAGCAGATAGGGCTGGCTCCATATAGTTGTTTTTCCGGCACTTGTAAGCTTGAGCACCGAAACAAAAAAGCCGAGAAACTAATAAGACACTGGTGCCCAACGAAACAGTGCTTCATATTGAGAAAATCTATTTAATGTTGCGATAATATTGAGAGCAGCACACGTCATTTATGTACAAAAATAACTGAAGGAGAGATAGTTATGACAATTAGTGGCGAAAGCGGTACTTAGGCTTTACTCCACCAGTGGTATAAGCTTAGTTGCGTGATACATTTAGGCTATTAGATGCAGAATGCACTGTGAACTGAAATATTGCCTTAGAAATATGTTCAATCGAAGAAATCCCAATATGACCATCACATGCGCCAACACATCATGTACTGACAAAAAGCTTCTTTACTGCACTTGAGCCGTTACTATGAATGTTCTGTATATGTCTCCTCGATTTGACAACACTTTCGTCACTATTTCAAGAGTGCTGCACTTTAGTTCTCGATTTAGCGAGGGCAGCTTGCGCCACCTGCACTTCTGTCCTCGATTTGGCATAGTAATGCACGAGTTCATCGACCCTTCATCACTAGCTTTCCCGCAAGCTCTCGTCTTGTGTAAGTAGTGCTAGGTAATCGACGTGGCTGCACTTTTGCCCTCGATTTGACCACTGCACTTAATCGCTAGGGTCGTGCCGCACTAAGATTAAATAAACTGGCGCGGCACTTGCACGGCACTTTGTTGAACTACGTGCAATATGTGCAACCAAGTCGAGGAGACCTTTTGAGACGGTAAATGAAATACACTGAATCATTTAGCATGACTACAATGAAAACTAAGAAAAAATACTGTATAATTGTGCAAAATAAGATACACATTCACGCCGAGAAAATAATACATGGTTTAGTATTTGAGTTTAGATAGTAAGAGAAAGGATAGGTGGGGGGGAGGTGCTTGTGTGCATGCGCTTATCCTTAGGGAGAAGAATCGCGTGCCCTGGCTTTTCAACGGAGCGATTGCGTTTGTTGCCTGCATCACAAAGGTCACTTCACTCGCTGGGCAGGCCCAGTTTGTGAAAAGAGCGCGCTTTTCACACACAGCGAAATAACAACTGGGACACTCGTTAGTTAGCACTCATACATACTCTGTAGATCTGATTACGTTTCGTTCGTCATTTCTGTTAAAACAGCGCGTCACGCGCCCAGCTGTAGACGTTGTTAGTTACCTCTCGTCCTGTGCGTGTTCTTTTTGTGCGTGATTTGAGCTTGAGCAGCGCGCTGCACGTTTCGATGTGCTAGCGGTTGTCAGCGTCACATTCCTAGAGGCGTAAATGTTGTAGGCTCGTGTGCTCAAATTTGGGTGCAAGTTAAAGAGCCCCAGGTGGTCGAAATTTCCGGAGCCCTACACTACGGCGTCTCTCATAATCAAATGGTGGTTTTGGGACGTTAAACCCCGCATTTCAATCAAATCAGCGTCACATTCCATGTTGTTGCCACCGCATTCAATGCTTCACCATTGAGGCGAAACTTTGAATTACTTATTCAGCGCCATATTAAGAAATGTCGCTGAAAAATGGTACAAACGCTGCACGCACCAGTTGCAGATAGTTATATAACCAGTTGCTTGCACATTGGCAACAATCCCAAAAAGAAAATGAGTGTTAGCAACACCAGAAGCGATAAAGTGATACGAAGCGCTGGTGCTCGCGAGGATAGTAGTCCTGTACACTGCCACATAGATTAACTTCAGTGCATGACACCTTTCTGCAATGTTATCAAACACGAGCACTGATGTATAACAAGAGTACGGCACATCGTTCTTAGGCCACAAGATCGACGCAACGGGTAGGCACTCTCCTGACAATATGGAAGCCATCACCGCGGCACCAAGACCAGAGACGGTGAGCCAGCTGAAATCATTTTTGGGACTGATTACATATTACGCCAAGTTTTGCCTAACCTTGCCACCACGTTGGATGCACTCTATCGGCTGCTGGCTAAACCAGCGCGATGGCAATGGAGAGCCGAACACAAGGAAGCCTTCAAGGCAAACAAGCGCGCTATGGTGGAAGCGGAACTTCTCGTACATTACGATCCCGAAAAGCCGTTGCGGATTGAATGCGATGCTTCACCTGTTGGGGTCGGCGCGGTGCTGTCACACCGTATTGGGAACCGAGATTACCCCATATCTTTCTGCTCGAGAACCCTGACAGCTGCTGAGTGAAATTATTCGCAATTAAAGAAAGAAGCGTTGGCCTTGGTGTTCGGCGTTATCAAGTTTTGAGATTACTTGTTGGCGAAGCATTTTACTCTGGCGACAGATCACAAGCCACTGACGGGACTGTTTCACCCGGAGAAGCTGATTCCGCATATTGCAGCCGCGAGAATACGACGGAGGGCATTGTTATTCTCGGCTTACCAATATGACCTCGAGTATCGTTCAGGACAGCTAAATGCTAACGCAGACGCTCTCAGTCATCTACTATTGCATGCTGGGGGGATCGAGGAGGGCAAAAATCCATGGAATACGTGCTCTACACATGAGGCCTAAATTCCATGGCACTTTCCTGATGAGCTCGTGGCCAGTCATGATCCTATTTACTGGGGCTATCGAGTAGGATTGCCAGATGCGGCGCGACGGTGCATGCTAAGGGAACTACACGACAGACACCCCAGTATCAGCGCGAAAAAGCGCACAGCGCGTGCACTCTTTTGGTATCGCGGATTAGACAGGGACATCGAACTGTTGGTTCAAAGTTCCCCACAGTGTATGCATTCCTGGCGCATGCCTGCCGCAGAAGTTCCGTCTCCTTGGCTGACGAGCAACAAGCCATGCTACAGGTTGCACTTGGATTTTGTGGGCCCCATCAATGGCTACCAAACTTTTGTGTTTGTGGACGCCGAGACTAAATGGACTGAGGCCATACCTTTGAAAACCTCCACAGCGGAGGCCATCATTCACGTACACCAATGTATTTTCACTCGTTTTGGCCTCCCGTAGTGCTTAGTATCAGCTAACGAACCACTGTTTTCAAGTGCCACCATGTCCAGTTTTTTGCAGGAAAACTACGTGAAACACGGGAGAACAGCCAAATACCTTCCGCAATCAAATAGGTTGGTGGAACGGGCCGTGCGGACCATAAAGGAAGGGCTTCGAAAGAATCCAACAGGTACGTTGCAAGAACGATCGATGAAGTTCTTATTACGTTACAGAACGACCCCTTTAGAAGGAGGCAAATCGCCAGCAGAACTGCTGTTGGGCTTTCGTCTCCGAACCAGGCTGACGGACTCGCTCACAGGCAAAAAAGTGGCCGGATATGATGGTTCCGGCGAACATGTGAAAGCAAAAGTCGAAACGCGGTTCCATCCGGGAAGGAGTGTATGGTCACGCCAGTATTCGTCTGGTCAGAGATGGATGCCGGCGACAGTAGTGTCCACGTTGGGAGCACGCATGGTTACACTAAAAACACCGGAGAGACCACATCGGCGCCACGTAGATCAACTCCGGCCGCGCTTGGACTCGGGGTCATCACCCAACAAGCGGAGCCAAGTCAACGACGAAGCTCAGTGTTTTGTTAAGCAGGCAGACGCTCGTCAAGATACGGGCGTACGAGAACGCACGCCCCGCCGCGGTGGTCTAGTGGCTAAGGTACTCGGCTGCTGACCCGCAGGGCGCGGGCTCGAATCCCGGCTGCGGCGGCTGCATTTCCAATGAAGGCGGAAATATTGTACGCCCGTGTGCTCAGATTTGGGTGCCCGTTAAAGAACCCCAGGTGGTCTAAATTTCTGGAGCCCTCCACTACGGCGTCTCTCATAATCATATAGTGGTTTTGGGATGTTAAACCAAACATATCAATCGTACGAGAACTCAACTCTCAAGCCGAAGATCAACAACCGCTACGACGTTCGACTCGCCAGCGCAAACCACCGGATGGTCTCGCCTACACTAGCTTAGGGGGGAGGGATGCAGTGTTATCAAACACGCGCACTCATATATAACAAGAGCAGTACTGTTTGCATGTGCCGTACTCTTGCTTATCATGACGAGCCATGTGACCTTTTCTGTGTAGTTATAAAGCCCGTAACACCGAGCAATAAACGTTCTTTCGTTCTGCCCCTTCTGCCGGTTACGTTCGGTATACCTCAAATTTATACAATAGACGTTCCCGCGATGTGATGGCTGTATCATACAAGTACTAATGTAGTGTTAATTGGATAGCCAGCACTTGAGCCGTATTTGCTATTTGAAGAGCATTAGGGTGTATTCTAGAAGTAGTCCTGAGACCTGGCGTGGTTCTGTGGTAAAATACTTAATTGCCCAGAAGAATGCTGGGGCTGGATTCTTGCTGGAAACCAGACAATTACTCCTTACATTCGTCTGTAAACGCAGCCGATTGCAGGTTTTTTTCACGCTCGCGTGTTAAAATTACCCATATGTGTTTTCGCTTGTCATGGGTAGATACTAATCAAGTGTCACTTACCTGTAGCACATACCCACTAACTAGTGGCAAATACCCACCGGAAGGTATGTGCCACTGTCCGGCGGAAACTGGCTTTTCCGACTGATAGTGAGCACATCCTCCTTACGGCCTTTTTCTTGGATTGTAAGTGCTAGAGGTTAACGTGCACTGCACTTGTTAACCTAATGTGGCTGTTTGTCACAGCGTGTGGCCCTCTTCTGGCGTAGATGGTCTCGTAAAGTACAAACTTTGAGGACGAATGCAAACATGAGTGAAATATTCTTTGGTCTGTGGACGGCTATTACTCTCTCAGTAAAACGTGAGGGTTTTTGTGCTGTATACGCACCGCTTGCCAATCATAACCCTTTGTTACGCAAGTCGAGCTGTGCGCCGCTGTGCCGCGCGGCCACCCGTGTTTGCTCACGCCGTTCGCGTCACTGCCGCATCCCCGAGAGGGAACACGCCACCACCATCTCTGTGCAATAATTGCAGCGCCCCAATCTCTACTCTTAGTTCAATTAGAGGAGTAATCCGTGGCATAAAATACATCAAGTCACCTTGTTTTACACTGTTTAAAAAATTTTCGAATGGGCGTGTGCAGGGTCTTGACTGCATTCTTGTGTCTGTTCTTACATGCCCTCCCTATATAAAGGTCCTAAAATAGCTTCTGACAATACACAGTCCAGCGCGTTATCATCTTTTGGCGTTTCTCTTTATTTGTTCAGTTCGTAACGCCAGAACGATGATTCCCTGAACATGATTAGGGCACATACTCTCGAATGCTCCATATACAAAAAATATAAGTTGTGAATGCTCTCCGAACCTACTTTACCATGCAGTCGCCATCCGCTCCTCCTCACTTGGCACGATTCTTGCATGCGACGAACTCGTGATTTCACTGCATTTAGTGAGTTTACGGAAGCGCAAGCGGAACTAACAAGAATGTAGCTGACAAGCTCGAAATCTTGATGGGCTCAACGCTTAGCGTTCACATGACACACCTGCTTTGTGAAGACATAAATGTCCAAGAGATATAGCCTGTAAGAAGTGTATTGAAGGGAGTGTAGTGTAGTGTTGTTTAGTAGAGAACATAAACACAGAGAGAATCGCCGGATAATGTATATTTTACCAAAGGACGAATTATTTACAGTGTTTACAGCGATGACGACAGAACTCTCCAGAAAAAAAGGCCGGCCCGATTCAACAGTTTATGAATATCTTTTATTGTGAAATGCAATATATGAGGACACTCCGCAGGCTTTGTTTGATTATCGCCGTCTAGTTTTGTACAAAGTTGATATCGATTACTTTTCTACGCGCATCGTATGCTGTCTTCGAAAGTAAAATCGCGTGAGCACTCGCGAGGAACACTGCTGAAGCATAGTTGAAACAAGCTAGTCATCTTCATCGCACGGAGAGTACATGAGATAACATCACACTGCGCGCAATGCCTACCCTTGATTTCTCCTCAACCAAAAAAAAAAAACCTTGTCTGCCTTTTGCTGCGCAAAGAAGTATCAAAAGATGATAATTTAGGTGGCTGCGTGTCTAGATTTGCAAATGTGAACTTTCGGGTTCAAATCCCGTCTTCGGCAGCTGCATTTCTGATGGAGGCGGAAATGTTGTAGGCCCGTGTGCTCAGATTTGGGTGCACGTTAAAGAACCCCAGGTGGTCAAAATTTCCGGAGCCCTCTACTACGGCGCCTCTCATATTCATATGGTGGTTTGGGGACGTTAAACCACACATTTTCATCGCAATCGATCAAACTTTGAAGATAAGGTTGTCGTCGCGGGCTGGCACGCGCGCTATTCCAGAACGCATCGGGAAATGGCTTGTGTATCCTTCAACGCGCTTTGCTGTCATTGCACGAACACTGCTTTTTCCGAGAGCGGCTGTGTTCCCATACTGCAGTGTTTTATAGCTTGTCGAGATTGGATGAAAACGAGTTAGCTGTAGCCTTATTTCGTTGTAGGGATGCTAGCTCCTATCGCACGATGTAAAATGTGGCGTTATCGAATGCTTTTTTGACTATAAAGCTGCTGATGACGCTTCGAACTTGACATGTTCTTCAGAAAAAACTGAGATGAAAACTCTTTTTAACTAGTTATAGTATTGGCATTGCGGTACTGGACACTTTAGCCTCATTTTTTGAGGAATTTGAATGTTGTAGCAAATTTCGCATTGTAGATGCCCTGCTTGTAAAGTTTCATGACATTGTGTGGGAATGCCTATAAAAGTATGTGTCACAATTGTATAATAAATGGGAAACTCATGACACCCAAAGCACAAAAGAGAAATCATTGATCTCAATCGTCTCATACCTTACATAGTGTTTGTCATTCCAGTATAATGATAATGCTTGTGCACTTAGTGCATTTCATATCCACAATTTAATACTAAATTAGAAGCTGAAATGAAACACGTTAAGAGCTACTACTTTAGCCCTCTCTTGACTTCATTTTTAAAAAAATTATGTCTATTCAGGTTCTAGAGATCAATTAGTCCCGCATAGCCTATGCCTTCATTGTTTATTTTTGATGAGCTATCTTTCTCAAACCCTGAAGTTGTGGCAAATGCCTTTTATAAATACTTTACATGTGATTTTTTGCCGATAACGACATCCCTCCTTCATTTTCTACATACACCACACTGCCTGTTCTTATTTTGGAATTAGGCCACTGTTGAATCACGACCACTTGATGAAAAAGCGCATGGGTATGGCCCACCGCGTGCTCCGAAATCGGCGTGACAGGTCGTTTCCGAACCGCCGCTGCGGCGCCACCGGGGGAGGGGGGCAGTTTTCGCGAGTGCCCACGGAATCGCCAGCGTGGCACGTTTGCGATAGTTAACATTGAACGCGTGCATCTGTGCATCCCGCGAAATCTTTTGATATCCTTCTAGCGTGTGCCCATTCGGTAATGACCGATCTTCCTGTTACATAGTATAGCAGCCCTGCAAGTTTTCGGTATTGTCTTGCCCGAAATGCATGAAGCCTTGCAAAGCGATGAGGTTTGGCGGAAGTAAGAATTGTGAGATCATTTTACTCAGATCCTACAAGACCACAACTAACTTATCTGAAAGAGCTACACCTTTCCTAGTGCATTCAAATTTGTTATATTAAATGTGAAAATGTCGCTTCAGAAAACGTTGCTTCAGATTTAACCATTTCGTTTAGAATAAGCAACCTCAGCAATTCCAGTTGCCACTGTTCATTTACCACAAACTAACATGGACTTTTTCCTTCTTCCAAACACGTCTATAGTATTCATACAATACAGTATCAGATGCAACAACCACTAAATATACTTAGCTTACGTGCGATCTCATAACAGTGGACTTTTGAAATTTCAGTGACTGTAAGTTTAGTGCTGGCAATTGAGCGAGCAGTTGAATAATATAAAAGCTGTGAGATGAAAAGAGCGATGAAAAGCTCAAAAATGCGAGAACAACTGTTAGCGTTCCTGCGCTTTTGAATGTTTTTGTCTGTTTCCGTCACGACGTTTTTAATGATAATGCAACTGATTAAACCTTTCATCCAAGAGTGAACACATAATCGGAACAAACTGCGTGAAAATTCTCAATTTAGGGCTGTTCATGGCGTTTTTCTTTTTTTTACTTCTTTACACCTTTGCGCAATAAACCAGTTAAAAATTGATTCACAGCTAGGTAGGCAATATTTTTCAGGAAGAGTATCCGAGTGAGTGCCTATTAGTTGGCGACACTCACTCACACACACAAAAAGGGCCCCGTTCAATGACCAACAAGCATATGTTTACGTTGATTCCCCCACAGCCGCTGGCTGCAAACGTTATTGCATCCAGGAGGTTTGACACCACATTCCCGTTTTCTCTTATTTCTAGTTTTTTTTTCTAATTCCCGGCTCATCTCTAGTTTTCTTTTAATGCCTGCGTTTAAGCCCTTGGCACATTTGTCATTAGTTCCGGTTATTTCTGAAGGCTGTCTCGTTGTGGTGCCGTGAATCTCCCCGCAAGGCCATGTGGAACTGATGCTCGTTTTCGTAAAACAGCTCGAGCACCCCTGCTAGTGTAGAATTTCGGTTGTCTGTGGTCATTTGCGGAACGGCACACTGACTCAAACTTGCACCTGCAAAAGATTCGAAAGCAAAAGGGTGCCGAAAAGCAGCTGGTGGGCGACAAGATTTTATACTTGAAAAAATATATACTAGCAGCCGACACACACGGTGAGAGCCTCTAGTCGGGAGATTGTGAGGAGGGTCGTTTTGGAAAGAGCTGCGGTAGGAAAAAAAAAAGACGGCGTAAACGATCTGCTATAATTGTCTCGGTTTACTTTACACGTTATTTGTTATTTTTGTTTTGTTGCGCCTTCATCGTGTGCGCTAGTCTTCTGGCAGTCTCCGCCACGTGTCTGTCATTTTTTACTGTTTATTTTTTTCTACTACGTGTCATGAAAAAATTGGCACCTTTGCTCGACTGCCCTACAGCAGCCATGGTTTCGCGATGTGTAAACGTTAAAACATTATATATATATATATATATATATATATATATATATATATATATATATATATATATATATATATATATATATTCTGTCTAGTATGAACCATAAAAAAATTTGAATGCCATTTCTAATAATGTAGACTTTCGCAGCCTCTTCAATAAAGTTACGAGCAGAGCATCACCATGCTTTTAGAAAGAATCTTTATCCAGCGTTTGAAGCTGAATAACTTTACATGAAAAACATAAAAAATAATCAAATCGTGTTTATTTAATACGTTTTCACCCTATAAAAACCATATTGCGAAGTGTCTGAAAAATGAGTTGTCAAGCATTCCGGTTGAAAACGCGAAGGCGCTGAATAAAACTTCGCAAAAGTCGAAATACTTTAGTGTAACACTTCTTCATAAATAGAACAATCATTTTTTCACGCATGCAGTGCCATTTAATAATTCAGCAACATGCATTGTAGATTTTTCTTTAGGCCTCAAAGCAAGAAGCTAGTCCTGAAAAAAAAATGCCAGGAGCTCGGCACGCATACAAAAATTCAATACAAGATAGTGCCTACGTACTGTACTAAATACACGATATGTCATCTCTGCGACAATTGCGGGTAAAAAACACTGATTAAAACAACTGAGTGGGTCACGGTTGTGACAATGACCAGCTTATTTGCTGTGGCTGCTGCCCCGAGAGAGCCGCCGCCACTCGTTTCCCCGTCCATACTGTCCCCACCCCGTCGCGCTGCAGCGGCCGCAACTGCAACTACGGCTGACACGTGCTCTCCCATTGAAAACCGCTCGACGCGGCGGGCCGTACCGCGCGCTTTTCATCTAGCGGCCGTGGTTGAGAGCTCAACTTTAGAGTAATTTCAGGGAACGAATTGCTTTGGTCCAGAAGGTATTCCAAATATGTTTTTGAATAGGTAATCGTAATGCTGCTATTTATCTTACTGTGATATTTAAATAAACAATAATCTCTGCAACAGTTCCCCAGCTGTAGAAATAAGCAATTTTTGTGCCCGCATTTATGTCCGGCAACAAGCATGACAAATTATAGGCCTATATGTTTCTACTAGCTCCAAATATTTGGAGCATATCATTGACAAGTACCTGAAGAATAGCTATATAAATGCACACACTATATGCTTTCCCAATCACAACATAGATTTCGTTCTGCCGTTACGCAGTTGTTTGAATATGAGCACGACATTGCTTCTTCCCTTAACAACCGAAGCCAGACTGATGCCACATTTATTGATTATTCTAAGGTCTTTGACATGGTTTGCCAAGCGAAAAGTTCCGCTTATTCACAATACTTTGGCTAAAATTTGCACACTATTTCATGTACCGTGCAATTTTAACTTTGTTGTTAGAGTTACATAAATTTTAAGTCCAAAACACATCCTAGACTTACACAATAATTACTACATGTAAACTGATGACGCTGTTTTTTTTTATTTGAAAAGGTCGATACAGTGGTATTTTTGCAGTTAATAGATTTTCGCCATGTTTCACTCAAGTTACAAAACGATGGAAAAGAAACCTCAATTAGTGCATTTTGATCTCGTGTATTTTAGAGATAGTTTACAGATAAGTCAGCCATCTGCATTCAATCTAAATTTATTTTGAGTCTTGCCGGGGATATTTTCTGTGCATTTATATAAATATTAACAAAAGTGGCCCAAGCACAGAGCCACAATTTGCACAGCATCTCCACTATTCCTTGGCTACAATAAGCAGGCTGATTGACTAGCACAATACAATTGTAATAATGCTCGCAATTAGCTACGTTTGCCCACGCGAAGTTGCCTGACGTACCGATCATTTCAATGGTGCCTCGAGGCTCTGTGCTTTGGTTACTTTTGTTCATTATATACATAATTTACTTAGCAGAAACGATTGGTAACACTCAAATTAAATTTAGAATGTACGGAGATTGTTGCGTTATCTGTAAAACCATCTCGAATACTTTCGATCAGGATGCACTAAATTGTCATTCTATTTCGTCGTTTTGTAACTTGAAGTGAAACATGGCAAATGTCTAATAACTGAAAAATACTCTGTCGTGACCTTTCTAACTAAAAAAACAGCCTCTTCATTTTTATTTACTAATTACGGTGTATGTCTAGTACGTGTTGCGAATTTAAAAAATGGAATGGTGTAACTCTCACGACAAATTTATAATGGCACAGTACGTCGAAACAATCTGCAACGCGTTCTCCAAAAACTTTTGTCGAGTTTTTAGCTTGCGTCGGAGACGCAAGGTAAACTACTCGAGAATAATGCGGACTGACGCGCATAAGACTTTAGCCGGACTCCACTATGTGTGGGTTGTTTAGTCGATTCACCTCAATATGTGAAGAAAAGCAGTAAGGTTTATATTGCTACATGCCAGTGGCATGGAGATGAAAAGGACAAAGCAGATAGACTGGCGCGAGCTAATCTGTGTGGCTGGCGCAGCTTGCTTAACCGATTCTAAATATATCTGGGTCTACCATTCTGAGTTGGTCTCCTTCTCGTATTTGGTGGAGTGGTGGGATCCCCGTCCTTGCCACGGAACTCAGATGCGGACGCTCGCTGGCGGCTTTCAACATGACCACTCTAGACTGGCCTAGATCCTCTCTGGTCACCCAGCCTCCTGCCATGCCTGCCAAACCAGCGGCTGCAACAATTTTCGTGACGCTACCCGCCCTCAAAGGCCCTAGCCTGTTCTCGGGCCGCGAGGGTTCAGGCGTCGACCAATGGCTAGGCCTCTACGAACGAGTCAGCGCCACTTACAGGTGGGGCCCCACGCTCATGCTCGCGAAGTGATCTTTTACTTTTACGGAACGCCTCGTGTCTGGTTCGATACTCATGAGCAAACATTACCAGCTGGAGAGCTTCATTGAACAGATCCGTGAGCTTTTAGGGGCGAAGCTCCTTAGGGCGTGGGCTGTGCGTCCCCTGTAGCCTGTATGTAGCCACCTCTAGTTTAGTTCTTGCAGTGTTCACTAGATGGCGGTACCGTCTCCTGTATGTAGCCACCTATCGTTTAGTTCTTGTAGTGTTTACTAGATGGTGGTACTTGTAGCTGATGATGAAAAGATGCAAGATGTTATAAACTAGAAAGCGGTACTTGTAGTTGATGAAAGACGCGAGATCTTATAAAATAGGAATGATGTCACATATGGCACGTGTCATTGGTTGAAGGCAATCGTTCGATTTAGTGCGGCGACGTACGCTAGGGGGAGCGTTGTAATAAAATCCGTTCGCTGTTGGCGCGCGCTCGGAGTCGCCGGATGGATAAGGCTGCACAGCGGAGAGAGCGCAAGGCGGCAGCAGCGCGCGCTCGCAGACAGAATCCCGATGTGCGAGCGCGCGAGGCAAGGGACATCGCAAGCGATCTATTGTCTAAGAACAAATAAAAGTTGATTTGTGTATATACACACACAGCGTTTCTCACGTCTTTACATGATGATCGACTGGGCGAATTACACGGAAGATTCACAGTTTACCGATGAATCCCTCCGGAGCTTCGCCCATTCATCATCATTCACCCCGTGAATATGCCGTAATTTTTCTCGAAACCAGTTCGGTTGCCGACAAGCTGCGAAGAAAGTGTTATCAACTCGTGCACAAACTTCCATCGAGCTCTACATAAGCTATATTGAAGATGTCCTAGCTCTATGTTGCACGGCCGACAGGAACATGCATGTCAGAGACTGAGAACCTTGCGCATATACTGAAAGGTATCGCCGACGATGTGTTCAACTTATTGGTATTCAACAATGTGCCATCTTTTGCTGCCAATATTCAAGAACGCCACCGGCTCCAACAAGCACAAAGCAGGCGCATCTCTGATCAGTACAAGCGCCTTCCGAATACCGCCATGACGTCCTCGTGTCTCGCCACATATCGTCAACCAGACACTTGTGACAACTTGACGCGACTCGTCAGGCGGGAACTTGAAGCGGCTGCTCCAGCCACGGTACGACAAACGTTTCTGACCCCTCTCGTTCAATTACGTTGCTCTCATTCAAGCAGTCATGTGGCAGGAAATTGCCAGCTTGGGAATTCGCTATATTTCACTGCCTCCCCGTATCGACTTCCAGCCTTTTCACATGCCTGCACGTCCCTTCCTCAGCGGCTCTCCCTCATCGTTCCGTTTCGTCTTCACTGAGGGTGAAGACTGTGCGGCCATTGTGATGCAGATTGGCGAAGCTATTCAGTGTCCTGTCACGCCCAGCGACTTTGAAACAGTTCATCGCGTTTCAACGAAATCAGATGAAAAAAACATTGTTGCACGGTTCTGCTGCCGTGAAAAGAATAACGACTTTGTTCGTAAAGAGCGTAAGACCCGTCCGAACACTTCTGATATTGGCTTCACCGGTAGCTCAAGTAAATCAATCTATGCCAATGATCACCTGTCTCCAGAGAACAAAAGATTGTTTGCTAAGGCCCTAACTCTAAAAAAAGCGCACAAATAGCAATTTCTGTAGACAGACAATTGCCAGATTAAGGCACGAAAGTCTGGTGATGGCAGAGTATATCGCATTATCAAAGACAGTGATCTTAGCATCTTTTCATAGCCACTGAGTCCTACGCCCATTTTCGTGCTGAACACTCGTTCGTTTTCATCTTATCATCATGGCTTTGCTATCCCCTGACGAGGTTAAACATATGCTAGATGATAGTAATCGCTCCTTGGTTCATTTCAATGCTCGTAGCTTCCGCGAAAATTCGGATAATATTTATAACTTTATAGCTTCACTCGCGCATTTTTTTTCATCATTTGCATCTTTGAAACATGGCTCTGAGCTTATGACGTCAATCTGTTCGGCCCGTCATCGTACGAAGCTGAGTACTATCACCGTTGTTCAGACAGCTATGGCGGCTCAGCAATATTCATAGCTCCAGATCTGTCCTACACCCGCCGACAGGATCTTTCCTTAGGCATCTCGCATTGCGAATCCGTGTGGATTGAATTAGATAATTCTTTTTTAAACGATAATAACAACGTTATTCTGGGGTGTATTTGCCGTTCCCCTTCTTCGAATATGACGAATTTCATTTCTCGCCTGGATACCATTCTGCATCAGTTATCATCTGAAGTCAATCGCGTTGTCCTAGTTGGAGACATCAACATCAACTTGCTTAACACAGACAATTGCGCATGCACAGAATATAATGACTGCTTCAGTGGATACGGTTTTGAGTCTCTCATTTCATCTCCTACTAGATGTCGTATTTCTGGAGCTGCTGCATTGCTTGATCATGTCATCTGTAATTTCTCGCCCTCTCTCTCTGCAGGAGTAATTGATGTGAACATCACTGATCATTATCCCATATTTCTTGCTTTCAACGTCATGAAGCCATTAGATCCACCCACGCGTGTTACTTCCGTACTTGACCAGGAATTGTTTTTCAATGCCATTATTAAAACTGATTGGTCCAGTGTTACGTCCTTATGCAATGTAGACCAGGCATTCAACAAGTTTTCTTCCCTTTCTCTTAAAGCCGTAGAAGAATGTACTAACACAGTCAAATGAAAAAAAAGGTACAATTATCCTAAGAACCCATGGTTATCTGAGGAACTGCTAAAAAGTATGCTTAAAAAAGATAACCTGTACAGAAAAGTAAAAAAAAAACAACCATTTAACCCTGCTTTAGCTTCACGCTATAAAAAATACTCGAATGTTCTTTCATGTCTCTTGGAAAATGCCAAGAAAAATGTTATGATGACCAAATATCTAGTGAAAAAAACAACTCTAAAAGACAATGGCAACTCTTAAACAATTTTCTAAATCGATCAATACATAGTTCACCTTTGCAGAAAGTCATACATAAATGCGTTACACATGATAACCCTGAAAGAGTTGCTGATGCTTTTAGTAATTATTTTTTTGAAAGTTTTCGTGAAAAACATAACAGTTCTTGCTGTAATCTGCAACGTTCTAATCATTCTTTTTTTCTTTTCCCCGTGAGCCCTGATGATGTTTCTACAGCAATCAAAAGTCTCAAAGAAACCGGCCCTGGTATAGATAAAATCTCAGCACGACACCTAAAACTTGCAGTAGACATTGTTGCTGAACCACTTTCTATAATTATAAACCTTGCATTCAAGCATGGCAGTTTCTCTACTTTTTTAAAAATAGCTAAAGTCCTTCCGATCTTTAAAAAGGGTGACAAGCAATCTATTTCTAGCTATCGCCCCATCTGTATTCGTTCTTACCTAAGCAAAGTCATCGAAAAACTGTTAATAACTCGGCTAAACAAGTACCTTAATGAATTTAATATACTGAAGCCGTGTCAATTTGGCTTTCGCGCTGGAAGTTCTACTAACCTTGCTATCCTTTCCCTATCAGATTTCATCAAACACTCCATAGACGCAGGATTTGTAGTAAGGTAAGTTTTCTTAGACTTCTTAAAGGCATTCGATACCATTATTCATCTCATTTTATCCAAAAAACTCGAATCATACGGTATTACAGGTCCATCCCTCAAATTTTTAAACAGTTACCTTCTTAACAGAAAGCATACTGTTTACATATCGGGCTCATTTTCTTCTACTAAAACAATAAATCAAGCGGTTCCTCAAGTGTCATTACTGGGTCCGTTACTTTTTATACTTTACATTAAAGACCTTCCTGACATTATACACATGGCTCACTGCGTTTTATATGCTGATAATACTACCATTTCTATTGCTGATAGATTTATTGACAACGTCACTAAATAATTAAATGCTGTACTTTGTAGCGTGCCAAGATGGTGCCAGGAAAATTTCTTAATTACTAATCCAAATAAATCTAAGTTAATGGTTTTTAGATCAGCTCAACGCAAGTTAACTTCCTCACCACAGTTCACAGTTGACTCTCATTTGATTAATATCAGCGACAGTGTGTCTTTTTTTGGCGTTCACCTCAACGCTAACCTTAACTTCGCTCTCCAGATTGCTCACATTAGAAAAACGACAGCATTCGGCATTCGCGCATTACTCAAAGCTCGCTCATATTTTTCTCATGAAGCACTCCTTTCACTTTCCCTCGCATTCATTCATTCTTATATCACTTATAACATCGCATCATGGAGGAGTACTTACCAGAGTCATCTTTCATCCGTACAACATCTACAAAATTGAGCTATTCGCGCTATTTTTAACTGTTCTCGCGACAGTAGCACCACTCCCTTTTTTCTATGCAATAAAATCTTAACTGTTAGCTATCTGTTCAGGTTTAATCTAATTCTGTTTCTGCATAAACAAATAAGAAATCAACTTTCTGCAAATTTCATTGATCCTACGATGTTAGTTAATACTAACGCAACCAGATTTGCGGCTAATAATAACTTTTTACTTCCTAAGGTTCATACTAACTATGGTAAATCATCTTCTCTCTTCTGTACCATCACCATATGGAATAATTTGCCCACTTCGCTAAAATTCAAAGTTTCTTTATTTTCATTTAAAAACACAATAGTTGATCTATCTTCTTTGTGTTGTTTTATGCTGTATTATTTGTGTTTTGGTTCCATGCCTTTTTGTTTTCATTCTGCTTTATATATTTTTTTCTACAATTCTAACAGCTGCTTGTGCTTTTATTATTTGTAATCATCACTGAGGGTCCCGTTGCATTCTTGTACTTTGGGACCCTCGTCTGTATACTTTACTTCCTGTAACATCCTTTTATGACAAGAAAATAAACTGATTGATCGACTGATGATTGATTGAATCCGTCCGCATGGCGAACACACGATGACAAGCCGATCTGCTTCTCGTGTCAACAAATCGGGTACATTTCCTGCCATTGTAGAAGTCGCTGGGGCCCTCCTGCACAAGCTTCGTCTCGTACCTTCCATGCACGTCCAGCCTATTGCCGCGAGATCAGCCCCGACATTTATGCCCAGGAACCCGCTACTTAACACGCCTACTCCCGCTCTTCATTGGCCCCAACGTCACCAGTTTCGTTCTACACTACCCCGCTGACCATCTTTCCCCGCATTCCCACGAAGTTTCCCGACAATAAAATAAGATGTGCAGCCCCCGCAAGTGGCGCTGTATCACTCGGACTGACAGAAAATCCTCTCTTCACCATACAGACAAAACGGAACCTTATAGATGTTCAAATAGATGACGCGCATGTGATTGCTCTTGTCGATACGTGCGCTCAACTTTGCGTGATAACGAGTGATTTTTACAGCCAGCCTAAGAGGGTTCTCACACCTGCAACCACTCAGTTCGCCCGTGTTGCGGATGGCGGAATAGCATCTATCGTTGGCATGTGTTCCGCTCGTGTAAGCATCATGGATTGACACAGTTGTTTTCTTCACTGTCCTTGACAAATACGCTCACAACGTCATCCTGGGCCTCGCCTTCCTGTCCGCGCGTTCTGCACTCATAGACTGTGACCAGCACGCTTTTTCTACACTTGCCCGCAACAGAACCTCTTGCACAACGGTCGAGTCGCCTCTGCACAACGGGACATGCGCGCCTCCCTCCACAAACACTGTCCTACGTAGAGCTCGTCTCGATACCACCAGTTCCAAATGGTGACTATGTTCTGACCCCTATAACCAATGTCCTCATCAACAGCGGTATTACATTACCGCACATTGTTTTGTCCAACGCAGGGGATTCCACATGTCTTTCAGTTGTCAACTTTAGTTTGACACCTCAAGTGCTGCCACATTAGATCTCATTGGTGTTGCTCTACACCTCAGAAGTCAACGCCGTAGATGTTTTCACGATGGCGGCTCCTTCTGACCCACACGCTTAACATCAATGTGACAATTGCTCCGACAGCGCTATTAGGTCGATGATTGCTTCCAACTTCACGCCACAGCAGACTGACAAGCTCCACCTGGTTCTGCTGTCCTACATCGAGGTTTTCGACCTCAGTGGCCGTCCATTAGAGAAAGCTAGTGGTAAGACCCACCGCATGAACTCTAGTAATGAGCGTCCTATTCATAGGTGTTCATATCCGGTTTCGGCGGCCCAGCGTGACATTACTCAAAGTGCTCTCGACGAAATGCTCGCCAAGGAGATCCTTGAGCAATCCTGCAGCCCTTGGGTATCTTCTGTCGCGCTAGCTCCCCCAAAAGACGGCGCATGACGTTTCTGCATCGGTTATCGACACGTAAACAAAATTACTAAAAAAAGGAAGTGTATTCCAAAAATGACATGTAGCTCTACCGACAAGCTATGCAACCGACGTCGCTGGCTTCGTGTTACGGGATGTTATATAGGTTCACATTGCTTCGAGATAACTATTCACAGATCATGGCGGTATATTTCTATCCCAAGTCATCACCGACTTCCTGCGTTCTTGTTCCACGCAACACACACTGACCACGGCTTACCACCCTCAAACAGCCTCGCGAAACGCTTTAATCATACTCTCACAAATATGCTCGCTATGTACGTGTTGCCCGATCACCGAGACTGGGACCTTGCCTTACCCTGCGCAACTTTCGCATATAATTCATGCCGTCACGACGCAGTGGACTTTTTGGCGTTCTACTTACTGTACGGAAGAGAGTCGACTTTACTACTGGCCACAGTCATCTCAGCTCACGCCTCGTCCACCAGCGAGTATGCCCGCGACGCGACTGCGCGAGCCGATCGTGCCCGTCAGCTCGCCCGCGCTCGGCTGATGGCGTCGCAGACCAATCAACGCCGTCAGTATGATGCGGATCATCGAGACGTACAGTACATTTCGCTCACGGTACCCTCGTCTTACTCTGATCTCCTCATCGGCGGGTGTGCCTATCAAAAAACATTCGTCTCATTACACGGGACCTTACCGTGTTTTGCGTCAAGTATAACCGGTCACTTATGAGATCAGACCCATTTATCCATCATCTGCTGTGTAGTCCAGTGATATTGTACACGTCTCGCGGAACAATCCCTGCAACAGTACGTGAGATAACGACCTTTAAAGCACCGAGACTGTGCCTCCGCCGCCGGGGGTCATGCTACGTGCCAGTGGCATTGAGATGAAGAGAACAAATCAGATTGACTGGCGCTAGCTAATCTGTGTGACTGGCACTGTTTGCTTAACTAGCTCTAAATACATCTGTGTGTACTATTCAGAGTCAGTGTTCTTCTCCTAACAATATTTTGCGATTATGACCAGCATTTCGCACCTGCTTCACATGTGCATGTTTTCTCACTGCACCCCTTCTCGAACACCGGCGCACTTACAATCATGTCATCATCTTGCATAATACAGTTCACACTGGTCTGAGAGTTCTAACACCCACATCCTTCATCGCATCTTCTGCGCACCATGCTCGGCGATATGATAACCTGAATATTGTGCCCCTTAGATATATTCTGAATCGTTTTCGTTTTTTCCCGCAGAATGAGGATTTATGGTTTGTGCTTAATGAATCTGTGCGCAAACTTGATGCTCAGCAGCTGGTACAACAACTGCGTAAACATCTATTTTGCCAAACTGCATTTCTTCAAGGTGCTCAACATCCGTATTTACTCCTCATTTGTCTCAAGAAACAGAGAGCCGTTTTTATCAATAAATAACAATAAAACATGTTGCTATCACGTTAGCTGCTTAGCCTATTCGAAAAACAGATGTTTTTCCAGGGCCAAATTTACATTCTGACCAACTCTAGAATATGCTCCCCACCCCCAAACCACACGCGCCACGCTGCCGCCGATTAAATAAAGACCACACCGTTGACGCACCCCCATCAAAAATAGAAACACTGGCACGCTGCCGGCAGCAATTTTGGTTCTGGCGCACTGGTCTGATCACTTGCATATGCAAGCGATCAAGCTGCTTTACGTACGAGTGTTGCGGGTATAGTGTACGTTGTACTGCCGCAGTCCAGTGTATGCCCACCAAAGAGCACTAAATACAGAGTAAACATACATAGAAGAAAGCGCTTGAGAGAAAGAGCATTGAGGCCATTTAGCAACTTATTCGTTTTGAACATTTGAATTATCATGCGATAAAGAAAATTGACATTGTTATTAAGGATGAACCCTACAAGCTCATGTTCAAGTTTCTTTGGCAATACTGTTTAATAACAGCTTCATCTTGCTCTTACTTAGCTAAGGAGCAGAAATCTAGAGGTATTCAGTGACTGTGAGACTGCCATATTCTTCTGGGACATTTTGAAGAGGTCTTGAAAGATATATTAGCCTATTAAGCCACACCAAATACGCTGTTTTCCTTTTGAAAACTCTGCTCAGCAATTGGATGTATTTTTATTTTGTTTACACTTGTTATGATACAGATCCATAGCTTATAGAGACTGTGATGATGGAATATCATCTGTTCATGACTGTTTTGCAGAAATTGTAGTCAAAGCGCTTGATGTGTACAAGACTAGTGACTGTGATGAAGATGTGTTATGGTTATTTTATTAACGCGTATGAATCGTGTATAATGTATGATTGTGAGACTATTTTCATCTGTGGTCACGGAGGCAATTAAAAAAGTGACCATGGCGCAATGGATAGCATGCCTGGTGTATGTGTTCGCGGACCCGGAGCTCATGGGTTTGGCTCCCGATGACGGAACATTTTTTCTTGTTTCCTGATTGTGCGTATATTTTGAACATCATTTCTGTGATGGAAATACCTAACTGAACTCTTGGTCAACCCTGGCATAAAACACTTTCTTGTTAAAATTGTAGAATATTGCAAAGTCATTCACAACGCCACACCGTTATGTTTTAAAATGTTGAATGCCGATTACCGAGGAGTAATTATCGGACTGTCATCACTGTTTTTGTCTTATGCCCTATTCAGATTCGGGATGTTGACCTTCGTGCGAGGTACGCTAGTCATTTTCCCACTCGCATGATAAGATGATTGATCCATCGTCAGTGGTGAATCCGTACAATGCAAATTTAAAATGTTGAGAGAGTAACCTGAAACTAATTGGGTGAAGGTCTACTGAGACGCAAATATCCATAAAAAAGCGGGCGCGCTCTATTACTCTAAATTTACACTTGAAGTTCCCCAAAAAGCAATCACGTTCGCAATAAAACTTTTCAAAATTGGTCCACAATTTTTTTTAGTATTTCTTTAGTTTTGGGACTGGCCAAACTCACACTTTTATGTGAGGTGGAGCATAGTTATTTTTCTTGAATAAACACATCCATATACTGTTAAAGACCCAAATTTAGGAGTCTCTTGATCTACTATTGTGTGCTTTGCACAGTTTTTACCCACCTGCACTCCGTTAATTTTTTCTGACTTTTGTAGTTCAGCGCGACAAAGAAAAACCGGGAAAAATTGAATACTTGGAATTAGGCGATGCTTTAAAATTTTCATGAAGCTCAGAATCCTATATCGCTGCCTACAAAAAAAAAAAACAAAAAAACCTCAGCTGCAACTGGAATGATGTTTTCGATCACTTTGCCTCCGCCTATACTTACTCGCAGACTTGCTCGATCGAGAAACCTGGTAGAGCCGATAGTGAGGCGACATAACATGTTAACGTTTAGGAAGGTTTTCCACAAGTACGTACAATATCATTGGAGTGGTAAATTAACTCCTTCGTCATCGCGCATCCGCACGTATGAAGCAACGTTGATGATGTAGTGATACGGCGATGAATCGTGCGCAAGTGTAATTAAGTGGCACAACAGGTGGTCTGCTGAACCTCTCAACTCGCGAAGTGTGTGTTGTCCAGGAAGTAGCACAGCACTACCCATAGTAACCGTTGTGCTGACGCCGTGAATGTTGTCACTATTGCAGTGCAGAAGAGTTTGCAGGCTTTCATCAACCTCGTAAGTCAAGCTCCAAGGTTCGCAGTGGCCCACGTGGGTCAGGTTTAACGAGATCTCATGAGGTGAAGATGGCCTTGTACCAGTGTTGTGAACGCAAATTGAAATGCGCCGCAGAAACGCCATATCCATTGTCCAATCGAGTAGTCGGGAAAACCTGCATGCAGTGTTGAAAGAAAACTTTCAATCCAGCCCCTTGTGACGACTTGCGTCAATTAGGAGAAATATTTTGTGATACTGAAAGATACACCATCTAGAAGAAAACAACACCGTAAGAAAGCACCCGCACCAATTATTCTAACTACTTTAGTGTAAAAGTTTGTTCAATGTGAACTGAAACAGTAGTGCATTAACAGACACGCAATAGCAAAAAAAATTGCACAATACCGCCGAGTTTCGATCAATCATCAAGTGCAATGTCTACTTCTATTCAATCCAGTGCAATTAAACGTGCGACAAAACCATAGTGATGCACAATACTACCACAACAAAGGACGTCAGACAACCGCCACCTTCGCAACAATGGTTGGAAGATAACACCGTCAATCTTCATAGAAAAAAAATATTGCCCATGAGTGCCATAGGACTGTGTGATGTTTTCGTACCCGTTAAGGTTCGGAACAAAGTACTTGTTTTTCTGGCTAGAGTGTACTAGAACATGTGAGTGCCCAGACCTCGAGCTTCGAAAAGTGAAGCCCAAAAGGGTCAATCCGCTTTTGGCGCTACACTCACTCATCTGCATGGTGTCGTTATTTCAAGAGTTGCTCACGGCTGCGCCGAAAAGGTGCAGGGTTGAATGCTTACTTCCCAATTTAAAGGCCTGAGCTCAAATTGCAGCTGTATATGGCGCATTTCTATTCTTAGTGTCACTTGTACAGCTGTCGTGGTTTGTCTTCGTTTCCTAAATTTAGCTTCCGTTGATATGTATTGCTACAAAATGTTACGCAAATATCAAGAAAAAGAAACGTGATCGCAAGCATATTTATATTTAGCGCCACCACAGGGCATTCAGTAAAAACGTAAAGTATGGCCTTCGATATTTCAGCAAATATGAGACAGTTCCTTCGGGTGCTTGGCTTTTTCACAAATCTGGGTTGAATTGCTATGTATTGCTACAAAATGTTACGCACAATCTGAAGGAGAATAAATGTGACAGCTAGCATGTTTATTTGCAGCGCTACTGCATGGCATACAGTAGAAACTCGAAGTATGGCCTCCGAGAGTCTCGCAAGTATGACACTCGTCCTGTGTGTTCTTGATAAGCTGCTTGCTATCTCCAGCTGCTGGCTCACTTCAAATAAATAAAGAAATGCAAGTTTACGACCTTCAGTCAGCGGGAAACCGCAAGGGTGTAAATACTCTAAAGCAATCGATGTTCTGTCGGGTTTTTAAGTGTTTCTCCTGACCCTAAAGAAAAACTTTTTTTGGCTGGAATCTTTAAGAAACGATCACAATGTGCACGTAAACAAGTTGACGTGTTGACATTGTGGATGCAAGTGTAGTATTCTTGTACAAGTAATTCTGCGATCCTATACCCTAACAAATATTGAGCAAAAATTAAGCTGCGTGCATAGATAAACTAAGTAAAAAAATTAAAACGAGTACTCACGCTCATTATAAATACGCCCGCTGTCAATTTTTTACTTCAAATTTAGCGTTAAATTTGGCAGCATTGCGTAACAAGTAAACCTAGAATTACCAAAGAATTCAACTATAAGGAAAGATAATGAAAACCCGCCATCTGCAGCTGCGATTCGAAGACAATTCTTTTGCCCGTGAACCACTTTAGTGGAGTCGGGAGCAACTCCTATGACTCACACCGCAGTGCCACTAGCGGGTGGACCCTGTTTTGGCTTCACTTTTTGTGCATTGGTGCGGCGGCCATTCCGGGCGCTCTGCTGTTCTAGTAGACTCTAATGTTGCTTCGCATTCCCAAATTTCCTCGAAGAAAGAAGATAGGCCTGATCCAGGAAGCAATGAATACCTGGTGAGGCTTAGAGAGCTTCAACCGAAAGTAACCAACACCGCAGTTGGTGTTAACCGCTAGGTAAAACACAGACATCTCCATGAATTGTTAGGTTTTGTTATTCCGAAACAACGATACCGTTATCGAAAACACCTTATTGGAGGGCTTCAGAGCTTGCGACCATCCGGTATTTTTTAATGTGTGCCTGAATGCCTGTGTGCTTACGAACATCTAGTGTTCTGGCTCCATCGAAATGTTGTCGTGGCAAGAATTTGATTCGGCGTCCTCGTGTCAGCAGTGCAGGAGCACAACCACAAGACCACCACGGTTCGTGCAGAAAGTTGCAAATCGGGGCTGTGTTCACCACTGTGCACACACGACTTCATGCCCCCGCATAACTTTGGCGCATACATTTTTTATATTAGAAAAAGTAGACGTACCCAGCTGCTGCTGCAACTGCATATTCGAAGTATTTTTGTTGCAAGTTATATCGCCGTAGATGTCTCTAGTGGCTGAAACGTGTTGACAGACACACACCCAGTTTTTATATACTAAAGTGAGGCATTTTGGCGCAGCACATCTTCACTAGACCATATGATTCGTTGCAGAAGGTCGGGGAGCAATAACCGAGCAGGTACAAGCGCCCTGGTGTACCAACCACGAATGTCATCGTCTTCCTGCCTGAGAGTGGTACCCTCTGCCCTTCAGAACAACGCTGATCTCCTTGATTACATTTATCTCCCCTCCGGAAAAAAGCCACCCTGGTGACTTAGGGACAGAAAACTACAGTATACGGTCGCAGTAAGGCTTCAGCCGGTCTATAGGTGCAGAGTCTCACGTCCGAGCCGCCATTGATCAGGAGACGCCGCAAGTGGCTCAACAATATAATTGACTGCTGATGATTGCTAGACCTTTGTCCTGCAGTGGACGTAGTCAGGCTGATGATGATGATGATGATGATGATGATGATGATTGCGAGACTACGCAGTAGGGGCCATGGTACTTTGAGAGAAGTTTTGATGAGAAGAAGATTGGTGCCCACACGTTCAGCGGGTCTAGCAGGGATGGTAGAGGCTGCAGAAGAGCTAGTGATTGGGGAGGAGTATGTTTGCGCCGTTGACATACGACGCAGCAGCATGTGTAGCGGCGGGCGAAGTGGTACATTCCACGCGAATAGTAGCGTTGGTGCAGGCGTGTATAGGTTTTCCGTACTCCCGCATGTCCACAGTGTGGTTCAGGATAAAAAGATGTGCATATACCTGACCTAAGTTGTAGGGGAATAACGAAGAGCTATCTGCGCGCTTCGGAAATGTAATTCCGACAATATAGCGAACTATCTCGAATGCAAAAGTGATGGGTTTACCCCCGCAGTTTTTGAGGGATGGGGTGTAATGATTGATTGATTTGTGGGGTTTAACGTCCCAAAACCACCATATGATTATGAGAGACGCCGTAGTGGAGGGCTCCGGAAATTTTGACCACCTGGGGTTCTTTAACGTACATCCAAATCTGAGCACACGGGCCTCAACATTTCCGCCTCCATCGGAAATGCAGCCGCCGCAGCCGGGATTTGAACCCGCGACCTGCGGGTCAGCAGCCGAGTACCTTAGCCACTAGACCACCGCAGCGAGGCGGGGTGTAATGAAGGTTGACATAATAAATCTATAGGAGAAGCAACGTTAGGGTTTTTGTGTTGCTTTCTGGTGACCTCTGTCTGTTACAGAGAGTGAGGACACGTTCAAGAACAATGTACACTGGCAGGAATCGTCAGATGGAAGGGGTGACGGGGGTCAGCGCGTCAGCATGACATTGTTTACGTTCACACTTGCAAACGGCGCAAATGTAGTACTCCTGCAGACGTAGTGCTGAACGGGCGGGTCAGCCAGATGGATCTTTTAAGGAGGAAAGCCACTTTAATGCGTGCTGATCTGTGACTACGCTATATGGGAGTTGAATTCAGGTACTTTACGGTGTTGAAGAAACCAACCTTCACCACTTGGCGCCCGAGACGCACCACCCAAAGTGGTATAGCAAAGTGGGAGCAGAAACGTGCTACTGCTATTCTAATCGCGGCGATTAACTTGCTGGTAGCTTGAAGATGAAGCAAATACGCTGAAAAAGTTCTATTAGGCTGAGATAAACTTCATTTACACACTGTACAAAAGTTACAAAAGTACAAAGATCAAAGTTGCAAAGAAAGATAAGAAAAAACTCTTTGAATTTGAACCGTCTTCTGTAGGACGATCCTATGCGATTCGGCAGAGCCGATGGTGCCTAACGCCGCAAGCCAGGTTGCGAACGCTTGGCAGAGCTCCAGCACCTCTTCTTATGACCTCGGTGCATGGCCTTCGAGATTGCGGGCGTGCGGCGTTGTTCTCTCCGGCCGTACCAAACGCCGCGCTACCCAGCAAAACCAGCGATTTTTGCCTCACGCGCCCACCCACCACTAGAGGGCACGTTTAATGTGGGTACTTCAAGCAGCGGAGATCACGGCAGAAGGCAGAGCGCACAGGATTTCACTGTGTGTATTTTTTTTCTCGTGTGTGAGCAAAAATCGCCGACAAATCTTCTGGCTCTACTGAAGGCGAGTATGTTTTCCATTACTGCTTTTATTTTGGGCCAATTTCCGAATAAAATTATAACAGCTGAATTTTTTGTATAGATCATTGCAAGGAGGTATTATTGCGTCTGTGACAGAAGATTCTAGCATCCCCCCTTTTTGGAGACGTGTACATAGTCAAAAACTGGGCTAACTGTCTTCGCTGAATTACATTGCCTTCTAATCAATAGATATTATATTACTATTTTATAGTGTACCGATCATTATAAGGTGGTCAACCGAGTTCCACTCACGCTCTAGAAAATCAAGTGCCGTGATCATGCCCCTTATGAATGGGATAAGTAATTTTGCCAGAATATAAGCTAAAAGCTGCAATTAGGTGATCTACCTTTACTCCCCACTTCTTTCACAGTGAAAGTGCTTGAGTTAGCATTGTCCCCTTAATCGTTTTCTGTCTTTTGGTTATGTATTGGTAGCAGAATTGCAATATCAGTATCGCGTTCATTTACAGTAATATCGACCTCATCCAAATCAAAGGGTCGCACAATCGGCCGAACGGCGTCTTTCAGAAAACCAAGTATTCGTGTATGTAGACTACTGGAGAAAACGCGCAGTGTTTCATACCAGTTACACAAAACCCTGAACGTGTGCAGCGTTTTTCTCCAACAATAAAAACATCTCGATGTTCGTTCTGACATTCCCCAACAAAATCACTGTACACCGTAGAACTCAAAGTGGTAATGGGTGAACATAAGTGACCAAAGCGCACCGGTAACCAGCCCGTGGTCGTGACAGGGCTGGTGACGTTCAGTCTAGACGTAGTCTAGAACTCCTCCCTGTCTCCTGCTTCTGCGGCGCGACAGGAGGTAGTTGGGAAGAAAATCTGGGGAAGCCTCGCAGGTGAGTGCGAAGCGTTGTACGCTTTGAGAGCGCGGCTTTCGCGCCAGACTTGATGGCGTAGGCACATTGCGAGGAGAGAGCAAGACGGTTACTGATGCTGAGCGCCGAGTTTGGTCGGCTCAGCGACCGTTCCTCTCCAGCGGGTGTTATTTTTTCGTAACGCACTCATGCTGCGGCGTTCGTGTGGATACCTTGCGTGAATGCGCCGCTGGCATTTTGCATAGAGGAGAGAAAATGTTGTAGTGGAAGTCAAAATGAGTATTTGATTTATTAG
This sequence comes from Rhipicephalus microplus, assembly GCF_043290135.1. NCBI lineage: Eukaryota > Metazoa > Arthropoda > Arachnida > Ixodida > Ixodidae > Rhipicephalus > Rhipicephalus microplus. Next base: position 415,051,793 of record NC_134710.1, on the reverse strand, counting down.
TAGCGATTTTCAATGAGGTTGCAGACTGGTTACGGTTTATAGAATTGATGTTATGCGATTGCTGTAGTTTTTTCCTGATAGACAAAGTGACGTCTGGTCTTGTTTCTTCCATTTCATTTCAAAAATATGCCATACTGATGCGTGCACATTTGCACATTAGAAAGAAAAAAATTAAACACGAGATGCAAGCATGCGCAGTGGCGGTGTAAATGGCGTCGGCAGCGCCATATTTGCGAGTTGGTGTGATAATAAAATGCTCCATATTCAATGAAAAGAAACAGCCCGATCCACAAGTGAAATCAGAATGCCACATTCTGCGCTCCCTTGTTACACGCCAATAAATGGGTCACTTTCTTGTTCTTTTCATGTAACTATCCGTTATTAGTATCGAACGGTATTTAGAGAATAATTGCAGGCACGCTGACGTAATCACAGCTATGACGCGTAGCGTGATGTGTTGTTGTGGCTTTTATAGGAACGAAGCTATTTATAGCATCACTTGGTCGGTCGTCCTTCTATCTAGCGTAGCCAGCATATCCCCGGAGTGAATGATATGATGAGTGGGGAAAGTGTCTGTCCGTCCGATGCGTGCTGTCGACTTTTATTCAATGTTTGACGTTACAAACTGGTCAACTAATACTACTACTAAGTCGACAGACACATGGACAAATGAATGCACGGACGCGTGGATAGAAGGACGCTTCACCCGACTAATCATTCACTTCATGCATATTCTGCTCTTTTGTTTACTTGTTGTTTGTGCGCCGAAGAGCGTCTTGCTTGTCGTTGACAAGTCCCAGTGAACGTGCCTCATATACAGGGAGGACCAGTTATGGCGAGCACGGCTAGATGGCCAGCGTGCCAGCCTAAGCAGTGAAGAACGCTTCTAAGAAGCAATAAAATCACATCAAGGCACAACTGCGATCACATTAGGGCGGCTGTAATATTTCTCGAAACAGCGTTACAATGCAAAGCAGTGCAAGTTCAGTAAAAGCAAGAAGACTCCATTAAATCGAGTGTATAAAGTAATCCATGGGCGTAGAACGCTGCAGTCGTCTGACCTCGCTTGCGGATCGGGCTGCCATTTGTCTTTCTTCTTCACCGGTGCCCACCCCCCTTCTATACAGCCCGCAAACTTTGAAGTACAGTATCGAGCACATGCAGATCTATTGCAGAGGCATCGCAATAGCAACTCATCTAATATTGGTGGTGCAAATATACAGCAAAATAAAAAGTCTTTTGTAAAATAAAACGCCCCAGCATATACTTTGCCTCTCGTGTTCCTTGACTCGACATTCCCAAACGATCACAGTTTTCTAAAAGCGCAAACAGATTTTTTTCGCCCAACTAGGCCAACAGTGCGGCAGCATTATCGACCGAAAGAAAGAGCACCGCAGCGCGGAGAAAAGTTGGGCCACGCCCCCCTCTGGAAAGACGCGCTCTGCGTGGATGGCCGGAGAGAAAACCGCCGCGTGCCCGCAATCTCGGTGGCCATGCTTGGTGATCCGCCTTTACACAACTCTCGGCGAATCATCGCCTGCTTGCCCTATGATAGGACAGCAAATGGTCGATCAAAATCCCCGCCACTAGGACGCCACCTTCTTGCACGTGGAGCCTATGCCCTCCTCCAAAATAACACAACCCAGATGTAAATAAAACACAACTAGGAAAGGCATAGAGGCAAGCACCTGCTCTGGGGCGCACAATTATCTAAACAGAGCTACACGTTCTGGGTATTGCGGCCATAGGACCACTTTCCTGTAACACGTCAACTTCTTGACGATGGCGAGATAATCTGTTTGTCCCCTGTGCGCGGTAAAAGGAACCACTCGCCGACCATCCATCGTTCCACTTACGAGCTCAATTGCGCGGGAGCAGTCGGAGACGTGCCACTGCGGCAATACGCACCAACTCACCGACTTGGCGTCCGATAATCATGACATCAGCCACGTTCTCACGTGTCGCCAGCCCACCTGCTTCCGATAGCAACCGGAGCTAAGCCGGACCGGGACAAAAAGTTGTCGCTGACCTCCGAGTTTTCATAACGCTCGCGGCCTCGAAACTACCTACGTGAACACGGCATGCGGCTGGGCTTCAGCTGTACCAAATTGAGGAGTCAACGCACTGCTCTGGCTCTCGGAAGAGGCCCATTGATGCGCCGACTGCCAGCGCCGCGAGGCTATAAGAGCATCGTCCCAATGACGTTTCTTATCCATGTTGGCCACGTGGGGGTTGGTTTCTTTTTAATGAGTTACCAGGAACTCTAAATGCTCGGCCGTCTCTGGTGCTGCAAAACTACGTAGAGTAGTTCTGCATTTTCAATGAAATTGAAGGTAGTGAGCTTAGAATACAGGAAGTCACGCTAGAGATAACAGATAAATACAAATACCTGGGCGTATAGATAAGCAATGGGGCCGAGTACCTAAGAGAACACAACATATACGTGACGACTGAATATAACAGGAATGCAGCGGTGATGAAAAACAGGGCACTGTGGAAACACAATAGGTATCATGTTGTGAGAGGAATATGGAAAATGGTCATGGTTCCTGGTCTGACGTTCGGCATTGCGGTCTTGAGCATGACATCAGCGGTCTTGAGCATAACATCAGAAGTTCAAGCAAGGTAGAAATTAAGCAACGTGGAATAGGTAGGCTTGCGTTAGGAGCTCATGGAAATACACCAACTCAGGGAGTACAAGGTGATATGAAATGGACATCATTTGAGGGGAGGGAAGCTAGCAGCAAGATAAAGTTTGAAAAGCGATTGAGGAAAATGGGGGAAGAGCGTTGGGCTAGGAAGGTATTCAGCTACTTGTACATGAAGAATGTCGATACAAATTCGAGGAAGCAAAAATGAAAATTGACTGGTAAATACTTAGAAAACAGCATGGGGCCAAACCAAAAAGAATTACCGGTTAAGAAGAATTTTTCAAGGCACTGGGGTTTAAGGACAGGGAGGGGAAAATAGACTTTAAGCGGGTATAATTAACTAGAAGGAGGTTATCTGATTGGTGGCTAAAGTCAAGGCACAAGTGAAAATCAAACCCTTCACTGCAAAGTACGAGTCATCAACCTCACTATTTAAAGGAAAAAAGGTCTTGTTTTTGCTTCATTAAGTATTACGGCTTGGTGGTGTTAGCCACCACCTGATCTAAAGGGTGCAGCCATTTCAATCTATCTATCCATCCATCGGTACCATGCTGGCGCCGTGCTGTCTGCGTTCACGGCAAATCCGGTAGGACACGCTTCGACCCATTCAACTAAAGCAATGCTGCCTGCAGAGCTGATATGCTTCCCCAAGATTATAGCACAAATGAAAGTAAACTAACTACCACGCAACTAATTCTAACCACGGTCCCACAATGGGCGTCCATAAAAAGAGGGTTGAAACTTGTCTATGGCCCACATGATGGCTAAGCATTCCTTTTCTGTCACGCAGTACTTGCTATCAGCTTTGGTGGGCGCACAGCTGGCATAAAAGACAACGTACTCGTGAAATTCAGGTTTACGCTGTGCAAGCACAGCGCCGAGGCCCGAGACCAATACCGCTAGCGTCCGTGCGAAGTTCAGTCGGTACGAGTGGGTCAAAATTTCGCAGTATTGAAGGTGAAGTTAGAAGGCGTCGAAGTGGGGTGAATGCATCGTCGCATGCCAATGACCACCTCGCTAGGTCACTGCCGCCGCGCAGAAGTTCAGTTAAAGGGGATATGATGGATGCAAAGCTGTTGATAAAACGACGAAAGTTTGAACAAAGGCCGATAAAACTTCGAGCTTCTTTAAATGTCGTCACTTTAGGGAACTCGGCAACCGCATGAAGTTTTGTCCTATCAGGAAGAATACCCTCTCTGAAGACGACGTGGCTCCTAACAAGGAGCTTTCGAGCACCAAAGGAACACTTCTTTAAATTCAGCTACAGCACAGCAGAATTGAGTTAAGTGAGAACTGCTTCCAAGCCTTGAAGGCGTGTCAAAAATTCACGCGAAAATATTACAATTTCATCCAGGTTGCACAGACATGCTTGCCATTTGAGGCCATGGAGGATGTTATCAATCATGCGCTCAAACATGGCAGGCGCGTCGCAGAGCCCAAGCCCGAATGGCATGACATTGAATTCATACAAGCCATCGGAAGTAACGAAAGTTGGTATGGGGTGGTCAGCCTCCACCATTGGTACCTACCAGTAGCCGGAGCGCAGGTCTCATGACGAGCGCTGGGCTCCTTGGAGGCAGTCGAGGGCATGTTCTATGCGAGGTAGCAGGTATCCTTCCTTGCGCGTTATCTTGTTCAGCCATCGGTAGTCAACGCAAAAGCGTATTCAGCTGTCTTTCTTCTTGAAGAGAAATACCGACGGCGCCCACGGGCTGTTACAGGGCTCAATAACGCCATGCTTAAGCATATCGTCCACTTGTGCGGCGATGGTCTTACGTTCAGCTGCTCACACACGATATGGGCGCTGACGTAAAGGGGCGTGGGTGCCGGTGTCGACGTGATGAGCTACGGTTGAAGATGGTAATAGAAGCTGGCACGAAAGCGTTCAAGGAAGGATGTGATATCAGAGCGCTGCCGGGACGTCAGGTGACTGTCAATGCACCGGGAAAAAGCATCGGTGAATGATGGTAATGAAGCTGGAACGGGACAATTAATGCTGTTAATCTAAAAAGAAGTCACTGCTCAGTGACGACACTTGTGGGAAAGAAATCGAGGTCATCAATGCTGCCAAAGCCCTCTCCCTTCGGTAGGATGGAAGGGCAGGAAAACGGGTTTAAAACGTAAATTTCATTAGAAGAGTCTTGAATCGAGAGGAAATTGAAGGATAGCAAGCAGCACTTGCGGCGAAAAGTGGTTTCAGCTGGTGTAAGAAGAACAGACGAGTCAACAGAGGGGTCGCAGTAAAGCGGGACTAAAGCAGACGAGAAAGGGGACAGTGTGGTAATTTTAGTCAACTAAAATCGAATCACACAGTGGCGAGAACTCAACCTCGGAGCGAGCACAGTCTATAACAGCATTGTGAGTGCGTAGGAAGTCCCATTCTAGAATGATATCGTGGGAACAGTTGCGAAAGCACGATAAATTTGACCGTATAAAACATTTTCGATAACACTGCGTTGAGTGCACGCAGCGAAAGGCCAAATGTCACCAGGGCCTTTGTCACTTTTTGTCACCAGGGCCTTTTTCAAGCCGTTCTCACGACTTTCAGCCTTGGCGACCTTCCAGTTTTTTCTGGTAAATAAATAAAGTTTTAAAGTTTGAATCTCCGCCTTTGTTACGAAGTAGTTGATGTGCCTGCAAAAGACGACCGCATCTTCAATATAACTGGTGGAACTTTCACCGGCTTGTTGAGCTCATCTTTGCAGGCGCTGTTCAGCAGGCAGCTTTCGAAATTCCGGACGGCTGAGACGTTTACCTAAGGCCACCTGAAAGGCAGATCAGGTAGGAAGGCCAGTGCTGTGGTTACGGAACCACAGTTTGGCAACGTCAGTCAAGTAGAAGAGGTTGTTGGTAAGCTTGTGTGCATCATCCTATTTGTTGTGTTTGCTTTCTAGGTCGTACACGGCGAGCCAATCTTCCGCGTCTTTTTCCTCAGTGCCACTGAAGAGAGGGGGTCTCGCTGCTGAAGAGTGCCAATGCAAACAGTTGGAGGTGTTGTAGCTTGGGGGTCAGGCTGTACGTCATGGTCTGGCACCATAAAATCAATGGGGGGCAACGTACAGTTGCAAAGTTCCAGGACGACGGTAGCGTACCCAGCACCTCCACTAATTAAATTGGAGGCGTTTTGACGCAGCACGTCTTTATAGACCATATGGTTTGTTGCAAAAGGTCGGGGAGAAATAGCCGAGCAGGTGCAAGTGTTGCGATGCACCAACAATGAACGTTGTCGTCTTCCTGCCTGAGAGTGGTACATTCTGCCCTTCAGAACAGTGCTCATCTTCATTACAATACATTTTTTCCCACATGGTCGTGGGGCACACGATGGTGGTAATCCCGCAATAATCATGTCATAGTTTAGTCATTTCCGTGGTATCGTGTGGTGTACAGGTCAGCAATATTCTTGCATGTGTTGACTGGTGCACAAAGTGGCTGGGGGTTGAGATGTAATAAAAATGGAATAAGCTATACTACGTTTATTGAAATGTTACTGCCACGAACTTACTTTGCCATGCAAGCCGGAATTCGTGACAACGCGGTTTGTGCACGGACGCCTTTTTCATTGGCTGTCCTTAGAGTTCTTTTTTTTTGATGATCACACCTGCTTAGTTCCCAAAATATCTTTGGTTACTGGCGCTTACGTTTTCTGTAGTTGCAAATGTTGAAAGAAGCAGTCGCACTAGTCGTTTGCATATTGCTTGTGTTTGACTGCTATTTCGGTCGTAAAATTTAATTGTGCACCCAATACAGGAAATAAATGAACAGGGCTCCAGCTACTGATCCCAGAAGATGGGATTGCACATATTGTATACTGTGACCTCTCGCTCTTTCAATTCAATTAAGCAGCGTCTCGCAAATGAAATGTGCGGCTTGACCACGATCGATAACCAAGGACTACAACGTTCACTGCCATATATATATATATATATATATATATATATATATATATATATATAAATCTAACATACAATACTGTCAAGGAATATATAGGGGAAGGTATTAGAAATATTGTGTAAATAAGAAGAGAGAAAAGTGGGTGAAAAAATAACTTGCCATGAGCAGGTCCTGCTCAGGGCAAGTTATTTTTTCTTCCACTTTTATTTCTTCTTATTTACACTACATTAGTTCTAATAACGTCTTCTATACGTTCCTTGGTTGTATTGTCTGATGATGATAATGAGTGGTTTTAATGGTGAAAGGGCCAATTGATGGCTAAAGAGCTTCATTTCAATAGACTAGAGATATGAACAATGAAGTGATACGTGGATGTAAAGGGGGTCTTAAAATTCCTCGCGCTAACGTGGGTAAAAACGTAAGTATTAAAATCATGATAGTGGCGTGAAATATGTGCAGCGAGAGTGAATGTCGAAAGGTCATGATAATAAGACTATGGCGGAGATGTAGTCACCACAGGTCCTGCTACAGATCACCTTGAAATATGCGGTGAAAACTATGTACATTATTAAAAACATAAACAATGAGTGAATTTAAAAATCAGGTCCCTACCAATAAGGATCCCAGGGTGTAGTGGGAGCTGCTGTGGGTATGGCAGCAAAAAGTACCTTTTTTCTTAGGGCGTCCAACTCATTACACTGTACGAGCATGTGGAGAATCATAAGTGGTTCTCCACATCTCGCACACACTGGTGGATCACCGGCAGACAGAGTATATGAATGTGTAGAGTATGTATGTCCTGTTCTCAGCCTTGTAAGTGTTACTTCTGTGTGTCGCGATTTTGATAGAGGCGGCAAATGACCAAGTTGTGGCTTAACAACATGTAGTTTATACTTGTGTGTCTATCCCACATGTTTTGCCAATAATCTGCGAGCTTTCGTTTCAGGAAAGGTTTCATGTCAAGTTCAGGAATTGGTATTGATGCATTAGCAGCATCGTTGCTGGCGGATGCAGCCAGCTGATCTGCCAAAACATTTCCCTGTATCTCACGGTGCCCCGGCACCCAGCAGACTACAACATGCTGTTTGGATGAGTGGACTGTGCATAAGAGTGAATAAAGGGACTCAAGAACTGGGCTTTTGCGTTTGTTTTCAAGACTTTCACAACACTCAGAGAATCCGTGTGCATTACAGCTTTTTGTAGTTTTATAAGTGGAATGTGTTTATTGCCTGCAAGTACTGCGTGGACTTTTTCTGTGAAAATGCTTGCATCAGCATGCAGGACGCCAGTATCTGAGAAGGAAGGGCCAATGGCTGCGTATGAAACAGGAGTGTTGGACTTTGAGGCATCTGTGAAGAACTCGGGGCATGTGTACTTTTGTTTTAGTTCGAGGAAGTATGTGGGGATATGTACAATGGGTGCGTACTTTATAATCTCTAAAAAGGACACATCATAATCTATCTCATTGCCACCGCCATGGTGGCATGGCAGTGGCAATGAGATATTAAACGATATTCTAGTGACACACCGGTTTCCTCAGAAAGGCCCCTCACACGAAGTGAATATGGCTGTCTCAAGGATGTGCGGTTTTCAAACAGAACAGGAGTAGCCATGTCCTGAATTGTGAAGTGTGAAGGGAGGTCCTTGTCTGCCTTCGCTTTGAGATAATATAGAAAACACATGTAACATCTCTGTAGGTGGAGTGAACATTCGTTTGATTCCACGTACAGGCTTTCAACGGGGCTGGTGCGAAATGCACCCGTAGAGAGGCGAATGCCTAGGTGGTGAATGGGGTCAAGCATTTTTAGGGCAGTAGGTATCGCAGACTGATAGGTTATTTCTCCATAATCCAAGCGAGTGCGTTCGAGGCTCCTGTACAAATCCATGAGACACTTCTTGTCACTCCACCAAGTAGTGCGTGACAGCACTTTTAGAACATTCATGGTTCTGATGCACTTGTTTTTTAGATAATGTGTGATACGGAGGTTAGCTTGGTGTCCATAAATAAGCCTAAGAATTTGTATTCGGGATTAACAGACGGGCGTTAACCATGCAATTGAATGTCAGGGACGGGGTGATGGCCCCTTTTTCTAGAGAACAAGACACACGTGCTTTTTGGGGGTTTAATCAGAATCCGTTTTCTATTGCCCATTGGGAGACCTTGTTCAAGCCAAGCTTAACCTGCCGTTCACAAATTCCTAGGTTGCAAGACTCAAATCGAAGCTGGACGTCATCGACATATGTAGAGTAAAACATATTTTGTGGGATGGAATGACGCAAAGAATTCATTTTGACAATAAAAAGAGAAAAACTAAGTACACAACCTCGTGGCACTCCTGTTTCTTGGACAAATGTTCGGGAAAGAACGATGCCCACTCTGACACGGAATGTATGACTGGACAAGTAGCTTTCGATAATAGTAAACATCCTGCCACGCACACGAAGATTGCATAGGTCTCCTAATATTATGAATCTCCATGTCGTATTCTAGGCTTTTTTTGATGTCGAGGAACACAGAAAGAAAGTATTGTTTGGGGACGAAGGCGTCTCGGATCTGTGCCTCGATACGTACCAGTTGGTTGGTGGTAGATCTACCCTCTTGAAACCCGCATTGGAATGGGTCGAGCAGATTTTTTATTTCAAGGTAATGTAGAAGATGGCGATTTATCATCTTTTCAAAAGGTTTACAGATGCAACTTGTAAGTGCGATTGCCCTGTAACTACCAACAGAAGATGGATCATTGCTTAACTTTGAAATCAGAATAATAATGGCCTGTTTCCAGGTAGGGGGGATTACACCGGAAAACCAGATAGAGTTATACAGGGAAAGCAGGGTTCTTTGTGTTTCAGAAGGTAGTTGTTTTGATATTCCGTATACTACACGGTCCGAACCTGGAGCTGATTTATTGCAAACATATAGCGATGCTTGTAACTCAGTCAAACTGAAAGGGTTGTTGTACGACTCATGTTTGGAGGCTTTTCGCTGTAGTTTCTCTTTTTCGAATTTTCTTTTGTGTCGATGAAAAACTGCAGTATAATGCGACGAGCTTGACACCTCTTTGAAGTGAGCACCGAGAAAGTTCTCCTGGTATTCCAAGGTGTCCCCTTGTGTCCACGAGAGGTAGTGAAGATGCGTGTCGTCCTGCTACCTTGCGAACCATGTTCCAGACTTTAGTTTCTTGTGTATATGAAGTGATGCCTGATAAAAATTTATGCCAGCTTTCTCTCCTAGCCTGCCGGCGCGTTCTCCTGCCTTGGGACTTAATTTTCCTAAAGCCTTCAAGATTCTCTATTGTCGGCAAGTCCCGTAGCAACCTCCACTCTTTGTTTTGTTGTTTGCATGCATTTCGAAATTCAGTGTTTCACCATGGAACACGAAGCTTGCTAGGCAGTCCAGAAGTTTGTGGAATGCATTTCATCGCAGCGTCGATCAGAAAAGCTGAAAAGTATTGTACAGCTGCATCTATGTTTAAACCAGATAGGTCAGTCCAACTTAAGTGAGTAATCTGCGAGAAGTTTTGCCAATGAGCTTTGTCAGTGATCCATCTGGGGGCCTGTGGGCGATAGTCATTTGATATGGGTGTGCATAGCGTTACGAAAAAGTGGTAACTTCCATAAAGATTATTGATCATGTCCCATGTCAGTAAAGAAGAAGGGATGGTGAGACAATATTGAGGTATATTGAAGAATAGGTATTGTTGGCGAGGCAGTAGTATGTGGGCTCTTTTCAATTTAGAAGACACGCACCAGAAGTAAAAAACTGTTCAATCAGGAGACCTCGAGCATCGCAGCGAGAGTCACCCCATAGATTGCTATGTGCATTGAAGTCTCCAAGGAGACTATAAGGTTCTGCGAGTTTATCTTTCAAGGACTGGAATTCACGTTTTTCAAGATGGTAGTGTGGAGGTATGTAGACAGAGCAGATGGTGACGAGTTTGTTCAGAAGAACTGCACAAATAGCCACTGCTTCAAGAGATGTTTCGAGTGGTAGATGAGTGGTTAACTGACTATAATGGCCACACTAGATGACGTGACGGCTTTATTCCCGTCCTTTCAAAAAATGATATACTGGCGTAGAAAACTAGTGATCTTGGGTTTTAGGTGTGTTTCTTGTATACACAGCACACTTGGCGACTGTTTATGCAAAAGTTCTTGAACATCATCAAGGTTTCTCAGGAGTCTTCTGACGTTCCACTGTAAAAGTTGCGTCTCGATTTTTAATGTAGTTAAGTGATGTGTGTACAGAAACGTTGCCTTAGATTACATGGCCTGTTTGGGGCCCTTTTATACGTGTTTCTTTTAATGTTTCGCTCCAAGAGCTGCGCCTTTCCTTTGGCGTCTGGGGCGCTGGAGGAGTATGGCTTGTGTCCATCACCTCTTCTGAGGTGGCGGATGGTGCCTGCTTGGCAGGCACGTTCATGGCAGTTTCGGACCTGACTGCACTTGCAGTGGTCCGGGGTCCAGCAGACTCTGAAGTCTGCTGGTTCTTTTGAACAGGAGGCGGAGCAATATGGGCTGCTCCAGCTGGAGCGCTTCCGGCACAACCGCAGTCACACTTGGTGTGAATCTCGCGGTTGACGAAAAACGTGGCACGGCGCTTCGATGCACCACGTCGGCGAAGGAAGGTTCGGAATGATTTTGTGTAGAAAAACGCTGACGTGCCTCTTGAAATGACAGGTTGAACTTGACCTTAAGTTTTAATATTTGTTTCTCTTTTTTTCATGCAGGGCATGATCGGGAGTAGGCATTATGATGTCCTTCACAGTTTGCGCAACAGGCTTCTGAAGTGCACTTTTCGGATACATGTTCATAAGATGCGCACTTCGCGCACCTAGCGCGCCCTCTGCACATTTCGAATCCGTATTCAAAGCGCTCACACTTGAAACATCAGCGAGGATTTGGTATATAAGGTCTGACACGAAGCTTGCAGTAACCAGTTTCCACGGAGTCAGAAAGGTTGCTTGTACCGAAGTTAACTATGATGTGCTTTAATGGGTCTGTTTATTGTCTCGCTGATTGTTATTCTTTGTACTTTCACTACATTTTGTTCCTGCCAGCCATCGAGTCATTTACTTTCAGACAGCTCGAGGAGGTAATCATCAAATATGACACCGCACTCTGTGTTCATCGATCTAAGAGGGTCCACTGATACTGGGATGTTATCAAATGATAAGAGTTTTGTGAGCTTGTCGTACTGAGTCATGTCGCAAACTTCTAGAAGGGCATCGCCATTCCCCATCTTAGTTACTTTATACCCACGGCCAATGGCATCTGTGAGCGTTTTTGAGACTATAAATGGTGAAATGGATCGAACTGTTTTCTTTTCATTTTGGCTGTTAATTACATGGTACTCAGGGAAGGTCTGTTTTTGTTGTGCAGAAAAGAAGCTGTCATCGGTGCGCCACTTTTACAGGCGGCGATCAGGGAGTGCGGGAAAAGGGTTTTCCATAAGGAGCATTTTAAATTCGATGGCGATGGTGGCCACCTACCACCGAGCTCAACAATGGGACGCTACAAGGTTGAATAGTGAACACTTGGAAACGCCAGCCATGCATAGCCGCTATAACCAAATATAACTACGCAAGGTTGGGTAACTACACAAGGTTAACCCTCGCCGCCAGAAAATTTGGCAGTAAACGGAAAAGAGAAGATGACAGGACAGATAAAATGTGAGAGATAAAGACAAAATTGTAGGTAGAGAGGGATAGGAAACGGTGTGCCGATTTCAGCTGGGTGGGTCAGCCCAGGGGTGCCGTCTACGTGAAGCCTGGGCCAAAGGGGTGTGTTGCCTCTGCCGGGGGGGCCATAGGTCCAAGCACTTAGCGTGAGCTCAACCCCCAGGATCCCCTTTTTTCCGGACACGGCAAAGCCACGCACGGCTGGGCGTGGCAGGGAGTTGAAACCCCCCCGTTAGCTCGAGTCCTTGGTGTCGCTACACACCAAACACCTGCTTGCACAGATGCCCCTGCGAGGGGCATTATTTAGTGTTAGATATTATATATATATATAACTCTGATAATATTTGCTTGATAATAATTCTGTAAAGGGCTTCAACTATAATTGAGGATGATGGCGCAGAGTTTTTCAAAGCACTGGGATTTAAGGCCAGGGAAGGTAAAATAGGCTAAGTGGGTAAAATAAACTAGAAGGAGGATATCTGATTGGTGGCTAATGTTAAGGCACGAGTGAAAATTAAAACCTTCCCTACAAAGTACGAATCCTCAACCTCATCATTTAGAGGAAAAAAATAAATCTAAGTTTTGGTTCATTAATTATTACGGCTTGGTGGTGCCAGCCACCGCCCGATCTAAAGGGTACAGCCATATCCATCCATCCATCGTGAAACATTCTGTGGTGATGTGTGAAATGCGTTCGCGCGTCCTTGGGGTGTCGCGGTTATGCTGTAGTTCGGGTGGTATTACACGCGGGGTCGGAGGTGGGTGGAGGGCTTCCACAATGGCGCAAGAACTGAAAATTATATGTACACATATATAGAAGGGGTCAAGAGTCTTTAACCTAATTGATTTTATAATTTAACTGTCCCAAGTAGTTTAAGCAGCTGTTTTTATTAGGGTGTGCCCAGCTTCAGTGCATGTTCACGCCATTCATTCGTTTGAAGAACCTTTGTCGGTACCACACGTGCCGATTTGTGTATGTTTCTCCGAAGAATCGGCCTCCCTGTCTATCTGAAAATCGCGACTCTCTCAAAAATGGTCTGCTGCTGCAGCTTGATGGGAAGGGTACGCTATCTACAGCCTCCGGTAGTTGCAAGCATAAAGCACGCCATGTTCATGTAGAGAAATATTCAGGGCAGTCTTTCGAGACAAAAAGAGCTGAACCCATCTGTGAGTGACCGCTGTGTCAAGTTTGATAAAAAAGCAAAGAAAAACAAGAAAGCACAAGGGCAGTGACCGGAAAGCCAAAATTATGCTTCAGTTTAGCTAAACAAATCGGTCAGTAGAACATTTAGAGATTGGCCTTCTTGTGTTTCAACTTTTGGCTGATATCTACGCCAAGCAGTCATAATAAATGGTGCAAAATTCGCTTTTCTGGGTGGTTTTGTGAGAGTTGTCTCACTGTTTCGCCCTATTTTTTTTCACTCGCTTTCAACCACATATGCGTGGATTAATTATTGCGCGCGCATTAATAATTTTTTATTGGGGTCACAGTAACGACATTTCTATCTTCGGCCTTTGGCTGTACTGGTAGGTTTTGGAATCACAATAAATATTCTTTGAATTTTTTTTCATTTTGTGGTTGAGTAGCAAATGCATATTTACGATTGTAGCTTCTGTTTATTCTTTAACCACGAGGGAGAATTTTCCTGCATTGTTCATTTATATTGTGATATAACAAGCATTTGCGCGTACATAGACACGAAATTGTGCAAAATACTCAAATTGTCAGCACGAGATGTTTTCGCGAGTTTCTTTGTGTCCTGTTCTATTCGCGCTGCTAAAAAACCGGTGGAAATCATTTCTATGGTGTAATGAAATTATGTGGACGCACGTGATGTCTATTTTACTTGTTATGTACTCATTATAACTATGTGCATAGATATTTCTTGTTGCCATCGTTAGTACCATGACTGTCTACGAGTCCAACCGGTCTTGATAATCTCGTATGATCTACATGTGTAATAAAAAGCTTAAGATTACGACTCGGATACATTCAACAAAGCCAAGTGATTCTACTTATGGGTGATTTAGAAAAACATTCAGTTAGTTCCAATTAGCTCCGCTATATATGCAAAAAAAGAATAGGGAAATGAGGCGTTACTATTTGCAGAGCGGGGCTCGAACGACGGGAGTGAAGTAACTGTTTTCGCTCCAGTGGCGAATTATTATTCCACGTCGTATTGATTACCAGATAAAAAAAAGAACTTGAATGCTTCCCACCCTGTTACTGCATTGGATGTGTGGAGGAGCATTCATCCATTCAGTATTCGCTGAAAAACATCTCCTACCATTCGGAAATTAGTCACAATGGAAGTAATTTATTGCTCAACAGTTACACTTGCAGCATAACTTTTCTTACGCGCAAAGCAGCCACGCTCAAGAACCGCACCTTTCAACCCACCGAAAAGCTTCAAGTGACGCTGCAAACCGCGCCGCCAGTCAGCGACGACATAAAGTGCGTCACTCTCTACCGTTCAATGAGCCTACTGCCCCATTCTAATACACTGTAGGGCGTAGCGTCTTCCTGCTCATCAATGGCTGCCCGCTACTTTAAACATATGGAGGTGAAGGGATGAAAGGCGGGCGCACATACTACTACACGCGAACTTCCAGTGTAAGGCCCACGGTTTCCGGCGGAACAAGAATTCTTGCTCTAAGGAGCAATCCGGTATCTGCAGTTGCTCTCAACCTGCTTTTTGAACAAACATTTTGTGCTCTCGATCTAACAATGGAATATGACTGCTTGACTCAGCGCAGAAAAATTTCATCTAGATCTGCCTTTGAAATTCAAACTTATCTATTAAAATATACTGCCCTTTATACGAATACCAATGTGGCAGCGAATACCTTGAATTCTAAAAACTCGAGAGAGAACAAGCTCGTATTTTAAACATGAAGGCTCAACTAAATAAGCGCGTATGCTTTTTTTCAGAAATGACTCCAGTTTTAAGAATATTGTTGGATGTTTATATTTTGAATGCAATAAACGCATCTACGATTTTTTCAACATCTTTTATAGAAATGGTTGGGGTCTTTATGGCTATGCCTATTAATACTGCTTGCTTAGCAAATGAAATATCATGTAAGAAAGAAAATTAGAGCTCTCGTGCTTGCAGAATAATTTAGGTGTTGTTTCTTTATGCAACATAATTTAATTTTTTTTGCCTATACCTACAATGAAAAAGTAAGGATGAAGAATTACCTGATGTCACCGAGTTCTGGAAGTCCTTCCCCTACTATCACTGAAGCATACACTTCATTGGGTACATCGTCAGGATGTGGGGCACGTTTGCGTTGAACGTATATTGAAGTCATGTGGGCGTTCCTTACTCGGCACAAGTACTGCAAATAGGGCAGCATGAAGTCCATGCAAGGATCTTCAAATGCAGAGACTTCAATTTTGATAAGTGCAGTCCCTTCTTGCAAACTCAAAGTCTGGTAGAAATGTCCAGGAAGTCGGGTGACAGCCGAGATGTGCAGTTGCAAGTGATGAATACAACGGTGCAAGGTCAGCAGGGCCCTCGTGAACGTTTCCCACTCGGCGAAATGACCTGCAAATGACAAACGGTATTTTGATCCAGCAACACTGCGGTACTTTCAAACGCAAGCGTACCCTTGGAAAACTAGCATCAAAAAGCTACAAGGAAAGTTTTCATCGTTCGAGATGACTAAAAATGTGTACAGAGCCCCGCCGTGGTGGTCTAGTGGCTAAAGTACTTGGCTCCTGACCCGCAGGTCGGGGGTTCGAATCCCGGCTGCGGCGGCTGCATTTCCGATGGAAGCGGAAATGTTGTAGGCCCGTGTGCTCAGATTTGGGTGCACGTTAAGGAACCCCAGGTGGCCGAAATTTCCTGAGCCCTCCACTACGGCGTCTCTCATAATCATATGGTGGTTTTGGGACATTAAACCCCACATATCAATCAAAAATGTGTACAGAATAACCTTCTTACAATGAGAGAGACAGAGCAAGAGCAGTGAAGCTAACAAGACGCAAGTAATATTTGCTCTGCTGTACTGATGAAGCGAAACAAAAAACAGTAAAAAATCTTATAAAGCTTCAACTTGAGTTTTCTAACGTTCTTTTTATGCTCGTCAAACTAAGACAACCAGAACCGTGCAACAACAGTCGTTATCTTGAATCACTCAAGTAGCCATGCCGCGGTGGTCTAGTGGCTAAGGCACTCGGCTGTTGACCCGCAGGTCGCGTTATCGATTCTCGGCTGCAGCGGCTGCATTTTCAAAGGAGGCGAAAATGCTGTAGGCCTGTGTGCTCAGATTTGGGTGCATGTTAAAGAACCCACGGTGGTAAAAATTTCTGAGGCCCTCCACTACGGCGTTTCTCATAATTACATGGCGATTCTGGGACGTTAAACCCCACATAATAATTTATCAAAGCTCAATGAGGCGTCAGTATGATTGCGGAAACAAGTGGCGAGCGATTCAGCGCGCATTACAGAATTTTCATTTTTATGTTGTGGTTTTCATAAGGTGGCCGCCTTCGCTGATAATATGCCGTCTTGCTTATCGCCGTAAAATTTCATTCCCTGCTTCATTAACACCGCTAGATTTCGACACCAGAAAATGAATTTGATTACCTCATTGAACATCACGCCATTGTCCTTCCAAAGACGTATATCCCAACCACAGT
This sequence comes from Rhipicephalus microplus, assembly GCF_043290135.1. Lineage (NCBI taxonomy): Eukaryota > Metazoa > Arthropoda > Arachnida > Ixodida > Ixodidae > Rhipicephalus > Rhipicephalus microplus. The sequence continues at coordinate 415,034,925 of NC_134710.1, read as the reverse complement.
CATACAAAAACCCCTCAGAAAGTTTCAGTAGCACATAACTGGAATGACCTTGTCCGCACTGGCATGGTAACTGATGTCATTCAGTTTAAAGCAGCCACAAAAAGCCATTATTTAGCATACTCACCGTGCAGCGTTGTTTTTTTTCTTAACCCACCATGCAATATTTTCGTGTGACCTTAGAGGTATGAAATTAATATAAAGGAAATGAATTAAAGTGAGATGAGTAAAAATAACCTTTTTCCTAACTCCAATCTACTTTAAAGTAAAGTGGAACACTTGAAAACTCGTCGTTTAAAAACTAGCCCGGATATTTCATCAGCGTAGACTATTGCCACGTTGCAGAGAGGCCTTATAGTCATACATAGGCCAGAGGAAAAAAAAAGCAAACTATCAGAATGAATAAGGCAGCCCATCAATGACGATCGGGAACAAGACACTGAGCGCAACTTCCGTTGTCGCGAAGCTCTGCGAAGCATACGCCACGACGTGAACTTCAAGAAAATTATAATTTTTCAAAGCGAGGGAAACTAGATGAAAAAATTGCTTCGCGAGTTGTGGCGAATTTATACAACAGCAAAAACCTAAACATTTCCCCAAAATAATATTCACTGTGTATAGATACGTATTACGCTCCCTGAAAGAGCGTTGAGACAGTGACCTATGCGCAAACGACCAAGATGTGGTTGAAGTATGGCCAAAATCCCCCCTCGTGAAAGATCTTTCGTGGTTACGAAACATCAGAATCATAGCGTTTTACATTGCTTTGGTTTTATAGCAATGCTTTTGCTCTAAAATAATGTTTCCGCTCTCAGAAACTGACGATGCATGGAAAATCCACATGCCTGCTCGCTAGCCCACCACGTAACATCAGAATGAGTCACATTTCAACCACACACGATTATGTACCTTAGACCCAACTCTCAGTCTTTGAAACCCCCCCCCCCCCCAACTCCGCTGACGAGACGATACTATGCTGTGCAGCTTATGATTGGGTGTCGCATTTACCAATGCGTACATGTTGCGCATAGGAATGGACGACACTGCTGCTTGTGACCTTTGTGGTAGCGACAAAACTTGGCATATTTGAGTGAATGCCCAGAATACTGCTCGCAGAGAAGGTCACTCTGCAATGCACTAGACAAGCTGGACCAACAGACTCTTTCGGAAGAAAGAATCCTGCGCTACGACAGGACTTCATGTCGCAGAAAAAGGCTGCGAACGTGCTCCTGCGCTTCTTGCGTTCCACCGGCCTCTCCAAACGACTGTGATCGGAGCACCCTGCATGTGTGTGGGTACATGTGTATTTTTGGTAATTTATTTTTAGCTATCTATTTCTATCCTATTTTCAACCCTTGTTGCCTCTCCCCTGTGCAGGGTATTAAACCAGTTCTTCTAAGTTAACCTCCATGTCTCTTATTTTTTGACAACAACTAACAGTTACAAGCGGCAACTGCTTGTCACTGTTTTTTTTTGTGAAAGAGCGCTGCAAACTGCGTAGGAAGAAGTTTTTGCGAAGGCGGGAAAAAAAGTAGTCAACATTTTCTTTTTGTTGTTTGGTTCATGCCGGAGTCAAAGTGCTGCAGCAACTACGGTCGTATTGGGTTGTGCACTTTATCTGTAGTTGCGTTCATTTACTGTAGTATTACTGTTATGTAGGCCTTCTTGTAACATTCCCTATTGATTATTTCGTGTGTGTAATCTATACTCATATTATGGCAGCTGTATTTCCGCATCTTGCATTGAAGTGAACATATATCTTCGTGCCCACGTTCATCTAACATTACCAAAGTGGGCATGCGTTCACCAATAAAATCAATTGAAAATAAAAGGTTTCGCTCCTCCGAAAATTCTCATGCTTTATTTATAATGTGTGCCTAGACACAGTGGCATCGTGTGCTTACTGCCTTAGTGGTGCTGCTTACACGAAGCTAATTGATGCATGCAAACCACGCGTTCACAAGTAAATTATGACCTCAGAGACGAACACGCACATAGAGGTGGTCTCAGAAGCTGTATAATATTCCTGATCCCTAGAAAATAGCCTTCAAGATATGCGGTTTCTGCGGTTTTCACTCTCTGACGCTGTGAAGTCTCCCAGCGACCTATTGGAGCACTGCGAACCCAAATCAGCTGCAGGGGCCTATGGAAATGTCCTCTCGTCGTTTTAAATATTTTACTCTATGCTTTTTCTGCGTAAGAGCATCTGCTACGCAGGAGCAAACAGGCGGCGCACGTTCGAAAAAAGAGTGCGAAGGAGAGGACACCGAGGAGAATGGAAATCGAAGGAAGAAAATGTCACTCTTTTGCGAAGTTGTATGGTTTTACTCAAGGAGGTTTAAAAAAAACTTCTGGAGTGGAAGCGCCTGCCCTCTGGTGACGCCGATGGCCGCCATGTTGCTCCAGGCAAAAAACGTGCCGTCGGTCGTTTGGGCCCCCGCCGTTCGCGCCACTGAACAACAGTTGTCGCGTTTGTCCCTCGTTCTTTTGTTCTGTGCGGATTTTGTGCAGTTCTAAAGGAAGTTGACACGATTCCGGACGTTATGGTGAGCTCGTGTGTCGCCTTAGGCTGCACTAATCGTGCGAAGCAGAAGCCAGGAATCACTTTTCACGTGTAAGTACGCGGGAAAAAGCGCTTTCAATCGCTTGTCTCCTTCGGCGCGCTACCTCATTCGAGAAGCGCGGTTTCAGCTGAAAACTTACTTTCATTAGCATTTTTCAGCTGGCGAGTAGAAGTTGAATAACCTATTTTGTGCGTGTGGTACCGCAGGTTTCTGAAAGACAAGACGCTTCGTGACGCATGGCAGCGTGCTGTTCGGAGGGATGGCTGGGAGCCTAAGAATGCGGACGTTATCTGCTCGGAGCACTTTGAAGCCAACTGCTTTGACAGGACGGGCCAAACGACCAGACTGCGACCAGGGAGCATTCCTACCATTTTTCCTGCGTTCCCTGCGCATCTCCAGAAACCAGTGAGTACCATCACGAATGTACATTTTCGTTACGGTAAATAGGCTATAGATTTCCGAATGTGTAGGCACAGTTTCTCGTTTCCTACGTGCTGTTCAAAATCACACCACTCTCTGACAAAGCGCACGTCACGTACACTTACTTGTCCAACTTTTTTTTCACTGTGCGTGCATAAATACGGGCTCGCTAAACTTCCGCACCGAAACTATAAAAAGATCCCCGAGGTAGTAATCCCGTTTCTAGTCAGTCTAAGCAGTGGGTGGGACCATTATACCCGGCTTCTGAACTTTGGAGCATAACTGATTTTTTTCTCTTGCAGGCGAAAAGAAAGCGAGAGGCCCCTAAGTGTCGGACTGCGCTGTCACCTGTCGTCAGTGCTGAGGCAGCGGTTGAAATGCCATCTGAGCCTTAGAAAATTGAAAATTGCTCCAGCCACAGTTCAAATAGAGTCCGACGTTTCGAGACCGACTCGGTCCCTTCCTCAGGGGGTGACTGTCTCGGTCATGGAAGCGTCGTCGCGTCGTGTTCTCTCACCACGGCTCCGGCTTTCCCTTTCCACCACGTTTCGGAGACCGTGAACGTACACCGAAGGCATTGTTCCCAGCGAGCGGTTCACGTTGGCAGGCGTATGCTGAATGTGCCAAGACTCGAGCAAGAGCCTCTTTCCCAAATTACGTTCTGTTTCAATAACAGAAGCGCCGTCTAAGTCAATTTTATGGTCGTGCTTCTCGCAGTGCTCCGCCAGAGCGCTACGTTGCACTTCCATCTTCCTGACGTCGTTCTTGTGTTGGCGCATTCTTTCCGGGAAACACTTGCTCTCGCCTATGTAGCAGGCTGGACACCCAGAACACGACACTTTGTAGACAACACCCGGGTGTAGCTCCCTCGGAGGTCGGTCATTCGGCCGCGGTAGCAAGCGAGCGAGCGTCGAAACAGGTTTATGGATTACCGTGATCCCGGCTTTTCCTAGGACTCTCGAGAGCTGTTCACTTATGCCCGGCACATATGGAATGGCGACGCGGTTGTTTGGCGCCTTCGTTTTTCTCGTGTGCGGTGGTGTGGCTAGGGCGGAAAGGGGGTCGGGCGGTGTGTCGCTTGCAGGTGTCTTTCCGCGGTGCGGTGGTTGTCGTCTCGACAAACGGCGTGACGCCCGGCGGATGAACGCTTCTGTGTAGCCATTCCTTCGTAGCTCGGCGACAATCCTCTTTTCTTCATTCTTCCTCTCACCCTCCGACGTGCAGATTACTCGTGCACGTGAAAGGAGTGCCGAAACCACTGAAGCTTTGTGGGCAGTTGGATGACAGGACGCAAAATGCAAATACCTGCCGGTGTGAGTTGGCTTTCTATACACCAAAAAGGTCATGTGCTCGCCTTGTCGTCTGACTAAAACATCGAGAAACGGAAGCGCCCCGTCTCGCTCTCGTTCCACCGTGAACTGTATCGCTTGGTCGATGGAGTTTAGATGTTCGAGGAAGCTGTCTACTGCTGCCTTCTTTATTACGCAAAAACAGTCATCCACGTACCTCACAAATACTTTCGGCCTGTCAATAAAGGAGCCAAGTGCCGTCTCTTCTATGTGTTCCATTGTGAGGTTCGCAGCCGTAATGGAGATCGCCGCTCCCATCGCGGTCCTGCTGGCTTGTCTGTAGAAGCTCCCGTTGACGCTGAAATACGTCCCCTTGAGGCAGTATTCCAGTAGGCGACACAGTTCGTCGACGCCCAGGCAGGTTCTTTCATCCAAGAGCTCGTCTTGGTTCAACGCTGCTCGTGCGCTAGATACCGCTAGCGCTACGGGCACACTGGTGAACAGGGACACGACGTCGAACGAGACGAAGCACTCATCGCTGCTCACGGTCACACCTCTCACGCGCTCCAAGAAGTGGCTGGCGTCGCGTATGTGGGTCGGTGTTTGCCCCACGAGCGGCGCGAGAGTCCGGTGGAGATACTTGGATAGCGCCCGGAGTGGAGATGTTGTAAAATCCACGATAGGACGGAGCGGAACTGTGGGCTTGTGGGTCTTGGGAAGCCCGTAAAATCCTGGTGCAGAGCCGTTCCGGCAGATGAGCTGGAGGTATGTGTTTCTCGCCTTCGGGTGCGCTTTAAAGATATCCGCCAGGAGCTTGTTCATTTCCCTTTGGACACTTGGTGTGGGGTCCTTCGTCAGCTTTTCGTAGGCCGGACTGTCCAGCAGGTCTCGCACCTTGTCGTTGTATGCCTCCCTGTCGAGCAGGACCATTGCGTTCCCTTTGTCGGCCGGGAGGATGACAACCTTATCATCATTTCGGAGCGCATGGATCGCCTTACACTCCTCTCTCGACAGGTTGTGCTCACGGCGCTTTTCTATTTTTGATAGTACGCCGATAGCCTTGAGACGCACGTTCTCCCGAATGCCGCTGTCGAGTCGCCTTATGCCTTCCTCCGTAGCCGCGATGATCTTCGGCAGTGACGGACGTGTCGTGGTCGTGTTGAAGTTGTGTCCCTTTGCCAGCACGCTGTGCTCTGTCAGGGAGAGTTGTTTGGAGGACAGATTGACGACGAAATTCTCGTTGTCAGGACTGTAGTGGTGTTTTTCTCCTTGAAGCGTCGCAAGCTTACTATTGTGGGTCGCTTGTTGTTTCCGCGCAGTTGTTGCAGCCACATTTCGTGCGAACTCCTCCAGTGACGGAAAGATGTCGGGCAGTCGATGTTGAAGTTGCCGTCGTAGAAAGAACAGGTCTAATTCCTTCTTCTTGATGACGCTGTGGCACTCATGGATTCGGGCGTTTAGTAGCCGCCGTTCAGCTTGTGCGATGATCTTGTTGCCCTCCGCCGTGTGCAACAGGCGCTTGAGCTGAAGGCTTCGTGGTATCACGTTCCTCTCTCGACAGGTCCTCGTGAAGTCGAGATGGTTGCGGTAGGTCGTGACGCCGCGTGCTACGTTCACGTACCGCTTTGCGAGGAGCGCTGCTTCCTGACCGAAGTCAATGCGTAATGACTTAAACGTAAACATTTTGACAGCAATCTGTCTGGCTGGGTAGAAAAGTTTAGAAAAAACTTTTCTACCCAGCCAGACAGATTGCTGTCAAAATGTTTACGTTTAAGTCATCTGAGCCTTCTTCGCTGGTGAAGGATTGGTACCGTTCCAAGGCAGAGGAGTCTGCACAAGAGGTTCTCCAACTAAAGAAGAAAGTTAAGACACTGCAGCAATCCAAAAGAAGGCTAAGCAAGCGGTGATATGCGTCAGAAAATTTGATCCAGGAGCTAAAAGAGAGGAAACTTTTGTCAGAAAAAGGCCTTAAGGTCTTTGAAGCAACTTTCTCGCCTGAAATTCAACAGCTTCTTGTCCGAGCCCATGAAAAAACAAACAAGATGTACCCCCCAGAGCTACGTGCATTCGCACTCACTCTGCACTACTACTCTGCGGCAGCGTATGAGTATGTGCGGTCGAAATTTAACAACGCTTTGCCTTCGCAACGTACGTTGCGTGAGTGGTACAAATCTGTAAATGGCGATCCAGGTTTTACCTCTGAGGCTTTTCATTTTATTAAAAATTTAGCCAAAAGCCAGGACAAGCCCCTGATCGCAGCACTCATGATGGATGACATGGCCATCAAAAAACATGTTCAGCTTGTTGGGAAGAAAGTGGTAGGCTACATCGATCTTGGAAATGGTATCTCCGATCATAGCCTGCCCGAAGCGACAAATGCCTGCGTTTTTATGCTGGTGGGCATGAATATGCGACTAAAAATACCTCTGGGGTATTTCTTCATCGAGTCTCTTTCTGGATCTGAAAGAGCTGCACTAACACAAGAATGTCTGTCGAGACTCTCATCAATAGATGTTGAAGTAGCATCATTAACATTTGATGGTGCCGCCTCGAACTTCACTATGGCTTGCTGCCTAGGGGCTGATCTCAAGTACAGCTCCCCTAAATTTGACACAAGCTTTAACAGTTCAACAGAACAAACAGATTCTCCAAACAAGGTGTCTGTAATTCTTGATGCATGTCACATGCTAATGCTTATCTGAAACTGCCTAGGGTCTGTAGACCACCGTGTTGACCTGAATGGATCAGAAGTCAGGTGGTCCTTTATTAAAGAACTCGAGAAGTTGCAACGGGATGAGGGACTACACTTAGAGAACAGGCTGACAAGAGCTCATATTGAGTGGGCAAAACAAAAGATGAAAGTTCGCCTTGCCGTGCAAACGCTCAGTTCATCTGTGGCAGACGCACTCGACTTTTGCGAGTCCACGTTAAAGCTTCCGCAATTCAAAGGCGCACATGCTACGGCTGAATTCATACAAATTTTTGACCGTCTTTTTGATGTCCTCAACTCAAGAAACCCGTTTGGCAGGTCGTACAAGGCAGCTCTGCGAAAGGCCAATGAGACGTCCATGAGGATCTTTTTTGAGAAGGCTGAATTGTCTATAACAAAACTCAAGGACGCAAAAGAAAAACCAGTGATCGAGAGCCTCAAGAAAACCGGATTTGTGGGACTCCTGATCTGTATGCGCAGTGTCACAGCACTCTTCGATAGGCTTGTGGCAACAGGGAAGCTGCAGTACTTGCTCACCCACAAAATGTCTCAAGACCACCTGGAAACATTTTTTGGTTGCGTAAGAGGAAAGGGCGGCTATAACAACAACCCCACTGCCTGCCAGTTTACAGCTGCCTACAAGCGTCTTCTTATTAGAACAGAGGTCGCATCATCAGAGGCTGGAAACTGTTCTCGGGATATTGTGACTTTTCTCTGTCCCTCAAGCGACGTAAGCCTTGTTGAGTCACCAACGTCTCTGGCGTCATTAAGACGATCATCACTGTTGCAGCCACCCGACGATGATAACGATTGCACCCAGCGAGTGGACTTCCCCACAAGCCTTTCGCCTGTTGTCGGCGCAGTAGAGCCATATATAGCAGGATTTGTGGCACGGAAAGTCTATGGTGGCACATCTTGCGATGAATGCTGCTCTGCACTGCTCTCTAGTGAGCTGCCACCACTAACAGCTGCGAAAACAAACGGTGGTCTGGTGGCGCCATCGAAAGACGTCTTGAAGATCTGCCACACTGTGGAGAAAGGGCTTCGTGCCCTACAGGTTCAATGTAAGGACCTAAAATCGTTGCATGCAAACAGTGATCGCCTCATGGTAGAGGTGTTAACGGAGGTGTTTGAACAAGCATTATTTTCTGAGTTAGAGCCTCATCTGTTGGGCTGTGATCCACTCGACAACCACATCTACGTTTTGGCGAAAAAGATTGCCAACCTGTATATAACAATCAGGCTTCACCACATTTCCAAAGAAATCAACCACAAGAACTCGCGCAGTGGGGTACGAACCCAGCTGACAAGGACTATTATATTTAAAAATCTGTAAGGTACAGATGAGAACCAGCGTTGAACAAAGCGGAGCAGCTGGTATATTCTATATTTTTTGCAATTTTAGCGTGTTGTAATAGAGTTGCCTGATATAACCTGCGTTTTGGGAATCAGGCCGTTTTCGTGTGAATTGTTTCTGTTTTATTGTATGTGCTTTTGGAAATTGTATAAAGCCTTGAATCAATAAAAACTCATATACCCCTGTGTTGCTTCCATCGTGAGCCTCATTTCGAGAATTGCAAGCGAATCCGCACTTACAGCAGCTAACCGTTGTAATGCATATTCGCTAATACGTAATCGCGTACGGCTCACGTATAATATCGTAACTGACGGCTTTGTACAGATCTTGTTTATCTAACACGAAGAAAAAAATGCGAGTGAAATTAATTACACTAAGTGCCCCGTTTCATTCGAAAAAGCCGCCACGGAAGCGCGCTGGATACGTTGTCTGCGCTCTCTCTTGCCTGGAGCAAGATGGCCGCCAACCGGTTTCCCCGGCTTCACCCGCTTGCGTAGGCGTGAATAGGGGACCTCCACTCCAGAATTTTATTTTAAACCTCCTTGGTTTTACTAGACTCGCTTGCTGGATTCCGTGCAGAATAGTAGGGCCACCCGCCATACCCGACACCAGCGCAACTCTCGGGGACTCGTTAATCCTCCACGATCTCCTAACGCCGTGTAGCTATCGCCGTGTGATGCGCCGTCTTCGGACTCACCAGTGTCTCCCCCATCTCTCCTATCTCTCACTGGCATCCGACGATGAGGGCTCTGTCTTCTATATACTTTTAAAGACGATAGTCTTTCTTGGGGACATTTGACGCAAAAATTTTGGTCTGTCTGTCTGTACAATTGTCTGTTTGTCCCATCTTAACGGCATCGCGTACTTGAAACAGTCCACCTATGTTGCTCAAGGTTGAGCGTTCATGCTTGTGCGATTGTCGATTGAAAAGCAATTATTGCGCATATCTGGGGCACCATAACTACACGTATACATTCTGTATGCGAGCCTTTTACTAGAAAAGGCATACATAAGTAATTTTAAGGACCGTAGCGCTTATCATGGTGAGCTGACTATGCAACGCTTGCACGTAAAGACGAGTGTTTCCAACGTTTTGCTAAAACGAGACGATGGTGGCACCTACCCGTCGCCTTGCGTTCTACACCTTATCACCTCTGAGATGGGCGCCCACAACCGTCTCAGACCCATGCGCTTTGTTTTGTAAAAACAAAACTGCCACATGGCGCTTAAGTCTCACGTGTGACGTGACTTGATGCACTCATTTGCCACCGCTGCACGCTCGAGGCACACTAACGCAGCGCCTCCAGAATACCATTCACCGATTTTCTTGCGCAGAACACCAAATAAATGTCTTGTCCACTCTCTCCACCCGCAAGACAATTGTCTTTCGACGACATTTGCAGATTACATGCAGATACGGAGCCAATTTTATCCAACTGTTTTTTTTTTCTGCTATTCTTTTCTTCCCTTATCCCATCCACAACAAGGCACTAAGCAGTATCGCCCAAGAGACAGGCAGAAATTAGGTGCCTTTTTCTTTCTTCAAGAACCACTACTACAGCTTTACTACGCTGACCCCTCTGCTCCTCCGCTGAGCCCGCTCAAGAACTCAGCTTTTACTCTCTAGTGTGGCTACTGCTGTGTCCGCGACCAAGCCAATTACGCCTCGGTTGCGCAAGTTTTAATTACTGGAGCATTAGATGCGACGCTCACACTTTGTCGTCCGGCTCAGCTCTATTAGTTGTGGTGCCACTGCATACATGAAATGTCTACTTCGGAACACCTAGTTAAAATGTACCGTGGCATAATTGGTGAGGCCATCGGTAAATGAAGCCGAAAAAACCTGCACCTGGACTTAAATAAATATAAAGGTGCAGTTTGAGATTTCACATGGTGACATGAACAATAAAACATAACTTTTGTAAAACATCTGAAGTACTCACTTCCTTATACCGGCTGAATATATATATATATATATATATATATATATATATATATATATATATATATATATATATATATATATATATATATATATATGATCTCTTACAGACAATGTATATGGGAAGTTATTAAACAAATTGTAATGCAAAACTTGAAGAAAGCAAAGCGGTTCAAGAGATAACTTGCCGTGAGCAGCAACCGAACCTGCGCCCTTCGAATAACGCGTTTGATGCTCTACCACTGAGCTATCACAGCGGCTATCCCCCCAGCCACTTTAGTGGATTTATATGTGAATTTAAACGTGGGAGTGCCAGTCAGTGCCATCTGCAGCCACGGCGGCGAGTGGGGCACAATCTTCATGAGCCTGTGTGGCGTCACGTAGCACGTGAACTTATTACGAGCTGGCACCTGACCAATAGTGCCTTGTATACCACCTAACGGCACCAAGTCTGCACGTACAAGACACTCGCTAATGAATAAGAGAAAGAAGTGTATACTTAAGGGCACGTTTTTCCGTGTTTTGACACAATAATAATGACATCTAACAGACAACAATGCCAAGGACTGTATAGAAGAAGTTATTAGACCAATCGTAGTGTAAAATGTGAAGAAAGGAAAGTGAGTGAAAACATAGGCAAGAGCAGGAACCGTACCTGCGACCTTCGAATAACGCGAATAAATCAGTGTCATGGCTACAGGTGGCGTTGACTGACACTCCCACGTTTAAATTCACATATAAATCCACTAAAGTGGCTGGGGGGATAGCAGCCGTGGTAGCTTAGTGGTAGGGCATCGAACGCGTGATTTCAAGGTCGCAGGGTCGGTTCCTGCTCACGGCAAGTGATTTTTCACCCACTTTTCTTTCTTCACATTTTACATTACAATTGGTCTAATAACTTCCCCTATACATTGCTTGGCATTATTCTCAGTGAGACCTCATTATTATTGTGTCAAAACACGGAAAAAAGAGCCCTTAAGTATATACTTCTTTCCCTTATTTACGAGGGTCTCGTACTGGCAGACTTGGTGCCGTTAGGTTGTATACGATGGACTATTGGTCAGCGGCCAGCTTCTAATTGGTTCACGTGCTACATGACGCCAAAGAGGCTCATAAAGGGTGTGCCACACTCGCCGCCATGGCTACAGGTGGCGCTGACCGACACTCCCACATTTATATTCACATATAAACCCAATAAAGTGGCTGGGGGGATAGCCGCCGTCGTAGCTCAGTGGTAGAGCATTGAACCCGTTTTTTATTCATTGTTGTTTCTTGAAAAGTTAGTAATTAAACAGACCTAATTCAACAATATTTGAGAACACAAAAATAGGTCGATTAACTTCAGGCAACGGAGAGCAACATGCACTTGGTCGCGTCGTAATTGCGTGTGCTGGCATGTTTTTAAACACTGGCTAAATATACCTAAAACAACCTGTATATATATATATATATATATATATATATATATATATAGTTTACACATGTACGGCGTGCCCCACACAACGTCTGGCAAGAATTGGAAATTACAGACACTTCCGTCGTGAATTGAACCAAACGCGTACTAGCTCTAGCCTGTAGGTGCTCAGGCTATTTGTCTTTCTGCCTATACTAATTATTTAATGGTTCCTAATTGCATATTTTTATTTATTGGCTGGTGGAAACCTAAATAATGAACACTGAAATGTGCAGCACTTTTAGAAATCACCAATTAAATTGTTTCCTGTACGATACGTCTAGCGCTGTTATTTTTTCCGCGTTGTAAAGAAAGCATACATCAGCACTAAAGCAGTGCGCTCGCGGTCCGTCACACGGCTTATTTTCACATTTCACGGGCTTTCTTTGCAACGTGAGAAAAATAACAGCGCGAGACGTATCGTACAGAAAACAACTTAGCCGGTGGTAAAACAGCCTGACTAGCGTTTTATCGTAATAACACTGCAGCAGTTAGCTGCTTGTCTTACTTCGTACTAGCATATCACTGCAGTCTTTTCCATCGCACTCACTGCTTCACCTTTGCGGCGATAGTGACAGTTCTGCATAAGGATGAAAACCGCATCTGCAAAATATGCGGTCTAAGCGCAAGAGCCCTTTCAGTCCTTAAATAAGAACTGAAATAAAGAGCACCCTAAAGAACTAATCGGAATGCATTTCACCATCGAGGACGACATGACAGGATGAAAGGAAGATGCACAGAAGACACTCGCTACTACAGCGAGTGTCTATGTGAGCCTACTCATCCGTGTCTTGCTCTCGCTGCATATATGATCATAACCAGACAAAGTAAACTAGCCCAATTTGCATCCCTCACTGACTCCAGAGGGGGTCGTTGAAGTATGCGGCAATGATCCATACGCCATCTAGGTAGAAGAGCCGAGTGTTTCACTTTAAGCCTGCAAATACCACACAATTATTGGTGTTTGACATCCAGAAACCAGGAAATAATTTAGAACGTTGCCGCCGGGGAGATTTTGCGGAAATTTCTACTGACCGGGTTATTTATTGAGCACTTTAATCTGAATACAATTTCGCCTCCATCAAAGTTGCGGCGGCCACTATCAGAGTTAGATCGGGTGACCTACGGGTCAGCACTTGAGCACCATGACCACCGTGGATAGTTTCTGCAAGCCCCGCTTGAATTTTCACGGTTCCCAACGAAATCCAAATCCTATGGCTTTACACTAGTCCATGAGGTGCGTCAAGACAAACGATGCTTGTATTGCTCTTATAGACATCGGTCTTTCACGAGTCATTCCTGATATCGATTGATAAAAAACAATTCCATTCGTGAGCCGGCCAAGAAAGTCATCTTTGCTGCGGTGGGCGTGCGTCCTTCTTCACTACTTATTGGATGATGGCACCAATCGAGCGCTGAAGTTTAAAATTCTAGCGTTTTCAGTGGAATAAAGATACAGCCAATATTCGAGGGGTGTTGAACAACTGAATAGCGTAAGTGTGCATCAGTACGGCTACTCGTTTCGTGGCTCCTCGATGTTTTGTTCTAGCGTAACGCACGGGCTATCAGTGCTCGTGCTCTCTCTTCTCCTGGAATAACGAAGTTGGTTTTTTCTGCAATGCTATCCAACATTCCGACAAACGCTAAAAGCAGTCTCCGCAATTTCGAAAGAGAATTCGAGCTGTTTTATTTAACAGCTAAAAAAACTTGGAATCATATGAAACACTGATTTGGACAAAAGTGCTGCTATGACATACTCTACCAGGTGCGATGATTTAGAAACTTGTTAGAGCCACACTACGTAAGTGGACAGTGATGTAAAGCTGAAAATATGCAAGAACTTGCCAAACCATATTCGTAAGCATAAAAATTACGGGCAATCTTTTACGAAGGCACCTCGGCTGAGACAAAGAAAGGTGTCATTCAAGAAAACTTGTGTGAAATTTAGGAAGCCACGTAGAAAAGTGCTCTATTATGATCGAATCTTCGAAACAGTAGTTTTGCGTGTATTTGGAGGCCATTGAATTAGGAGCGTAGGGAAGGCTGCGATAGTTTACGTAGGCCTATTTGTCACAGATTAATTTTATATGACTGTTTAGGTTGAGTATACTTCTAATGATATGTTCCTTAAATATGGCGCATCAATCTCACTGTTCTAACAACATTTTTCGGCATTTAATCGCACTTGATTCAATCGATCAACAAAAATTAACGCACCTTCGCACTTGGGGAGCCACATCTGAGGGAAGTGCGGAGCCGGGCATCTTTACTTATCTTTAGCTGCATCTTTCTTTTGTTCTCTTTTTCATCAACACTCTTTCTATTTACCTGTACTCTTGCTTTCTTCCTATTTTCTCTGCATTTCTTCTTCAATTTGTCTTTCGAAGTTTCTCTTTCTCTCTGCTTACTTATTTTCTATTTTTGTACGTGGCCTGAATTACGTCCAGTGAGGACAGCATGCAAGAACCCCTATAGTGCTCCGCCATTCTCACCTACAAGGCATTCAAAGAACAAGTGGGAGAGAACTTCTCCTTGGGTCGAGTGCATGCTCACTTATGACGGTGCTCAAAGGACAAGATGAAGAAGACCTCTCGGTGTGAACGCGCGCTCAGATGGCTTTGTTGTTCGTCGATTTGCCTGCATTACGCCAAGCGGCCACGACAGCATATGATGGCAGCATACCACAGCCCGGCCGCTGCTTCGCGCCTAAATGTGCCAGCTGGCGATTGTCGCTCGCATTCTGTATAGTAGTCACTGCCAGGGCAAGAATTTTGACTCAATTTCAGATCACTGCCTATCAAGGTCACTTTTGAACTTGACTTCGCGCATTTTTTTTTCATGAACGCTTTCTTTCCTCAGGCCATCAGCGAATGAAGCGTCTTACCTCTCGAATCAATTTCTGATGGTAGCTATGACTTCAATGACGGCATACCTTTTTCTTCACAACTATACAGAACGAGTTATTGTGGCACCTGATTACCACTTGTGCATTTTATTCTATTAATGCAACTCAACAATATTTATTTTGCCGCGTTCCATTTCTTGAGGTTTATATTGCTTGTTTTGGTAATGATTTGTTCACAAAATGAACTTTATCGGTTTTTCTCATACTTGGTGGGTCGACCACAGTTTGCTGTCAGTAAACAAAATAAATTTCTTACGTGGGTCTTCTGTGGCACCAGCAGCGCTTCCAACAGCTCCTTGGTCAGCAGGAGAGACCTCGAGATAGCAGGGCTCCTGCGTCGACACATTGAGATATCGGGGAGCGTGCACTCGTATTGGGGCTTCTTCCCTCTGCACGAGTCTTATCCTTCGCTCAACAGCAGTCAAGTGCACCGCGGTCTCGATTACGGTGGCCATGGGTCCAGTGGTTTCGGAAGGGCCTTGCGCTTCTCGCCGCGTATGGCGCAGCACTCTGTAGCTGCCACCAACATTTCTTTCCGTTCCTCTTTCTTCCTCCTGGCAAAATAAAGGCTTCTCATTAACGACAAAATAGCTGCCCAAACCATCACCGGGAAAGAAATAGTTTTCAGCCCTGAGATACAAAATTGAACATGACATTACTTTTTCGGTACACACAGTAAACTAAATTTGGCAATCTAAGGCTGGGAATAGAAAATGGAGAAGTGTGATTGGGAACGCTACCCACGGGTTAAGTGAAACTAAACCTAAGTATATATTCTGAAGCAAAGGTGTGACAAGGAGAAAAACGTGCGGAGCCATTGCGACCACCGGGTCCTTTCGGGCATCGCAAAATGCAGTTTCTCGGTTTCTTCAAGCAGTGCAAGATGACACTTGAACTTTTAGTTCAAGTGTCATTGCACTTGCCGATTCCGGCAGCCGTTGTAACCGATGCTCACACTGCGAAGTTAGCAGAAAGAGTGAGGCTACCTATGGCAGACAAGATCAAAAACATATCGTACACGAAACAATATATTTTATTTTTATTTGTTTAATACTGCAGGCCAAAAAGGCCCAAGCAGGAGGGGCACAAACACAAACACAAGATCAGTACATGAGTGACACAGCTTCACTAAAATACATCTGTGTAAGAGGAGAGCGAGTAGAAGAGAAACATCAAAACAAAGAAAGCACGTGATCAGTACATGAGTAACACAGCTTGACTAAAATACATCTGTGTAAGAGAAGCGGGGGGGGGGGGGTCAAGATTCACAGAATTAAACATTGGGTTCATCAAGATCGAAGGTTTGGAGGAAATTAGAAGGCAAGTTATTCCATTGTGTTACAGTTCTCGGAAAAAAGAAAAACCTAAATAAATCTGTCCGCGCAAAATACGGAGTTAAAGATCGGACATGAGAATGACGAAGTTTGCCTGGTCGAAACTGGGGTAACGTAATGTGATGGGTCTAGCCCAAGTTTATTGTTAATTAGTGAGTCTAAGAATTTTAGACGGAGAAGCTGGCGCCGCGATTGTAGCGTCTGGAATTCGTTATCTCGCATTAGTTCACTAACTGATGTACCACGACCATACTTCGAGTAAATAAAACGCACTGCTCGTCTTTGAATCTTTTCGAGGGAATATATGTTAGACTTAATATGCGGATCCCACACAATACAAGCGTATTGAAGCTTTGGGCGTATTAAAGTGTTATAAGTTTATAGTTTCACTTGTGACGTGGCGTCTGAGTTTGTGCCTTAAAAGACACAGTTTACGGAAAGCCGATGACGAAACATCGGCAATGTGTGCACTCCGGGACAACTTATTCGTTGTTGTTATACCTAGGTATTTGTATTGACTGACTTCTTTTAAGGGTTGGCTTTTGCAGGAATAGGAAAACTGAAGGGGATTTTTCTTGTTAGAAATTCGAAGGCAAACAGATTTATCGAAATTGAGCACCATGCCCCATTTGTTACACCACGAAAGAATATTGTTAAGGGCAGTGTCGAGAGCGACCTGATCATCTGGCGAGGGTACATTTGTGAAAATAATGCAGTCGTCTGCAAAAAGTCTTATTTTAACCGGATCAGTAATAGCATTAACAATATTATTGCAATAAATTATAAACAGGAGCGGACCTAGAACACTACCCTGCGGTACGCCGGAATCTTCTGGGAGATGAGGTGATGTCTGTCCACAAACGTCGACATACTGTTTCCGGCCGTTCAGGTAAGCAGACACCCAGGATACTAGGTAGTTTGGAAGCCCTATAGTCTGCAATTTCTCGATGAGCTTTTTATGAGGAACACGGTCGAAGGCTTTACTGAAATCTAAAAACAGTACATCGACCTGACCAGCTTTGTCTAAAATAGAAGCAATGTGATGAATAACTGAGGCCAACTGGGTGACTGTGGAAAACCGTTTTCTAAATCCATGCTGAAAGGGAGATAAAATGTGGTTATCATCTAAGAAGCTGTTTATACGAGTGGCAATTATATGTTCTAGCATTTTGCAACATGCGGAAGTCATAGAAATTGGACGGTAGTTTGATATGCACTATGGGTCCCCCTTTATCACAAAGGGCAGAACACGTGCCGATTTCCAATCGATGGGTAAAGTTGCTGAACTTATTGAGGCTCGGAAGATCACAACAACGTACTTGGCCAATATTTCGGCATATCGCCGGTGAAATGCATTGGGTATGCAGTCGTGCATTGTGCATTAGCATACGTGCACATATTTTCCTGCGTTGCCTATAATGTTAGCATACTGGCGTTTGATTTTCTTTGTGAAAACGCAGTAAAAGAACAGCTTCTAGGTGTTTTCGCTGCCGCTTCTGTGAACTGATGCTTCGCTTTTATGCCTGAGCAATTCAGAAATGCTGCATGTGCTTTTCTTAGGACTAAGCGAGACGTTTCGCATTGCATCACGCTAGCAACAACTTCTCTACCACTTCGTTTTCAATTAGATAGAGTTAAGTATAAGTAACCCTTGTCGCTTAATATGTGTGGCCTCTACCAGCGAGTCAAAAATCCCGATGATAGTGGCAAGGGCACTTGGCGGCTTACCCACAGGTCGCGGTATCGAATCCCTGCAGCGTTGGCTGCATTTTTGATGGAGGCAAAAATGCTGTAAGCCCGTGTGCTCATACTTTGGCGCACGGCGAACAAGCGCAGGTGGTCGAAATTTTCTGAGCCCCCCACTACAGCGTCTCTCGTAATCATATGGTGTTTTTTGGGACGCTAAACCCTAATATCAATTAATCAATCAAAAATCAAGATGGATGCATAGAACTGAAAATCCAGGATTCGCGCAGAAATCGAACTGAAGCGCTCTGTGAGGTGGTCAGGCAATGATCACATGGCCACGTTAATGCTTGAAGTTGCTTTGGAAAAACACCGGAGTTCCAAACACCCGGGAACTCATGGGTCATCTCCAGTGCTGAATCATGTTCACGTATATAATATTAAGTGACAAAAGTGTATAAGTAAACAAGACATGGCACCACGTGAGTGGCATAACGAGAGGGTGGTTTAAACTAGGCCACCTGTTACGTGTTAAGCTATAAGTTGTAATAATTATCGTCAGGTACATAATGAACTAAACTCACCGCTACGCAGTCGCACAAACTGCCTTAGACCCATAGTCGTGACGCTATCACGCAACGCTTTTAGGGGATGCTTAAACTTCGCCATAATTATTTGGCAACGTATGGCTTACCGCTACGCAGTTGCGCATACTGCCTTAGACTCTTAGCCGTGACGCTATCACGCTACGCTTTTAGAGGATGCTTAAACTTCACCTTTATTATTTCACAACGTAAGGGCGAGAAATGTAAACCAGTGCGATCGCACTGGATGTTGCTGTGAACATCTTCGCATTTCACTTCCGGTGCCACTAGAGCTGGGCGCCACACCACAGCGCAGTTGCGAACATCCCACAGACCAATGGGTAAACCGAACACCTTAACAAAGCGATTGCAGGTCTGCTTTCGATGTATGTTAAGAAAGATCACAAGTATTGAGACGAAATCCTCCCATATGACACTTACTGTCCGAGGCAACATTACCCCAAAAAAGAGCAACGGAGCCCAATAGGCCCGCGACTTCAACGAATAGACCATTGAAGAGGAACCACTGAGGAAAGCGTGTTGCGTGCAAACCACAGTCACCAAAGGGATGAACCATGTGGGAGATGCGGGCCATGCGCATACCGTTCTGACGGACACTAGCTGTCGGCCTCTCTCCCAACTCAGTTTTCTCCCTTATTTTGCTGGTGACGGTTGGCATTGTGTCGCGCATGGAGAGCTCGATGATCTAAGAATTACGCCGCGGTGCTTTATATGTACGCTTGAATGGCCATGCGCTGCTGCTTTTGCGTTTCACCGCACACATGAAGTTTGGAGCAGGTCTCGACAAGTCGCCACGCCACGCTGTACGTCTCTTGCTTAGACAAGATGGTCACGGCCAACTCACGAAACTTCGGGTTGGCAATAAGAGTTAACATGGCGGCCGAGAAGACAGCACGCCTATCAAACATTATTTCAGTCTGACTAAGGGCAGAAATCACCGCTAGATTTTTCACAACTAGGTGATCATTCTTCATTCTGCCGTACCTGCGTGTGCGATACGGATCACGCTTGCCGGCAACGGGCTCGGTCGTGTTGTATATCGCACGCACGCAGCTTCTTGGCGCTTTGACACTCATCCCATTTGTATAGTATTGACGCCAGGCCAATCAGGCCTGCCCAGAGTTGCGGCGGTGAACGCAGCTGCTCGTCCTTTTATTTGGGCCTCCCGCGAAATTCTGGCCTATTATCGGACTTCCCTCTGCCTCTACCAAGGCCCCACACGTGTTCTGGAGAAAGAGGACGAGCAATACAACGCTGCCTCCAGACGAACACTTATCTCAGTGCGGCGTTACCCAGGCATTTTTGCCCCAAATCAGTAGCACCTGCTCGACCTGCCAGGTCATGGTCGATACCTACCACGTGGTCGCTTCGTGCCCCAACAACCCACTTCTTTCATCTCATTTCCCCCTCCCATCTTGAGTGGCTTGGGAGGAGTACATACTGGGCTGCTCCACCTTGGATTCTTAGCGCTCCTTAGTGAGGCGCGCTCGGGCAGTGGTCAACTTTATTGCGATCCCGGAATAGGTTCTTGCCACTCAAGCATGCAATATGCCGCAACTGTTTGGTACATTTCTTTGTAATAAATTGTTTTATACAAACACCACCTCAAAGTTCTGGCTGCGGCCACTGCACTTAACCTGTTGCGCTACGGTGACTACTACACGACAATTGTCCAAGACGCATTTTATACTGACGTGGTGGTGTCTAATGTGTGGTGGCAACTTAAAGTTATGTACAACGCGCTTGGAGCTGACGGCAGCGGTGATTCTCGATTGAGCAGCGGAAAGACGATGATAACGTTGGCGCAAAACATCACGTATGAAATTGCGGCCCGCAAAAACGAAGATACAGTTTGCGCGAGAGGTTGAGCTGCCAAGGCACAAGAGGGAAGAAGAGGAAGACGAGTCGGGGGCAGAACGAAATCAAGCTGGCTGGAGTGAAGATCCTGGGTGTCGCGCGACTGCGGTGTCGGGTACCGCACCCGAACGCGTGAAGTCAGGCAAGGCCAGGACGCTCCAGCTGCTCATGGTGTACTCGGAGGTACGCGGCCTCCCAGAGTTCCGGCCGTGACTGTTCAAAGTCACGTCCCAGGTGTCCATTCTGGCCGTGAATGCTCAAAGTCCCGTCCCAGGTGTCCGGGCTTTGACTCCGGTCTCGAACCACCCGTGGAGGTTTGAACCTTCTGGGTGGTGATCACCTCCTTGAAACGAGCCAGCATCGGTAAGCAGCCGCAGTTCTTGCTAAGGCAAGGGCTACCTCGTCTTCCGCCAAGCGTCGCCGTGCTAGTCAGCGCGTGACTCCAGTGGCTGAGACATCACCAGCGTCTGCCGCCTCAACCCACCAAGCCACCGCCACCATCAAACGCCACCGGTGACTTGATTTTCACAAACATTATAGCTGGACAACTTACAGGACATGTTTTAGTTTGTCAGCTTAGCCTCAGTGTCTGTACATTGCAACTTCATCTCTTTTTTTTCTCCTAATCATGCCTAAATTTTCTACTTTTCTTTTATTACTTTAAACGGCCTCGTCATTTCTTAGCTCCGAGGCTTTCTCTCCGAGCGACAATTTACTCAACCGTAAACTTGCATCGCAAATTGGCGACCGCGACAGGACGAAGCCGTTAGAAGTAGCGGTAAGCATATTAAGAATGGCAAGCGCACAAGAGCTAGTGGCTTTGGCTGAACGCACGGGGCTCGAAGGTGAAGAGCTGAGGGCTTGGTTAGATGAGCAGGAGGCACGGTCACCAGATAAATGAGCTGCAGAACGCGAGGCAAGAAAGGAGCTGCTTGAACTGGAAGAAAGAAGGGAGAGAAATTTGCAGTTGCAACTGAAAGTAGCCAGATGCGAAGACAAACGTAGCGAGACGAGAATGGCTGAACATGGATCTGGAGGGAACGCTTTTTGCAACGTGAACCCTCACAGCCTAATTCTAGGATTTAATGAAAACCGTGACGACTTGGATGCATACCTAAAGAAGTTCGAGAACGACGACACTAGACAAAAGTGGCCGAAAGAAAAATTGGCCACAGCCTTAAGTATGTGTTTGAGTGGGGGCGCCTTGAAAGTCTTGGACGGTTGTCTCCCGAAGATTCACTCGACTATATTAAGGCGAAAGTAGCTTTGCATAAACAATTTCGGTTTATGGCGGAGGGCTACTGGAAGAAGTTCCGCCAGAGCAAGCCCCAAGATGGTGAGACCGGAACAAAATACGCAGCTAGGCATTCAAGTTTCTTTGATCGATGGGTAGAAATGTCACAGACAAACAAAGAGTACTTGGCACTCCGTAATCTAATTGTGTCGTAGCGATTTTCGAACAACTGCCATCAACGGCTAACGCTCTTTCTTCGTGAACAGAAGTACAGCAAGCTTGAAGACATAGCAGAAGCCAGTGATGACTTTTTAGAGGCCCAACGACAGCCTAGCTTGCTGCTGTTTCGCGAGAGAACGGAGAATAGTAGTATCATGAAGACGAGTGGAGGCTTATCTGTGAAAGCGACCATAAAGTGTTTTGTATGTGTAAACGCTGGTCACAGGGCCTCGGATTGCCGAAAC
The DNA here is from genome assembly GCF_043290135.1 of Rhipicephalus microplus. NCBI lineage: Eukaryota > Metazoa > Arthropoda > Arachnida > Ixodida > Ixodidae > Rhipicephalus > Rhipicephalus microplus. The sequence goes on along the minus strand of NC_134710.1, from coordinate 415,013,108 downwards.
AAGCCTAAACAACCTTACTGTGTATTTTGCCTTAAGCCAGGGCACGATACTAAGGTATGCACCAAAATAGATGGCGCTATGAAGATAACATCTTGTTTGCTGTCTCCTGAAGAAGACCCCACTCAACGTACTGATCCACCATTCAAAGAACTTGAGGGAACTGTTGCTAGCGCAGTGAGAACTCACCTGAGAACTCACCCAAAAGCTGTGACTCGCCAGATGCCGGTTTCGTAGGGCCTAGTGTTTCATTTTATTTCATTTATTCATCCTTAAGGGCCCGAAGGCATTTCATAAGGGCGGGGGGGGGTCGTACATCTAGGTTGTAAGTTCCTAAGCAATTCAACAATATGAGGGTACACAATGATTACAATGAATGAGCAAATAAAGAACACAAGCGGAAATAACACGCATAACAAAACATAAAAAATATAATAGGCAATAAAGTAATTCTGGGAGTAGGGTAAAACAACTACAAACGCAAGAGTTAATGTGCTGTTAGGACATCGTATTTGGTTTTGGAAAAGAGTTGGTTTTTCACAAAATGTTGAGCGGTCCCCGCAAGAAAATGTTACCTGGCAGTGTATTCCAGAGTGTTACATCATGGGGGAAAATTGAGCTGCTCATCGCCGTCGTTCGGAATTTTATGGTCATCAGAGGGTGCGTATGGGACAGGCGAGAAGACGTTCTTAATGGGCACTTTAGGAGAGGGTGTCCCGACCTGCTAAAGTAAAAGAATGTGTGAAGGAGGCAGATACGAGAGGTTATGCGACGTGAAGCGAGCGATGCGAGTGACAAAGTTTGTTTTAGTGCGGTTACGCTGATATGCTTTTAATATTGTGGCGTGATGAAACAAGCTGCGCGATTGTCGGTGAGATAATCATCGGTGAGATAAGCTTGTGAAGGATGCCAGATAGATGACGCATACTCGAGCTTTGGTTGCACGCATGTCAGATATGCGAGTTTTTTATGTCAGGAGATGCAGATCGCAGGTTACGTCGTAAGTAGCTTAATGTGCGGGAAGCTTCAGAACGAATGGTTTCATTGTGTGTCACCCATGATTGTGATGATGTCAGATGAACTCCTAGATACTTGTAAGTACGCGTGTGATCAATGGGAACCGAATTAATGCAGTAGGTTTTATGTGAGGTGTTGCGTTTACGTGTGAAGGACATGACCTTACATTTAGCGAGGTTTAGGGGCATATGCCATTTTTAGCACCATGAAGAACGCAGTCGTCTGCAAATAGGCGAGGCTGCGATTTAATGATACTAGGAAGGTCATTCACGTATATAAGAAATAATAGAGATGATAAGCCGGTGCCCTGAAGAACACCGGACGTGACGCTGGTAGGGGCTGATTGGAAATTGTTAGCAACGGTAAACTGAACGCGTCCTGTTAAGAAATGCTCGAGCCATTTTATAAGGTTTGGGGGGATATCAAGAGCGGATATGAGCAGGTGCGTGTAAGGTACGCGATCGAAGGCCTTGAAGAAATCTAAAAAAATTGCATCTATTTGTACGTGATCATCCATTCGCAATAGTATGTCATTAGTAAATTCAGCCAGTTGTGTTTCGCAGGAAAGATACATTCAGAAACCATGTTGAAAAGGGTAGAAAAAAACTGATTCTAGTTAAGACATAAGAGTTGATGCTATAATATGCTCAAGGATTTTAGATGGGACACTAGTTAATCTAATCGGGCGGTAGTAAGCGGGGCTTTTGCGCCGGCCTGCTTTAGAAATGGGGACTATTTTAGCTTTCTTCCAATCTTCTGGCAAGGTTCCTGTGTTTAAATATTGCTTAAATGTAAGGTACAAAAATTTGCTAGAGTGTGCTATAGGGTTTATTATTAATTTAGAATGGATGTCGTCGCAGCCAGCCGAGGATGATACTTTAAGAGAGTGGATTAGGTTGCATACGCCATCCAGGTTTACTTGTATTTCAGGCATGGTCTGGGAAGAGAAGACTGGTATAGGTTCGACAGGGCAGGTATTGGGTGTGTGAAATACGGACATGAAAACGGTATTTAGAGCAGCAGCGGTTTTCTCGGAGCTTATCGGTTCATCATCAGAGTTAACAAGTTTATATGGTTAGTTTGCGGCTTCGCAGACATTACACGCCAGAATTTATTTGGGTTTGAACGGAGAATTTTGAACAGGTCAGCAGAAAAAAATTATTTTTGGCCACAATAATTGCCTTTTTGTATTGAACTTCACACAGGCAGTGGCGATTCGATGCTTCAAGGCTATTTTTGCACTTTGCTGTTTTATATAGACGTTTTTTTTTTCGCATGAGCAATGATTTTAAACTTTTATTGAACGATGGTTTATTGGAGTCGCACTTCACAATTATTGTAAGGATATGTTTAGAGTTTAGGTTCAGTAATGAGTTTTTATAAAGTTCTCAATTAGAATTTACAGAGCGCGTTCTCTAGGATTTTTCAAAGTTTTTGTTAAAGCGAGCAAGTTCCTCGTTAATTAACTCGAAATTTCCTCTGTTGTAATCAGTTATGAACTTGGTTGTAGGTGCTCTTTCTTTCAGTGGAATTGAGAAGGAAACGTGAAGAAGATTATGATTGCTAATTCCAGGAAGGACTGTGATGCTCAATACGTCATCAGGGGAACTGGTGAGCAGCAGATCAAGAGTGTTATCACCTCGAGAAGGTGTGGTTATTGCTTGATGTAGGTTAAAGTCAAGTACCAATTCCAGGAATTGTTTGGATCCGGTTAAAGACGATTGATTGGGTGCTGAAAGAAGAGGCCAATTGATATCAGGATAGTTGAAGTCGCCAAAAAGAAAAATAGATGCTCAGAAAATATATATTTCATGTTTGTAAGAGAACGGCGCAGGTAATCGTAAAAAAGTGGATGACTGTCTGGCGGTCTGTAACAAATCCTAAACACTGATTTTACAGAGCAGTTGTGCATGCTGACCCACGTTAGTTCTAGGTTAGCATCATGATATATCAGCGAGGACGAGAGGTTGCTGTTGACTGCCACAAAAACACCTCCTCCTCTATCCATTCGGTCATTGCGGTATAGCGTGAAATTCGGGTTACAAGCCAAAACTTCGCAGTCTTTGATGTCGTTTGTTAACCAAATCTCAGAAGAAATACGTCCGCATCAATGTCTGTGATGAAACCATGTAGCTGATGTCTTTTGGGAACACTTCTGTTGTTTGTGAAACCAATGTTGGCATTCAAAAATGAAGACGGACGGTTTTTTGAACGGCACTGGTTATATGAACCCAGACAGTTTCAGTGCTGCGAGACACGGGAAGCAATACGCTAGTAGTCCGTCGAGCTCTGGTGCCAGATGAAGCTCTAACAGGTACTACTGATACGTTGTTCCTCGCCGAGGGCACTAGTACTATCGTTCCGGAGGCAAAGGTTGAAATCCAGTCACCCTATTTTTCAGGTATTTCAGTGGTCAAATGCATGACAAGACCTTTGTACGATATCATCTTTGGCAATGTTCTAGGAGCAAGGGAAGTCCAAAATCCCAACGAAAAGTGGAAAGAGAGAATTTCCGGCAGTAAGTCAAAATTGGAACACTCATGTGGAAGAGGAACAAAGGGAGAATATTTGCCAGATTTTGTGGTGGTTGGTGTCAAGGGCAGGGAACGGTCGACATCATCTAAGGTTGACATTAAGACATTGAATTTGACCAGAGAGGATGTGAGCAAAGCTCAAAAAGAAGACAAAACTTTACATTCTTGTAGAAAGACAGTGGGTCAAGTGTTTTGAGGAACTTGTGCGACTCAATCGTTCAAGGTAGAAAAGGGAATTCTATGCCGTTATTACCTGGGACCCTCGGACAAGATCATTCAACGAGTGGTGCTATCCCAAAAACTGCGTGGTCAAGTTTTGGCCTTTGCTTTCGAAACATTGATGTCGGGGCCTCAGGGTGTGAAAAAGACTATCGACTGAGTTTTAGGCGCATTCTACTGGCCAGGCATTCAGGAGGCAGTGAAAAGATATGTATGCTCTTGCGACTTATGCCAACGTGTCTATCATCAGCGCGAGGTAGGAAAGGCCCCACTTGGTTGCATGCCGTTCATTAACACTACTTTTGAAAGAGTGGTGGTGGACATCATAGGACCTTTAAAGCCCACATCGCATAGGGCGAACCGCTACATACTTACTCTGGTAGACTTCGCCACTCAATACCAGACGCGGTAGCTTCGCCATCGATAGATTCCGCTACTGTCGCGGAGGGATTATTCTGAATGTTTTCTCGCATTGGGTTTCCAAACAAAATACTGCGCAATCAGGCGTCATGCTTTACATCTGAGCTGATGAAAGAAGTGAATGATTTGTTAGCCATTATGCATATTAGATCGACGCCTTACCATCCCATGTGTAATGGTTGGGCGGAGCGATTTAATGGTACGTTGAATCAAATGCTGCGGAAATTGAGCCAAGAAGAACCCAAGTCATGGGATGGATTGTTGGCAGCTCTTCTCTGTGCGTACCACGAAGTGCTGCACCCCAGTACGGGCTTCTCGCCATTCGAGTTGTTTTATGGCAGACATGTTCGAGGACCGCTAAGCATACTAAAAGAATTATGGACGAGAGATCATATACCTGAAGAAGTGAAGACCACGTATGCGTATGTCTTATACCTCAGAGATCCTTTAGGAAAGACCATACTGTTGGCACCAGAGAACTTGTCACGCGCCAAAGTGACCCATCGACTGAAGTAAAACCCATCACCTGAACATAGTGATCGAGCCCTCATACTGCTTCCAAGTACGAAGAACAAGCTACTGATGCAGTGGAAGGGACCTTTTCTGGTCACAAGAAAAAAAGGAAACTGATTAGTGGTTGGACATGGGCCAAAATACTACGCTCTTCCATATCAATATGTTGAAGAGTTATGAAGAGCGTCAACCTGAAAACGCATCACAGTCGGCAGCCTTTACTGTAGTGAAGGAGGAAGAGACTGATACGCCAATACCTAACTTCAAGGCTACTGCGAGCTCTGGTATAGAAGCGGTTATGCTTGGCTGAGACCTCCAAGAAAGCCAGCGTAACGAACTTCTCGAGATCTTGGCAAGCCACGAAGACGTCTTTTCCAAAATACCAGGAAAAACAAATTTATTGGAATACCGCCTTCACCTCTGAGCCCATGCACACGCAAGAATATCCGCTGCCTTTTTCCATGAAAGGAGTCATTGAGAAAGAGGTGCAAGGTATGCTCAAGCTTGTAGTGATTAAATGGTCCGACTCTCCATACAATTCACCGTTGGAGCTGGTTAAGAAACCAGACAAGAGCTACCGAGCTTGCGTCGATTTCCGTGGGATTAACGATGTCTTAATTTCCGATGCGGAACCAATCCCAGGGACAGATGTCATGTTTGCGGAGATTGGAACTAGAAAGTTCTTTTCAAAGTTCGACCTCACTAAAGGGTACTGGCAAGTGCCTCTGGACAAGAGTTCCAAACTAAAAACAGCATTTTACACTGAATCAGAACATTATAATTTATTGTACATGCCGTTTGGGATCGAAACGGTGTCTGCTGTTTTTACTCGATTAATGAGACGCTTTCTACAGGACATACCAAATGTCGTACACTACATCGATGACGCGGTCATCGCCACTATGACATGACAAGAACACACGGAAACCCTGTGGCACCTGTTGAGGAGGATCCACGAGGCTTGACTGACGATCAAGACCCAGAAGCGTGAAGTTGGCGTGTCGTCTGTAGTTTTCCTTGGCCATTGACTTGGAGGTGGATTAGTTCAACCGGCGAAAGACACTATTTCGAGGATAGAAAAACTTCTACAGCCTGAGATCAACAAACAACTTTGCTGTTTCCTTGGTCTGACAGGGTATTACCGTGATTTGATACCCCATTACGTGAAGGGTCAGCCCCTAACCGAAATGACCAAGAAAAGAGAAAGCAACAAGGTCAGCTGGAACAGCGAGAGGGAAGCCGTCTTCAAAATCCTCTAGAAGACGCTCACCCAAGCACCGATAGTAAAGGCTCCGGATGTCAAACGACCCTTCATACTACGCAGTGATGCTTGCGATACGTGCATAGGCGCCGTCCTTATGAAAGACCATGACTCAGTGTTACACCCAGTCTCATACGCTAGCCGACAGTTATTACCTCGAGAACAGAAGTACTCGGCTATAGAGCGTCAGTGTTTAGCTCTTGTGTGGGATATAGAAAATTTTCATATATATTTACACGCAATCTCTTTTGTAGTTCTGACCAATCATCAACCCTTGCAATATTTGTAGAGGGCAAAACACCTTAACAGCAGAGTCTTGAGATGGAGTTTGGCCTTGCAGGAATATGAATTTTATGTAGACAACATCAAGGGGTCTGAAAATGTCGGGGCGAAATACATGAGCCGAATTCAGTGACTATACACTAGTACAATTATTTCAGCATGGTGACGTTACATCTCATTGCAGTAAACTGCCAACCTAAGGCAACTGGACAATTTTGGTTCTCGGCCTACTCTGTATGCGTGTGTTTTTAGTGACTTCATCTAAGAACTGAGCAGCAGTTTTTCGTGCACAAAAACTTTTCCAAAAGGGGCCTGTTGTGCTGTAGAATAGTGACGTCGTGGTGTCTGTGAAGTGTGGTGGCACCTTGGTGTTTTGCACAGTGTGCTCGGAGGTGACGGCAGCGGTGCTTCTCGATTGGGCGGCGGAAAGACGATGATAACGTTGGCGCGACACGTCACGCATAAAACTGCGGCCCGCAAAAAGGAAGAGAAAGTTTACGCGAATGGTTGCGCTGTCAAGGCACGAGCGGGAAGAAGAAGAAGGCGAGTCGGGGGCAGAACGAGATCTAGCTGGCTGGAGTGAAGATCCTGGGTGTCGCTCGACTTGAGTGTCGGGTTCCGGACGCGAACGCGTGAAGTCAGGCAAGGCCAGGACGCTCCAGCTGCCCATGGTGTACTCGGAGGTACGCGGCCTCCCAGAGTTCCGGCCGTGACTGTTCAAGGTCACGTCCCAGGTGTCCGGGCTTCGACTCCGGTCCCGAACCATCCGTAGAGGGCGGAACCTTCCGGGTGGTTATCACCTCCTCAAAACGAGCCAGCATCGGTAAGCAGCCGCAGTTCTTTTTAAGGCAAGGGCTACCTCGTCTTCCACCAAGCGTCGCCGTGCTGGTCAGCGCGTGACTCCAGCTGCCGAGACATCGCCAGCGTCCGCCGCCTCAACCCACCAAGCCACCACCACCATCAACGCCACCGGTGACTTGATTTTCATAAACATCATAGCTGGACAACTTAGAGGACATGTTTTAGTTTGTCTGCTTAGACTCGGTGTCTGTTCATTGCAACTTCATCTTTTTTTTCTCTTAATTATGCTTAAATTTTCTACTTTTCTTTTATAACTTTAAACGGCTTCTTCATTTCTTAGCTCCGAGGCTTTCTCTCCGAGCGACAATTTACTCAACCGTAAACCTGGATCACAACAATGTGGGACATCATGGTGAAACTATTTGCACGTCGTATTTCACACCTATGTTTTATATAAACTTTTACGTACTTGTCATACGTGTGCATCATGATCTTCTGTCACGTGTGACTAATTAGTTTTACGATTTTATTGTACAGCCATGGGCACATAGAATGCAAAAGGCTGTGTGCGCTGGCGTCTACAAGGCCTGTCATCTATCGCTTCCGTCGAAGGAGCTTCACAAGGACTGTACAAAATGTGAAAACGAGGCTAAACTTGTACATTTCACCATGATTTCTCTTAAAGAATAGAAACACTTCGTGTGTATATATATATAAAAAAATTTCAATGTCTGACTTTTTTCTTTCGTTGTTGCAGTGACTGTGAAAGCAGTGACACACAGATGGCAAAATACATTTTTCGCGGGTTCTTTTCCGCATGATTTATTGCTCACTGTGTAGTAAAATAGGTGAAAATACTGTTAGGCTTGGCGGAGGGCAAATAGGAAAAAAACATATTTGAAGTGGGAATAAAAAGTTCACCACATTGGAGTTTTTCAGTGGATCAATCTTTCGTCTGGCAAGGTGCAACTGTGAGGAGTAACGGTTGCCCGGTAAGGTCAGAAAGTGGAGACTAACGGCTGCCCGATAAGGTGCAAATGTGAGGAATGATTGTTAGTCTTTAAGATGACTTGTAGAGCTAACGGTCACCCGCTAAGGTGTAAATGTGAGGACTAAATATTAGTCCCGTGAGCTAGTCGGTGGCAATTACTGTTAGACCCGGTGCCGTTAGTCTTAAAAAGGATTAATGGTTGTGGCAACCCCATTAGTACCCAAAAGGACGAACCACACACCTTTTCCACACCCTTTTGACTTAGAGTGTAGTTACAAAACTGCTTTTTAGGAAACCACTGGCTTTGCACCTTTCAAGGCACGTTCACGCAAAAGACGGGGCACCCAAGCTCACATCAGACTTTAGGATTGGATAGGAAGGGAGAGTGAGAGCCTCTTCTGTTCGACCACAGTTTCTTCTGAAAGCTCCACCACGGTAGTGGAGCAATCCACCAACCGATGGAATTTCCCCCATCTTGCAGCACTAGGCCATACCGGGGTCGTTATTCCCCGAGGTCAAAACAGCAGTTTTCCGCGCGGAGAAAATCATTGATATGTGAGGTTTAACGTCTGAAAACCACCGTATGATTGTGAGAGACGCCGTAGTGGAGGGCTTTGGAAATTTTGACCACCTGGTGTTCTTTAACGTGCACCCAAATCTGAGCACACGGGCCTATAACATTTCCGCCTCCATCGGAAACGCAGCCGCCACAGCCGGGATTCGACCCCGCGACCTTCGGGTCAGCAGCCGAGTACCTTAGCCACTAGACCATCACGGTGGGACGCGAAGACAACCAGCCAAGGCGCGATACGCGCAAGGGGTCACAAAACTTTCGCTTTAAGAAAAGTGTACGGCCGCTTGCTGTGGCCACATCTTCACGCCGAGCAAGGATCCGCCTCCCATTATTGCGGATACGTGCTCGGTGTAAACATGAACCGCTATGCTGGACGTGATGTTTGAATTAACTATACCGTACTCGAGTAGCCCACATACATGCGTCTTTGTTCAGCGTGCTGAAGAATCTAGGGGGCTTTCGCACTTGCCCATTTGTCGAGGTAAAATGGAGATGCTAACTGGTGCAATAACGCACAGTTGTAGCATACGATCAGGGGGCCTCGTCTGGGTTTGAAACCTTATATATTGATGAATGCGGGCAGAGAAACTCTTAAGCCAGCATCTAGGACTCTGCAGAGTTCGTCGCCTCGGCGGAGTCAACCATACCAGGTTAGTAATTCACACCACTCCCATAGAGCACGCCCATATGATGTTGTCCCCGTCTCCGGGATGAAGCCACACTATTGGCTCTGATAGAAAATCAGAAGTGCTGTGGTGCAAAGGCTGCCTTCGAGACGATTGTCCATTTATTTCTTCTTGTTGTCTTTCCTACTTCTGCCCCGCCGTGGTGGTCTAGTGGCTAAGGTACTCGGCTGCTGACCCGCAGGTCGCGGGTTCGAATCCCGGCGGCGGCGGCTGCATTTCCGATGGAGGTGGAAATGTTGTAGGCCCGTGTGCTCAGATTTGGGTGCACGTTAAAGAACCCCAGGTGGTTGAATTTTCCGGAGCCCTTCACTACGGCGTCTCTCAATCATATGGTGGCTTTAGGACGTTAAACCCCACATATCAAAGTCTTTCCTACTTCTGCTGCTCAAGAGTGAGACATTTGTGGGTAACTCATCGCAAAAAAAAAGGGCGTGGGTTTTCCAGGAAGAAGAAAGGCAACAGGACACATGCACAGTGCCTCCATTTCGGTCACTTTTTTTTAACGTCCCTTTTTCAAGGCGTATATATTTGTTTACATAAATAACCACTCATGCTGTTAGCCAGTGCTCTGTCCAGAACGGCACTTTTATTCATAAGGATAAAATACATGTGTGGATAAGCTTTTACTGCCATTCGAAAACACGGCATAAAAACTTGGCTTTTTTGTGTTAGGGCAGTGGATAATGCCCCGGTGTTGTGGCGGAGTAAGAGCAGACGGGAAAATCCGTGATTGTTTTAGGTGAAAGTAAACAACAGTTCACTCGGATTTGAGTGGTTGTCGTTTCATCGCATGGTTATGATAAATATTGTGACATGAGCTCAGCCTTGTGCAATTAGAGCCTTATGAAAAGGCCAACTTCGCACAAGTTATTGATTAATGCCTCTACAACTTTACGCTGTTTTGAAGATCCGGGCACGGGGCGTAATATGTTTCGCAATGTTACCTACCAGTGGCAAAGCATGTTCAGTTGTCGTTCAAGCACGTGTTTATTATTACTATACACATCAGTAAATTTTAACTTACCTGACCAACAATATTTATCATATCATTAGCACATTTCCTTTTTCTTTATATTCTCTCTCAGCACTGTTCTCTTTCTTGTGGAATCATTTAGTCCCCTTTCCTATTCCCATGAAAAGTATCATGCCAGTAGTATATAGGCGCCGGCAAAAGTCAGTTCTTTATAAAAAGTCTCTGCCTCTTCACTTTGTGCTTTGCACTTTCTTCTATCAGGGTAGATTCAGGGGAAAGATGGTGAGTGATAAACCCCACCACTCGCATTGCTGATTTTGTCCGGCATCCTTAGGTAATAGCTACAGACCACTCACACCTACAGAGATGATATATCAACTAGCCAAATTCATACCATAGTCAACTTAATGTCACAATTTTGAAAGCTGTAAAAACAATGCTTCCTTTCCTTCCAGCGACAGCTCTCTGCTTCTGTTGACTGCAATGCTGAATTGAGTTTGTCCGCATACCTCTGCTCCACTGGATGATGAATCGAAGCTGTCACTTGAAGACTCCGGTTGTTCCACAGATGTAGAGCGCGCGGAGTAGGCAGTTCCAATCGTCGCCAGAAGTCCTTCCGGACTTTCGTCACGCGTAACCATTTTTTTGGACGACCGAGATGGTCTTGCGCAAAAAAGAATCTCTTCTGCTGATGTCATGTGGGCCAAGTTTTCAGCCAGGTATGTGTATATGTGGCGAAGGAGATTCCTGAAATAGGATGTTCCGAATTTCAAATTTATTGGTCGAAGGAGTTCGTTGCGTTTAGTAATGCATGGTGAGCAAAGGTTTAGATTACTTCTAACTTCGACAGTTATATTTAGACCTATATTCTACCATATTCTACAAACGCTTATTTGTTTTAGGTGGAAACATGTTCGAGGAAATTAATACAAAGATGAACTGAGTTTGCTTCTGAATTATCTACCCTAAATTCTACGATTCTGCAATATGTAAGTAGCCAAGCAAGCTATGCTAATTTCTAATGCTGAAACCAACTCGATTTTATCATCCAGGATATTAATTTCAAATAACGCAGATATTTATTAGAAATCATGTGGCAGGCAGGCTTCTCTGGTTTTCCAGACAGACATTGCATAACATCTAGAATAGAATATTATTATATTGGGCGCTACGTACCAGAACTATGATAAGATTACGGAGCATGCAGCACTGAAAAAATCTTGAAATTTGGCTATCTGGTGTTCTTTAACACTCACTGGCATCGCACAGTGCACAAGCATTCAGAATTTAGACTGCATTTAATTTTGACTACCACAACTCAATTTGAGGCCCGTATTTGATAGTAAAACTTAAGTTGCGTGATGAGTTACGCATATGAAAGTATAAAGAAAGCATAAGTTTGGGTTAGGTTCAGATACTCCACTTAAGGCTCACCTAGGAAAGTGTCACTTTTCTAGATAAGTATGACTCCAGAAAACAAGGTTATACAAGTTCTCACACATGTTTCAATAAATAAAGCACTGATAATTGCCAACTTTCACGAAACTCTGCCGTAAATGTTCTAGCCTTTTTAAAGGTCCATTTGCTTAGAGACAGATTTAGGAATTCTTTCTTTGGTCAGTTTTAACCCTTCGGCTGGCCACACAATGCAGCCACTAATCAATGGCTGTCGCTAAAAGTGGTTGTCCGAACTCACGACTATTTTGTCATCTGTAAGAGTTTGTTTGTGCGGAGAGACATCGCATGCAATGAGAGTTTCTTTTGTCACAACGCGTTCATTTTGCTCCATGAGATTTCTTCTGTGCGTTTCAGCGTTAGGTGACTTTTTTAGATGCGAAGCAGCTCTTCGACTAGCCTGTGTAACGTTATCCCTCCGTACACCCACTGTGCATGCTCACGTCACGCCGCAGGTGTTGGAACGATGCCGAGTAGGTCAACTCGCAGCTGCGTGTTGATATCGCTCTTTCTCACCGGCAGCAGCTGCCGGCCCCTCCGTCCACTCGCAACACACTTCGCTCTCGCTTTACCCTCCCTACCTCGCGCAAAGCTCGACCACACGTCGAGGGTAAACACTAAACAGATTTACCGTCGTATTCGTGAACCGATCTTAACTTATGGCGGAGAGGCTACTTACGAAAGGACGAGAAAAGTATATGTAAAAAAGTACCAGGTGCGTATCAGAAACCTCCTGTATGCTGTCATAAAGGCGCCTTAAGAAAGGCGTCCTTAACTCGTCAAGCATAGCTTTTGGGTGCGAGGGTAAGTAAATTTTTGCTACAAAGTCATCATCTCGAGCACAAATTTGATTTACTGTGAGATACCAATTACAGTATGCACAGAAGCAGCCAAACGTTAACAGTAGCAATGTTTGTTTAGGCACCGGTCTCTACCGGTAAAATACGCGTTTCACGTCTGGCCACTTGAACTCCCGTCGACGCAGGCATTTTTTTTTGTCATTTAGAAGTCTTCTATGTTTTTGTTGTCTTCGGTGGAGCTATAGTGATTGCTTCAGTGCATGCTTCTTACTTTCCTTTTTTTTTGAAATTTCAATACACCTATTTGCTAGATTTAGCCGTTTGAAAGCATTTTTTTGCAAAGTTGCACTTCTTGTGGAATGGTGCAACGAAGTGAACTTCCACGACGAATTGGCTATGTCTTGACGGGTTTTTCGAACAATTACCAAGACGGGCGCCGCGTGCCTTCAAAGAAAACGAGAAACGTGGAAGCAGCTCGCAGTAGAATTCAACAATCAACACACAGTGCATCTGTGAACGACAAACCAAACAATTGGAAACGTGTTTGCACCTCTTGTGGAAGCCTTACCAGTACGGGAAAAACTGTTTTTCAACCATTGCATGTATCCGCTCGACCGTATATTCGTGACACGGCAGGGTACGAAAAATTGACAAGGCCGTCACTTCAATTTGAAACACGCCAACTTCATAAAGGTTGGTGTGATGAGCAGCTGCACGAGACGTGGCACAATAAATCCAAGACTAGGAATATTTTTCTGCAAAAACAGCACAGCTAGCCGATTCTTCAAGGCACTGCTAGTGAAGCGGGGGTGACACGAAAATTCTTGGTTGTCGTAGGGCTCAACCAGGTTTCATTGGTCGTTGAGGATTCGCAATAGCGATAACATTAGGCGTACGCTGTGCTGTTCAATATTACTTCTTCGTGGTCCACTTATTAAACGGAACACGTAAAGTTGTCGTCCTCCACTATGCTGTTTGAAAAATCCTTAATGTAGGTCATAGGCTACCCCAACCAAACCTCACATAAGTACGAGAAATGTTCCGCGTTAGCAACAAGGTAGGTCTTTGAAACGCGTTAAGGGTTGACTTATGGCTGAGGTTGTCTTCAGTGATACGCATAAGGTTAAGTTAGCTTTATGACTAGTTCTTCTTGCGATCATTGCGGCAGTGATGAAACAATAGAGCACGTTCTCTCTCACTGCCCTGGCTATAGCGTGCAAGGACAGCCGCTAGATGCTGCGTTAGCCCACCTTCACGAAATACCCTTGTCAGAACAGTGAGTGCTCGAAAGCCGACATGATCAGTCTTCACACAGAAATTCAGTGAAAGCGTTATACAATTTCTTGCATGGTAGTGGCCGATGGAATAGGCTATAGCAACCCCCACTCTTCTTTTTTTTCGTCTGTCTATATTGCTCTTCGCTCTAGTTTCCGTATTTATTCTACATTCCCCCTTTTCTTAGTGCAAGTTCTTAGTGCAAGGTCAACTGGATATCCTCAATTTCTGGTTTATTTTCTCTCTATCTTTTAGTTTACTCTTTCTCTGTCTCTTTTCTTCCCTCTATCTAAGTTTGCAAATATGGGTATTAGTGGCTCGTCCGCAACAGCCATACAGGCGCAGTCTGCCAGCCATTAGCAATGTGAGCCTCCGTCCGTAAGGCAGCTGCAGACACGCAAATAAATTTGTTTACTCTCACAGCTGGTTTATCTGCGATGCAACCTATAGAAAATCCAACCCGCCTCTCTCGTGTTTTTATTTCATATGAACGTTTACTCAAGTAATTGCTACACCAAATTCTGCTTCAAATCATTGTTCCAGAACCCACGTCGAAGCCCGTTTTAACCGAGTCAACCCCGTGCGCACCACTGCTGCTACGCATCCTATCAACGCTCCCTTCGGGGAGAGGGCGGAAGATTTTTTCCAACTTCTTTTGTTTTCAGAGCACCCGTTTGCGTTCCCTTCTTCATAATGGGTGTTTCCATATGAAAAGAATCAATATTTCAAAAAATAAACAGGTCAGCCTGTTTCACTTACTCCGTTACTCCGGTTTTTCCGTTACACTGTTTATTCGGCCGTTACAGCTGTTTTGCAGGCGCAAGCTGACAGTAAATGTGGTTGAGCGCCCGCAGCCTCCATGAGGTCTACGAACACGCGCTCCCAGCCAATTCAAGGAAAGCCTGCATGTGCCGAGGAGCTGCGGACACCCGACTAAAACCGTTCATTGAAGAAAGTGAAGAAACGTAAACTCTATTGTATAGTTCACGCACGTCATCGGCATGCTGTGGCGGAAGGTGGCAGCAATCGACACAAGCGTAGCACTACTCGCTTGGAAATCTGGTACCGCAACCGGCATCTCATGGTGTTTTGGACGTAAGGGTAGCACGTAATGATACGCTTCCTCTTGTATAATATTTATTCCACACGGCTGGTGAAGCCGGTGACACCGCCGTAGTGGTCGTCCATAATGTTTCACAAAAAACAGCAAAAGTTGCACTTAAGGTGGTCATTAGCCCTACTTTCTAGTACTCAAGTGCCGACGTAAGCTTCCCCAAAGTATAAGATTGATTTGTTAAACACGTCAAGTACCAATTGGTTATGCGAGTCATGCAATTCACAGCCCTGGAATGGAACTCGGGACTGCATGCACGTGAATCAGATGTCTACCAATTGCACCACAGCGCCACAGCATGAAGGCGAGTATTTTTGCGGAGTATATATCTACCGAGTGGCTTCTTGCACACCGTCCGCGGAACCTTTAACTGCTTTTGTGCCATGTGCATGCATTCGATCAGCGAATATTTTGCAGGGCTTCATGAACTCGAGACAACCACGATGAGCGCTTTTGGCTTCGACTTCGATTCACGGTGCACCGTTCCACAAGAACGATTAACATGTGTTTGTGTGTCGTTTTAGTTCTTCCCCGTAAACTTCGGGTGTTACGCTCATCGATATTGGCGGACGAGGCTGTGTTCGGCTGTCAAAACCTGCGTATGTTTTTCGCACGTGCGTGCGCTGTCAGAAAAGGCGCATAATTTGTGTCGGGAAGTACATGCGTTTGAGTGACAGCAGCCTATTCTCAGCTGTTTGAAGACAATGCGCTTTCACACGTAAACGTTGCATGGGTATTTTAGCGTACCTGCTCTAACATTTGCATTTTTCACGCGCGAACTGCCGCGAGCTGCACGCTGGGGCAGCAGCGCCTTTTTAGCTTTTGGACGATTACTTATTTGTGCAATTAGAATTCATTCGCATTATTTCGCTATATAAAGTGGTTTTTACTCATTTTCAGTCTTTAACTGATCGTATTTATGGAGAGTGGCTACTCTTAGGATTATTCAGCAACACACCACTGTTCAAGTGAATGCCGAAACGCACGGCAAGGTCAAGTATGGCGTACACAAATTAGCAACGGACAAGTCGGTCTCCCTCAATTTGATTGATTTGCTGGGTTGAACGTCCCAAAACCACTATTTGATTATGAGAGACGCCGTAGTGAAGGGCTCCGGAAATTTCGACCACCTGGGGTTCTTTAACGTGCACCCAAACCTGAGTACACGGGCCTACAACATTTCCGCCTCCATCGGAAATGCATCCGCCGCAGCCCGTATTCGAACCCGCGACCTGCGGGTCAGCAGCCGAGTACCTTAGCCACTAGACCACCGTGGCGGGGCGTCGGTCTCCGTCAAAATAAATGATACTTCTGCACATCTCTTCCGCAAACTTCTGGGTGCAGTTGGGGTCAAGAAATGGTGCAGAACAAACCTCAAAATCTTTGTTACTGTATGCAGTTGCTCAAATGAAAATGTGGATTTTTATAGCTGGTACAATATCTCTCCAGCAGTACTCTGGTTGTCTTGGTCGTGGTTCCCTGTTGCAAATCTATGCTGAAATGCCGGAACTGTACCTAATATTCAAAAGAGTGAGCAAATGCCGGTGACATACGCTCTCCTGCTGACTTCTGTACTTGATGTTCATCATGAAATTACGCAACCACTAAGCAAACTTCGACCAATCGATTTCCCATTTTGATCTTTCTCTGTCTCGCTGCTTTCGGTTTTTTTTTTGCCATGTTTTCCTAAAGTTATCAGTCCAACTTTTTTCGCAGAACATGAGCATCAACATACATAGGCCAGTGTTTCTGTAAGCTGTTGCGCATGCACTAGTACTCTTTGATTTAGTGCATGACACATTGTCATAGCTCGACAACTGATGAACGAAAAGTTGTTTGTACTCTTTTATTGCAGTCAAAAGAGTAACAATGAGACTGCACATCTTAGTCTTTGTCCAAATGCAGAGAGATGTGTGATATCTTGAATAAAGTGTGCCGTATAGCACTGGAAAATGTTTCCGTCCCAGACCATCTTGTAGAAAAACGACCATCACAAGTGAGCGGGACGAAACGTCGACGCACAAATGCTACGGCATGCAGGCGGCGGTGAACGTGACGCCAGCGCCGGGCGCCCAGCTGGCGCGGTGGCGGCGGGGGTGAGGGGGGGGGGGCGTTTTTTTTATTCGTTTCCGCGCTCGCGCTTGTGGCTGAATGGTTCTGCATAATTTGGTGCCGGCTCATGGCGTAGGCTGGCACATCAGAAACGGCAGCTCTTCCTTTGTTTTCTTTTTTTCGTTCTTGCGCCTGCTCTTACCGGCTGTATGCTTTGTGGCGCGTGGCTGTCACGGGTAATTTTTTCATTGCTGATCTCCCTATAGACACGATTTTAGTCAAGTCAGTACGCAGGAGCGCGCCGACTATATGCCGTTTCTTATCCGACACCTGATTAAGATTGTGCGTTAAGAATAAAATTTGTTTCTGAATACGGGCCTGAATTCACGACATCCGGAAGCATGGCCGACCAGCGCAACCGCTACACCACTGCGCTGGACGAAACGAGAATATTTTGCCTCAGCTAGAATGATGTCAGAATCTGTAATTAACAAAGTGCGCTGATTTCTTATAGCTTACTTTAGGGCATTCTATGTACCAGGAAATCAAGAGCTGCAGTTGGTCGATATATTCAGAGGCCTTCACTACAGTGTGCCTTAGAAATATATTGTGAGTTTACAAACTGAAATCCCAATAATGAAAAAAATAAAAAAACACCAGTAAAATTATTTTGAATTAAATCATAATATGAATTTACGGAGGGTTTGGCGAATTGTTTTCTTTTGTGCGTGTGATCAAGAGCACACACTACATCTACGTATGACCATTTTTTTCTAGTACATTGTAACCTACAGACTAGTTCATTAAACGTTTTTCTGACATTGTATACAAAGATAAACATTTATGTGAATATTAGATTCATATAACTGTGCCTTAATGAAGCCAGTGAAATTATAAAGAAAAGCTCTAAAACAAGAACTTTTTTTCGTTGCTGTTCAGCGTGTTTTTTTCAATGATGTTACGATTAGAAAAATACCGTAACAGTGAGTGCGCATTGTTTTATTATTATGGAAGGGAAAATATCAACAGCCTTAGTTAAAGAAAAAAAGAACTAAAACGGTCATTGCAAACTGTGAACTTTCTTCTCTTTTCGTATGTGCACAAGGCGATAAGCTGGTTTCTAGCTATGTTTTTGTTGGTCGTTATTTGGTCGTAGAGAAACAAACATTAAAAAATCGCCTAATACCAATCTTACTTTCGCTCATTTTTATCCCACACGAACACGCACTTCACATTTTAGGCGCATAAATGAAGCAACCGCAGAAGCTTTTTTCTATAATTCACACTTTCTCAGCGTGATCCAGTTCGGTCTAATTAGACTAAAAAGACAGCTGTTTGCGGTGTGTTGAATTGCTTTGTTTTTACCATATTGAAAGCAAACAACGAAGAATGATGTACCATATGGGCCTAAGCACCAGGATAGGCCGGAAGTTGGAAGGGCAGAGAGCTGCTCTTGCCGCGCCGTGAGCTTTTTCTTGATAATCACGATCCTGAGAAGGCAGGTCCGTTCTTTTGGGCGAGACCACAAAGGAAGCGCGTTGCGCAGACGGTACTGCATCATTTTCATTGAGAAAGAGACTTCCGTCTGCGAAAAAAAAAACGTGTAGCCAACTTGAAAATTCCCACGGCGAAATCAGTGCGGAACCACCCTCGAGAGGTATTGACATTACAGATTTAGGGCTAATCTTCTCAGCGGGCAGGCTGGCCCAGCCGATGAGTGCAGACGACAACTGCGCTTACGCGCAACATGCTGACATGGTCATCTTTTTACGAAGCAGGCCGCTCGCGCACCAATTTTCTCTCCTGAACTAAGTTGCGTAGCAGAACGATGCGTAAAACTGACGATGCGAAGATGGTACTGCAAATGTTCATCAAAAAGAAACTTTTGTGTGCGAAAACATGAGAAAGAAAGTGTTGAGAACACGCTAGTTAAGTACGAGCGTATTTCAACCAAAGCCTTTACTCGACTGACAGTTAAGTTCAGCTTTGTTGAACAGGTGGCACATCAATGTGCTTCGCTGAAACAAGCGAGTCATTTCTCGGCTATTAGTTTTTTTTCTTTCTTTTTGTGCTCTGTTACCCCCCTCCCCACTCGCCTGCAAGGTCCGCTGAGTGGCTTAGTTAATATTCACTAACGCGAGCGACAAATTTAGACTGCACCACGAGGGAAGTCAACAATAATGTAGGCAACACTCTAGAAAAGTGGAAGGTGGAGGGTTCGTTTTGAATACTTCGAGTTTCCTGACATGTACCTGGCTGTATACACACGCATATTTTCTGTCATTTCGTGGGAGATGGTTAGAAAAACTTGACGTGTGCTCTTTCTGTCTTCCAACAGCGTAAAACTGGATATGAAAACAAAAAATGCTCACTTGGCGAATTTTCCTGTTGACCCTGTGCCATAACACCAATTTCCTGGCAATGGTTCCCATTTCTAGAAAATGGCTGCGTTTCGGACAGTGTTGACGAACCCAGTCGCTGTTGAAGGTTGCCGCTTTGAAGAGTCTGCGTGATGCCAAAAAAAAAAAACATGAATTATGCTAAACCCCAAAGCACGAAAATCCCAAGATCTCATAACAAAACAACTATGTGCGTTATGACTGTGGCTCACACAGTCTCTTCCTTAGATACAACTCTGCATATATAGCGTGAGACCAAATGCCACCAGTGTCCCGAAAGAAGAAAAGAAGGAGTTTGCGGAAGAATTTTTTTCTGTGTGGTTGGTATCACTGCCGAAAATTTGACTTTTATACCGGTACCGTTCATCGTAAATCGGCGGTCAAAATACTAGAGACTATGGAAGTTTGTGGAAAAATGGCACAATCTGATGACAGCTCACGAAGCTCCACAGCGTGCACTGCGCACGCTTGCCATTTTTACCTGCCAGCTTGCTCGTTTACTCACGGCAAATGCTGACGCTGTGGAACGCTGGAGTATGCACAAGGGGCCGCTTTTCTTTAGTCGCAGGCACACCAAGTGATGTTACCCTAAGAGATATTCAAAAACTTCTACTGACAATGCTCGGCACGGGGCCAAAGTCTGTGCCTTGTTCCGAGACACTTCGCGGTGCGCTAAAAATGCTTTGCGTTAGTATTTCGGAAATAAATTTATGTGAGAAGTTTGGTAGCGACATGTAGGTTTTAATAGCGCAATGACAAAATAAACATAGCGCTACGAAAAAAGATGAAAGAGTGGTCATGATGATATATGTGAGAAGTTTATTCAGCATATTCATTGACGGAACTCGGTTATGATAATGGTGTTTGGGTTTAATGCTCAGAAACCACCATATGATTACGAGAGACGCCGTAGTTGAGGACTCCAGAAATTTCAAGCCACTTCTTTGACCTGCACCTAAATCTAAGCACAAGAGCCTCAAACAGTGTTACCTCCATTGAAACTACAGCTGCCATGGCTTAGATTCGATCCCGCGACCTGCGGACCAGCAGCCGAGTGCCTCACCCACAAGACCAACGTGGCGGGTATTTCGCAGAATTTGAATATGCATGCTGGAATTTTCTGTGGTGCTCCAAGCAAGCCATCATCATCATCATCGTCATAATCATCATCATCATCATCAGCCTGACGACGTCCACTGCACGACAAAGGCCTCTCCAATGTTCTGCCAGTCAACTCGGTCCCGTGCTTGGTGCTGCCAATTTATACCCACACACTTTTTAATCTCATTTCCCCAACTAACCCTCTCACTCCCCTAACCCGCTTGCCTTCTCTGGGAATTCAGTTAGTTACCCTTACGGACGAGCGGTTATCCTGTCTACATGCCCGGACCATGTCCATTTTCTCTTCTTGATTTCAAATATGATATCTTTAACCCCCGTTTCTTCCCTAATCCATTCAGTTCTCTTCTTGTCTCTCAAGGTTACACCTACCATTTTGCTTTTCATTGCTCACTGCGTCGTCCGTAATTGAAGCTGAACCCTTTTTGTAAGTCTCCAGGTTTCTGCTCCGTAGCTAAGTACCGGCAGAATGCAGCTGTTATGTACCTTCCTCTTGAGGTATAGTGGCAATATACATGTCATGATTTGAGAGTGTTCGCCAAATGTGCTCCACTCTATTCTTATTCTTGTAGTTACTTCCATCTCGTGGTTCGGCACCGCGGTTACTACCTGCCCTAAGTAGACAGCCTTTTACAACTTGAAGTGCACTACTACCTATCTCAAAGCGCTGCTCTCTTCTGAAGTTGTACATTACTTTCATTTTCTGCAGATTCATTTTAAGACGCACCTTCCTACTCTCCTTGTCTAACTCCGTAATCATGAGTTGCAGTTCGTCCCCTTACTTACTCGGCAATGCAATGTCAACGGCGAAGCATATGTTACTAAGATAGTCTTCGTTAACTCTTATCTCTAACTGTTCCCATTCTAGGCCTCTGAAAACCTCCTGTGAGAACGCGGTAAATAGCAATGGGGAAATTGTATCCCCCTGTCTTACACCCTTCTTGATTGGTATTCTGTCGCTTTCTTTATGAAGCAATATTGTAGCAGTTCATCCCCTGTACATTTCTTCCGGGATGTTTATATATACTTCATCGACGCCCTAATTCCGCAGTGTCTGCGTGACTGCCGATATGGCTACATAATCAAACGCCTTCTTGTAATATATGAAGGCTATGTATAGTGGTTGGTTATACTCGGAGCATTTCTCTATTACCTGATTGATAGTATGAATGTGGTCAGTTGTTGAGTAGCCTGTTCGAAATCCTGCTTGTTCCTTTGGTTGATTGAATTCTAATGTTTTCTTTACTCTGTTAGCAATTACCTTTGTAAATAGCTTGCATACTACGGAGAGCAATCTGATCGCCGTGTAATTCTTCAAGTCCTTGTTGATTGATTGATTTGTGGGGTTTAACGTCCCAATACCACCATTTGATCATGAGAGACGCCATAGTAGAGGGCTCCGGAAATTTTGACCACCTGGGGTTCTTTAACGTGCACCCAAATCTGAGTACACGGGCCTACAACATTTCCGCCTCCATCGGAAATGCAGCCGCCGCAGCCGGGAATCGAACCCGCGACCTGCGGGTCAGCAGCCGAGTACCTTAGCCACTAGACCACCGCGGCGGGGTCTTCAAGTCCTTGTCATTTCCTTTCTTATGTGTTAAGATGATGTTAGCATTCTTCCACGACTCTGGTACCCTTCCCATCAGGAGGCACCTCGTAAACAAGCAAGCAAGTATCTTGCGCCTAATGATCGGTGCAGTGAAAGAAAGAACATGTCATGCCTCTTTTAGGGTGCAAGGTTACAAGAAAATACACATGCTTTGTAAGAAACGAAGCTGACGAGAAATTCGCCATGCACCTTGTTTTTGTCAAGTAATAAACTTTTCGGTCAGCCAAATTACTTAGATCTTGGACACTGACTGCATAAATGGCACCGTGCGTTTTCTCGCACTTGAAGTGAGCGAACTAGCAGGCTGGCAGGGAAAACTAACCTACGTGCGCAGTGCATGCTCTCGATCTTCTGAAACAGCATTCAGAAGAGGCAGCGGTGCGTGATGCCGCGCGCTAACATGGTATGTATTATTTTTTTACAATCATTATATATTTTTCAGATTGAATAATACTTCGAAACTAGGAATCAATAGACGGATATATTTTTATACCAGAACTCCCACATACCTAAAAAATAAAACTATTCTGTACAGACATAGTATATTTACACTTTAAATTTGTAGAGATTTATACACAGAACCGGATGGCTAGCATTACAAGCTACCCTAACTTGCAATATTTTACGAACTAAGACAATCAGCCAACTCCTTCAGCCTCCGAACTAGGGACACCCATCCAAACGATGTTTCAAGGAGAGGTAGCCACTGTAGCAAGCGACGTGATCGTCGTTCTGCATGTTGTTTCATCCCAGACTAAGCGGTGAGCACACAGCACGCTTGATGGTACGAGCTGTATGCTGAGCACAGCCAAATGAGAGCCCCAACTCCGCTAAGGGGGGTCCATCAGCCGAAATTCGCAGGACACGAGCCAGCAACGTTCAGAACAAGAATCGCCTTTATATACAGCTCAACTTATTCGCAATCGGTATTCCAGACCAGCATAACCTAGCACTAGAGTACACAGGAGTACCACAAAACCTTGAATGAACAAGCCCAACAGACAGGTGGCCAATAGAACATACGGCACGGAACATAATTGCAGAAAAGCCAGTGCGAAACATAACGGAGGGAAAGCAAACTCACACGGGACATGCCGTAGAATACGAGCCATAGAACCGCCTCAGCGGATGCCCAAACCCTCGTGGCTTCAGCTCTGTACCACGCACGGTGGTCAAACCCATCGTACCTAGCGGGACCAGCGCCGAATTCGATCGCTTGCCTGCCACCGAAAAACACCGCGGCTCGTCTCCAGACCTTTCTTATCTCCTGCTGCTTTTTCGCCCCCATCAGGCTTTTTTGGATGCAGACGCTCGTCTCGCACATGTGCAATGCGCATGTGCTCTACTCGCTCTCCTTCCACCGTGCGTGCTGCAGATAAGGGCTCATTGGCTCGACACAAGTTAAGACACGCAACACTGCATCCAGCCACGAAAAGCCCGCAGCTCATGCCGCAAGAGCTATGATTGTTATCGGTCTTTTTCATGCTTTCGTTCGCACCCAAAGCATACGATGCCTGTGGTCGTGTTGTCGCCTTTGGACTTTATACAGAACCTCACGATGGTGATGAACGCAATAATCTGCTTTCAGTGCCCACGCATTTTCATCGCAATAAAAATTCCAGCACTTTTGCTGTTCAGTGGGCGTCTTGTGCTTTTACAATAAAATCGATCCACTGCGAGAACCATGAGAAGAGAAAAAAAAACGACATAGTTCATCCTTCCATCGTAGGAATCGATATACAAAGTCTTCCGCTGCTACAATCAAAGAAATCTGCTATATGAACCATGCGTAGAAAAAGAAGAGAAAGCATGGCTGACTCCAAGGGTATAGGAATCGGTATAACACAAACGTCAAATGAGCCTTCACAAAATTATTGAGAATTCATTGCACATTGTTTCACCACGAAGGCGAAGCGATGAATCATACAAGAAATTGGAATGTCACGCGAAGAACGGTAAGCAACTCGAAACTTTCAGCGCGCTGTTTAAGTGACAAGGGCACACACAGGACGAGCGTGAAATAACATCTGTCACAGTTGCTCGTATTTGAACAGTGCGCTTCTCTAGCAAACATGGTCACTGCAGTGAGGGAAGTGACCTGTGACCTTCGTGCACTCTAACCTTAAAGTCAGTCTGCGGTGAAAGCCAGAAACGTAAGCTAAACGCTCGCACACGGGTGATCGAGCCCAGTCTGACAAACTGCAGAAGTTGGCTCGCACACGTCGCAATGAGCCGGACCTTCAGAGTACGCGCTCTGCGCCTTTCACACCATCTCACTTGGTGGTTTTGGGACGTTAAACCCCACATATCAATCAATCACACCATCTCACTGGTAGTAACAAAAAGAAATCCTCCCAAGCTCTAGGTACCGCCAGCGGTAAACGGCGTTTGTAAATAGCTTGTTGTTACCTTTTTGTAAAACGTAAGCTGTGTGGCCGAGTTACTTATAATGTAGTGCACAAGAAAAGTGGCGAGGATAAGCATTTCAACGAGATCAGGTATCATTTCGGCCTAAAGTCAAGTTCATCGTAAACATCCTTCAAGTGGATAGTAATTTGAATTAAATGTGTGCGTGAAAAGGTGAGCGGCTCAGCGCTGCGGTGTTGCATGCGTGTCTTCTACAGAATATGTATAACGGTGTTGCTAGGTTTGGCTATAGATAGCCAAATTTGGCTATAGAAAAAAAGGCAGACATACAAAACGTCGAAGCATTGTTGTGGCGCCTCAGATATGCGCAATAATTGCTTTTTATTTGATAATTGCACAACTATGAACGCTAAATCCTGAGCAATATTGGTGGGCGCTGCGGATGGGGTTGGCCGTTTGGTGCTGTTTGAGGTATCGTTAGAGAGGACGAACAGGCAAACGTACAGACCGACAGACCAAAATTTTTTCGTCGAAGGTCCCTAAACAAGATTATCGATTGTCTTTAAAAAATTCGCGTCGTCCTGGACGAGTTGGCTATGTGGCTACATTTGGGCTACTTATTATTGGGGATTTGCTTTTCTCGGGGCTGTAAATCACGCCACTCTGATGAACGCTCCAGAAGTGACTCTCAACGAGCGGACACAAATCATAAAGACATTTTCCCATTTGGCCTTGAAGAGGTCAAAAATTTCAAAGTTCACCAGCAATGCTTCGTTTCCCAAGAGAGCAGAAATACACGTGATGACCAGCAGCAGTTTATGTGAATTTTTGTCCGAGCGGGTGCACAACACCTTTCTGCCCCTTTGGAAATCATACTTGGGCTGTACTGGCTTATGAACCACGCAATTTTAGGCCACCATTTTGTACTGGAAGCAAAGTAGTTTAATGCATTTGTTCTGAATACGTACACAAGCGGGCTTGCGTTTATTGGAACTTTCTGCAACTTCAGAACCATCTGAACCATCCGAGTCGCTAATAATGCGTCCAAAGCTGACTAGCGCATGGTTTCGAATGGGAATCCAAATATTCCAGCACGCAGAAACTCACTACCTGGGTGCATACGATGCGATGTTTCAAAGTAGAGCGGTCGTACTGAACCATGGCCACTGCAGCCATCGATAAGCTCATTCAATGTTTTCAATATATGGATTTCTCGTAAAAACGCACGGATCATAGTTCAAGTTTTCCAGTCACGAATTTGCTCAGTTCCCGAAATTATATGACCTTCACATCACGTGAAGTCCGCCATTTGCAAGGTTGAACGGTCCAACAGAAAAAGGACTTCAAATCGTCAAATGGATACTAAAGAAAACTACTGAGGTTACCGAGAACTGTCTGGATTCTGCACTACAGGGCACAACGTCTGGAGGATATTCAGTCCTCCTAAGGGGTGCTTCGAGAATGCTGCCTGTGGACCCCACTGCCTGACTTTCGGCCCAGTCAACAATGGACGTGAAAAAGCCCAATCAGACAAGCGTCAATTGTTCATTTCCATCGCTTCTTCAATAGTGTGATGTGGTGAGCATGAAGAAGCGTTCATTGTGCTCGAAAAGCAAAGGGGCAGCAAAAGCAATGCTGAGGTCCCATTTGGTCAAGATGAAAAACGATCGGATTATACCGTGAAACCGCCAACTTTTGCTGAAGGCCAAGTAATATCTGCACCACGAACTATCAGAAAGTGAAACGAGCGAGAGCTCTGATGACGAAACAAGTACATCTCGTGAGCACACCCATCATCAGCGAACATACACCGCGAGCCGTATCATCGTGGTGACCTTCACCAGTATCACAAAAATTGCAGCTTCATGCTATAGGCCAACCGAACGCTTGGGTGACACAAGAATCCTTCAACAAATCCTAAAGTCACTAGGAAGTGTTTCCAAAAATATGAAAACGAGAGAAATGTATCATATATGCTTGTGCTCATTTACGTTTCGTTTTGAGCACACATGCCAGTGTTTTATCTTCCAACACCTTGCTTCTCTTTCTTTTGGAACTGACTCCTCATTAAGTGGGCCTCTAAGCATGATGCAATAAAGCAATCTTGGGTTCCTTTTTTCTCGGCACAAGCTTGTGTCCATAACTGTGTCAGTCACAATGTCTGATACAGTGCTTATTGTGAAGTAATATATCAGTGCTCGAGCAATGCTTACTGATGTTTCGCTCCTATAACACCATTTGACAATGGTGGACCTACGTTGACGCGAAGTGGCATATCCTTATCAGGAGGACCAACGCCCATGATCTTGGTTTGAATAATATGTGGGGTTTAACGTCGGAAAACCACCATATCATTATGAGAGACGCCGTAGTGGAGGGCTCCGAAAATTTCAACCACCTGGGGTTCCTTAAAGTGCACCCAAATCTGAGCAAATGGGCCTACTACATTTCCGCCTACAACGGAAATGCAGCCGCCGCAGCCGGGATTCGATCCCGCGACCGGCGGGTCAGCAGCCGAGTACCTTAGCCACTAGACCCATGATCTTGGTTTCATTGTTGTGGTAGCTATGGTTTTTAGCATATACCTGGACACAGCGCATGGTGAATACCACAAAAGGGTGACCTAGATAAAAACCCTGGCGCACGACAAACTCTGCCAAAGCACAGAGATTTGAAGAAGTGTACGCACTTACAATATTTGTTGATTTAGCAGACAAATGGCATGGTGCGCGCTTTTAGGTAATAGGGTAACCTATGCTCGCATGTTTGTATAAGCTTCTTTTATTATCTTCTCAACACGAAATTTGAATACAATGATCACTTACCAACTGGTCCAACTTTACACGGTGGTTACTCTTAGGTAACCTATACTCCCGTGCTCATGCACAGACGACTACACTGCACTACAGCAACAAGAGAGCCAGACAATCCTATGTTTGGAAACAGTTAATGCTGAGCCACTGCTTTCGGTAATTTCTTCGCCGTGTTTTTACATGAAAACACGTGCACATTATACCTATTGTACTAGGCTCACATGAAATGGCGGTACGGTTAAACTTGCTGGCCGAAACGAATGACTGGAAACACACACGCATGCGTGCAAAGATCTTTCGTGTCATTCGCAATCAACAAGGCGACATCATTTCTAGCCATACGTGCTGCCACTCCCCTTTATTCTACCGACCTCCGGAAGTGATCTGTCACTGATACTACACTTGACTTATTATCAATGTTTATCAATTAGCTTACTATCAATGTTTGAACGTGTGCGCTTCTATGAGAGCTTTGATATTCCGCTTACGCTTTTCGCCACTATGTCGCCATTCCACACAAGTCAATGCTTTGCACATTCGATGCGTCGCTGCATCTGCAACATCACAGTAAGCACAACCTCAAGGATGGTATCAAAGTCGAAGGTTGAAGGGCTACGGTGAGACTACGTCGGTATTTGTTGTTTACCGTTCTAAAGTTACTCCGGCAATTTGAGACACTAGTAGTAATATATCAAAAATTTTTATCTGCTGAGGCTCTGCCGCGGTGGTATAGTTGATAAGGTACTCTGCTGCTGACCCGCAGGTCGTGTGATCAAATCCCGGCTGTGTTGGCTGCATTTCTGATTGAGGCATTAATGTTGTAGGCCCATGTGCTCAGATTTTGGTGCACGTTAAAGAACCCCAGTTGGTCAAAACTTTTGGAGCCCTCCACTACGGCGTCTGTCATAATCTTATGATGGTTTTGGGACGGTAAACCCAATGTATCAATCATCATCTATTTATTCTGGTACTGACGGCTTCTGACTTGGCTGAAACCTTTTCTGCCGTATCTCAGCAGATCGTATTGATTGATATGTGGGGTTTAACGTTCCAAAACCACCATATGATTATGAGAGACGCCGTAGTGGAGGGCTTCGGAAATTTCGACTACCTGGGGTTCTTTAACGTGCACCCACATCTGAGCACACGGGCCTACAAAATTTTGGCCTCCATCGAAAATACAGACGCCGCAGCCGGGATTGGATCCCACGAACAGCAAGTCAGCAGCCGCGTACCCTTAGCCACTAGAGCACCAGGATGGGTCAATACAGGAATGGAGCTTCACAATAGAAGTAATATGTAGTTCAATGCACACATGTTCAATTAACATACAGAGGTACATAAATACAGGATGAATTGAAGGCAATTGACGGAATGCTCGATTCGCTTGAACATACCATCACGCTGCATATCCTGCGAGCAACAATAAAGAAAGCTTCTTGAAAACTTTTAACATTTGAACAAAAACAGCTAGTCAGTGTCATTCAATTAAATGTAGAACACGCACATCATACTTCAAAATTTTCACTTAGTGGGCGGTGCTCAAATCTCTGTAATTAGACAAAATGCGTTGCCATCGTCCTAAGTATTCATGCTGGCGTTATACCTTTCATACAAATGTTATTCTTGCTGATTAAGCGGTTAAATGCTAACGACAAACATAAGCCATTACACTACGAAGGCAAAGGAAATAACTAAAGCAAACTTAATTGGCACGCTAGATGAAACAAACGCCCAACAGGACGCACTTTCTATTTGTCTGCCATGCTCGCGAACGCTGTAGCAATACAAGTGATTGTTCGCACTCACCTGAGGTCTTGATGATGCTATGACTTCTGTGTTTTCGCCTTCAACAAAATCGCAGCCACACTCCTCCATTATGGTCACAGAAATGCTCGTTAGAAGTGTTTGCAACCGATCCTTTCTGCACTTCAAAAACCACTGCATATAGAACTGGTAGCACTGGTTTGAAGTTAAGTGTTCGAAATGTGACGTGTCGTACAGTTCTGATTATACAAACGAGAACGTCGCGCACGCGCTGTTTGAGAGTGATAAGAAGTGCAGTGCCAATACGTATCGAACGTTATACACTCCACTATCTTGTGTTGCCTATGGCGTAACAAAGTAAAGTTGTTCGTCTGCAAAATAAAGTTGTTCTGCGTTGGTTCCTGGCCTAGCCAGTCAGTGTGGGTTAGTTTTTACAATGGCGACGAAGATGGGATTCACGATTTCTGACCGGTTAATGTGACCACCCAACACCATGGAACAGCGGCGGTCATGGCCATGGCTACGAGTCCCGACACTCAAAGTTTCGACTAAAATGAAGATAGGTGGGAGATTTTCGCGGCTCAGCGTTATTTGAAGCAAATGATAATACGAAGCGGAAAAGAAAAGGGTGTTTTTATTTTCGATGCTATCAGCAAAGTTGGTAGGCGTAATTTCAGGGCACTGCGCAGCACGTAAATTAAATGAGCTGAGTTACGAAGAAGCCCTCGCCTTCCTAAATGCCCACTATGTGCCGAAGAGTAATGATGTTGCCGCAACCTATAGGTTCTTCACTAGGGACCAACCTGTCACTGAATCTGTCCGAGACTAGGTCGTTGAACTCCGCAAATCGACAGATAAGCGTTATTTCGGCACCGGCTTTGACCGTATGTTACGTGACCGCATCGTTTGTGGCGTCCGGAATTGTGCTGTGCAGCACATGCTTCTCGAAAGAAGTAAGCTCACGCAGGCCGAAGCGAAAAACATTGGTGAGACTGCCGAAACCGCTGCGAACAAAGTTAGCGCTATAAACAATGCTGATGTGGCAGCGGTACGCAGTTAAACTGAAAAAATCTCGCCTGTGCGAAACCACCGTTAGAGATAAGAAGCAACGAGTAGGCGATTGCCCACGTTGCGGAGGATATGATCATCAAGCAAATGATTGCACGCAAAGAAAAGATGTTTTTGCTGTGGGAAGATGGGTCATTTCGCACGAAAATGCCACTCCAAGTCGATTAATTTGATTGATATGCGGGGTTTACTGTCCCAAAACCACTATATGGGTATGAGAGACGCCGTAGTGGAGGCTCCGGAAATTTAGACCACCTGGGGTACTTTGACGTGCACCCAAATCTCAGCACACGGGCCTACAACATTTGCGCCTCCATCGGAAATGCAGCCGCCGCAGCCGGGATTCAAACCCGCGCCCTGCGGGTCAGCAGCCGAGTACCTTAGCCACTAGACCACCGCGGCGGGGCAGCCACTCCAAGTCGAGGCTCAAGGTTTATAGCAGGCGGGCTTCACTATTTACGCCGTTCCGAATGAGAGAACTGCGTGTGAAACAGATGAAGGGGGTAATTCTAGTGTTCACTGCACTAGAGACACGAGAGAAGCAA
Organism: Rhipicephalus microplus; assembly: GCF_043290135.1. Classification (NCBI taxonomy): domain Eukaryota; kingdom Metazoa; phylum Arthropoda; class Arachnida; order Ixodida; family Ixodidae; genus Rhipicephalus; species Rhipicephalus microplus. The sequence goes on along the minus strand of NC_134710.1, from coordinate 414,982,454 downwards.
TCTTTGCTACAGGCATATCGCAGTTATCTGTTGGGGGGGGGGGGGGGAGTAGCGTGCCTGTGAGTATCATCATTGATGCAAGTTCACCATTTTCAATAATTCCGCATGAAGTGCGTCTCAAGCATCACCTAAACTGGCCGTGCTTATCAAAATGCACAGACTCTCTCAGCTGCTACCTGGGCAAGCTGCCCATCGCCGGTGAACTGCAGCTTCAAGCCCGATTTTCAGGCAAAGCTGTCCTTGCCACCCTGATAGTTATACGGTGTTCAGGTCCTAGCCTTTGCGGAAGAAATTTTCGCAAGCATTGTCAACAATTCTGAGTGAGTTCCTCGAAATGGCGCAATCGATGTCAGTTGCTCGTGACAGCCTCTGCACAGAGTTTCAAGCACTTTTTAAATGCGGAACTTTTTTTAGTCGCACCATATCACTTGTCGTCGGCGTCCACATCCTCACTGCAAATGCTCCGCTTCTCTCTCCTCCCCCTCCCTCTCTCACCTTTCATCCTCTTTTTCGCTTAATTTCACGGCTTGCTTGATTCAAGTAGATGCGAGAGAAGCAACAGATGGCAACAGTACTTTCAACTAGTACCGGGGCACATCGTCCCACCACTCATTCAAGGCAACGTTGTTCCACCCTCACTGTCTTCAACGTTAACAGCAAGCAACGCAGAAGACAATGGTGTGAAGCGACGAGTATAAGACACTGAACGCAAGCGTTTAAAGCGAGCTGCGGATTCCGAACTATGTGCATGAGAAGCAGCTGCGAAACGTGAGCAGTGAGCTTTAAGGCCAGAAGCACGTGAGCGAGAAGCGGCGTGCAAACGTCGTCAACGAAAGGCGGCTCCGGAAGCTGCCTGTGAACGCGAGCGTGCCGCGAAAGGGGAGGGGCGAGCCAAGCAGTTTCCGGAGCCAGCCGCTCGCTGCAAACGCGACTTTGAATACCACAGCTTAGGACACAGCTGTAGGGTGTGCAACAGACTGCACCTCGACAACGACTTTACGCTGGTCGGGAACAACAAGAACAAAGCGAAGCAGACCAACGCGCTGCGGGTTCTTTGGAACATGTTTCGCAACGTCGACTTTAAGGGCGGCAGTGTGAACGACAACGCTAACAGCTATAACGATGACGACGAGAGACTGCTTAAGCCATTACAGTCGTACTTGGTGTGCGCATCACGTAAGAACTCATTGGTACGTGCCCACGTACTGTCGATGAGCGTGACCTACAGTTACCCGCCTCGACCTGCACACCTACCCGACATGAACGCTACCCGGTGAGTCTCAAACCATAGCCAATTACGCAATATTCACGAGATACCCCCCCACCACTTTGCGGCGCATTTACTCTAGTTCCCCCCACCCCCTCTGTGGCAAGATGCCAGTGGCTTTTTTAAAATCTCTTTCGGAAGAATTCAGGGGGCCTCTGGTGTAATTACACCTTCAAGAAATCGCCCACCCTAAGTTCCCCAAGGGACGGCCTATCCCGAACGCTCTTCGTGAGAAAATGGAAACGGAGCTGTAACGCTTAGTGAGCGAAGGCATATTATCGCCTATGACATAATCAGAGTGGGCGGCACCAGTACTGCCGGTACTAAAAAAAGACGAGTCCCTTCGCATCTGCGGTGATTTTAAAACCACGATTAATGCTGCGTGCGTAACTGAGCAGGTTTTACTACGTAAGATCGAGGACATTTTCGCGTCACTTCGCGAGGGATATCCTTTCACTAGATTAGATCTGAAGCACACGTATAACCAGCTCCCGTTGGATAAGGAAGCGAAGCTGGCCGTCGTTAACACGCATAAGGGGCTCTTCTGCTATAACCGTCTTCCGTTTGGAGTTGCCTCTGCTCCCGCGATTTTTCAGTGGCACATGGATTTTTCCTGGCTGGCCTTCCAGCCGTGCAGGCGTACTTCGACGATGCACTAATAGCTGAGCGTCAAGGCGGTAACGACTCTGTTCTCCGGGATGTATTGCACCAGATGCACAAAAACGGTATCAAGCTGAAGGCAGAAAAATGTCACTTCCGCAAAGACTCAGTCATCTGCTTGGGGCACCGGATTGACAAAGACGGCTTGCACTCGTCGGAAAGAGAACCACGCAGCAATACGCAATTCACCGCAGCCTACAAACATAAGCGAACTGCGCTCATGTTTGGGTCTGCTATCGTATTATCGCCGGTCACTACCACACATGTCGGTGATCTTGGCCCCCTTTTATATTCTGCTCGAAAAAGAGTATAAATGGGAGTGCGGTGCAACTCAAGAAAAGTTCTATCTAAAGGTGAAACGAACGCTTCTCAGCTCATCAGTGCTGACATATTTTCAGCTAGACAGGCCAGTGCGTTTGGAATGCAATGCATCACTGTCGAGTTTGGGTGCCGTCATTTCGCACCGGATGGGCAACGTCGACAAGTCCACTGCTTTCCGTTCACTCACACAGACGTACGCCGAAAAATTATTCGCAGCTCAAGATGAAGGCCCTGGCCCTGGTGTTCGGAGTCTCAAAGTTTCGAGACTACCTGTTGGGCTGCGAGTTAATGCTGGTGACGGACCACCAATCACTTGTGAGTCTGCTACGAGAAGAACGACCGCTACCTCCAATGGCGTCGGCACGTATCCAGATGTGGACTTTGCTCTGAAGTCAATACCGCTACCACATCGTGTACAGCGCCGAGAAACAAAACGCCAATTCCGACGCATTTACCCGTTCGCCAGTGCCAACATAAGAGGTTGTTCACCCTGAAACTTTGCCAGAATATGTGCCGTCCACGATAAGTTTGACAGCTCGTACGTGCCAGCGGATGCTTTAAAGGTGTTGATAAGTGCGAAAAATGGTCTGTGTGGTTCAGAAATTCATACATAATAGGTTGCCTAAGTGACTCTTATCACGTCGCAGTCTTCTCCGACCTTATTTTCGCAGAAAACTGGGACTGTCGAGCGAGGAGGTGTGCTCTACTGGGGTCACTGAGCTATTAGAATAGCACTTAGAATATTTAAACGAATATTACAGTACTGGAATTCGCTTCGACTCGAATTTCAATCTTTGAAAATTTTGAAGTACTTGTAATGAAATAATGCGTGAGTAGTAATCCGTATGTAACCACCTGTGAACATTGTTTCACTGCAGTGAAGAAAACCTATACCAAGAATATGCCTTTTAAAAAAAATCTGCATTGTCGCGAAGACACAATTCAAGGTTACACGGGCATATTACCTCACTTCATGGTTTTTACAGAGGGAGCTGTTATGATATTACAAATAGGGGGCCGAAGTAGACTGGAGCCGCTGCCGGTCTCCGTGGCCGTTATCACACGAAAAAAGAAAACAAGAATATCTTTGATGAAACCTGTGCGCTCTATGTGCGAGCCCAGTAATCTACCACTAAACCATGCATTTTTTGAAATAGTTATTACCTATGTACATACAGCATTGAACAAATATACACCAAATAAACGACCAAACTACCGAAAAGGACAAGTTGAAAGGTATCCGAATTTACAAGCTCGCTCAGTATTCTAGTACTTAGGTGGGAGACGGAGTCATGCCGGCGCTCTAAGCTCCAGCGCAAGACTATCGTACACAAGCGTTGTGTCGGAAAGAAACCGCCTCGAAAATGCAATACAGCTGACTAAAATCTAAAATCACAACCAGGCGTAACATAATATGAATAGCATTATGAGGGCGTCATTAAATGCATCCAACCTTTTACACAAAGCTCAGCAATACTTAGTCGTTCGATACCGAATTGAATAATGAAGTAGTGGCTATCTTACAGGTGCGCTTGTAATTGTAGCCACAAGCATAGAGTTTCTCACAATCATACCTAGAGGGATATCTGGCGCTAGTGAGCTGCCGCATGCAAGGCGTTGACGGGAAACGTGAGCTTCGAACTTGACTCGGATTTGTATACCTTGAAGATGCATCTGGCTTCACGTTAAAATGATTAATTTCTTACTAAAAGAGCACGAAATAAGTTATTTATTTTTGTCATTTAACACAAACGTGTTGTATTTACCACTAGAACCTTCTACATTGATGTAAACCTTCACCAAGCGTGAGAAGTAACCAATGGCCGCTCAGCTTGGCAGACAGACGACCCAGCGAGCCTTCTTTCCGACATGTTTCTGTCGTCAGTTTCTTTCCTTTGCAGTTTGCTTGTGCTGTCAAGGTGAGTGGACGTTTTCTTCGAAATGCAATACCGATGAATGAGATCCGCTTATGAACGTTTTGTTTTAGAGAAGCATTATTTACGCAGTCTTATTTTCTTTTAAGCCGAAGCTTCGCTCAACACCAGCCAACACAAGCCTCGCACACACATATACCGTCATTTCCAGTGCTCCAACATTGTCCCATATTAAATTCACATAGACGGTGGCGCCACAATTCCGTAAGGTATTTGTGAGAAACTATGTGGCCCCAAGACAGTTTGCAATGGTTTCTAAGAATGGCAGCCTCAGCTTTCGCTTCGAGTGTCATGTGCTTTCCGTGCAGGCCTGGTTTTTCTTTATTTAAAAAAAGTTTATTATACCAGCTTACTCGCTTTAAGTGTAGCAAAAATTTTAATACTTACCGTATTTTGGAAGTTGCATTTTACCGAAAGGCAAGTGCTGCTACAATTCAAGGTGGCCTCCACTTTCCTGTCAACAAAAAAAAAAGACAATTGCACGTTCCTTGTAGCTTGGAGAAATATTGTGCGTCTAGTCATGGCAATGACACAGATTTTTATTCTGCATATATCTTATCAGAATGCGATTCGAAATTCTTCGTCCGAATCACAATGCGCTTCGAATTCGCCTCGAACCTAAATTTACTATTCATTCAATTTTTACAACAGAAGCAGTACGTTTTTTTGCGATTGAACAGACAAGGTTTTAAAGTTCTCAAACCGCTGCAGTGCATCCTTGAGCTCATTTCGAGCACCTCACATTTAGCTTGGTGATCCCAACGACCAACGTGGGGACCACAGGCACCAGCTGCCACTTGTTCACTTCAGTGTCACAGATAGGGTAAATTATTGTCTCGTCAGCCAAGGAGTGGGTGACGCACGAGCTGCAGAATAGGTGCCAGCAGGGACATGCGCACTCCACCGAGTCACGGAACGCACCTTGGCACAAGGGGCACACATGCACTGGGGGACGCTTGGGTTAAAGTTGTCCACGGAGTAGACGGCCAAGTCTGCCGGCATCTCCAATGGCCAACTGGAGGCAAATCTGAGGTTTGCGATAATGAATGGCTTGGGAGGAGACTCTGCTGAAAATCAAGACACAGGAGAGTTCATCGCGGCACAGCTGCTGCGAATGACATGTCTCGAAGAGGACAGTGCGTGTGTTTGCCTGAAGAATATAGAATGCGCTATGCATATCATACAAAGCACATATTGAAGTTTTCCTTCATCCTCAGGGGTAACTTTGGCGGATATTAGGGGTGCATAAAGAAATAGGAGCGAAATAGCACATATATTGTACCCCAGGCCTGGCTGTATATTACCGCGTTAGTGTTAAACAGCTCGCATCGCGGAAGCTCTGGTGTCAGTGTCGAGCCATGTGAGGAAAACGTCAGCATTGTCGGTGACCAAAAACACCAGACAAGTGCAAAATAGTAATCGAACTTTTCAATTTCAGTGGCTCATTGAATATTATGCGTGTTATGAAGGGTTCTATCACATAGTCATTTCATTGTTTGGAACGCGAATCATATTATAATAAAACAAGGCCGTCATGCAGCGAGAAGAATCACTAACATACATGCAATATTGCGTGGCAGAAGAGAGCAATTGCTCCAGCTGTTCACTCATGTGAACCAGGGACGATGCCATAATGTGGCACACTGGGCACGCCCCCCCCCCCCCCCGCCCAATTTTTTTTCACGCCATGGCGTAGCGAGAAATGACCATTTCAAGGGTGCCCCTCCCGACAGTGAGAAGGTGCCCCTGGTTCACTAACACAAATTTCTGGCTACACGCCTGATGTTTGCTGTCCTACGAGTGCGAAAATGTTTACCAAGTGCTCTGAGCAGGTGTAATAATCGTCATTATTCACAATATCATCATTAAGGCACGCATATTCGAAATTGTTTGGAAGTGCAGTGGGCCCTTCGCCGATTCCCAAAAAGAAAAGTTATGGCAAATTGGGCACTTCGCAACTGCACCTGCAGTAATCAGTCTAGGGTAGTTTGAGACGCTTACTGTCACGCACACTGACGTTCCTTTCCTTGCACGTCTGCTTAGAAGCAAAGCGACTCTAGCAATTAAGACTGTTGCACACGGAGCCCGACTACGCTATCACGTTTCACTATCGAAGGTGAAGCTCAAGCGTCCTGCAAGTTTTGGATTATAATGAATGCGGATGCTTTAACAATATGATCAGCACTTTTTAAGACACCACACATTATGTGGCATGTTGTATTGATTTATTGAATAACGAATGAGGTTGGAGTCGGTTTTTGCTTCTACTTCATACCTTCGGAACCACCCGATAAGGCAGGACTGCATAAGCGCCAATACTGATGGTATACCGTCTTCCACGCTTCTGGTTTACTACTAGACTTGTTACGACAGCTTCATTCTCACTGCAAGTAGTCGCGTTGTCAAGCCCAATCTAGAACGCATAAATTCACATTTTGCTCTCATTAACGTGCGTTTTATTTTGCGCAAGAGTTGTGCTATAACAGCCGTGTTCAAGTCATGGCTATGAGAGAGAGAGAGATAAATAGAGAGGAAAGGCAGGGAGGTTAACCAAGCTTGGCTCGGTTGGCTACCCTACACTTGGGGTGGGGTAAAAGGGGAATATAAGAACGGAAAGAGACAGAAAAGAAGAGGAGTAAGAAAGAGAAGCATAAATAGTCAGCTCGAGACTACACAGCACGGCCTCGCACAGTTCTTTCACAAGCGGTCGTGAAGTTTGGTGGTCCTTAAAAAGTACAAGAGGGCTTTCGCGGCTTTGCGCACATGGGAAGCCGTTGGCCAAGGTCCCAGGATCTTCTCTTCTGTAAGCGCCCGTGAATCCAGCTGACAGAGCTTGGCTTCCATAATACGTCGTTCGGTCTGGTATGCTGGGCAATGACATAGAATGTGCTCAAGCGTTTCCTCGCAGGCGCAGATGTTGCATGTCGAAGTGTTCACCATTCCAAGGAGACGAGAGTACGAACTCGTAAATGCCACGCCCAACCTCAGGCGACACAGTAAAGTTTCAACGGATCGTGGGAACCCGGATGGCAAACGAAGTTGCAAGTTTAGGTCGATCGAGTACAGGTGCGTGTTGGAGAAATCCTTCGTATTCCATTGTAGGAGAGATATACGGCGAGCAAGTGATTGTAGTAGCCTTGCAGCGTCCGTTCTCAAGAGTGGTATGGGCGTGCGCTGGTCTTGGTCATAAGCCGATCGAGCAGCTTCATCCGCGCGGTCATTGCCGACGATTCTGCAATGACTCGGCAACCACTGAAATACAATGTCGTGACCTTCCGCGAGCGCTTCGTGGTAGTCGTGCCTTATCTGAAATACTGATTGTTCATGTAGCCCGTGCTGCATAACAAACCGTAGTGTCTGTAAGGCTGACCTGGAGTCGCAAAAGATGGCCCATTGGTTAGGTTGCTGGCGAAGAATGTACTTTACTGCACCTTGAAGTGCTGCGAGCTCTGCTGCTGTCGACGTCGTGGTGTGAGAAAACGTGTACTGAAGCAACACATTTTCAGATGGAACAACCACTGCTCTTGTGGAGCTATTGGAATTAGTGGAGCCATCGGTGTAAACATGTATGCGGTCAAAGTACCTTTCGTCCAACAGACGCAAGTCAATTGCTTCAGGGCTAGCGTTGACATGCGTGCCTTCTTAAAGATTCCAAGAACTGATGAGCGCACGTCAGGTTGACGAAGACTCCGTGGCGCAGTTGCTGGATGCATCGCAAGTTTGAAGCCAGGCGGTAGTATGTCCTGATGTTTTGTCATGATACCGCAGTACGAATAATGGGGCCTCTGAGCTGTCAAACACGCTAAATGATGTGACGGTAGCCGTGATAAATGCCGAATGCGTGCTCTCAGCGTCTCGACAATGATGTGCGTTGTGACCGGTTGTTCTTGTGCAATAACAATAGTTGACACTGTCGATGAGCATCTTGGAAGGCCAAGGCATGTCCGAAGTGCTTGGGCTTGTACGCTTTGCAGTGCACGGATGTTAGTCTTGCACGTGTTGGACAGGACAGGAAGGCTGTACCGGAGAGTTCCGAGAAAGAGGGCTGCGTTAAGCTGCAAGATGGAGTGCACGGATGGGCCCCATGATTTTCCGGCGATGAACTTGAATACATTCTCAATGCCAATGAGCTTTTTCTTCAGGTATGTGACATGCGGGCTCCTGGTTAGGTCACGATCTACGATGACGCTTAAGAATCTATGAGTGCTCTTATATGGGATTGATCTGTCATCGATGCACAATGAGTAGAAAGACATCGGTTTGCGTGTAAACGCCACCGCTGCGCATTTTTCTGTGGCGATAGTCAAACCTTGCTGGCGAAGGTATGTCGATGTCATTGTTGCCGCTTTCTGTATGGTTGCGCGCCCTTGAGGTCGTGTCACGCCAGACGCCCAAATGCCGATATCGTCAGCGTAGAGAGATATATAAGCCGTCTGTGGCAGCATTTTGGTGAGCCCCACGAGAACCAGGTTGAAAAGTGTTGGACTCAAAACACCGCCTTGTGGCACCCCACGACTTGTGAAATACTTATTCGTAGGCCCAACTTCAGTTAAAACGAACATGGATCTCTTTGTGAGGTAGCTTCTTACCCATCGAAAGACACGACCTCCAAGTTCAGCTGCTTCAAGAGAATTGAGAACAGCCTCGTGGGTCACGTTGTCATAGGCACCCTTCACGTCTAAGAACAGAGCTACCGACAGCCGCTTGTGAGCTTTCTGATGCTGAACAGAGGTCACTAAGTCAATAACGCTATCAACTGAGGACCGACCCCGTCGAAAACCAGCCCTAGCATCAGGATAGATCTTATAATGTTCCAGGTACCATTCCATGCGTGTAAGCAGCATCCTCTTCATGACTTTGCCAACACAGCTTGCTAGTGTTGGCCGGTATAATGCCAAATCGAATGGAGACTTTCCGGGCTTCAGCAAAGGCACCAGGCGACTACACTTCCACTCATCAGGCACCATTCCATCATGCCAAAACTTATTCAAAATGTCCAGGAGACAGCGCTGTGCCTTCGGGCCTAGGTGACGTAGGGCAGTATAGGTCACTCCATCCGGACCTGGGGACGATGAGCGTCTGCATGTGTTCAATTCCGCATGAAGTTCTTCCATGGTGAATGCAACCTCCATTTGCTGATCTCGTGCGACTGGAACATGCTGTGGCATTAGATCGATCGGTATAGAGATGTCGCCGGCGATCTTTGCACAAAATTTCCCAGAAACATCAAGCTGTGAGCGACGTTGATGTAACGCCAGAGCGGCGAAGGGGTGACGCTGTTGCGGATGCGAGTGAATACCTCGAAGAGTCCTCCATACAGGAGAAAAGGGCTTTCGAGGGTCTAGCGGGTCACAAAAATTCTTCCACCGTTGTTCATGAAGTTTGTGCATTCGACGCTGGATTTTTTTCTGAATGCGTCTGGATTCTCTGAGGGCAGAGATAGATTTCGTGCGTCTGTATCGTCTTTCGGCACGTCGGAGGACCGCTCGAAGTTGTTCCAACTCTTGGTCGAGTGCCGTACGTCTCGATTCTTTTGAACATATCTTCGTGGAAGTCTCCATTGCACAACTAATCACTTCTTCAATGGATTCCTGTGGTTCGTGCATGCACTTGCTCTCCACTGATATCTGAAACTCTTCCCAGTCAATGAGTCTTGCATGTCCAGGGGAAGGAGAATCGTCCAAACCTCTGAGTGTCACGTACGTGGGGATATGGTCACTGCCATGCGTTTCAATATCTGTGAACCATTGGACTTTCGTGACAATTCTATGCGACACTAATGTCAAGTCCAGGCAACTGCTGTAAATTACTCCTCGGAGATAAGTAGGGCTGCCGTCGTTAAGCACCTGAAGCCCGTGCTCTGATGCGAGATCATCGAGGTCCGTGCCTTTTTGATTGGTCCTGATGCTTCTCCACAATGGATGATGGGCGTTGAATTCGCCCATCAATATCCAAGGTGCTGGAGTCGTTGCAAATATACCATTCAATATATGTTGATCTAGTCGACCTGACGGTGTTATATATGCGCCTATCAGCGTAAACGACAACTTCTTCTTTTTAACATATAGGCACACGTAGTGATTTCCATTGTGAGACTCTATTCTTTGGAGAACGTAAGTGAGTTCTTTACGGATGTACACAGCAACATGACTTCGCTCAATGCACGATGAAGAAACGAACGATTCATAGCCCGACACACGAGGTATTTTTGAAAAATGCGGTTCACAAATGATGATGATGCGAAAGTTATTTTTGAAAATGAATTGTCTGAACTCAGGCATTCTTGACTGTAAACCTCTTGCGTTCCACTGAATTATGGAAGCACGCTTGACTTTTTCTCGGAAAGGCTGATGCGGTCTGAGGTGAGCCATCTTGTTACTGAAGTCCGGCAAGAACTGGTTCTAGTGTGTCCAAGATTTGCAGCGCGCATTTAGCGGCAGGGATCTGTAGACTATCCAATAGAGTGCGAATAACACTCATGAACGACCTCAATACAGAAAAGACTTGTACCTCTTGGGTGGACAGACTGCCTGCTGGGAACATATTCGTTGTTGACTGTCGATATTGTGGTTCTGTAGACACGTGTACCCGCGGTAAAGTGGGCCAGTCAGAGCCGGATGTTCTCTCTAGCGCCACAGTGTCTTCCGGCCCCTCTGGACGTACCCCGCCAGGTGGCGAGGGCGGGCGAGGTCTCTGTGGTCGTGGCGGCGGTGGTGGTGGCGGTGGCAGCGTAAGTGAAGGCACCTTCGGCACAGGACAGCTTTTTCTTTTCTTCGAGCACCGCCGTCGACGGGAACGCCGTCGTTGAACAACCGTTACCGCTTCCTTTCGTGAGGATCCGTCTTTAACCATTTGTCTCAGAATGCTCCTCTCTTTCTTCAGTACTGGGCAGTCTTTGGACGAGGTCTCATGGTTCCCGTTGCAGTTGCTGCATTTTAGGAGAGTTGCTTGGCAAGCCTCTGTTTTGTGGGGTCCGGCACAACGTGGGCATGCTTGTTTGTTGTTGCACACAGCACTAACATGACCCAGTTTTAGACAGTTGTGGCACTGTGGTGGTCTTGGGATGTATGGTCGGACAACGTGACGAAAATGACCAACCTTTACGTGTGATGGGATGCAATCACCTCTGAAGGTCACCTTGATGCAACGGGATTTGCCAAGCCGGCATACTTGCAATATGTCCGTTGCCCCAGTAGCTGGCTTTATCAGAAGAGGGAGCTCTGCGTTCGCTATGGAAACATCAACGTCATAAATCACGGCTGTCGTCGTGTCACTATCCTGCAGAATGTAAGTTCTGAGATAGATGCCTCCAAGCTCAGTGACAGTTCGCAGGGTATGTAGCGCAGCCGGGTGCTCAACGTCTATGGCCAGGATATTCTTCCGTGGGTTGAGTCTAATATCCTTTATCTCATTAGGCACGATAGCTTCGAGACGCGCTGATATCACTTGCCTGTTCATGTTCTTCAGGTTGATCGAAGAGTCGACAGGAACAAAAAGTATGGTATGGCGTTCAGAACTGCACGCCGCCTTCACGGTAGAGACGCTAGCTGGCGAAGACGCGCCGACCATTCTTCTTTTAGCTTTACGCTTCCCTGCAGGGATGAAATCATCGTCGCTGTCTTCACTACTCGCCGTGTGCAGTTCAGTGCTGTCACTGGTACTGTCGTGATCCCGGCTGTTGCGCTTCCTTGAGGTTGACGTCGAAGGTGACCCCAAGTCCTGATTGCGTACGGTGGGGCCTGGATCCATCACTGCCCGCAGGAGAGTGATGATCCTCGGATAGAACGTAAATTCACCGAAGTCATGGCTATAGTCCTCGAAGAGCTTTTGACTAGACATGTATTTGCCGAATATTTGATTGTCAACCAATTATTGTTTCTTTTTTCAATCAAGTAATTTAAAAAATATGGTACAAATATACTCGCACCGTTAGTCTCTGTGGCTAGCTAATGGTACAGTCGAGTGTGGATGAGTTGTTTGTAGGGATGCAATTTAATAGGATTACGATTATGTACACAAATGCTACAACACGTGTGCTTGACTGGTACATTTCATTTATTTAGACTGAAAGGCATCCGGTATTTTGCTTCTCTTGCGGCACGGTTTAGGTCTCCACCGAAGAGCGAAGGCCGGTTATAATGGTGGTAATGGGTACCGAACACAGCCCGATTACGATATGAGGTCCAGCTCTTGTCGCTGCTTCCTAGAAAGACCAGGACATGGTGCGGTTACACCATCTCTTCAAGGCGTTGCGATGGTGTGCCGCGGTTTTCCGAGTGTTTACAAGATGGCATGGCCAGGAGACTACCATTAGGTAGTAGAGTAGCGCACTTTTTTTTTCAGTGCAACTATCAACCAAGCACTGCAGGGAAGCTGGTGCACCAGCCGCACCGCGGAAAGTGGTCGCCGTCACCTGGATCAGTCAACTGACCGTCGTTTGCTCTGTAGCTCAATAGCTATGAACTAGTGCTTATAGTTGCTTAATTTACATGCCCACAAGCATCGACAGCAAAGTATTTGCGTGGATTAGGCACTGTTTTTGAAAAAACATTTTGAAATAATAACTGCTGAAGGCTTCGTAGCGCGCTGCTTGAATCTCGGACAACCTATTTTTTGTATTTGTGAGTTGTTCCTTACCACAGGCTTAATCAAGTCTTCTGCAAAAACAGAGCTCGGCTTCGCCGCACCGCTATGATTGCTAAGCACGCCAGATGGCAAAACTATGCGCCACTGCGCTCATGTCGCGAGAATATGCAGTTGCTTTATCACAAATGTTCCCTCTCAAACACGTAGTTGATGCATCAGTAAATATCCGTTAAAAGGCACAAACATTTGTGCAGGCGTAAGGTGTGCATCGATGCTTCGAGAATTATGTCACCTGCGAGCCGTTCGTTCACGCTCCCGGGCTTGACAAAAACACGTCGGAACGCTCACCATCTCTTCTAAAAACAGGTTTTCTTTGTTTTAAGCCAGTGATAGCCTGATATAGTTGCCTAATGTTCAAGTACCAAGCAGCGGCGTGCAAGCAGACAACAGCGAGCTCTCCGCTTCTCGAGTTTGCCGCTCCGGAATGGCCTCCGAAATTGTGGACGTGTCGCACGCACTGTACTACCATAACCGCACGCCCGCCATCTCGGCGGCAATGGTTCCAGTGTCACAGTTAGGCCGTGGTTCTACACGTGGTGCAGCCACAACGTCCGCCCGAGCTCACCGCACTGACACAGTCACGGCTCGGAAAGCAGCTGTTTCCCCTTCTGTCTATTTTTGTTCCGTGCCCTCTCCACTACATTCGTTTCTCTTTTACGTTCACTCCATTCTCCTCTCACGCCTCACGCATTTTCGCCAGTGTCACTGACTATTTTCTTGCAACGTTCCCGCCATGGCGTGCTTACCCACACTTCATGGATACAAACTAGCCCGCCAACGTGTGTTAGCAATTCCTTGCTATGATACGCTAGTTTTCTGATGCCTTACTCTCTACCTTCCTCCTAACCCTCACTTCCCTTGGCTAATCACCTCCCTTCTCCTTGCCCCACGCCTCAGTGATTCATTGTCTGACACTGCTTTGTTTTTTTATGCTTGCCCTTTCCTTATCCTCGCTTCTCTTTCTCGTACTCGTCCTCGCTCTTCCTCCCCTCTCACTCATATCTCGCCCTATTACTTCAGTGATCCGCTATTTCCTACAATCTGCTCTCTTCCTCACGCTCTTTCTCACTTCCCTTCTACTCATTCTCCTACTCCTCCTCCTCCTCCTGAGAGATATTCATGCTTTGCCTTGACATTTATTCCATTTATATGCTATACTCTTGCCTCCTTATCCTCCCATCTCTTTCCCATTCATTATTCACATACATCCTCGCCGTGACTTCACTCATTCTTCAGCTTGAACTATATTTGATTTTTTAAGCTACTCTCTCCCTTCTCAGCTATCTCCTGCACCTCACTTCCTCTTCGCATTCACCTCCCTCCTCACCTCAAACATTCTTTATCTTGTATCCCATTGCTTTACTGTGTTCTACTATCTCCTTTATAAACCTCACTCTCTCACTCACTTTTAAGTTTTGTTAACCTCCCGCCTCCTTTTCTTCGTCTCCATCGTTCCTTGCTTTACAATCTATTGCTTTACCATTTATACTGTCTCTTCTCGCCCTCATCGTCACTTTATTTCTTCATTTACTTTTCCTCTTTTCCTAGACTGCCTTGTTACTTCTCTTGACACCTCATTGCTTTGTTATGCTGCGCTTTATTCTAGAAAACACATCTATGTATCGCTCTCCTCCTCCTATTCACCACTTTTACTTCCATTTTCCTTCTGCCTGAAAGCTCCTTCTGCTTCTCCTCGACTGTCCTTGCTTTCAAATGCTTTACTCTCTTGTTCTTCACCATCACCTTCGCTTCTTTTCCCATTATTCTCCTTCCTCAGCCATGGTGTCATATATTGCCTTGATCCTCTATTGCTTTGGTATATTTTGCTATCTTTCCTATTCTCACAACCACCTCACTTCACTGTTTACTTTTCTCCACTTATCTTAATGAACTAATTAGTCATGACAACACTCTAACATCTATCCTAATCGCCTCATTTGCTCTGCCCCGCAATTATCTTTGCTATCTTTCTTCTGCCTTTGCTATCTTTCTGCTACCCTCACCCCGTTTCCCGTTTTGTGATGTAAGCTTCCCGTCACCTAATTATTATTTGCTAGGCATTCCATCACCTAGTAATGTTCGCTCTCCCTATCCTGTCTGTCCCTCTCATTCATTTCGAGTTTCGTTTTCCCTCTTACGCTCACCTGAATCATCATTAGCTTTGCCACAGCCCCGCCGCAGTGGTCTAATAGCTAAGGTACTCAGATGCAGACCCGCAGGTCATGGGATCGAATCTCGGCTGCGACGGTTGCATTTCCTATTGAGGCGAAATTGATTTAGGCCTGTGTGCTCGGTTGTGGATGTATGGCAAAGAACCCCAAGTGGTGGAAATTTACGGAGCGCTCCACTATTACGTCTCTCATTATCATATGGCGGCTTTGCAACGTTAAACCTCACATATCTATTTGCCTTGACACGATATATTTGCTCTCTTTCCTATCTCTCGCTCCCACCTCCATTTATTGACTTGGTATTTTGGGCTCTCTCTTACCTACTTCATACATTCCTCCTTTCACAAATCGTTTTCTGTTCTCGCATCACCAATTTTTTGTCTTGATCTTCCTATGCTTTGGTATTCCTTGTTCTCTTAACTACTTCTCAAGTTCACCTATTTTCCCGTCTCGTTCTCTCCTGTTCTCCCTAGCTTCACCCAATATTTGCCTTACACTGCATTTATTTGGTATTCCTTGGAATCATTCCTATCACTAACCTTCCACCCAATACCCATTTCGTGCTCTCATCTTCCCCTCGATTCACTAATTAATTTTTGTGATATTCAAATGCCTCGGTATTATTTGCTCTCTTTCCTATCTCTCACCCCTTTGCCGTCTTGTTCTCTCATTTTCCCCCTCGCTTCTCCCCTTATTTGCCTTGACATACCATCATTACTTTGGTATTCCTTGCTCCCTCTTTTATGTATCTCACCGCCAAATCCTTTTCCATTTCATGCTCTCATCTGCCTCCTCGCTTATCCCAACGTCTGACTTGACACTACATTGCTTCATTATTCTTTGCTCCATTTCTCATCTCTCAGCCTCACATCTTTTATTGTTTCATTCTCTTAACTTCCTCGCCAGCCCATTATTTACCTTGATATTCTAATACCTTGCTTTTTTCTCTTTTGTATCTTTAACCCTCCCCCCTTTCTTTCTCCTTCTCTCTTAATCTCTCTCGCTCAACCGTTATTTATTTCAACACTCCATTGCTTCCTTATTGTTTGCTTTCTCTTTTACATCTCTCACCCTCACCCCTTACCACCTTTCGTGTTGTCAACTTAACTTCGCCACGCCCATCATTTGCCTTGATTTTCAGATGTCTTGGTATTCTTCTCTCCATTACCTCTCTCTTGTCCTCACACCCTTTCCTGGCTCGATCTCTCCTTTTCCCTTTCACTTGACCGCTTATTTGCCTTGATACTCTGTTGCATTTGTATTCTTCGCTCTTTCTTCACTATGTCACCCCAACCCCTCTTTTGTTTCTTGCTCTCAACTCCCCTCGCCTCACTCATTATTTGCCTTCACACTCCAAATGCCTTCTTAATCATTGCTCTCTTTCCTACCGCTCACTCTCCCTCCTTTGCCCACCGTACTCTTTCCTCTTCCCCATCACTTCACACTGTGTTTGCTTTGACACTCGATTGCTTTTGTATTCTTTGCTCTCTCTTTCCTATGTCACCCTCATTCTTTCGAATATCCTTCTCTCATTTCCCCTCATCTGACTCACTATTTGTCTTGACACACCATTGCCTTGGTATTCTTTGCTCACTCTTTCCTACCAGTCGCCCTCACACATTTAAAGGTTTGTTCTCTCTCTCTTCCCCTCGCCTGACTCACTTTTTGTCTTTCCACACCATTTCCTTAGTATTTTTTGCTCTGTTTTTCCTATCTCTCACGCTCACATCCTTTCCCGTTTTCCGCTCTCATCTTCTGCTCACCTTGTATATTTTTTACCTTAATATTTGATCTTGCTAATATTTGCTTTCTCTTTCCTATCTGTCTTCCTCAGCACTTTCGAGTTTCGTTCACCCTCTTCCCATCACTTAATTCACTATTTGTCTTGACACACCATTGAATTGCTAGTCTGTTCTGTCTTTCTGATATCTTACCCTCACTTTTTTTCCCATTTCGTTCTCTCTTCTTCTCCTCGTTTCACCCTTTCTTTGCCTTGACACGTCACTGTCTTGGTAGTCATATCTAATTCTGTGATTAGGATATTGGATACAGCTATCTTCGAGTACACCTTTTCTCGTACTCTGTGCCACGTTGCAAGTGTACCCGAAGATGGTTGGTTCTCTTCCTATCATTTTCAGGGGTGAAGCTCCTAAGGCTTGGCGCAGCGCCCTGTCGTATTCGTAAAAAGCCACCTCTCGTTAAGTTCTTGAAACGGCTGTAGAGGGCAGTCCTTGTACAGTTAATGAATGCATATACGCTGAAAAATGCAAACGGTACGACACTAGAGGAAGTTACTTGTATTTTGGTTAATAACATAAATTGCAGCATATTCATGAAGTGAATATGAGAAGTAGGGCCATGCATCCGTCAGTCCATGCATCCGTCATGCATCTGTTCATTCGTGCTATCATATATGCGTCCCATAGTCCTTCCGTCCATCCATGCGTTCATTCCTGCGTTCTTCCACGTGTACGTTCGTCCCTCCGTCTGTGCATCCATCCGAACACCTGTGCATCCCTTCAATCTTCCATCCGTCCGTCCGTTCATCTGTCCATGCATCCGTCCATAAGGGCATACGTCCATGAGTCTGTCCATACGTCCGTGCCTCCATCCCTGCTTTCTTCAGTGCGTCCATCAGTCCGTCCATGCGTCCATTCGTTAATCCGTGCGATCATTCGTGCATTCATCCATTCGTGCATCCGTCTATGCGTCCATCCATCTGTCCATTCCCGCGTTTGTCTATGCGTTCATTTGTCTGTCCCTGCATTCGTCCATGCATCCATCCATTCGTCCGTACGTCAAACACAGAGACAGATGACATTTTGACGCGGCCGGCAAATGATTCACACTTTTCCAATAAAACCCTCCGAAGCTTCGTTCTACTCATCAACATTCACTCAATGAATACGCTGCGACTTTTTTTTACCATTCACCCTCACCCCCTTTCCCGTTTTGAGCTCTCCTCTTCTCACTCGACCCATTGTTTGCCTTGATAAACCATTTCTTTACCAAGAACTCTGAATAGAAGCATGGTCACGATGTGTGTTTTAATCGAACTGCAACGGCCTTATCATATTTTCCCTCCTTTCCAAACCCTTAACATTGTTTCCCTATACTGTTAACCTAACTTCTGCCCCCCCCCCATCATTTTACTCATTCTTTGCTTTACTCCTTCTTTTTACTGTGCATCATTATCTCTCTGTTCTTCGTAAAACTCACCCCGTTTGCATTTTCCACCTCCTGTATGCTAGGCAAGCACTGGCATCTTTGCTTGACTTATGCTGTGCTTTCCTTCTGTCTATGCGCTTGTCCCTTCACACGGCTCTGCTGCAAATGACATCTTTGTGAATCGCCATAGCTCGAAAATTACACCACCGGAAAAAGCGCATGTTGCCAACACGCATACTATCATGTGCAATCGTCACGTGTGCGTCTTCCCTGAAACAGGCCATTTCTGAGACAATGTGCCCCTAACAGCCAAGCTAGACAGCACATTATTCATCGTTATACGTGCAGGCAGTTTGATTGAGCACCAACATATGTCTGTAATAAGGGATAGGAGACGAGGTTCAAGGAACATAAAAGGGCTGGGTTTTGGGTTGGTCCCCATTCTCCTTCGTGTGTGTCAAGACATGGAATGCTTCCTCCGAGAAGGGGCCGCCTGTGCTTCCGATTGCGTCGATCTGACATGGCTCCTCAGACATTGTTTGCATGTTTGTTCTCTCGGACATAGAGTAACATAGTAAACGCAAAGAGCGGACAGTCCCATTGAACCATGCAGCCCACATTACTGCTAGCGCTCCAAGCGGCCGGCATTACATGGTCACAAGGTTCCTTTTTCGGCCTTGCCATCACGTCATAGTGGTTTCAGTTTCGGTTTCAGCATTCTTGGGCAAAGGTTGGAGATTTCTTCTACAGTTGTTTGGGAGTGCTTTAGTTAGCCGCTTTTTAGGGTGAAAAAGTCTGTGGGCACGGCTATGGCAAATACGTTGATCTGTTGGCAGTGCTTGTGAAAAAAAACACGAACGTCAATTTTACAGCTGAATCGTGTTTATTCAGACAGCAGTACATAAAACCATTACAGAGCAGCTAAACAAGCGTTTTAAGTAATGAAAACCATCTTCCCACCCTATAGGCGATGAGTGGGAAATCAATGCGTAATGTTTAATATTTACTCAAACTGCAGTGGATTCCGTTTCTTCAAAAGTAGCATTGCTATGTAGAAAAAACACCATCACATCAAGCAAGCTGAAAAGAAATGTACACAATATTCGCAAGCAGAGTCACTTTCAACACCAACTTTTGAACACATCAGTATGCACTGAAATATTGTAAAATATATATATATATATATATATATATATATATATATATATATATATATATATATATATATATATATATATATATATATGACGCTCTAATGAATGGGCGGCGTGGCCTGGCTCATACGCCATGTTTATTCTATAAGCACTTCTTCCTCATCTACTTCTCCTAACCATCCCTGCTTTCTTACGTCACAGGATTCCCCCTCCCCCCGAAAGATGGCACCGGTTACAAACTACAACAAATTGAAGAAGAGAATAAACAAAACAATGGCCAAGTTCACAGTTTCACGTCCCGACGGAGTTTCACAATCTCACTGAATCTTCAAGGCTGAGGGAGCAGTCCGGTGATTTCTATGACGACTCTGGTGGACGAGTTTGACTGTTGCGTCCTGGATGGCATAACGAACCCTGGAAATCTGAACTGGTGATGACATCCGTTGCCTTTTAGGGGCAAAGCTCCTTAGGGCGTGGGCTGTGCGTCCCCTGTAGCCTGTATGTAGCCACCTCTAGTTTAGTTCTTGCGTGGGCTGTACGTCCCCTGTAGCCTGTATGTAGCCACCTCTAGTTTAGTTCTTGCAGTGTTCACTAGATGGCGGTACCGTCCCCTGTATGTAGCCACCTCTAGTTTAGTTCTTGCAGTGTTCACTAGATGGCGGTACCGTCTCCTGTATGTAGGGTTCAGTTCGGGCTGTCAAGGTGGATGGACGTGTTTTTTGAGCGCTCCGGATCGACTGCGCAGATAAGTGTTTTTGCATGTTTTGAGCTTGTCTTTATAATTATAAGGCAGCGGTTGAAATCTTCGTAGCACTTATTTTATGGTACGGCTTTTTCGGGGGCCAGTCACCAGGTATTTATTAGTTAGTGTGGGTGTGTGTGTTTGAATTTTTTGTTGCTGTTTTTTTTCTTTCGCCACCCCGTGGGGGAGGTGCGCGTAGATTGAACACGCAAATTTTTGTAGTAGAGCTTAGACTTTCTTTTTTTTTCTCGTAGTGCAGGGCTCGAGTTTAGTAATTATCGAGTATAGGGACAATTGGTGTCAGAAAAGCATGGTTAAAAAGACCATAAAGTGTTCAGGATGTGGAGTGGGTTTGGAAGTGGACCCAAGCGTAGAAGCGGATGGAGAAGAGGCTGACGCGAAGTGTAGGCAATGTGAGGTCGAGGAAAAAATGGAGAAAATGATGGTTGCCCAGAGTGAACTGCTGATGAAAATCGCCGAGCTCGAGTCTGCGTTGGCGACAGAGCAAGAGAAAACGAGGGCAATGGGAGAAAAACTGAAGTCCGCCGAGGAAGCGCTAGTGAAGCTGAACAAAGAAGCGACCTACCGAGAGAACAGTAGGGAACCGGCAATCAGAACGGTGGAGAAGGAAAAGCAAGCAAGCTTGGAAAAAACAGGTTTAGCCGGTTCAACTGTCGCAAGGCCCAGCTTCAGCGAGGTAGTGGTGGGGCAGGGAGGGAACAAAGCAGCCGGCGTCACAGGTGCAAGTAGCCCCCAGGTGCAGAACGCTCCACCGGAAAAGTCACAGCATGTGATAATCACCGGGGACTCAAATTTAAATCGATGCACAGAAGCCATCAAAGAGAGGGTAAGAGGTGACAAGAGGGTTGCAGTAGGGGCGTTCCCAGGACGCAAGCTGGAAGCAGTCATGAAGCAAGCGAGCGCACAGCTCAAAACGACAGCTGATAGACGAAACCTCGTGATAATTTCAGGCGGTTTAAACGATGTCCTAAATGAAGATGCAGACGGACTAGCAGCCACACTGGCGAAAGGCGTCGATGACATGCGCGCCACTTCTCCTAAGGTGCAGGTAGTGATATGCACGATACCAGAGGTACCGGTGCGTGATAACAACCTGCAAAGAGCGGTGGTCAACGCAAACCAAGAGATATGGCGGATGAGTCGAGAGAAAGGCTTTGAGGTGGTGGAAATAAACAGAGAGGTGCATAGGTGGGGGGGTTTTCAACGAGACAGAATTCACTTCGATGGGCGGCTAGGTCATGAGGTGGGTTGGCGACTTGCAGGACGCGCAGTAGCTTTTTTGGGGGGCAAGCGAGCCCTTCGGGGTGCAGGATAGCTAGTAACAGGGAAAACAACCAGGGAGACTCTTCGACAGGTAGTATGGACAGATACGATTCCAAAGTGGCACCAATATCTAAGATAGGTAGAGTCCGGGGCATAAATAGACGTAGCCACGGGCGCCGAGCCAATTCAGACATAGGGTATATTAACATGCAGGGTGGTAGGAACAGGCTGAAGTGGGAAGAGATAGAAGAACAGCTAAGGGAAGAGAGGCCGATGGTATACTGTTTTGTAGAAACACATCTCAGGGACATGGAACAACCTCCGAACAATCCGGACTACGCGTGGGAATATTGTAATAGAACAGAAGGCAGCAGAAAGGGAGGTGGTATTGGGGCATTCATTCATAAAAGTACAGACTGGCAAAGGGTCAAGCAGGAGTGCAAGGAACATTTATGGCTAAAAGGGAAAGTGGCAGGTCAAATGACACTCCTCGGTTTCGTGTACTTGTGGACGGGAGCAAAGGCCAGCGAGGAAACCAGGCAATGGTAGAGTGTATATCAAAGGACATTCAGGAGTTAGGAAGAGAGTGCGAGATAATTATACTAGGAGACATGAATGCGCACATAGAAGATATAGATGGGTATACCGACCCGACAGGCAAAATGATCATGGATATGTGTGAAAGGCTTAATTTGATCAATTGCAACAGTACCGAGAAGTGTAAAGGGCAAATAACATGGGAGGTAGGAAGACTTCAGTCGACGATAGATTATGCACTGATGTCACATAGGATGTATGATAAGCTCAAGGGAATGCACAAAGATGAAGGTGGCTCCAGAAGTCTGGGTAGCGATCACAAACGTATCAAGCTAAGTTTTGGAAGAGCAGTGAAAGTGGGTAGGAGACAAGATGAGCAACTACAGGAAAATTTTTATCCAGAAAGGCAAATTGAAATAGCCACTAAACAAATTGAGAAAGTAATCACGGAGGATAATAAGACAGTGTGGACATACACGAATCTAAATAGACTCTTTGAGCTAGAGCTTGCTAAGACGCGTGGCCAGTCACCCCGGAAAAGAAGACACAAACCCAAAAGTTGGTGGGATGAGGAAGTTAAGAGAGCCATAGCAAAACGTCAGGAAGCCTCTAGGGAACACAGACATGCTAAGCAGCGGTGTGAACCGACAGATGATGTTGAAGAGAAAATGGGCAACCTTTCTAAGCCGTAGAAGGGATGCATCCCTTCTGGTCAATGAAAAGATTAGAAGGAAGGGAGCTCAGTGGCTGGCAGAAGTACATAAAAAAGATAGAAAGGCAGCTGCGAAATTTTGGAACCATCTAAACTCCCTAAGAAATGAGACGAGCCTAGAGCAGAGTTTTATAACCACAGCCCAAGGTGCTAGGCTAGAAGGGGACGAATCTATTGAATATATAAAAAACAAGGGTGACAGAAAAATTTCAACAAAGAAGTACTTTATGCACCGCAATAGACAAGGACGAATCAAGTGGTGCAATGGCTCCATTTTCACAACAAGAGTGGGAAA
Organism: Rhipicephalus microplus; assembly: GCF_043290135.1. Classification (NCBI taxonomy): domain Eukaryota; kingdom Metazoa; phylum Arthropoda; class Arachnida; order Ixodida; family Ixodidae; genus Rhipicephalus; species Rhipicephalus microplus. The sequence goes on along the minus strand of NC_134710.1, from coordinate 414,959,563 downwards.
GGGTTGAGAAAAGGGTTCCTAGTAGTACATCAACAGGCCCAGATGGCATTCCAATTAGGCTGATAAAGACATTAGGTCCGAAGTCTAAGCAGGCTTTGAGAGAGGCAGTGAGCACAATAATAATCGATGGTGAAGTTTCCGATGAATGGAAACTTAGCAGGATGAGCATGATCTATAAAGGAAAGGGGGACAAAGCTGACATAAACAACTACCGTCCTATAACAGTGACATCAGTGGTCTACAGGCTGGCGATGCAGATTATAAAGGAAAGACTGCAGGCGTGGATAGAGGATGAGGGGGTGCTGGGGGAACTGCAGAATGGGCTTCGGAAACACAGGAGGTTGGAAGACAATCTGTTCTCACTGACGCAGTGCATCGAAATAGCAGAAAAGGAACACAGGCTCCTGTGGCTAGCATTTTTGGATATCAAGGGAGCGTACAATAGCGTGGTTCAAGAGGCATTGTGGGGAATACTGGACACACTAGGCGTGGAACATGTAGTCACTAATCTTTTAAAGGGTATCTATAAAGGTAACAAGGTAGTTATAAAGTGGGAAAAACAGGTATCCAAGCCTGCAGAGGTAAAACGGGGGCTTAGACAGGGGTGCCCCCTGTCACCCTTATTATTCATGATGTACCTACAAGGATTAGAGGCAAAATTAGAGGGAAGTGGACTGGGCTTCAACCTCTCTTTAGTCAAACAAGGAAAACTTATTGATCAGGCACTACCAGCAATAATGTACGCAGATGATATAGTGCTAATGGCCAACAACAAGGAAGATTTGCAGAGATTGATGGACATCTGCGGTAACGAGGGAGATAGGTTAGATTTTAGATTCAGTAAGGAAAAATTAGCAGTCATGATTTTCAATGACAACGAAAGTATTGAGCTTAGAATACAGAAGGTCACGCTAGAGATAACAGATAAATACAAATATCTGGGCGTATGGATAAGCAATGGGACCGAGTATCTGAGGGAACACGAAATATACGTGACGACTAAAGGTAACAGGAATGCAGCAGTCATGAAAAATAGGGCACTGTGGAATTACAATAGGTATGATGTGAGAGGAATATGGAAAGGGGTCATGGTTCCTGGGCTGACGTTCGGCAATGCGGTCTTGTGCATGAGATCAGAAGTTCAAGCAAGATTAGAAATTAAGCAACGTGGAATAGGTAGGCTTGCTTTAGGAGCTCACGGCAATACACCAAATCAGGGAGTACAAGGTGATATGGGATGGTCATCATTTGAGGGCAGGGATGCTAGCAGCAAGATAAAATTTGAGAAGCGATTGAGAGAAATGGGGGAAGAGCGTTGGGCTAGGAAGGTTTTCAGCTACTTGCACATGAAGAATGTCGATACAAAATGGAGGAAGCGAACCAGGAAGTTGACTGGTAAATACTTAGAAAACAGCAGGTGGCCAAACCAAAAAGAACTATCGGTTAAGAAGAAAGTGAAGGAAACGGAGACTGACATGTGGAGAATTGGCATGATTGAGAAGTCCGCACTAGAGATCTATCGAACTTTTAAGCAGGAAATCGCCAAGGAAAGGATCTATGATAATACTCGGCGTAGTTCTCTACTGTTTGAGGCCAGGACGGGAGTACTGTGAACCAAGACATATCGGGTCAAATACGAAGGGGTAGACACAGTATGCAGTGCGTGTGGAGAGGAAGAAGAAACTGCCGAACACTTGATAATGTTCTGTAAAGGGCTTCACCCTATAGTTCAGGATGATGGCGCAGAGGTTTTCAAAGCACTGGGATTTAGGGACAGCGAGGGCAAAATAGACTTTAAGCGGGTAGACTTAACTAGAAGGAGGTTATCTGATTGGAGGCTAAAGTCAAGGCACGAGTGAAAATTAAATCCTTCACTGCGAGGTACGAATCCTCAACTTCATTATTTAAAGGAAAAAAAAAGATAAATGTAATGGTTAGTTCACTAAGTATTACGGCTAGGTGGCGTTAGCCGCCGCCCGATCTAAAGGGTACAGCCACATCCATCCATCCATCCATGTAGCCACCTCTCGTTTAGTTATTGTAGTGTTTACTAGATGGTGGTACTTGTAGCTGATGATGAAAAGATGCAAGATGTTATAAACTAGAAAGCGGTACTTGTAGTTGATGAAAGACGCGAGATCTTATAAAATAGGAATGATGCCACATATGGCGCGTGTCATTGGTTGAAGGCAATCGTTCGATTTAGTGCGGCGACGTACGCTAGGGGGAGCGTTGTAATAAAATCCGTTCGCTGTTGGCGCGCGCTCGGAGTCGCCGGATGGATAAGGCTGCACAGCGGAGAGAGCGCAAGGCGGCAGCAGCGCGCGCTCGCAGACAGAATCCCGATGTGCGAGCGCGCGAGGAGAGGGACATCGCAAGCCATCCATCGTCTAAGAACAAATAAAAGTTGATTTGTGTATATACACACACAGCGTTTCTCACGTCTTTACATGATGATCGACTGGGCGAATTACACGGAAGATTCACAGTTTACCGATGAATCCCTCCGGAGCTTCGCCCATTCATCATCATTCACCCCGTGAATATGCCGTAATTTTTTTTTTGTGAGGAGCGGACAAGCTTGGGAGTGCCTGTAGCATTTGAAGTTCGGATGTCGTCGGGGTTGTATTTTTCGTCGTGAATGGTGCCATCTCAGTGCTTCTTGCTTTCGTGCTTTTTGACTGACTATGACGAAGTGCCTGAGGGCTTGCGGTGTGCAAGCAGTGCTTCCGCGTCTTTCTCGGCGTTTTCTGTGGTGGTGCAGTCGGTGTAATAGCTCAGGCAGGGAGTGTCTCTGGTTATTTTTCTTTGTGCGGAAGTGTCTTACGTCTTGAATTGGTTTTTGGTTTCGAGATCTTATTTTCCGAATTTCTTCAATTGGTGAGTGCACTTGCGTTGAATTTTGCGTTTTTCGATGCCCTCGTTGCAGTCTCTTCGTTGTCTCCTGAGTTTGTGTACATGGCTTTGCTTGCTTTACTGGTGCTGCTCAGGAGATGGCTGTAGTGGCGCCCCTTCTGGAATAGGGCATTGATTTCCTTCGAGGTTTGATGCGTCCTGTAGACAGCTGATGCACGGTGACATGGTGTCTTGCATATCGGGCATAGTTGGTAATGCGCCATCATTGCTAGCATGCTCTTCAAAAGCTTCGGTAAGGTGGTCCACTATGAACGCTTTTGGCAGACAGCTGCGTGTGTGGTTTGATGTATGTATTACTTCTGCATTGTTTCGTTTCTTGGAGCTGTGAGCACTGGATGGGGATACCATGGGTGATATGACATTATTAGGTTTGAACTGCACAGCCTGCTGAGCCATAGAAACAAAGTCTTGTGATGAAAAACACCTTTTCAAGTCGTCATGGCGTGGTTGGGTATTTTCTTGATGTGTCGATGGTTCACCTATTGTGAACATGGTGTCCTTTCGAGGTAGACGGTTAGTGTTACGAGCACCTGAGGAGCCACGCGATGTAAAACCGGGCGGCGGGCCAGGTATGCGAGATGAAGAATAGAGAGCATCAAGTGGTTGAGCAACGTCTCGTGCAATATGCTGAAGTGATGATTTTGGAAGTACCTACTTGCATGTAAAACGGAGGGCCGCGCGATGGTTGTGGTTTTCCCGAAATACGCTTGGTCGCTTGTCAGTGTACTCTCATGTTCCACTTTGTGTTGTGGCATTAGTCGATTAATGCTGGGCGTTCGTAAGCTTGAAGACTGCTTGTGAAATTGACAACCGAGCGCAATTGCCTGTGGATGGTTGGTTATAAGCGAGTCTTCGTCATAGTCGTCATTGTATTCTTGAAATCGGATGGTCATTTCTTCTTTATTCTTTTTCCATGACTTATCATTTTGAAATATGTGAGTGAGGTAGAATTTGAAAGCCTCACCGGAGATGTAGTCGGTAAAGTTGATGATCATCTCCCGTTCCGACCATGATGCAGCGGTAGCGTGGAGCTCGTACAAGTAGAACCAGTCCTGCACGGGTCCATCGTCCGCTGCTCCGGTGTACTTGGGGATGTCGAGGTCGGCCGATGAATCTGTCATGGTGCTGGTCGTTGTGTCCTGGTTGTAGATGAATTGGTAGTGGATGTATGGTCAGGGCGTCTTGTGGGGAACTGCGTCAATGATGAGCGACTGATGAAGGAGCAGGCAGATTTCCATCCTGTCGACTGGTGTGACACTATGATGAACGGGTGGCGTGGCCCGGCTCATAAGCCATGTTTTTTTGCTTGCTTGTTTCTTTCTTTTGTGGCTCTCACCCACCAAGGGGGATTGGCCAAGAAGCCGGTGGTTAATGCAAGTCAATACCTGTAGATTTTCTAGACTAGGGGAATGTGATTACTGTGTTTTGACTGTGAAATTAATTTGGCGCAATGTAAAAAAAAGAAAAAATGGGGGGGAGAAATAATAGAATTTGTTGAATATCTGAGGTGGAATCGTTATAAGAAATTCTTCTGAAAGTTGAACAATTGCAGTGTATCAGCTAAATAATAAGTGGTAGTGTGGCTAGTAAAATTCGAGAGCTGATCGCTGACTCAGCAAGGTAATCTTCTTGTGTTATATATGAATTCGCAGAGAGCCCCGCAGATGTTGCTGTCGCTGTGCCCAATGAAGTGGCCCCAAAAGACAAAATATTGGGAGTATTCTATAAGCAGTTCTTCCTCATCTACTTCACCTAACCGTCCCTGCCTTCTTACGTCATATATATATATATATATATATATATATATATATATATATATATATATATATATATATGTGTGACGTATCAAGTGATGGTTAGTAGAGGTCGAGAAGGAAGAAGTGCAGAGCAGAATAAACATGGGGTATGAGCCAGGCCATGTCTCTCATTCATCATAGCGTCACACGAGTCGACAGGATGAAGACCTCGCAACCACTTCATCGCCCGGCCATCATCATCGAAGACCTCAGCGAGACGCAGTGACCGAACGCGGACCACCAAGACCACCAAGCATCATGACAGCAGCATCAGACGACCTTCCCATCCACAAGTACACCGGAGCAGCGGACGATGGACCTGTACAGGACTGGTTCGACCTGTTCGAGTTCCACGCTACCGCTGCATCTTGGTCGGAACGGGAGATGGTTACGAACTTCAGCGACTACGTCACCGGTGAGGCATTTAAATTTTACCTCACCCACATATTCGACAACGACGAGTCTTGGCAAAAAATAAAAGAAGGAATGATCATCTGGTTTCAAGACTATAATGAAGATTCGATTAGCACACGCACTCTCAGCGCATTCAAACTCAGTCATCGCAGTCATAGGCAGCCTTCACGCACTCGAGTAAAGAGCATGAATTTACAGTTCCCGTCAGGTGAAGTTAGCCGCATGCTCTCGGAAAGACCACGTGGTCGTGTTCGCAACCTTCCACCTGGTTCCTCATCCGCGGATATATCACCAATGCTCAACCCACCGCTGCATAAAAGAATTGAATCCGCTGTTGATGACCCAGATGCATTTATTACTTCACGCCGCATGCATACTTTGCAAACTGACTTGGCATTCAGCTCAGCAGTGCCACAAAGACAGAAGCATTCACAATCAGCATCTTGTGAAGGAAAGTCTTCTGCAGAAGCATCTAGTGTTAATCAATTACAAGATCGAAGTGACGTGAATCCAGTATACAACTTCACTGCCAACAATGAAAACAAAAGCACAGGTGCGACTTCTGATGACACAAGTAATCTTCAGGCAACCACCAACAATGAACCATTTATGAATACAGAAGATTCAATGCCCGAAACTTCGCACATTGTTTTGTGCCGGAAACATCTGCATTGGTTCACGTCGTAGAAGCCTGCGAAGGACTTGCTAAGAATCCTGACACAGCACGATGAATGTCACACCACAAGCAAGTCGACGAAACCAAGAAACTACAACGTCAACGTATACTTCAACATGGTCTACGACGAAAGGAAACCTCATCAAAACCACTATTAAGGCTCAAAGAACAATTCAAAAAGGCCCATTGTCGTGGATACATTATCCACCAAAGATCAAGAATGTGCCTTCAATCAAAACATCTGCGACATCGCCATAGAAAAATCTCCAAAAGCCACAAAAGCACCTGTTGTACTCAGCGGAAACACAGGCAGCGCCCAATCAACCTCGATCAACGCGCAAGCAAGTTGCCTGCACGACCTGTGCCACGACGAAGAATTCCATACCTACGATATCCGAACTGTCCATTCTGCAAGGTGTTGGAACCTCGTTTGTTCTTCACAAGAATGCCGGCTGCGATTTCCGCTATCTCCACGTCCAAAGCATTCTTGTGTTATCCAGGACGCAACCATCAGCCTCGCCCACCATAACTCCTGCGTTAACCGGACTGCTGCACTCTTTTCTGAAGTTTTGCGATTTTACGGAACACCACGGGGCCAATTGTGCATTTTGACATTTGTGACTTCTCAACCTCTCCTTGTTTACTTTTTGTTGTGCATAATCCATGCCTTCTTTCGGGGGAAGGGGGAATCGTGTGACGTATCAAGTGATGGTTAGTAGAGGTCGAGAAGGAAGAAGTGCAGAGCAGAATAAACATGGGGTATGAGCCAGGCCACGTCTCTCATTCATCATAGCGTCAAAAAAAAAATATATATATATATATATATATATATATATATATATAAGGTATCAGATATGGCACAACGGGAGCTTTGTCAACAAGGATAAATATATTTATTTCCCAACAGTTTCGGGAGGGGTCCTTCCTTCATCAGGGGATGAGTTATATATATATATATATATATATATATATATATATATATATATATATATATATATATATATATATATATATATATATATGTATATATATATATATACTGTTTGCTGATTTGTTTGTTACAGGGGTCGGATATAAATTTAATCATTATATAAATGAAATAGCAAGGTGCATCTTATGCAAAAAATCTAAGAAAAACCAGTGTGTCATAAGAAATAAGAAGTGGAAAAAATCTGACATTACAGTGATGTGAAACATGAAGAAGTTATGTATAGAAGAAATAAATACAAAAATTTTGCATCACATTATTTTACTTTACCACCTACTTTATGCATATCTGATATACTGCAGAACATTTAGCATCAGAGTACAAAATTTTACCTGTCACATGAAATTTCTGTTATTTCGTACATTCAATCGAATTAAGAAAAAGAGCTAGCAATCACAAAGATTCACTTCGAAAATATTCTGTAGTTTCGACTTCCAAGCTTTTTTAAAGTTTCGCAATTCTGTACAGTCCTCTATAGTTCTCGGAAAAGAAGAGTATGCGTATGTGTCTACATGAGACATGGGAATTGGAAACTTTCTGTGGTAGTCACTTCGTAGGTTCTGGACAAGTCACGGAACAAGGTGCTGCGCTACATCAACATTAAATGTATTTCGAGAACGCAAAAACAAGAATTTCAGCCAGGATATACGACGGTGTTCCAAAAGGATGGGTTAGTTTAGTTGTTGCAGCATCTTTGTCACAGAATCAGCTCGAGAGTATCTTGAAAAAAAAATTATCTGGCCACTCGTCTTTGTAGTTCAATCAACTCATTGATTGATATGCAGGAATTAACGTCCCAAAATTGCGATATGATTGTGAGAGACGCCGTAGGTGAGGGCTCCAGTAATTTTGACCACCTGGGGTTCTTTTAATGAACGTGCACCCAAAGCTGAGCACACGGGCCTACAACATTCCCGCCTCCATTGGAAATAAAGGCGCGCAGCGGGGATTTGATCCCGCGACTTGAGGCTGAGTGACTTGCTCATTTTTATTGATTAGCTCTTTCTGATAAGGGTCCCATATGATAATTGCATATTGTAATGTAGGTCTTAGAATTGCTATTAACTTTACTGGTCTTGACGCAACAATTAGCGTGAATAATCAGCCCCGCCACGGTGGTCTAGTGGCTAAGGTACTCGGCTGCTGACCCGCAGGTCGCGGGATCAAATCCCGGCTGTGGCGGCTGCATTTCCGATGGAGGCGGAAATGTTGTAGGCCCGTGTACTCAGATTTGGGTGCAGGTTAAAAAACACCAGGTGGTTTAAATTTCCGGAGCCCTGCACTACGGCGTCTCTCATAATTATATGGTGGTTTTGGGACGTTAAAATCCCACAAATCAATCAATCAGCGTGAATAATCAGACAAGCTGTACAGAAAAAACATCAAAACTGAAACTTCAAGAGTATTGCTCTTAAAAACAATCTAGCTCTCACTGCCCACGATAGCTAGGTTAAAGCAATGTTTCATGGTGTAGACGCCGTCGTCCACACAATGAATTCCTAGTTTTTGGCCATAGGTGCGCGGTAGCTCCTTTAATCTGTTTTCTTCGGTTGACAGGAAATTCATGATAGATATTTATCGGTAGATCTTACATGTATGTTCGCCGAACGTTGACGTCATTTCTTCTCACTATGGTGGAGCGTAGTGGAGCTGTCTCTTGATGTCAAGGCTATCTTTAGTGGTGTTGTGCCTGTGGTTTTGTAAAAATCAATGAGCCTCAGTTATTTACATATGTATGCTTTCCTCTTGCGGCTTGAACAGCTTGGAGTTCTTGCGAAAAAAATGCACGTCTATTTTACAATTGAACCGTGTTTATTGAGACATGGCTTATATTTAGCTCAGGAAAATTACCTTCAGTATTTTTTTGGCGTTGATATCACTAGTTTTCAAAATTTTGTACAACACTAGGACACAAGGCTGACCGAGGATAGCTAAACAATTACCACGCTACAGCAGAAAGCTATCACCCGTCAGTGGAAGACAAAGAGAGAGTGCCTGTTGTGCACACAGCCGATGGAGAAAGATAATAGAGGAGAGAGGGCATTACAACTTACTTAGGACACGTTCAGTTAGTATTCTGCAGGAGTAGAAGAGGCGAGGAGAGTATCACTCTGCCAATGAACTCTGCCTTTGACTACTGCTCCCTCTTCACTTGCGCGCAGAGGAAGAAATCAATGGATGAGGTCACGATTTCACTCTATTGGCTATTACGAATCACGCCACAAACTCGCAAGCACCTGCGGCTAATGACAACATATGCAGTGATTGTTTAGAACTCGTCGGGAACTCGTCTGAGCGACGAAGAATCCGGCACCCGGCTTCAGGCATGAGATGTTAGTTAACGCGAAGCGTGACCACCGTGGTATTGTGTTTTGTGTCTCAAGTGGACGCAAGGTGACGAAATGAACACGGCTAACATGGTGGCTACGTCAAGCCGTGTGTCGCTAGCTTGACTATGGCCCTTCTGCAAGAGAGCCATGTGGCATGTACTGTTGCGCAGCTGCCAGCGTCCGTTTTTAGTGAGTGCAAGGTGTATTTGCAACTGCATTGGCGCTATCGTACAGCTGCTGCAGCGTCGCTCTTGTTGAAAGTTCTGTTCCTGCATTCGTGCGTTTCTTTTGGCCGCTAATGAAAATGATGCTGCCTGCAGTGATTACATTAAAGACATTCATGGTTCTACTTGGACTTTATATTTCCTCTATGAATCGAGGAAGAGGGGTACAGTACTCGGGATAATAGGTTTTTTGTAACATAGATGCTTGTGCTGTGCCGTTGATTATTCTAGCGCGGAAAACAATTTGTGAGTATTCCAACTTGATCGCACCGACAGGGGCAGATTCAGATAAGCGATTCGGGGCAAACATTTTTTGTGAAATAGTACAGACTTTTTCATCACGGTGCGTGTTTTATTTTTATTTTTCTCTGAATTTTGCGCACGTTATGGCAAAAATGTTCCCGGTAGATTGTATTTCACCACTCCCGTGCTACAAGCGTACTTTCCCATTTTTTATGGAAAGGGTCGGAGTGGGGTGTTCTTGCAGAAAGCGGCCTGTGCTTAGAAAGAGAGACGAAGAAAAAGTCCAGTTATTTAGTAATAAAATTTTGGGAGTTCAATAATGTCCCGTTCTCCCAACAGTATGTTACGCGTGTGTTAGGCAAATTAGACTTGGCACTGTGGCGTTGTAATACCAGTTGTCCTTGTTGGGGTGGTGTTGCGGTGGCCGTGGTGTAATGAAAAACTTGCGCGTCGCTCGCTATCGTTACGTGCGTCTACGCAAGATTGAGACAGATGCGAAAAGTGACTTTCAGCTTTTTTTGTTTACGTTGGAAAAAGAGGTGTATCACGGTATGTTAGCTCTAGTCTTCTGGGTACAATATTTTAAAACTGCTCGTTGATTCTGTTCGCGAGTTTACTAGTATTGCAATCAATCAGCTCTAACTGTACTTTCATTGTGAAATTATAATTTTTCTTAAGTTCCAGTTTCGAATGCGGGAGTTTATATAAGCCTAAATGAAAGGACACGTTACTAACTTCGCTAAAGATTACATTACGATTTTGAGATAGAAAGTTATCTAGATTCACGGTCGATTAGATAATCTAGAAAAGAAGCATGCTAGCCAAGGGTGACGGAGTCAGCTGTAAGTGGAATGCGGATGATGTTTTGACTTCACACGCACGCCTGGGTTAGTATGCATTGCAAGTGAGCACAAACCTCTCACGGAGTAGGACAACGTTGAATAATTGAAGGGGAGCTTTTATTTTATATAAAGAAAGTGTTGACTAATTTGCCATATTATATTTGGGCAAGTCACTGTTAGGGCTAGTCATTGGAACGCCTTTAGGTTATTGTGGCTTGATTGGTTCTTGTTAGTTTATATAATAGGTAGTGGTTTCGACCAGTTTTTAACCGAAACAATAGTTTTTGGTATGCTTCATGTGTTATTGCACAAGAAAACCTGTATCCTTGGTTTGAAAGGAGTTAACTCTTTGGATTGCTCGACGTGTAGCAGTGACGCTATCGTATGAGCTGGAACACTTAATTGTGCAGGCAGCAAAGCGTTTGAAAAAACGCTTTTCATAACGTATTTGTGGACTTAAAACCACGTTTAGGAGAATACTGGAATGATTATACTTCGATTGGCTTATCTTTTGTTGTTGAATGCGTAAAACATGTGTACCGCTGTAGCCAGTGAGAGAGAAAGGCGCCGTGGTGATGCAGGTGCAACAGCAGGCAACCACCTGCGGCAACCACCCTTTTTAATTTTCTGAGAACTATTGTACCCACAAATAATTTCAAAATATTACTTTTATAGCGTAAGTTATTTATTAGCAACGTGGTGATTGATCACTTCACGTTCAGTTTTTTTGTGTGTGCCACATAACAGACGGAAGGAACCCTACGGCCTTGGGCCGCGACAGGCAGCCATTGACCACTGTTTATGTTAACTACGTTACTCTATGTCTTGGACATCTTTAGCTGGCTCGCTGATTATTTGTTTGTTGTCTGTAAGTACTGGCACATAGCCACTCTGGGAATTCGCCATGAAAGGTTGTAGTAGCTTATATGAGATACACTAATAGCCTATTGTTAAAAGAACAATATAGCAAAATATTCAATAGTAGAAATAAAATAAATAGTAATAACAAATTAAGAAACAGTAAAATGAAGATGAAGCAATAAAAGAAGAGGGCTAATACTACATGAAAGAATACATCACTGCGACTAAATGACTTTCTTGCTAAATTACGGTCTCACTATTTTTCTTTGTTTTCTTTTCTGCAAACTTAATATCGGCATTTCAAATCAAAATAAGGTTACAAAAGTTTTGTAGGAATGACGCAATGCTGAAAGTAAAGGGCAAATTCACCTTATAATTGGCCAATCCCCTCCTTTGGGTACGAGCCAGTTGCACAGGGAAACAACAACAACAACGACTGAAATTTTGGATAGAGCAGACAGTTGACTTTACCTCACCCGTTGTAATAAGGCTCCAAGCGCAAGCGCAAAAGTGCTAGAAGGAAAGTGAATGGAAGGAAAGAAACGGAAGGCACAGATGACAACACAAGCACTCGTGTTGTCATCTGTGCCTCGCATTCCTCGCCTTTCATTCACTTTTCTTTTAGCACTTTCGTGCTTGCGCTGGAACCCTTATTAACACGGGTGAGGTAAACTCCACTGTCTGGTCCAACTAGCACATATAGCCGTTATTTTTACCTCACCCGGTCAAAATCGAATAAATGTGCCACTTTCATTCACAATACCAATAATGTAAGTAATCTTCAAAAATATATTTACGCAGGCGTTGTATAGACATGGGTTTAGATTCCTGAATGGGCTTAGATTGACTTTTTCATACGGAATTAAATAAAATCTTGTGGCAATGTCCCAAGCACTAACAGTTTTGACTTGAATGCGATTGCCTTGTTGAAACCGTCGACAAAATTGTTCATCGCGGTGGGCGTGAACCGATCCTCCATGTACTCGGGCACGCATGAGAATTCCCCTTCCTTAGGTGCGCGATGACGTTTGTGACATGCTTGGAACCAGCGGTAACCTAATGGCGACAAGGCCTATCACACGCGCCAAGAAACGAACCTTGAGTTACGATACCGCTTGACTGAGAATTCACCGGGAGGTTCTCGACCGACGACGTTTGACACTCGGCGAGCTCCACTTGGTCCTCCAAGTCGGTGAGAACCTTGGCTTCTCGTTCCTTCAGCTGTTCGTACTGCTTCCACAGTTCGTCTATTCACCACTGGTGCCCGCTTGCGTCGACTATTCTATAGCTTGGCGTGTGCGTTCTTCATGAAGTAAGCGTCGTCGGTCGATACCTTGCACAGAGAGACGCACAGAATGAAAACCATCAGTCTACAGTGCAAGCGGGTGATGCATTCGTTCATCATGTTTGAAATGGCAGGACTCTCTGGACTCGACGGTTGAGAGAGGATGCGAAGTCAATAAATAAACGGGACCAGGAACGATTAAGCGCCAGCCTGAGCTTTCGATAATGATGATGATTATGATCCTTGTTACTCTGGCGCACACCCACAAAGGGGGATTGGCCAAGAACTAGGCGGCAGGATCTTAAGAAATAGGCTTATGGTTTTTCAAGCACACAATAATTTTGGGCTGAAAAAAATTATATAGAAAGAAAAGCAAAAAATTGAAAAAGTAGTATATCTGAGCAGGGATCGATGCAGCCTATCACATGCGATTTGAGACAGAGGTAATGGTGGGTCTAAAACGAATAATATATGTATATATGTATATATATATATAGTCCAGTAGATCCTCCGTGAGCGCTCACAACGTGGTTTATTTCGACGTTTCGGCCTAGTGTCTGGCCTTCATCAGGATTAAAGGTACAGTTTGTTGGTGCTCAGCTTTATACAGTCTCAAATCGGAGGGCAGAGAAAGAAAAAAAAAAGGCATTAAAGACAAAAAGAAAAAAAAAGAAAAAAGAAAAAGGAAAGAAAAAGAAGAAAAAAGAGAAGAAGAGAAAAATATACTTGGACAGCCCTCGGGTGCCCCCCTTCCACTCTTCCTCCACTCCCCCCTCATCTCTCTCTCCCTCTCCCCTTCACCTTTCTGATGTCAGCGGTCTGTGTATGTTTCCGTTCACCAACGCATTCCTCCTGATCAGACGGCCTCTTTTTTCTTCTTTTTCTTTCCTTTGTCTTTTTTTCTGTTTTTCTTTGTTTCTTTTTTTCTTTGATGTCTTTTTTTTTTCTTTCCTTGCCCTCCGATTTCAGATTGTATAAAACTGAGCACCAAAAAACTGTACCTTTAATCCTGATGAAGGCCAGACTATAGGCCGAAACGTCGAAATAAACCACGTTGTGACCGCTCACGGAGGATCTACTGGACTATATGCAACGCTACGGCCACTCAACCACCATGCCTGCCTATATATATATATATATATATATATATATATATATATATATATATATATAAAGACAGTTTAACATGGCATTCGCTTTGTTTCAATTATGTAGTCAAATACCACAGAGCAGACGTCCCTGTGGCTATAACCAAATTTAATGCTGCCAAACGATAAAATTACTGCCACATTTATTTCTAAATCTAATTTTTTAAGTGGAGCTACCAGGTATCGTTTCCGCTGATAAAGATATCAGCGACAGAACTAAAAGAAATAATCTATTGTTTCCATTTCTTCACAAACCTGACATAAATGTGACGCCTTTAGACCAACTTTTTGCACATAATAATTTAGTTGTGGAATTCAAATGCAATATTGTATAGTAACTTTCAATTACCGTGTTGCGCACCACTGTCTATCTATTCCAGCAGCATCCTAAATATGCGAAATCTTGAAATTTATTCAATGTAGCAGTTGGATTCATCCAAACAGACGTTTCTAAACATTATTGCTGTCGCATAAGCCGTATCAGGCAAAATCGGTATAAGGGGACCGCCAAGAGATACTGCGGCTAGTGCATCCGCCATCTCATTGAGATATATGCCATGATGGCCTGGTACCCATAAGAGCTGCAGTTTTCAAGTTTGTCGGTATGAGTTGTCGAAACATGTGCATAAGTGTTAAGTTTGCTCCTGAAGACAGAGCAGCACATACTGAAAAAGAATCTGTAATTACGACTGCTTCCGATTCGCCCAAAGGAAGTTTCCGTAGTGCTAGTACAATAGCGAATAATTCGGCTATGAATATTGGTGTGTAATCTGGAAATCTAACTGAAAAGGACCAGTCAAGGGAACGTGAGAAGATACCTGCCCCAGCCTTTTCATTTGGTACGGATGCATCAGTCGCAATAATGTTGTTCATGTTCCCGTGTGCCCAGTAATCCTGAAGACGATCATTTAAATATTGAAATGGCATTTGCTTTGCAGTAGAGGGACAAATATTCTCAAATTCTATGTGAAGATCTAAATTAATGTTACTTGTTGAGAAAATATGTTTGATTTTGACCATCGGTGGTTCTAGCAGCACTTTAACGAATTTGATCCGTTGGCAGTGGAATCGCGACCACCAAGTTTCAAAAAATAAGCTTGCCTTTTAATAAAATCATAAAATGATTATCTCTGGGACAAAATGTATAGTTTTGAAAATGTTTCCATAGTAGGCATTTTGAATCTATTCAACAATGACGGTTGACGTGCTTCCATGTATAGCACATTGTTAGAAACAAACTTGGGCAGTCCAAGGCACAAACGTAAAGCTTCCCTTTCTATTAGTATTAGCGGTCTCATTTCAGAGTCGCACTGCCCGAAAATAAGACACAGCCGAATTCCCTGCAAGGACGAATGTACTTTTTATAGATCATTACCAATGTATTTCTTCACAACCCCGTTTTTCTGTTGCTGAGCTTGCGTAACCACCCCATGGCTCGTGTTGCTTTGGACCCAATGTGATCAATGTGACATTTCCAATTTAATGAGCTGTTATATATGATGCCTAAGTATTTTAGTGAATACACCTGGGGGGTCTGCTCTGTGCCATGCACCAGGAAGATGTTGACAGGTCCCTGAACGAGAACGCTAGAATCATGCTTTTGTTTACGTTTAGAGCCATTCAACTTTTTTCAAGCCATTCATCTATCACGTTTAGGTATTTCTGTAATGTCTGATAAAGTAAATGCAGACCACTGTCGCAAAGAAAGCAATTGATTGATTGATTGATTGATTGATATGTGGGGATTAACGTCCCAAAACCACTATATGATTATGAGAGACGCCGTAGTGGAGAGCTCCGGAAATTCAGACCACCTGGGGTTCTTTAACGTGCACCCAAATCTGAGCACACGGGCCTACAACATTTCCGCCTCCATCGGAAATGCAGCCGCCGCAGCCGGGATTCGAACCCACGCCCTGCGGGTCAGTAGCCGAGTACCTTAGCCACTAGACCACCGCGGCGGGGCAAAAGAAAGCAAGGTTATCTGCATACACATATAAATGTATATCGCTATGTGTTGGAATCGCACTCAGGAAGATGTTAAACAACACCGGTGAGAGCACAGCCCCCTGTGGTACGCCACGGTATTGCCGATATCTGTTAGAAAAACAACCCCTTCGAAAGCACTAAAACTCTCTCTCCCTTAAAAACTCTGCTGCCCATGCTGTCATGTAGTTTGGTGATTTCCCCGTCGACAAAGTTGTGCTTCTTTTCTTCTTCGTCTTTAGAGACAACGTGTGGAAATAAAGCACCACTGTCACGCCACCGCCGGCAACCTCCGTTAGCATAGAACTATTGACACTAGAAAACTTGGACATTTCCCATGGATATGAAGTTCTATGAAGATGGAGAAATTAACAGGGTAAATACACGCGCTTTATACAGTAGTAGCAAGTGGTCGATTGGGTGCATCTGCGATTACACTTGATTTCATGGTTTCGCACCTAGCAACAGTGAAAATAGTGATAATTGGACTAATAAAAATAAAAGCTGTAGTTTACTGAAAAATATAAATATCTCGGCTTATGTTACAAAAACGTCACCTGCAAGTATGTTGACAGTAATGATGAGAGGCGAGGTCACACAAGTTGGAACATATAAAGCTCTAAAACCCATTTCTAGAAACATCAACGAGGGCCTTACGTTTAAAGCGCCACTAGATGAGTTAGAGAGAAGTATAAAAAACAAAAGCTCAACAGAATTTTTCACGAATGTTTTCAATTATGAAAAAATCAGAAAGTTAATTCAGTTACCTGGCGTATCTGACATAAGGCTTAATTACTCTAAACAGCTAACCAGCTTTATCCAAGCCAACGACTTGAAATCTGCGCCTTCAGGCTGTGCCAGGGGTGGTGGAGAGACCCTCTAGCCGCCTCTTGTGCTCGCTGACTGGCCCATTTTGCCGACCTGAACTAATCAGCGCAGTGTGCCACCGCATCCCAAGCTGTTCTGAGAAGACTGCATTCGCATCTTTTATTGGCACGCATGCTACTTTCTTTGTGAGGATCAACAGAAAGGGTATTTAGGCCTTCTGCCAGTGGCGGGCCGGGGTGCGATTCTCGATGTGTCCTCCTTCTGAACTGTCCACTTCGGCCTCTACTGATCGGCTGGAGCGCGGCGAGCAGCGTGCTTCGTTTCCGGTGTTTCTTCCATGAAGTCGTTTAGACGTCCCGAACCTTTCACAACACTCGGCACAAATGGTAGGAACAGAATGCGTTTTACCGTAACGAATTCAGTTTCCAGAGATCCACTACTGGGCGCACATCTCGGAGGCCATTCTTGAGCTGAATTGACGGGCTAATGGTGCTATCTGCCTAACGTACCTGGAACACCGAAACTCATTCCCTGCATTGTTCTCAAACACCTCAACTCGTTCATTCAGACTTGTCACGCTTGTTTAGGTGACCTGCTATTGTACACTTAGCGCACTTTTTCTTTGCGATGTAAATGTGCTGGCAGGTTCAGTGCGTCGATGGTGTGAAGAGCGCCATGACGTAATGACTAGCCACTTTCTCGAGTAGCAGAATGCGCTCCACCAAAGTGGACGTGTCCACAATATGGACTCTCGGAGAATAGCTTCCCAGGTGTGGGCTAGACTTGTTTGTCTTTAGTCGGACGCAAACAGGCTCAACAAGTTATCGTCCATTTCGTGCACTTGTTTTACATGTATCTTACATACAGGTTATTGATTCGCGTGCTTGTTGCTTACTTTGTGCCAACTAAACTAGCCTGCAAAAGCTGTACATTACCGTCTCTGTGAGTGCAGACTATTTTGGCTGCCGCATGGTTGGGGTACTCTCGTTCTTTCCGATGAAAAAGGCGCCCTGCTATACAGAGAAACGCTGTGCTGCGTAAGGTTTCCTAGGCGATCCTTCCATAGCTGCTTTCTCACTCCAGTGGCTTAATTTCCTTGAATGCCCTATTGAAAATGCTGGGTTGGTGGATGCTGGAATTGTTGGTGGATATGGTGGAAATGATAGTGAATATGGTGAAAATAACAGTTGATATCATAAAAATATTAGTGGATATGGTGGAAACTGTAGTGAGAATAATGGCTGACGAAGGCGAGAGTAGAAAAAATGTTGGCAGAAGGTCGTGGTGGTGGCAAACCAATGCTGGTGACGGTATAAAATGCCGACTTATTATGACTAGAGTGGAAAAAAACAGTGGCAGATGGTGGTGGTGGTCGCGAGCCAATAGTGCTGACGGTGGAAATTGCCGTCTAATGGCGGCGAGGCAAAACGTGTTTGGTGGAAGGCTTGGTGAGCAAGGTGGATGACTGTGGCGTCGTAGAAGCTTGGTGGATGATGGTGGGATGATGAAAAAGCACATGACAATATGTAAAATAAGTTATTTGTAGCGTTTCATCCTTGTATGTGCAGAGATACATGTTTACGGTCAAACGAAACCAACGCTACTCATTACGCTTTTTCGAACATTTATTTTTTTATATTCCTGTGGTGTTAACAACGCTTCAATGTTTTTGGAGCATAGAATATGCGTCCGTGAATATGTTTACATTTCGCGCACATATTTGCATTAGTTTGACATCCGCGATGCATTTCTTTCTTGTGATGTTTAGAAGACTAGAGATGTCCCTTTGAACAGTGACAATAAATGTTTCTTATCGGCACGCAGTTGTCTAGAAATAATTGAGCTCCTGTTCATAATTGCCCCTTTTCATGTGAGAGCAGAACGCTGTGGTCACTTGAAGTCGCCACGCTGGGAACGCAACTTTGGCTATCCTTGCATACTTTGTTATTATGAAAGTACGGCTCAAGCAATAAAGTGCGTGCAAATATGCACAAACTTTCATTTTCGACATGCGTCGAGATGAGCCCCAGCGAATTTGACTTCCACCCTTCTGTTATACCACCATGATTTCCACCAAAGGTTAGTCCAACTGACCGAGTCCATACAATTGATATAGGCGCTCCTGGGTTTCAAAATAAACAATTTGGAGAGTAAAAATGGCAATACAGCACAGCAGTGGCATTATTTCTCCTAATGAAGCCTTTTTTTATTGTGCACTGTGTCTGTACAAGAAGCGACAAACATGGATGAGACGCGCTTGCAGCACTTCCACCAAATGTACGCTTCCCCTCATCGATAGCCGCCGGTCGCACTCGCCGGCACTTCAGTGGCTCTTATGCGAGAACACAGACTCGTCAATTCATATGCCTACTGAACAAATATGACAGCATAATGTTTCTGGCGCACTGCATTTGTTTTGACCAAAGTGTTATGTAGTTGTTCCTAACGGCAGAGCAACAGCGGTGTGCTGGCACGACTGCGCTGGGCATTGCGCGAAAAAACATCACAATCAATTGTGTGGGCGTATCTATCGAATGAGCATAGAAGCGTCATAAAGCCTGAATAGATATTACCCTTTGGAAGGAGCGAGAAACAGATACTAAACTTGGCAATAACCACCGCAAAACTACTCCTGCTCCTCTGTCCACTGAGTTATTTTTTTTCTTTTGGTTCTAAATTGTAACAAAATCATAGTGCTGTTGCCATTATCGCAGTGGCAATCGTAACGAGCAGCAGTTGTTTGTGTTTATCGATTGTGAAAGTTTTAGTAGAAGGTGCAGATTCCGTCCATCTCGACTAAACGACAAACAGTGAGTTTTTGAGTTTACTACTTTTTAACACCAGCTTCGTCTTTTATCAGCGTGTTGTAGGGGTCAGTGTGCTCAGTTGAGAATCTGGAGGTGGTAGTTTGATTTCGCCCGTCGCACCCTTTATACGGATGCTTTCTACACCGTTTTTTATACAATCATTTTTATTGTTTCTTCAGTGGCAGCTCGTCGTGGTGGTTCTGATGCTGCTTCGCGCTCCCACATTGCCGGCTGGAGCGCGCCATCCACCATCCGCTCCACCATACGCCACTATACACCATGCGCCACCAGCATTTCCAGCAGCATATTCCACCAAAATGGTGGATGGTGGAATCCACCATTCCTATGGTAGACGTTTTTTCAATAGGGTGGGCAACGTGATTTTGTTAACTGTTGTGATATTATGGTCGCAAGGTGTTGTATCATCTTTTTGTTATTTGCATTGTACGTTGTTGTATACTGCGCGTACTCCATTTGGCTTATCAAACAAGTATATTTTCAATTGTTTTGTTTGTCCGTCTTTTCTCAAGCCTGTGATTACTATAGAGTCATGAAAATCTATCAAATAAATGAGTAAACTAATATAAAAATAAAACGCTGAAGTTATAAAAAGCAAGCAAAAAGGTACTGTTTTAAATTTTATAACATTTCGCACCATGTAGCATAAATATACCACGTTGCTACTGTTTTTGGTATTAAAAGCATATTTCATTTTTTTGCTTGCTCCTTATATAGGTGGCGATCGACGGTGCCAACGAGTCGCCAATTTGCTATAGTCGCTTTACAAATCGGAACGAGTCGCTGTAAATGCCAGGGCAACGAGTCGCCCTGGTACTTATAGGTACCAGGGGCTTCTATGGCAGTTTCTCTGCAAGTTTGCGTACACTTTGTTGAGTGGAGTGCTGTTAACACTGGATGATTTTATTTGATCTCAAGCCATCTATATGTGTGCTGACGGTAAAACACACTGCATGTTTTCACCGATGTTGTTGACACTGCGTTGCCACTTACATCTCGCAGTCCTTATCAGTATCGGACGAGCACTGATGTCACGTACACGAAGCCTTCGCTTACGAAATTTACTGCTGATGTTCCATTGCTATACTGTGGTTGAATTATTGAGTTTGATTCCCCTACATGCATTGACTTCATGAACAATATTTTTGCTGAGTGAGTCCACCTCGTTGAAACAAAACATAAGGTGCTCGGCTGCTAACCCGAAGGTCGCGCGTTTGATCCCGGCCGTGGCGGTCGCATTTCGATGAAGGCGAAGTAGTAGACACCCATGTACTGTGTGATGTCCAAGCACAATAAAGAACACGAGACAAGTGTCCCCCTTCCAACCACTGGTCTGCCGACGTCCGTGTTACGACCAGCGTTCGTTGTACTTTTTTTAGATAGTGTTTCAGTGGGGAATCACGAGTTCAGAGTATGTACACAAACCAGCTTATTTGTATACAAATCTAGGCTAAAAAAGTATACGTCAATAAGAAAGAAACTGCAGCTGAATCCCCCTAAGCGCGCCTTATTAAATGGGTGACTGTTTTTTTGTTCGACGCGAAGAAATATTAACTGGTACCACGAACACTTACTGTCAAAAGCGAAGGTTTCGCACGAGGTTTGGTAGACTTACATAGACGTAGAGTCGTGAGCAATTGAGATTAACTCGAGTGCTCCAACGCTTGACCTCGCGTAATTCGACTAATGACGGTGATGAAGTGCAGAGCGCTGTTTCCGAGGTCATATCTCGGTATGCATGCATAGCCTGTAGGCATGCATGGGTAACATCTCAGCAACAGAACCCAAAGCTATGCGTTGCTAGCGTAAAATAAATTGCTTTATCACATGCTGCAGAGCGTTCGTGTTAAGCTTGCTAGTGACTGTACATGTGCCACCAGCTGTAAGGACCAAAGGTGTTATTGTTAGCAGTAAGTAAAACGCAACCCTCTTGTAGAGATTCTGCATATGTTAAAACAGCAAGCGTAGTAGTCGAATTAGGAACGGATAAGACATGATTGACGCATTGAGGCAGCTTAACCGTCATTATCCACGTGCAAAAACAAGGCGGAGAACAAAACATGATATCATGGATATCTTGTTGTCGCAACCTCAGAGGACACCAAGAGAAAGCATAAGCAATCGGAAGGAGAAGTGTGCTGCTGACGCTGCCACAACTCACTTCGAATTCCCCGCCACGCCCACTGAGCGAGAAGGTGAGAACCACTCAGTGCAACCTTGAGAGCGCGCAAGAGCGGTTGCGCGCGCTCAGACGAACGCACATCGCCGAAACAGCACTCTGGCCCAAAACAGTGCGAGTGTGATGAAAATTTAGTCAATATTCGTCTTTGCCTAATGCGCCCTTAGTTTATCTGACTCAATGCGCGAAGGTTTCACTTGGCTGCGCCTAAGCCTGCTCTTATTGCTGTTCCCAGCGTCGTACATGTTCTATGCTTTTTAAGTTCGATTTCGGTTCACTGAATTTCTGCGAACCACAGCAAATTTTCGGTTTGAACTTGAGCTACTCTGCGCATTCGAGTGTTCATCTCGTCGCATGGCCAAGTGCTTTAGCGCAGAGTGTTTCTGCTCAACTTGAGTCAAGCGATTCAAACTTGCTCCTGTGTGGCTCTTCGTCGTTGCAAAGCAGCAAACTGTTCTCCAGTCACGCCACTCTGAAAAACGGGCTGCACCTGTGGACCAACCTCATGCACGCTCCTGATTAGGATAGACGCAAACATAAGTCCACGCCGAACACTCTGAAAGAGAATTGAGAAATGGGTGGAGTACAAACTCGTAACTAAAAAGAGGAGCTAGACTTCAAAGCTCTTTTCCTGCATTTGGTCTATCCACAGCCTGCACAGCCTGCATAAGCATGCTAATATGGTATTTTTGTTAAATGCTGGACATTATATAATAAAGAAGCTCGTGACATTTTCTTCTTAAAGGCGAATTCACAATCTGACTTCGGTCGTAGGAGTGCTGACACAAAACTTTTCGCCTAGCGTTTTCTTGCTGCAATGTTTGAAGTTTGAAGTTTGAAGTTCATTTTACCACAGTGTTACACCCTACAATTTGTGGTGTGGAATGCGGAAAAAAAGCTGCGATAAAAAACGCAGCTTGACTAGCCCCACATTTCATCAATACAAGGCAGAAAAAGTGACAGCATTCATAATGTCCTCGAAACAACTAAACGGACACAAATACATAGTTTAAAGTGGCACCAATAAGAAATATTGCATATATAAAATTTTAAGAAATGCTGATAGTAACGCACTTTTTGAGGAAATACAAAAAAATAGAAATAAGCAGAACATAAAAACAAATATTTGTAAATGCCTAAATCTCTCTTGCGTCACGAAAGTAAAAAAAAATATTCGACATAATATGTGTCTGGGAACCTCCTATCCATAACACGGCTCAGCATTGGCTGCAGTGCGTGACTGATATTTAATTACGAGCTCCTCATAAACGATACAGCCTAGGTCTCGGTTTGACAGAGGCGCCTGGTGCAACTATCACCTCATAGCGAATGCAACGCTCGGCGACGTGCACACTCAGAGTATAGTGACGCGCTTCCGCGCGCTCTGCATCGTCGGTATCGTCTGCTTGCATTCACTTGTCACACGTGCTGCGTGATGTCATTGCCACTATCCTCCTCGCCGTCGTCATCTAACGGCGTCGAATGTCTTGCGGCGGGTATGGAAGAAATTTTCCACGTTGCGATCGGCTTCCGGTTTCATCCGCTGGAGAAGAGCAATTCGTCGGGAAACGGCAGTGATAGAAGCGACGACCACCCCGATGAACCTCGCGTCGGCAACGTACAATAGTAAGACCCGACATTTTCGTGCACAACAGTTCCGCTTGAAAATTCATTTAGGCAGAGTATGTTCACCTTTGATACTTTGATTTTCTGATTTGCTGGATAACGTTGGGATTCCTTTCAAGTGGTTGGTGCTGAAAAAAGGCTAGGTAACTTCACAAGAAAAAAAATTACCTTCTCTTGACTTACAAGCATACAATGGTTTCAATCATGAGGCGTGCCGTATTGGAAGGCAGGATATTCATTTTCACCAGCTCGTGTAGGAAGGAAGTATGCGCACATTTTTGCATTTCATCTCCAACAAAATGCAGACGCCGCGACCGTGATTTGTTCCCGTGACATCGTGCTCTGCTGCGCGAGGTATGTTAGACCGCCATTCGATTGTAAGGAGGTTACAGTCACTGCAAGTTTATTTGACACCGACGACAGCAAACGTGAAGAAAAAATTAACATGAAGACGTAGTGAGCAATGCAGCGACATACAGGCCAATTGCACATGACAGCGAGTGGTTCAAATCCTAATAAATAACAACAATAATAACATTACGTGGGCTTCATGCAAGACCACAATATCATTGAGAGACACTGTTGTGGAGGGCTGCAGAAATAATGACCATCTGGTATTTTTAAATGTCACTGACTTCGCACAGTACAGGGGCTTTTACGACTTCAACCCCATAGTAATAAGAAGCGAATGTTAATGCACTACCACTGTTATCGCAGATGCCACTGCGAACCCTGCCGTCCGATGGCCACAGAAGTGGAGTCCGTTTGCTGCCAGGAAGTAAAAAAAAAATTTGATGATTTGTGAGGAGCGAGAAAGTGTGATGACTAGGAAGGAGCGAGACAGTTCTTTCCCAGTCTATGCCTCAACGTGAACCTGCTGGTGGTGGCGTACTACAAATTGATGGAGGATCAACCGGCACTTGTGCAAGCTCCCTAAATTCATAATTGTGCAGCAGACACCCCCATGTTTTGCATTCCTTTCTTTTCTTTTTTTTGCTAAGAGCATAGATGCTCAAGCGTGTCAGCAGTACTGCTGCATCGATCGCGGAGTGTTGACACGCGCCATGTAGTCTGTCAGAAACTATTCACCATAGTAAGCCGATGACTTAAATTTATTTACCACCCGTGGAAACGCCTATAATTTCCCACGGTCACCCCAAGTGTTTTTGTTCCCTTTCAGACGATACAGATTTACGCCTATCCGAGCGCTGGATGTAGCACCACCTCGAAAAAAAAAACAGGAAGATGCTGCTGAGCTGCTTCATGTCTAAGACACGAAAGGCGTTCCTTTCGGAAGAGTACGGTGGTTTTAGATACCCAGAGTATTAAAGGGTATAGGTAAATCGAATATACGCTCAACCAAACATACAGCGTGTGCGTGTACTAAATATATCTGGAAAATTGCACGCGTTCAAACTAAATAACAATGCACTCCACACGAGCTTTGTGTACGTGTCAGCAATTACAGGGATCAGCCTACTAAAATACTACATGCTGAACTTGTATTGTCTTATCGCAGTACAGACCAGTTTGCTATTTAAAATAACAAATTCGCATACACATTTTCACACACAGTGAATTGCAAGCATCACTCAGCATTTACATTAGAACATAGAAGCTGACAGCAGAGTTAATGAAAACAACCGACAAGGTTTGACAGTACGTGGTTGATACATGTTTTGGCAATAGCAATACAATATCCCGCATATAAAGCCACTCAGGGACCAAAGATGAGCCATTTAGAAGTGTTTGTAGGCAATTTTATTGTAACTACGGGCTCCCTATCACACATAATTTGAAAATTTTACCTTGCAGCAAATCGGAAATCACATAAAGAATTCATGAACACAAAAGTAAACATTTGCTTACACACTATTTAGAACTAAGCAAACTCTCTTCACCAGGGAGTGAAAATTCTGACAATGTTTCAGGTGGTCATGCAGTCTTCTAGTATGCATACTAGAGTACCATGGCACCTAGGACTGGTCTTTAAGGGCTCACGAATCTAACTGTGTTGTGCATTTGATGCAAGTCTTTGAATTACAAATTGACAAGAGACCTGAGAGACCAGTGAAGCTTGTTCATACCGATTCACCCTGCCCGATTTTCTTCCACTCATTTTACACAAAAAAGAGAAGAAAAAAAAAGGGTGATGCCTGGTATGGCTCCTAAGGCAGCATTACCTGCGGACGTAGTCAGTGTCTTAAAACCGTTTAAAATTGCTGACATGGGTTTTATTGGAGCAGCCTACTTGAAGAGTGAGTCGAGTTAAAAAGCTAAAATCGTGCTCTCCACGTGCACTTTTGTACGTGCACTTCATCTACAACTTATCTTGCTCTCAACTTCACACAGTTTCTTGGAGGCTTTCTGGCGTTTCAATTCACATCCTTTATTTTTTTCGGCGATCTACTCTGACAATGATTTGCACTTTAAACGTGCTTTTCGTGAACTTCATGCTCTGTATGACACTATTCGTGGAATAGAGGTTGGTAATTTTCTGTAACTAATAGTATAATGTGGAAATATTCTGCTGAATATGCTTCTTGGTAGAGTGAATTTTGGCAAGGTGCATGGTGGAATTATGGAGAGGTGCATGAAAGCAAACTTGAGAAAAGCCCTACGAATGTCACTTCTAAATTATGGTTAAATAAGTACAGTCCTGAGTGATGTTGAGGTTACCATAAATAGTAGACTTCTGACGTATTTATATCCTGCCCCAGATAAACTAGATGTATTGACACCTATATATTCTATGATCAGCAAGAAGTTTACAGAATTTTCTGACCTAAAATCTACAGTCGTGGTGTTTAGCTCCAATACTTATCAGATGAAAACCGATACATTGAGAAAGACTGCAGAAAGAGTTCTGGAACTGCTAGTAAAAATATTTAATACTCTTCAGAAGCACCCGTAATATGCCCATAATGGACATCACTAGTATTGCTGATGACAATATAAGCTTAGTGTGCCATGATGCCATGCCCAAGTTATGAAGGAAACTCGCACATTTTCTGGAGAACATTACGGGAAGTGACGTCATTGTGTGTTCATGTGATCTAAGGCTAGCAGATGGCAAAGCAGCCACGTGGTCTATACAAAATTTGTGTTTCCAAGAAATGCAGCCGTGATAACTTGTGGGCTGGAGTGTTAATACCGGTAACATAGTGCACGCCCGAAAACAACAAAAACAATGACGGCACGTTGCGCGTGTGTGTATCTTGGTTATTTTTGTTGAAATAAACGACAATGTTAGGACGTGATACTCTATCTCTGAAGACGTATTACCCTTTTAAACCAGTTTTTTTTATAAAAGGAAGCCTTCAGATTTCACAGGAATTAGAGAGAAGAAAGCAGGGAAGGACATAGAATTTACAAATGTGCTTTCCGAAAATGATAAGGTGATCTTGCTGCAACGAGGAAAGTTTGAGCTTTGAGTTCATGTCAGCAATGTGCAGTGGATTGCCTTATGGATGGTTGAATTCTATGTACCAGTGTTGAGGTGGCTGAATGTAAATTGGGAGCAGTTTTGAAACGGCGATATTTCAATTTCGGTGCAGAATTTAGGAGCAGATAAAGGCATTTATTATGTCGTCCTTCAAGCTTGAAAAGACAAAATCTTTAGCAACGTGGGGGCACCAGTGTTTATTTAAGTATGCTAAATATACACATAACACTGAAACAGACATTGAAAGAATTTTTTAACAGATCATCGCTAAGTATGAATTCAAGATCTTTTTATATACCCAGTAACCTATCTAGCCCTCATAATATTTATGTTGAAAATTAAAATAAAAAATACTTAAAAAAGGTTTTGTTGAGACGTAGGTTGCTAGGAAACATTCAAAAAGAAAGACGCAACACACTTCAAAAGAAATCAAAGAATTGTTATCGCACAAGAATCGCACATACATAACAGTGGGCCTACTTTAAAGGAAAGCCTAACTTGATAGCGTCAAGTGTGCTACAAGTTCTTAATAGACAACAAGAGCGTACTGCACCGCCGTTCGCGGCCACCTCGTGCGGATCAGTTTCAAGAGTGCTGCACGGAAACCAAGAACCGTCTATCTTGTAAAGCACGTCCATATGGCACTAGGTGATAATGGAATAATACAGATAACGCCTCGGCACCCGAACAACGACACATTACTATTACGACTCACACTGGCCTTCCCTAACTTTTTTATATCGTATGTCACCACCATCGACTTAGAACTCCCGATGATAAATTCACTTGCGATTTCCGCCCACCCCGCTCCGCGATTCGCGCAGTGCATGCCGCTAAAAAATTCGTGTCCACGTAAATTAATCGCCAAACGCACAGACGCTGGTGTTATTGAAAAACATATAAGAATGGAAAGAAATTGAAGTACGCCAGTCACACTGTGGAACGGCTGCCGACCGAAACACCGATCGAACGTTAAGTTAAGCCTAAAAGCTGTTGTACTCCAGAGATGGCACGCAGCGACGCGTTTTAAATTACTTGTTGCGTGTTTCGATTAAAAACGGAGTAGTGGCAAATGCAAGGTGTCTGCCGATTTGATAGTTCTGAATTCCCTTACATTTCTATGTTTTCCATGATGACTCAAAGCAAATTAGGTGACTACCACATCTGCATGTAAAACTCTGTGCACTGTCAACAAACCCTTGAGTGGTAAAAGAAAAAGGAGAAAACAGGCACTCCATATAATTTATCACATTTACTGGACGCAGCCACAATGTTCTGAATGCGTGCCCCGCCGCGGTGGTCTAGTGGCTAAGGTACTCGGCTGCTGACCCGCAGGGCGCGGGTTCGAATCCCGGCTGCGGCGGCTGCATTTCCGATGGAGGCGGAAATGTTGTATGCCCGTGTGCTCAGATTTGGGTGCACGTTAAAGAACCCCAGGTGGTCTAAATTTCCGGAGCCCTTCACTACGGCGTCTCTCATAATCATATAGTGGTTTCAGGACGTTAAACCCCGCATATCAATCAATGTTCTGAACGCGTGCGTTAAATGTGGAAAAACATGTATATCTGTTCAAAACAAAAACCCCTGAGGCAGGCAGTAAGCAAGTCAGCTAGCTGTTTGATGTTCCGAAAAACCAGGAAACAAGAACAAAATAAAAGCAACCGCAGATGAAAGTTTTAAGGAGCCTGCGATAGTCCGACATCGCAGTCAAACCTGCTAGGAAAGGTAGAAATGGGGCCATCTCGTGGCATCCATGTAAAATGAGTACACGGGAGCCTGGCCGGCTCTGCCACTGGAGTATAATCTGTTAAACTATATTGGCTATAGCACACGCTTCTTAGGATGTGAATGGGATTGAATTAGATCGACTTGACTTGCTGTATTTAGTGAATCAACTAATTAGGATGTGCAGTCAATTAGAGCTAATTCAATCTGGATTATTAATTTCTTTATGATTTGCGCCGCCGACTAATTCGCGCGCCTCTAAAATATATACTTTTCAGCAAAAAACTGAGTAAATAATACTCGTGTATTCTGTGTACCTTACCTTCACAACGAGTAACGACAAAGTTGCAAGAATAGAGCTGTCCTACAAAATGTCCTTTTTTCTTTTTTCTGACAAGCAAATGATGTCTGTGTTTTACGTCTCTGGGCTCTAATACTTGAAGGGCAACGAAAGTCATCGGATGGCTGCAATGAAAGATGGTTACAGCGTTTAAATAGCCGACGTTTGAATATGTGGTGGCAAGAAAGAAACTGCCAAGGTGCAACAGCTTCCTTCATTTGGCTCATGAATTATGAATGTCGGCACGCTACCTTGATTTACGTACTCTGCTGTGGATGCGCGGCTGAAGAATATTTGGAGGTTTATTTACAAAATCTCGCGATACTGAAATAAAAAATTTACGTAAAGGTACCCAGGTGCTACCCATGAAACACGAGCTACCAGCAATAATTGTGTAGCTGAGGATGTTCTCTGTTGCACAAATAATAATAATATTATTATTAATAATAATAATAAATGATTATTAATATTATTTGTACATATAAAAAGCTAAATGGGTGTACAAAGGGTGTAATTACGTAAATCACAATCGTTCAGATATATTTGAGCAAAATAATGTGTGTAAGAAGGGTGGTTTATTGAAAAATCCTCTCTTAAGTGTGTGAAATGGTCTGCTGTGTTGTTCATTCATTCTGGCATTATATTCTCCACTGGCTAATGTTGGGCAATCAATGTCTCATTACTAGGAAACTTCGGGTAAATAAGCGTGTTCTGCCATGAACTCGAACAACACAGAGACCTAACAAGTTCACTATTTTTTACGTATACTTGTAGTATAAAGCAAGCGTGGGGTATATATAGCCTCTACTTTGCAGGGGCAAGTTTGGCACAGGAGAGCCGTTGTGTTTCAGGATGAATTACAACAAATCTGAGCTTAGAGCATTATATTATACTACCAACTACTTACGTGTGTTTGGGGACGTAGCACAAGACTTTTAGTCAGCCCTACAGTTAGTATGAAGTAAACTTTAGCGGCGCGTTGTATGTAGTGCAATTAATGCGGCTGATACAAAGCACCGAGCCAGTTCCCGACCCGCCAACTAACAAAGCTGATTGGTTCCGTGAAGGAGAACGCGGGAGACGTGCGCACGGAAAATAAAGGAGACTCCTTCGTTCACATTGTTCACGAGTGGAGCCATCAAGGTCACCCAGTTTGGGACTAGAAGAGGCAGGCTTAATCGGAAGAGCGTCTGGCGAGAAGCAGGCCAGGAGCCGCCGTCTAAGTCATTGTTGGCATGCACGTGTGCCACTGAGAATGACGCGGAGACGCGACCACTGGGCTGACCGAGACATAGTGGCGGCACGGGCACGAGCTTATGTTCCCCTGCTATACGTCATTATCGAGTGTTGTTAGGAGTTGCCTCGCTTTCGCATGCACACCTGGTAAGCACACAGAACCCAACGGTGTATACACGCCACTCTTAAGGAGGCTTCTACGAAGCAACATTTAATAAAAGAGCTGAGGGAGCTCGAGTGCGAGAGTGGCTACCGACGGAGGTTGGCCTAGTATAGTAGAGAGTGTGACACGAGGAGAACCTATATCTGTCGTGTTGTATTTCGTAACGTGGTTTTTACCAATGCAGCACTTTTGTGAAAGTGTTTTTGCGATTGTTTGTGGCAATGCGAGCCCGCACGTGTGATTGGCCTGTGTGGAGACCCCTTGTTCAACCAAGGGTTGAAAAGAGTATGTTTGAATCTGAAATGAGGAGCGGAGGTTCAGGCTTGGACTCAGGCAGACACATGAGGCTGGAATAAAGCGTCTCTTCAGCGGACTACGGCTCTTCCTTTGCGCTGCCACTGTGAACTCGAGTCATCAAGGCTACCCATTCCGAACCTCAAACATCTTCCCTCCTTAGCTAGTGTAGAACCTAGTCGAGGAGAAAGAAATTAACTGGCGCAGACGACAGGATCTGGAGAGCCCGCCACGAGGAAGGTGCTGAAGTCCGGGAAGGTGACAAGACACCGCTTTTGGAACCTGCTGGTGCGCTGCGATGAGCAGCGTCAAGACGCTAGCTGCTTTGGGACTTGTTGGCTTGCTTCGACAAGCAGCATTGGAATTCAGCAAGAGCCTGCTGATCAACTTTGGAGCCCGGTGTTGGGCAGCGCAAGAGCGCTGCACGCCACTGAGCGAGAGCTGATCCAAAGATCGTCGTCGAGCGACGGACTTACCGAGCAGGCGCTGCAGGGTGCTGCTTCAGGAGCAGAGCAGCAGGGTCAGTGGATGTGACAGACTGAGTCAGCGACAGGTGTTATCGGGTGGAGACCTGCTGCTTTGAAAGTGGTCGTTTCACATAGCGTTGGTGACAAGACGGACGCCGTTCCAAGTGTCAATTGCATCGGTTGACGCATCACTGCAAGGTGAGGCCTGCTTCGTGCTGTCTCGGGGCCCCCAATAATTTGTTACTGAATGCACTTGCGTTCAGGCACTCTCCGTGAGATGGCGGACTCTGATAGAAAAGTGATAGAAGATTGCAGTGTTAATGAATCGGATCGCACCCACGAGTCAGCTTGAGATTAAAGTGGTAACGCTCAAGCTTGAGCTAGAGAAACGTCACTTGCTTTGTCGCAGGAGCCAGATAACCTTAGCCAGCATACCATTACTTGACGACACGTGAAGGATCTGAAAGCAGTCCTAGCAGTCATGCCCCGTAATGAGCCAATGATTCTAGCCTGGTTCAAACATGTGGACGCTCTTTTTGTAGCATTAAGCATACCCGAGGAAATTCAAGGCACGATTATATTACCGTTCTTAGATGAAAAGGTGCGCACGTTCGTTGCCAACCAAGCAGAGGCTGGGGTAATGCCGTATGCGAATTTAAAGTCTACAATGCTAAGGGAGCTGCAGATGACTCCAAGCAAGTACCGGCGAGTGTTTGTGGAAATTAAAGGAGAGGCAGACCAGTCTTGCAGCCAAGTTACGGCACGCCTAGATACTATGTTTGCTTACTATGTTTGAAGTAGAGAGGTGGAGACATCTGAAGGTCTTCAGGAGTTGCTTATAGCTGATAGGCTAAATCAGTTAATGCCAAGTGATGTCCACTCACTAGTCACGCCGCATAAAGGGCTTGTTAAAGCCCAAGGATATTGCAGAGTTAGTCGCTAATTTTGAAGAAAGCCTCGACGGTGGCAGACAGGGCAGTTACCACGGCGCAGAATCAGGAATTTTCTATAATGGGCCGCAATCGAGACCCTTTGCTGGAGTAAATTTCAGCCCCAAAGCAGGATCGTGTTTTGGCTGCAGAAAACGCGGTCCCTTTCAGAGGGATTGCGAATTTTTCCGTGAGACTGCTACTAATACAGCCGAAGTTTTATGGGTGGCTTTCCAGAAGAAGCGATTATGTGAAAGCCGTACCACACCGTCGCGACACTCTGCAGTCTTAAAAAAAACTCGCTGATGAGAGATCCGCAGATCGAGATTTTCGTGGGAAACAAGCCTTGTTTCGCACGCGTTGACACAGATACGTTTATAACGATGATATGAACGAATGAAGTATTCACTGAGATTTTGGTCCAGAGCAGGGGCATAATAAGGTTAACCGACGCTTTTGGACAAGGTGTTACCGCGCGTCTAGTGTGGGTACCTCTCAGACTTCTAGTCTCATCAGGAAGTGTTGCTGAGCCGGTGAAATTGCGATGCGCGGTAACCGATCAGTTGGCTACGAGTGTATTCGTTTTGCTTAAACCGAAAGGTTACGAATGTCTCCGTGATCACCAGCAAAAGCGAATAAATTGTCTAAAGGAGCGTGATGCGAGGGTGAACTGTGTAAGGCAGGAGAAATGGGACGAATCATCACGGGAGCGGCGAACGACTTAGTTCGCGTCAGGTGTAGAGCAGGCGCAGTTGAAAAGTTATAACTTTGCTGCGCAATGTACCAATGTCGACAGTGAGCGGCTTTGTCCATTTGGTAAGAAATGATCTCGATGGAGAGAAGAAAACAGATTAGCCCTTGGTTGATATGCTGCGTCAGGTGAAAAAGGGGTCGCATGTCAAGGTACCTGGTAGGGAGCAGTTAGACCAGATACAGTCACTCCGGTCAGTGGAATCAAAGTCGCGCCAAGCCGAAGTGTTGGCGCAGGGCAACGCTCTCGGTGCTATAGCTTCTCAGAAAAGAAATTCAGAAAACGCGTTACAAATCAGCTAGCATTGAGGTTCAGTGGTAGAACGAGTGGGTTCTACGTCTTGCGTATTCCCAGTGCAAAAGGAAAAGTCGTCAGACCAGGACCACCGCGTGTGCGACTCAAAGGTGAAGTTGAGCCATAGGTTTTTTAGAGAATTGAAACACCCAATTAGTTGAGGGTGATTTTGTTTTGAGTTGTTGATCTTAAGTTTTACCTGTTTTTTTTACTTGATCACCGCGGCGAGAAGTTATTTTAGTAACTTGTTTTGCGTTTTTTTTAGTGTTCAGGTATGGCGTGTTACCGAAGAGTGGTGAAATTGTGAAAGGCTTTTCGTGAAAAGTCAGCTATTTGTCGGCAATGGTTGTTCGAGAGTGTCTAACACGCTGCCGTGAAGCGTAGAGGTACAGGTAGCATTTGTTTGAGTTAGAAGCCTTCGCGTTGATTCCTGGTTTGGCAGTACAACACCCCAGCAAAGCGTTTTGTTTGGCCACGAATGCGCCGGAAGTGAAAACTAGAGCTTTTTCTTCCCAAGGATAGGTGAATGTGAACGATCAGTCACATTGTTCAGTGAGAGGCTGAACCAGTCTCAACAGGAGGCGTCCACAGTTGAATCGGAGGCGATTGTGAAACATTGGGGCGAGCTGACCGAGGCTGCTGATCCTCTTTCGCGCCTCGGTTGGTCATTGAATTCAGTGATTGTAACTGTTTAGAGGCAATGTGGCGTTTTGTCTGTTTCATATGGTTGAGTTTTTTTTGTTCAGTGTTGTTCTTGAGGTTGTTCAGTAGCCCCTGAAGTAGTTTTTGTGAATTGAAGGACTGTAAAGGAGTTTTCATCGCACGTTTAAGTGTTACGCGTTATGTTAAGTGGGTTGAAGAGCCTAATAGTTCCGGCGTGATATGACAATATTTAGTTTGTTGTGCAAGGCATTTTTTTTGTTAAGATACGAGCTTGCTAAGCGGTAGAACTGTTTTTAGGTGTAGTATATGTGTTGTGTAGGAATTGTTTTGTAGATGAAATATGGTAGCGTTTGTGAAGTGAGTTCACTATAATCTTTTTCTTGGTGAGATCCGTTGATACTAAGATATACCTATAGAGCTGGGTCCGTCGCTCTCTTAGAGTGTATTTTGTGGGGCCTGGAGGACGCATGGAGCGGGTCTCACGTGTTGGGACAATGACCGTGCAGTTTGGTGACTTTAAAAGACAGCAGCCGCAGGACTATGCATAGCAAGTGTGCCCTGTTTCAAGCTAATGTGAACTGACTTGCGCTGTGGACTTCAATATGAGTGCGTTCTTCATTGCTGAGCATTACGATGGTGTTTTCTTTCGGAGGATCATTTGAGCATTATGTGTATGTGTCACTGTGTCTATGTTGCAGAAGGACGCGAAAGTTCTCCTGTTGAAATTGAAGTGAAAATCGGATCATGCTTGTGCGCACACCAAGAGTGAGTTTATTTGCTGTGAGCAATTGTTGTGAGCAATTGTTTTTTTTTGTATCGCATTACTGGACATCGAGTATCCAGTACCACTCTTAAGGGGGGAGGAGTTAGTATGAGGCACCAATTACCAGCGTGTTGTGTGTAGCGCAATTAATGCGGCTGATGCAGAGCGCCGAGTCAGTTCCCAACCCGTCAACTAACGAAGCTGATCGGTTCCGCGAAGGCGAATGCGGGAGACCTGCGCACGGGAAATAAAAGAGACTCTTTCGTTCACAAGGTTCACGAGTGGAGCCGACAAGGTCGCCCCCGTTAGGGACTAGAAGGGGAAGGCTTAGTCGGAAGAGCGTTTGGCAAGAAGCAGGCTAGGCAGCGAGTTTGCAAACGCGAGCATTTAGACCTCCCCCCCCCCCCACAATCCACTACGCCAGGCACTCTTACAAGGCTCTCGGAAGCTGCGCGTTCATTGGTTCGTGCGTGATGCCATCAGCAAACATGGCTGCGCCCATGACGATGTGGCAGGCAGCGGCCAGGCAAGACTAAATAAGCGTGCTGTATTTGCTGAGGCGATTTCGATCGTGAAAAACGCCTTCCGAACATTATGTGGTACGCGTGGAAACTTCAAGTGTGCTGAGAAACGCTGTGAGCGTGCCTCTAACGAAGCTGCACTTCACTACCGCCGGCAGTGATGGCCCGCTTTCAACGACTGCATGAGACACCAAAAAGAGGACAGTCGTATCCAGTAAATATTAGGAAGACGTCGAGATGCTGGTCTCAAATGCTTGCTTACGAGACCGTCGGTGCACTCCAGTTCGCAAACGATGCTCGGGCAGGCACAGCTTCGGTTACCACACTACCCAGCATGAGCATGACTATTGCTTCTGTTGCACAGTGCCTTTATTGCGCATATATTTCAGTGGAATAAATTAAAGCATAACAAAAAGAAAATTAAACTGCAACCCACAGGTTTGAGTGTTTGTCGAAAGCTATAAAATAAAAAAAGTACGCATGTGTTACCCAAGGCTTCACCGCAAAGCTGCTATGTATTTTAAGGAAGCCATGTGTGAATCTATTGATCGCGTGCCTAGGGTAAGCATCATGTTGCAAATCACTACAGCTAGTGCGGAAAAATACTGCAGTGTGCATATCAAAACTGCAATCCGGAATTGTTAGTGGTTTGAGCTTGCATTCTTTACACGTAAATTAATTGACAAATGTCCTGTGAATGAAGAGAATAACCAGCTGCAGCTAACTTGCGCGTAGTGTTAAAAAATGCACCCTCCTCGGCATTCCGTTTTATAGAGAATGCATGTTTGCGTAAGGCAAATGAATTATAATTGTGGGCCAAGTGAACGTGACAGGGAATGCTACATTAGCTGCCGGGCTGTGAATGATCAGTTTATGAACAGTTTATAATCTGTTTGCAGCACCTTGCTGAGAAATTCCTTGGGCCCTTTCGAACACTGCTAGTTCTGGCTCCATGTAAAAAAGAAAACATCAATACACTTCAGGTTGACAGATAATGTTTGATTTGTACAGATTATACTAACAATATTACCATAATTATACTCAAAGGTGTAACTACAAAATGGCACAATGCTACGCTGTTGACACATATTTGTTATGCATTGTTTAAAAAACATACTGAAATTTTGGTGATCTTACAAAAGTAAGCTCACAATTTTTTTTCAATGCAGACTAGCCTTGGCCTATCGTACAAGTTGCTAACAGGTGGTATGTAAAAAGACTGCTCATAATACAGAGACACACTCTCTTCTTGTCATCATTTCTAACTTTTTATTTAATACCTCAGTCCTCCTAAGTGCCTATGCAAAAAAATCATTTGTCTTTAGCAACTGCTTAGGCTTGCTTCACTTCCGCAGCACTTGTTTCCTAACCTCCCCGGATGATAAAGGGTACTAACTGCAAAATTGTTTATTTTCTTGCGTGAAATGAAAGGCTCAACCTTCAAGGATCTAGAAAATGTACTGCAAAGTGCGAGTGCACTCCGCAAAAGCAATTACAGTATCTATTTAAAAGCTAGTTTACATATCTACAGTGCCCTAACACCGTAACACAATATGAGCTCCTTGTCATGTACTTGTGCGAGAAATCGTGAAACTTGCTCGGCTTCTACGCAATGTGGCTCCGTTGCCAACCCACAAGCAGTCATTTTGATAGATTTTGTGACCCTGAGTGCCGTTTTGGTCCCTGATGTCATCACAACTAGCCAGATTGCATCATAAAGTCCCTAAAGTTGCCTCATGTGCCACGGGAAACCTAACTTTTATATAAGAAATAATGTATCTTATCACGATTTTGTTTGCTTTTCACTTGCTCAGAGTAATCTTTGTATCTATAAAATTCGCATGGCAGAGTAAACTCATCTTTGAAAAGTGGTGTCGTACTCCTTTAGAATGTTGGCTGTGAAGGCCAATTCAAAGGAGCCATTGAGGCCAACGTACCGGCCAACCTTTCAATATGTCTGCTGGCTTGCCATTTTGACGAAAGAGAACGGCCCTCTGTGACTCACTGCTGAGTTTCGCAATTCTTTCATCGCTAGCGCCAAGCCCCGAACCTCAATTCTTGGTACAGCTGTATTCTGTTTTTTGTCGAAGTTCCTTTTCACTCTCTCTCTGTACTTAGCTTCACCCTCTTTAGTTCTCTCTTCTGTCAGGTTGATTATCATTTCAACCCACAGCCACGTTCGCTGGTAAATATGTTCCTTTGCAGGAGCAGTCAACAGTCCGTTCATGAATGTTTATTTTTGTTCTTGTTTTTTTCCCACTCCTTCAATACCGTCATTGAGGCTGCAGTATGTAAAAATGCATAAGAAGTGTACACCCAAGGGATGCTTTTTAGGGCTGTGCACGATGAGCTACGTCATTTCAAGGCAGCTCTTCCATCCTTCTGGGAAGTCTCGACACATGCTTAAGTATTACATTACGTCTTAATTAGCTGGCTTCACTAGCCCATTAACTGCTGAAAGACATGGAGCAGTAAGCCTGAGCCCACTTCGCTGTTGGTTTGCCCATTTATTGGGTAGATGACTCTGTGAATCTGGTTCACTGTCTCGCGAATACGGACTTTTTGTTAGACATCTTTTAGTTTAGAAAGGAAATCAGAATGTTGGTATTGCCTTTTCTGCTTTTCGTGCCACCAACCTTTTACAAGCCATAACCTTTGGGTTTTTTTTACAAAATTCTCCTAAGTCTATGTGAGTGACCTCCAACTGTGCAGAAAAGTGTTGTGACTGTACCATATGTTGAGTCAGCTGCCTATACTTTATTAATCTTGCACTCACGATATAATTATCTTGTTGTTTCTTGTTTTATGCCAGATCATGTTAACTGCTTGGTTAGCTTTGTGTATGTCCACTGAATGCCGTCATGACCACCCAAATGACAGCAGTTATGATAAAGAATAAATAATTTTTAATTAGTGTGGGTGGCACTGTGATCAATCCTGCTTGTGTCAGTTTTAGAGCTTCAGTTTCTTCTCAAAGCTTGACAGCATTTACTGCTTTACACATCAGCTAGTGGAATCCCCAATACAGACTCTACACCACCGTCTTTCATGGAAGCTTCTGGGTGCCTTTAAGACGGTCGTTGCGTCTTTCTTTGTTGTCGTGTAATTTACTCCCGCTTCGTTAAACGTGTAGCTGCGGCAACCAGCAACACAAAGTTAGAAAGTACTTGGCAGTCTTTTATCTCGCTATTAAAGTATCACTCCTATTCACTATTGTGATTCATGTGTATTCAGTTGAATGGTAGAGCAGTCTAGTAGACTAAATACGGGATCACGTTACATATTTTTTTAACAATATAAACCTCTCTCTGCTTCAATTCATTGCGTTCTGTTTTTGATTTAGCCACTTGTGCCACCGTCGGTTTCTGTACTCGATCTTATGCCATCTCTGTGATTTGCTCTGTGATGTTGACACACCTAAATGTGCAGACTTCTTCGCATGCAACTGTCCGAAAAAAGAACTCTAAATGTCGCTACACAGCAGGTTGCTTAACTGGAAATTTAAAAGCATTTTGTTTTATGCTCTGCTACTCCTACGCTGGCCCTTGAAGCAATGTGGATCAGTGGCCGGAGCAGGGATGCTGCGGCGTACCGCTGCTTGGCACAGTGTGGACGAGTACTGAAATAAGGACAGTATCCGCCTTCGTGGACGTTTTCTGAAGGCGTTTAGTACACATAATTTCTCATTCTGCTTGACGAGAAACTGTTGTGCAACATAATATTTGCTTTTGCTAATATTTGAAAATGTAACATGATTCTATGAATTGCCAGAGCAAACCTGCTCCCATGAAGCCTTCATATTTACCTTTAATTAAAGAAATCGCAAATATAGTTTGCAGTACTGGATGTTTTCGCTTTCACTTAACCTAAAACAAGCAAAATCTGGTCTGTTAGATCACCTGCAAGCACAGTTACACCACAGTACTGTCTGCCATCGGACGTGAAATCAAAGTCGAACCCACCTCCACTTTTCGAGGGCTGGGTGTACTTTCCACTGTGCAATGACTTCAATTTCTAGCACGTTCATAATCCTTGAATTTAAATGCTTTTTGCTGGTGATATTTTAAACTATCAAAATTGCATAGGTTAAGTCATTCGATCTGTCCTGTCAATTTGTCCGCTGTGTTAAGGTTATGTAGGTCAGTCATTCAAAAATGCTTGTGTTGCAAAATATGTAGATGAATATGAGTTAGTAAATACAGAAGTGGGTCGTATAGAACAAAGCTTCAAGGCTCCTGTGAAAATTATACATGTTGATAACTATAGAAAAATGGCAACTAAAATGTGGCAAGTGATTATAATAGGAATAAATACAAGGCAAACTTGTAATGTAAATTCCAGCTGAAACGGTAATAAAACAATCTTCAGGAATTATACAGAGCTATGAAAAAATGGGAGAAGAATATTGAACAAAAGGACTTCAATAAATAATGCACCAGACAAGTCAAATCTACATAAAAGTGTTGAATGACAATTGTTTAGTGCATAGTGGTATTGAATTCCAAAAATGTATGGCAGCAAATATGGTAGTATGTTTGCCGTAGTTATTGCGTCTATGTGGTAGTAAAAAATTGTTCTTAGAGGCAAACCTGGTGGGATTAACATTTACCAATTGAAATTTTCGCTAGGCATTGAGTGTTATAGATCCGTTAAAAACTTAAATACAAGAATCTCCAGTGTACGTTTGAATAAATTACACATTGTTAGTACACTATGTTGCTGAAGAAGTGGGGGCACACTGGTGAATATAGTACAGATTGTTAGGATGCATATAGCTTGGTTTTGGAGACGTTGAAGTGGGAGGATATAAGATGGGTAGGTGTTTGCCCATGACGTGATGCAGTAGGTAATATGACTGTGGATAATGGCGTAGTATAGCTTAAGCAAAGTTGAAGCATGGCAATTTTTTAATAAATGTTCTGATACCACGAGCTATCCTCTGTCTTATAAATGAAATGCCATGATAGTACTTTAGATGAGCATTTAGGAGTACTCCCAAGAACAAAGATGTCTGTAGCTCTTGATAGAAATATCCCGGGTAGGTGATAGAGCATTATGACTCGAATGGAAGGTATTGAACTGTGTTTTATTTGCGTGAATTGTTAAACCATTAGCTGTGCACCAGTTCTTTAACAATAATGGTGTACAAGGCCTTCTGCTGCGCAAATATAAGAGCTCCTTACAACCCATTGCTTATCTGAGAAAATGGGAGACCACACGCAGGCCATTGTGACCAACACGTCATTGCTGTCGCGTATTTAAGACCCAAGCCCTACACCAAGAACATACATGTTTATTTCTACCGCTCGTTCCCTGCCATTTTTCTTTCACTTTGGTTCTCATGCTTCTTGTCGTGCGGCCGCAATCATCCGCAACGATTGCCTCATTTTGAAATTTGTTTAGAAACCTTCACTCGCACACCATGCTAGACAGCTTGAGATGCAAGCTGCTTTAAGGATCAATGGGCTATGTCACAAAGTCTCCATCAACAGTGGCACTTCTGTACTGCTCTGCTTCACCAAATGGATTCACAACAAGACAAAAAAGTAGCTGTTCGCATTAGACTTCATAATTTTGCAGTTGTACATCTGCACATGTCTAAAAAGTGAAATTTCAACTTTCTTGATTCATAAATGTAAACACCTCTTGGCCTCTTGGAGAGACATGAAAAGTAATATTGTCACGTGGTCCTGATGTTGAAGACTGTAGTAGTAGGCGGGGTTGACACCAAACTTTTTATTTCAGTGAAACTTTGCCTGAAGTACAGAAAGTCAAACTAAAAGCAATACATAGTCTGCCCTGATAGGTAAACAGTGCGTCGGTCATCAATAATCTGACAAGCTTACAGTGCATCTGCTTTTATACAAGTGCTACTCGAAATTCTGGGGTTATTGCTGGTGGCTGCGCTAGCACTTGACTATTCGCGTCCTGTCCACTAACTTAACAGTGTGATCTCAAGTTATCACGGAGCTCCTGAAAAAACTGCTGCGCCGAGTGTTTCTTAGAGTCTTTGTGAGCGATACCCGACTTTATCGAAATAAAACACATGGGGCAATATGCATGTACTTAGTTGTCAGGCTTGCCCTACCGCGGTGGTCTAGTGGCTAAAATACTCGGCTGATGACCCGCAGGTCGTGCAATCGAATCCCGGCTGCGGCGGCTGCATTTCCGATGGAGGCGGAAATGTTGTAGACCCATGTGCTCAGATTTGGGTGCACGTTAAAGAACCCCAGGTGGTCAAAATTTCCTGAGCCCTACACTACGGCATCTCTCATAATCATATGGTAGTTTTGGGACGTTAAACGCCACAAATCAATCAATTAGTTGTCAAGCTTGTGATTTATTTGCTAAATTTATTCCAAGTAAAAAGATATTTTTACCCCGAAAGGTAAAAAAGAAACGTCTGAATTTGACGTGTTGTGCTGCATGTGTTATTGCTGTGACAAATATATGAAGCAATTTACATAGCTGTAATAACAAAATACATGAACTTCACATTTCCCAAGCAGTTTGCAGTAGAAGTATTTTTTTTATTTTCAACACATTTTAATGCAGCCTTAAGTAATCTTCTCCTATCCAGAATTATCTGGCAAAAACAATTGTCATATGGCATTTTCTGTTTTTATTTCCGGACAACATTGAAATGTTGATGTGAGGTTTTACACTTGTTTTTATTATTGTTTTGTAACAAAGCACCCAGAGTATGTAGG
The DNA here is from genome assembly GCF_043290135.1 of Rhipicephalus microplus. NCBI lineage: Eukaryota > Metazoa > Arthropoda > Arachnida > Ixodida > Ixodidae > Rhipicephalus > Rhipicephalus microplus. The sequence continues at coordinate 414,918,095 of NC_134710.1, read as the reverse complement.
CATTTGACTCAACTTGAGTCAGAAAATGGATGCTTTAAAAGCTTCTCAGAAAATACATTTTATTGATATTGTAAGCACATTATTGACAACGTTTGACCTTCATCTTCTTCATCTGTATATAATCATCATCACGAAAAACGTCGTTTTCGTTCGAAGGGTTCATCAGGCGATTCGGCCTAATGAACGCCGTCGAAACTCCAACGCTGCTACTGTCTTACAGAGTGGTAAAGGCTGCTTCAATCCCCAAGTCTTCTCCGACGTCACGTTCCCCAGGAGCTTCGTTCGGTTCACCGCTTGCTTCCCCCGTCCGCTGTCATGGCTCAAGAACCGCTGCCCGGAACATCCAGCATCCCTGTCCAACAAACCATTCTTGCATGAATCGTCAATGCCCGGCAGCATATTCTGTGGTCTTCCACGCGACGACATCGAGGTATGGCTAAAAGAATACGACATGACCAGTGTTTATAATTAATGGTATGAGCCTCAAAAACTTCGTCACGTCGCCTTCTATCTGTCCGATGTCGCGAAAACGTGGTTTTTTAACCATGAGAGCAGCTTCTCGGATTTGTCTACTTTTGCTCCACAAGTCTGTAGGATTTTTCGGAAACCGCACATCCATTCCGAAGTGTCGAAACGAAAGCTCGATGGGCGTGCCCAACATCCCGGAGAGACGTACACTTCGTACATTGAAGACGTCCTTGCCCTTTGCCACCGCGTGAACTCGGCGATGACAGAAGCTGATCGTGTTGGCCACATCATCAAAGGGATAGGCCATGTCGCGTTTAACACTCTGGCTGTTAAAAACCCCACCACCATTGAGGACGTCATCACGACATGTCAGCATCTTGATAAACTCCAAGCCATTCGATTTCACCCAGACTACCATGACGCCAGTGACAGCCGGCCTTCCTCGGATGCGGATTTGCGCGCGCTGACTCGCACTCTGATTCGCGGGCAACTTCAAGCGCACGGGTTGTCATGTACACCCACCCCTCGGCCTCACTCTCAATCTGTTGGTCTGCACGACATTATAAAAGAGGAGCTCTCATCCATGGCAGGCGCTCTCCCATCGAACACTACGGCGCCATCAACACCACCCATGACGTATGCGCAAGTCGCTGCCATGCCACCTGCCTTGGTTCAGCACGCGCATCCTGTTCCTGCGCAGTCCAATGTAGCAGCATTTGCACCACACTCGCCTGTCCCAGCGCCAGTACCAGCGCCCGTGACAGCTCCAGCACACTACGCCCCCTGGCGCTCGCCTCGCCCAATATGTTACTATTGTGGCATTCGGGGCCATTATTCACGATTTTGCCGCAAGCGCCAACAGGACAAACGCCGTGGCTACGATGTTTAGGAAAGGAATTCGGAGCCATCCCCGAACCGATACCAGCGACGCCCTACGACACGTTCTCCAACTTCTCCACTCGCCGCACCTCGCCCCTGCTATCCCGGACGCCGCCGGTCCCCTTCACCTCTACAACGCTCAACATCTCCTCTGAGACCGGCTGTACCTACTTCTGACTACCACTCGGAAAACTAGCTGGTGCAGTTTTTCGAGGGAAAGCTGCATCGCTCGAACAAACACCAAGACCTCCAGAAGGCCCAGCCAACTTGTTATTAGTGTATGCGGAAGGGGTACAAGTTCGGAAATTGGTGGACACGGGGGCTGCTATTTCTGTTATTCATGCGGATTTGCGTACTCATCTACGTAAGGTTACCACACCTTATACTGGCACTCTCTTACGTAGCGCAAATGACTCGCAGATACGGCCATCAGCACAGCGCACCGTTAGAGTTTTCATTGATGGGATCCGGCACCATATTCAGTTTGCCGTGCTGGCTTCTTGTGCTATTATGCTTATTTTAGGATGGGACTTTCTGATGCTGCTGCTTCCATCTCTTGTCGACAATGACTCATACATATGCGAGAGACGGATGATATTTCCCCGAAATCTTCACGTGACCGGCTACGAACAGCCAAATACTTCCTTGTGCCACATAACCACGAGCACGTGATCACGGTTATGTCTGACTCCATTGACCACGGTGACGTCCTAGTCAGTCCATCAGCCCGTTGTGTATCCAGAGGGATTGCACTTTCATCGAGTCTTGTCCGCTTCTCCAACGGCACCGCATTTCTTGCAGTACTGAATATCACCAATGAGCCGATTTTGCTGACCAAGGGCACTGTTGTAGTTTCCCGCGTGGACACACAACCTGTCTCTGTAGTGGCTTCGGATACCAGTCTGGTGAAATCACGTTCAATACCAACAGATGCTCCACCTACTATGGCTCTCGTCAATGCCATCAGCACGGATCTCACTCTCACTCCCGCGCAAGCAGACGAACTACTGGCGTTGTTGTCTAAGCATAATTTTTTCTTTTGAAGTACATTCCACTATTCTAAGCCAGGCTTCTGCTGTGGCTCATCGCATACACACCGACGGAACGTCTATTGTCCGTCGTCTCCCATACCGTGTTTCTTCCAGCGAACGTGAGATCATCGACAAGCACGTTGCTGATATGCTCAAGCAAAACATCATCCGCCCCTCCTCAAGCCCTGGGTCGTCACCTGTCGTTCTCGTATGAAAAAAGACGGTTCGAGGTGATTCTGCGTTGACTACCGCGCAATAAACAAAGTAACCAGAAAAGACGTATATCCTTTGCCTCGCATTGATGATGCCTTAGATTTCTTACAAGGAGCGGAATATTTTTCGAGCCTTGACCTGCGCTCCAGTTATTGGCAAATTCCAATGCACGAAGATGACAAAGAAAAAACTACCTTTGCCACACCCGACAGACTTTACGAATTTAACGTCATGCCTTTTGGCCTCTGCAATGCGCCAGCAACGTTTGAACGACTGATAGACACTGTATTGTGGGGCCTTAAGTGGAGAACATGCTTATGTTACCTTGACGACATCGTCATATTTTCTTCAACATTCGAACAGCACTTGCAGCACTTAGGTGAAGTTTTGACGTGTGTCGCAGCTGCTGGCCTTCAGCTAAACACCAAGAAGTGCCACTTTGCTAGCAAAAGTATTAAAGTACTCGAATATCTTGTCAGCAAAGATGGAATCTGGCCTGATCCCGACAAGATTACCGCCATTCTTCACTTCCCGGTGCCTCAACGCGTCAAGGAGCTCCGAAGCTTTTTTGGCCTTGCGTCGTACTTCCACCGCTTTATACGAGACTTCGCCATCATTGCTGCGCCACTTCACTAACTCCTTTTTTCGGGAGCGTCATACGTATGGTCGGACGAATGCCCAATGGCTTTTGACACCTTGAAACGTGCCCTTACGTCTGAGCCAGTGCTTTGTCATTTCGATAACACGCACCCAATCTCCTGCATACCGATGCCAGTGGACATGAACTCAGCGCTGTACTTTTGCAACGAACAGAGCGTTATGACGAACGTGTGATTGCATACGCTAGTCGCACCCTCACAGCAGCAGAGAAAAACTACCCCATCACCGAGCAGGAGCGTCTCGCCGTTGTCTGGGCCATCCAGAAGTTTCCACCATATCTACACGGCCGCCACTTTACCGTCGTCACTGACCACCACTCTTTGTGCTGGTTGTCGACGTTGAAGAATTTGTCTGGACGTCTCAGTCGCTGGATACTTCGTCTCCAAAAATACGAGTTTGACGTTATCTACAAATCTGGCAAGAAACACAACAATGCCGATGCCCTTAGCCGCTGTCCTTTACAATCCTCATCAGGCACTCCTGACCTGTCGCCAACTGTAAGTGAACCCATCAAAGTGTCCCCGTCAGTTCACTCACTCGCCGCTGTCGATTTTCTTTCTACCTTCGGCAACGAGACGTTTGCATCCCACCAACGCAGCGACACTTACTGTCGCTCTATAATGCAGCGCCTTCAAGGCTCCTCTCGTCCTCACAACGCCCGCGCCCATCGAGAGCTGGGGAACTTCAAGTCTGAAAACTCAATCCTTTACCGCTTTGTCTTCCACCCCGAAGGACAGCGCTGGCTTCCTGTTGCTCCTCGTTCCCTAAGGGCGCAGATTTTTGAGGCGTTTCACGATGACTCCAAGGCTGGTCATCTCGGTTTTCAAAAAACCTATGAACGCATCCGCAGTCGTTTTGCCTGGCCTGGCCTTTCCAACTGCGTAGCGCGATATGTTGCGTCCTGCTCGTTATGCCAACGCCGCAAGCGACCCACTTCCTCCCCGGCCGGTCTTCCACAACCTCTCCCGAGTCCTGACGCTCCCTTCGATGTCATTGGCTTTGACCTCTATGGACCGCTACCAATATCCGCTAGCGGCAAGCACTGGATTGTCACAGCAGTTGACCACTTAACAAAGTACGCCGAAACAGCTGCAATTCCTTCAAGATCAGCAGAGGACATTGCCGCATTTTTTCTGGAGGCAATCTTTCTAAGACATGGTGCACCACGGATCTTATTGAGCGATCGTGGCAAGGCGTTTCTTTCGAAACTACTCGAACAAGTCCTCCACGCATGTAATACGATTCATAAGACGACATCCAGCTACCATCCCCAGGCTAACGGCCTCACAGAGCGCTTCCATCGAACTTTGACCGACATGATATCTATGTATATCAACGCCGACCACACCAACTGGGATACCAACCTGCCATTCGTGACTTTTGCGTACAATACCGCTACGCAGTGCACCACTGGCTATTTCCCATTCTTTCTCGTCTATGGCCGTCCACCAAAATCTTTGCTCGACATCTCCTTTTTTGACGTCCCTGTGAACTCGTCATCGTCATCGAGGGAGCACTTAATCTCTCGCCTGGCCGATTGTCACCGACGCGCCCACCTCAATACACAGGCAAGCCAACAAGAGCGGAAGACTCGCTACGATGGCGTCCATCGCGTAGTTCACTTCAATACTGGAGACGAAGTACTGTTGTCGACCCCAACGCGGGTTCCCGGCCTGTGTGATAAGTTTCACTCACGTTTCATCGGCCCCTACGCTATAATCGAGCAGGCCTCTCCTGTTAACTATCGAGTAACCCCTGTTGTCATGCCTTCCAACGGCCGTTTTTGTGGTACGGGGGTTGTTCACGTGTCGTGCTTAAAAACATTCGTGTGCCGTACACCACCGTCATAAACAGCGGCCTAATTGGCCGCTTCCGCGCGAGTGGAAAATTAGTGTAAGCAGAATATTGACAACATTTGACCTTCATCTTCTTCTTCTGTATATAATCATCATCACGAAAAACGTCGTCTTCGTTCGAAGGGTTGATAAGAGGATTCGGCCTAATAAACGCCGTTGAGACTCCAACGCTGCTACTGTCTTACAATATTAACAATTATAATTTATTCAGGCTGTCACTTGCGATTTAGGCAAAAATTTCGCCAATGTATTGGCACTCACTGCATTTTCTGTGTGGCATGTGTTGAAAATAAATGTACTTTTTTGTAGTTTGCTTAGTTAACTTTATTCCTATTCAGCGGAGTTATTTGTGCTATCTGACCTTGTGTTTTATCATTAGAGCACAAATATTGCAATAATAAACAAGTAAGTTCTTATGAACAGGCTTATGCTTAGTTAACTGATGTAAGCTAAGAGTAAAAAAGATGTGCAATAAACTGACCCTTCTTGCCATCTGAAGATAACTTTCGTCACTCAGGTATTCACAAGTTTCCGGCGAGTGAAGCACTGTCATTGTATGAAGAAGTGCTCAAGTTAGCACATGTTTACGATTTTTGTAGCGGCCATGTCCTGCTTTTCTGCACACCAGCAGTTTAGTTAGCGTGAACGACACCACGTGGCGTATTGACCTTAAAACATTTAAAAGTTCCGCCATGACGTATGCCATGACGTAACTTTGAGAACTCTAGAAATGGGAGTATAAAAACGAAGTGTAAGATATGTGTTTTTTCTTTTGATTTACTTGATCGATTTGTGGGGTTTAACGTTCCAAAACCAACATATAATTATGAGAGACACCGTAGTGGAGGGCTCCGGAAATTTCGACCACCTGGAGTTCTTTAACGTGCACGCAAATCACAGTACACGGGCCTACAACTTTTCCGCCTCCATCGAAAATGCAGCCGCCACAGCCGGTATTTGATCCCGCGACCTACGGGTCAGCAGCCGAGTACCTTAACCACTAGACCACCGTGGCGGAGCTCTTTTCATTTAGTTCTTGTCGAAATAAGGCTGCCACCTCAAGCGTGGCGCCATCGAAGCGGCTGTGGCTCGAACTTACTTACGCAGTCAGGCTTCCTTTTACACAGCACCATGACCTCGGTGCCACACAGGCATTTTCGCTCGCGATCAAGGCCGGCACGAATCGACTGCGGTTCAGTTATTAGCCGCTCAGCGATTGAGAGTAACCATGCAACACGTCAGGAGAATAATGACATAGAGCGGTAGTGCTCCAACACTGACAAACAGCACCTCAGACTGTCGTGATCAAACCTGCGTTGAAGCGTCCTCGTGTCATCCTGTCGACGCTGTCGGTGTGCTCCTACACGCGCCGGCAAAAAGAGAGAAATAAACAATGATCACCTTAGTGAAAAGCATACGAGAGAGTAGAACGTAAAATATTATTGGATCATTTAAAATTTTATGAAACGTCTAGGTATATGGTAAGGTAGTTTAAGGGAGTTTTCAACTAATGAGGGAGTTTTATTGTCTACTGAAGTGTCATTCTTAAAATATACATTCCAGGTTGTGAGGAGTTCTTAAGAGAGCAGTAACCTCGCTTTTTCATACCTACATGTATATGCAGTATACCTACAGCAATTTTGTGCTTCAGACAGTGATATACAATCGACATATAATCGCTTACTATTGTATAAGAGCTCAATTATTAACCATTGCTAGCAATTCATTTAGTTCTTAATGTTTTAAAGAGTGCAATTACAATGTTACCTTTCGATACTCCTGTCACTATTATTTAGAATAACTTGCAACGTGCGAAATATATCACTGTTGAACTCAGTCAAATATTAGCGAATATCTTATGATAACCACCTTTTTTGGCATGCGAACAAGAAAGTAGTACGGGTACTGAGATCCTCACAAATGCTTTGTAATATGCGTTCAGGGATACAGAGACAACCACTAATTATGTTTTACAAAATCTACGTACATGCAGCATTTCAGCACACAAGCGGTTGAGCCCCGTAATAGCATTCGGTTGTGTTTTATATTTTGGTGCACCGGCTTATTACTTGTGGAAAGGGAGGCCCAAATTTATTCTTTAGAATACCGAAATTCACATCCAATATTGTCTTCTATTTAAAAGCAAGATTGTCCTCTCTTTTGGGCAGGTTAGCGATACTAACTGCGCATTCATTCCTTAAGATTTATGGGAATTCTGTAAAATGAAACATTTTCGTGTATACATATTTATGAGTTGTTTTTTATGTATCTTATTGACTTGGGGTTCATACAGCATGGTTGGACTTCGTAAAAGCACTTCTTAGACCATTATATGTTAAACTGCGTGAAGTTCCTTGCATCGGAATTGTAAAACAGAAATTTAAAAACGTTTTTCACGATATGTATCCAAATCATGCAAAAACGTTTCACTACTATACATTAAACTAGCTTCTGAAGAGGCATTTTTAGCAGACAAATGTAAAAAAAGTATCACAACTACAGATGCCTCACGCTCTAAAAAAAAATTCCGGACGGTAATTTTTCCGAGACGTTCAATTGTTCACTCTCAATTAGCCTTGCCAATTTCTTGTCAGTTGCTTCAGCGTGATGGCATTATGAAAACTCAGCCTATCAATCTCAAGTGTAGCCATAGAGACAAATACTTTAACTGTTTTCGGCACTCACTAAAAATAGCTTTTCCTAATTGTCACGTGACTTTGGGACGTTATTATTAATAATATTATGCTCAATTAAATCACGAACTTTTCCTTTTTTGTACCTTATCAACGTTACTCTAATCAGCTTAATCAGGCCACAAAGGGACAAAATGAACAAAAATGACGAAATAACGGACGCTCCGGCAAAAGGTGATCCGATATTCGCAATTTTTCTCAATCTCAGTGATCCGATACTCTCAACGTTTCTGACAACAGCCCTCATGATTCGTAACAGATTGAGAAGGCGATTGATAACTTGACCCATTGAAGTCATTTATCACTCACCTATACGAGTATTGACACCTCTTGTTCCCTTGGCGTAGCGATTTCTGTTCAACGCGAAAACTGGTATAGTAACTTTTATAAAATTACGCTCTCACTTTTCAAAATTGAACTATAGTATATACGCACACTGGTGGTCTAGATCCTTCCCCTCCTTTCTAGTCTTGTAACAAGGACAGAACAACTGAAGATAATTTTTTATCATTCATCCACTTCAATTTACTGAGGGGAAACGTTTTCAAAAATGGCGTTTTAGCGAATCGGATTGGACTTCGTCATTTTAAATAGTCTATCCTTAGGAGCCCCTCATCGTCATTTCACCGTAGACCTCCATTCTACGGTGAAATGTTTTTTAATGATTCAAGGTGGTGTTCACCTAACTATCTAAGTTAGCGTCATCAAGTTAGTTTAACTGTTATATAAAACTTTATACGATTATTATGTGAACACTTTTTATATAAGTAATTCGTTTCTTGGCCAGTCCCCAAAAGAGGGAGGGAGCCATATATATAGGTAATCTTTATTATCATTGTCATCAAAAGGTGGAGCGGCTTCTGGTGAAAAAAAATAAACAGAAGTGATGACGAGAAACGAACAATAGCAAAAATAAAAGTGGCTCTGTCCAGTATGCTTCAGTGTACCTCCTGAAGAGGAGACCAGAAAACGAGTAAGCACCACTCGGCACCGGCTGCACCAAAAATGTTTTTCCACTTTCTCGATTGTTACAAAAAGTTCGGGATAAGATTGCACGCAGGACACGAGTAGTGAATCTTGATCTCGAACTCACGTGAGCACCAGAGATTACACTGGAAATTTTGATCATTTATGTATAGAGGATTTACAGAAACCAACAATGCGTTTTGGTACCGGTTCAATCACGACGCACATGTGCTCTTTATGCTTCATTAGCTGATAAATAGACACGTTCCCACCAACGAGCATACCCTAGAATTATTTTCGGCCGATGGTATTGCAAGTAGGATTCACTTCACAATAAAAGCACGAACTGCATGAGTAACTTGAGATTCACAAGTTGAAAGCGGCTTCTAGGAACCTGAACGAAAACGCTGGTAAATTGTCTAGCGCGCTTGCATATTATAGCAACGCATCCTAGAATTTGACAATAGTATACAGTGCATGCAAAGTTCCATGCTGCCGCAAACTATCTCTGTTTGTGTGAACAATCATTCAGTCACAAAAGTATAATTTTTGTTGTAGTTTTTTGCCTGATTTTGTTTGTAGGGTGCAATCCTTTGCTATGAACGCTTTGCAATGGTGCTAATGAATATGATGAGTGCTATGTCTCACACTATCTCATTAGATAGATGCGCGGTTTCTTATCTCACGGGATAAAGTTGCTTGTGGCATGCCGATTCGCATTGCAGTGTTTTCTCTACCACGCATTGCTCCCTATAGTCTACATTTTCCATCATCAACAGGCTGTTTTAGCAAAAATCGCCAAGTGTTGAAAAAAATTATACAAGATCACTCATCATCATCATCATCATCATCATCATCATGAGCCTGACTACGTCCACTGCAGGACAAAGGGCTCTCTCAAGTTCCGCCAGTGAATCCGGTCCTGTGCTTGCTGCTGCCAATTTATACCCGCAAACTTGTTAATCTCATCTGCCCACCTAACCTTCTGTCTCCCCCTTACCCGCTTGCCTTTTCTGGGAATCCAGTTAGTTACCCTTAACGACCAGCGGTTATCTTGTCTACGCGCTACATGCCCGGCCCATGTCCATTTCTTCCTCTTGATTTCAGCAATGATATCCTTAACCCCTGTTTGTTCCCTAATCCACTCTGCTCTCTTCTTGTCTCTTAAGGCTACACCTACCATTTTTCTTTCCATTGCTCGCTGCGTCGTCCTCAATTTAAGCTGAACCCTCTTTGTAAGTCTACACGTTTCTGCTCCGTAGCTAAGTACCGGCAAGATACAGCTGTTATACACCTTTCTCTTGAGAGATAGTGGCAATCTACCTGTCATAATTTGAGAGTGCTTGCCAAATGTGGTCCACCCCATTCTTATTCTTCTAGTTACTTCAATCTCGTGGTTTGGCTCCGCGGTTATTACCTGCCCTAAGTAGACATAGTCTTTTACAACTTGAAGTGCACCATTACCTATCTTGAAGCACTGCTCTTTTCAGAGGTTGTTGTACATTACTTTCGTTTTCTGCAGATTCATTTTTAGACCGACCTTTCTGCTCTCCTTGTCTAACTCCGTAATCATGAGTTGCAATTCGTCCCCTGAGTTACTCAGCAATGCAATGTCATCGGCGAAGCGCAGGTTACTAAGGTACTCTCCATTAACTCTTATCCCTAACTGTTCCCATTCTAGGCTTCTGAAAACCTCCTGTAGGCACGCGGTAAATAGCATTGGGGAGATTGTGTCCCCCTGCCTTACACCCTTCTTGATTGGTATTCTGTTGCTTTCTTTATGAAGCACTATTGTAGCAGTTGATTCCCTGCAGAATTTTTCCAGTATGTCATATATACTTCATCAACGCCCTGATTCCGCAGTGTCTGCATGACGGCTGATATTTCTACTGAATCAAACGCCTTCTCGTAAACTATGAAGGATATGTGTAATGGTTGGTTATATTCTGAGCATTTCTCTATTACCTGATTGATAGTATGAATGTGGTCGATTGTTGAGTAGCCTGTTCAAAATACTGCTTGTTCTTTTGGTTGATTGAATTTTAATGTTTTCTTTTCATTAAACATGAAAACATGATCACTACACGTCTCTAATAAGTGCAGTATGCTTGTGAGCCATATAGAGCATGTCAGAATGTATTTTTTAGTCTGTCAAGCTTAGCACTCACAAAAAGTGCTTAATGAACATTGTAATTGTTAGTCTAGAGGAAAATCTTCAATCAGAAGTTTGTACGCCCAAACAGAAATAAGAAAATATTTTTTCTGTGGTGAGAGAACTCCACTGCCTAATTTACGCCATCCTCGTTTTAAAGTTTGCGAAAATGAAACATTATCACATAACTGCTGCCGAACGCGCTGCGTTTTTAGTGTCCTCAAATATTGGTCCAAGGAATTATCAAATGCTGTTCACGAAGAAAGATCGCTTGAGCAGGCTATCGGTGACTATCATGAACGTTAAGCGATGGCAGGAGGGTAACGATATGAAAAAAGAGAAAAAAACACCGACGTAAAAGCGGCTGCCACGTGCGAATGTGATAAGAAACCGCTGGGAGAATTCGACGCAGAGCCAGCATTTGCTTTTTTTTTTCTTCTTTCCAGCGATTAGCGAGCAGAGGAACATTGGTTGCGAACTTGAGGCAAACAGGTGATGCGCGCTTCACCTGTTGTTAAGCCGGTGAACCATTATTCGGTTTGGCTCACGAACACTGTGCCGAGGGCAGTCTAGTGAGCATCGAACACTTGGCTCATTGAATCTATAGGCTGATTTTTATTGCACAAAGTACTTGTTAGCATTGAATTTTTTTTGCTTTAATTCACTTTGTTGTATAGAACTGACATGGGTACCTGTTCAGAGTAAGTCAGCAGTAAAGACGACATGAATGTGATCACGCCTGAACTTAGCCTCTTATTACTCTTTGAACATTACTCCTTGAACAGCGTAGACTGCCATTGCGGCAACGAAACTAGTGTGTCATCGGTTAATAATCCCGAATAAATTATGCTGATTATGAGGCCGCCGCGTTGAAGCAGTGGTTATGGAGCTCGGCTTCTGACGTAGAAAGGCTCGGGTATACGGCCGGAGCGGTCACATTTTGATGAAGGCGAAATGGTAGTGGGCCGTCAGCTGTGCAATGTCAGGGACGTTAACGAACACCAGATGGTCAACACTTCCGGAACCCTCCACTGAGGTGTCTTTCATAATCATCTCGTGGATTTGGAACGTAAAATCCCGGATAATATTATGCTGATCAGATAAGCAGAGTATACTAAAGAAAGAACGTGTTCAACGAGTGTTGTTTCGCCACACGAAAATAGTCCTGAAATCTTGCGGGCCTCTCGATTGTATTATCGTCGCGCTTCCACTTTCACTCAATAATGGCAAGCAAGTTATCAGCCCGATATACGTTTTAGATGCGGAAGCATCTTATACTCGCGCCTTGTAGTGCGCCGTCCGCGCCGTCCGCACCGCTTCTCGAACATTCGACAGCTGACGCGCGCGCATGCGCCGTCGCGCCGTCGCCCACTCTTCCACCATCTGTGCATTCCTTCCTCCTCTACACACCGCGCGCGCTTCACTCCTCCACCATCTGTGCACCCTTCCTCCTCTACACACCGCGTTCGACATCTACGATTCTCCTGATTCTCCAGTCAACGCGCATGTGGCGTCGCGCTTCGAGAACATTCAACAGCTGACAGTGCATGCGCCGTCGCGCTGTATATATACTCAAGGTCGGCGCTCGCTCGCTCAGTTGCCGCTCGTCGGTTGGTTTGTACGGCGCGTCGACGTCCTAGGTCGCGGTGAAATGAATTCCAACGAATCCACAAACACAATGATCGACGTCCCTTCGACCAGCGCCGCCCTTTCGCATACGTGTGTACGTGTTCACTCATTTAACACCCCCTCCTACAACCACGTTAACCAATTTAGCCATCGACCCAAGTAAGTCGCAATTTAACACCCCATTTCACAACCACGTTAACCAATTTAGCCATCGGCCCAAGTAAGTCGCACTTTCACACCCCGTTAACCAATTATATGCTCCGCATCCTCCTCAGTGTTCCCCCGAGGGAAGCTGCGGGCAATTTTTTTTTCTTCGTTTGATAGGAACGTGGCGAGCGCTGAGAATTCAAGGAACGAAACGCAAGCCATCAGCGAAGAAGCCAATGGAAAGTATCTCTGTCGTTACTATCGCAAGTACGTGCAGTCACACTTTTTCGCATGTCCGCGTCTGCTTGCCAGCCGTTTCGCCGTCTGTTCCGCGCGCCAGTCAGTGAGGCAAAGGGGGAGGGTATTTGTACATATAATATTTATGCTCGTGCGTTTATTTGTATATGTGCATGTGTACACATAGGAAACCTCAAAATTTAGAAAGAATTTCAAGCACCCTCTCCTCCGCCTACGTCTATGTTAGCTATTGTGAGGAGAACATCACAGCAACGCGTCATCTCTGACGCCTCAAAACGGAATTCTACGTGTATGTACGTACATCCTTACTGCCACCATTTTCTAACATTAGAAATAGTTCGTTTTCGCCATTAATGTTATCATGTGTTTCCTGTCCTACGTTCGCATAAGCAATTGCCTTTTTTGGTACCCTCGCTGAGTGTATACAAAAGAGGTAGAAGAGAAGTGAGCCTGTTCGCCAAGGCAACCGGTATTGCAGTTAACCTAAATACCTCCACTTCACATCCATTATTCTAACTAATTGTCTGTAACTAGGCACTACTTTGTAAAAATGCTGCTTTAATACCTGCAGGTAATTCTTTCACTTCCGTTATGGGCGTGGATACAGGGGAGGGAACTCAAAGTATTAGTGTAAGTTCCTCCAGAGAGGTCGCAAGGGCGAGGAACTTTCGGCAATGCATCAGTGGCGCCCACTTTCTATCCCGCTTCGTCCGCGGTGTGATTGGATATGACCGTCATGACACCATATCCTATCACACAACGAATAAGCGCGGCATAAAAGTTTATGAATATAAAATGTGACGCTTTAACGGTGCGCATTGGGGCTGGAATACCGAAGATAACAATAGCGTTTGTCCTCGATGTGTGCTATGTTACAATTAGGGCTCCGTGCCTTCCAATAAATAAAAAAAATTAATGAACTCGCGCCTGTAAAATGTTTCACCATTATGTTTAATCCATGAACTCCCATTTTAACGTAACCGCGATAAAGGGCTTTTTAACAGCTTTTCCAGCACTGGTCTCGGCTTCGGCGTCTTTGCTTGTGAGTGAAAAATAATCGCACGGGCCACCGAAGCATCGATAACGATGCAAATAGAATAAATAATGAAACTCCTGGATCAGAGTGGGCATCAAACCCGGGTTCTTTGGGTCTGAGTGGAAATTTCACATGCATCATTTCAGTGTCAATTGGATGCTCTCCCACACGGCAAATTGTCTGCTTGTGAATATATTGAAAATTACTTCATCTGCCTAAATATGCAGTGAAAGTGACACATGCTTTACAAATCCTCGTGTCCTGTATGTATGCTTCACAATGCAACATGAAACAATGCAGTAATAAAGCGCGGTACAAGGGCTCATGGAAATTAGGCGTCAGAACATGTGATTATCCTGATGACTTTGTTGTTTAAAGCCGGCAACCCACTACAAAAAGTACACACGCTAGTGCGCCTCTTTTAGGTCTATGTAAATGGTGTACAGCTGGTGCAAAAAAAAAAATTCATGCATTAAGTGTTTGAAGTAGGCCCTATAGGAACAGAAGATCGCTATCGCGTTGAACTCCTAAAGGTTAAGCTTTAAGATCCTTTATTTTTTAATGACCACTGTAATCCTGTTTATCAAATGAACATGATCTAAGCCGTCATTGTCACGTCAGATTTTTTTGGAGAGGGGGGAGGGGGCTGTGGGCACTTTTTTTTACATGGGCCTTTTTCGTCGAGTGTGCCGTGGCGAAGAAAAAGTTCAAAAGGGCAGCGGGGGGGGGGGGGGGACCACGGGTTTGGTGTGGTGTTGCGACATGGCTACGCCATTGATCAACACATTCGGCCAAAATAAACGTGACATTAGTTTTGCTGTGATTCTACGGAATTCGGTTGATGGATCTCTTGGACTTTTTTGAATAAAGTTTTCGGTGGCATGCACGATGCCAGGTACTGAATAAGTATATCAGAAATAGAAAAAAACAAAGAAAGGCCAAGATTGATGCTTGCGATGAACAATTCGTAAAGCGGGCTTGTGTCGAGACTTCTCTTCCTTAAAGCTAAAACGAGAGTGTTTTTTTTTTAGCGCCAGCGTGTGTACGCTTCGTACCCTTTCCTCAACACATAAGTAACTATATAAAAATGATGCAAAAGATATTGCATCGACAGACCCTTTTATGAAAAACTGCCCTATCATCAAAATCGACGAGTCACCGGAGGTTCGCGGAAAACAGGCAGAGACAGTTTTTGCAACCATATGTGGCGAGAAGCTTCCTAGGGGTAGGATCGCCATGATATAGAAACAAGTGGTTCAGCACAGCAAAATATCACTTCATATGTTAATACACCTCTTTGTTCAGAGGCTGCGAATCACCTCTCGAAAGGAGGGCTCTTCCATCACCGACCACAACCTCGTAAAAAATTCTTGCATTGATTACAAGTACACATTTTCGTACAATACCACAAGCTATAGGATTCTTATACGGACAAAGTCTTGTATTCAAGTATTTCAACTTCAGTTTGCTTGTGTTTGTGCGCGCCTCCCTGACAGTTAAATTATACTATGTGTTATGATGTTCTTCTCTTTACATATCACTGAATGCGATATTGGAGCAATGTGGGAATACTGAGAAATCAGACGCGAATTTTTCACTCATGCAGTTGAGGATTACTAATATATAAACTGCGATAAAGTAACAATAACCTCCGAAAAACACCATGCCAATTTTAAGAAATAAGAAACTTAAAGAACACACATTAGGAAAAGATACACCCCGAACAGCGATAGTTTGGTAGTCCTCATAACACAAAAGCCGTTAGTCCATTTGGGGGTGCCTCAATGCCGGGTTGCTCGGAGTTAGAGCCACCCTCATCAGTTTACCCTTCACTCAGTTGTAATATTGTGTTTTTTTATTAGGCAGACGTTAATTATCTCAATTGTTGACATCGTTACAAAGACATAGTCGCTCAACACTATTCTGTCAGCGGTAGCAAAGATATGTGAATGGATTCTTCGTGGTCACAGTGGTCACCGACTGCGGTATATCGGCCATCTCAATGCGGAAAGTGTAGGACAGCTGGCTATATTTTCAAGCATAGATATATGTATATGCGCTTTTCATCAAGACAGAAACGATGGAATGAACAATTGAAACATGAAAAAAATGTAAATTGAGTCATAGGTGTTTCCGAAATGTTGAAACGCGATAAAAGTGCATGAGCACAGTTTCCCCTGCTCTTTTGAGGAACGAAAAATTCTTAATCGTGATCGTAAAATATGTTCTATTGATGACGGCTTGTTGTTTTCTCTGACAGCTCGAGTCTCTGGAACTTTCTGAAAGCTTTTATCTACATACGTCTTATCAAACAGACTTATCCGATGCAGCGCACACAGCTTTATGACGGACAAGAAAGAAGGCGTGCTGGTCGTTTTCTATTCACGCAGCACTTTAGATATGACAACTCATGACAAAACATCCTAGTTTCACCGAAAAGGTGATGTAATGAGTGCGGTAGCGACAAACTAAGTAAGGCTAAATTTTTACATCCAGTGTTGCGTAAGTTTACAAAACGCTGCTGTAACAGAACAGTCGCTCGCGCTAAAAAGGGGAATCCGCACAGTCGCTTCTCGTTCAGAGCGAAGAACGTAGAAGGGTATACAAGCCGTCCTCTGATGTCTATTAATATAGCATATGCCACCTCGTCCTGATAGTCAACGTTCACAGCCGCTGCTCGAACGCTCTTCCCCCACCCCCACTTTCACCTCCGTGTGTTTTCATGCGCCTTCAAAGTAAACATGGCGTTTATCCTTTGCTTCAGCAGCATTTGATGGCATGCTACACCCACGGGTTAATCTTGTGGCATGCGCCCTCTGATCGACGGAGATGGGCCGATACGTTTGATCAACCGTGTTCGTCCCCGCCGTTCACGCGCTTTTACGCACGCATAGATCATACGGTACACAGGGGAATGACGTCGATTGGGGACTTTTTTAAGAAACATGAAGGCGATGGCGACTTCGATGGCGATAACCTATTGATGATGTTCATGTGGTTGATATAGCGATAACACACCATTGAGATAAAACACGAAATTATAGGTTTACTGGAATGCTATTTCTTTAGCCTCTCCGAAGAAGCCCTACAAATTCACGTGCGTTCCGATTCCACAGACAGGAGGAACTTTTCTTCATTTTATTTGGCAGATCCCACGTAACAAGGGGATCAATGTAAATCGAATCATTCGCAAAAAGTGTCCCCTTGTTGTATTCTTTAATTAGGCCAATCATTAAGAAGTTATGCTAAATACGTGTACAAATCTTGTAGCACAGACATATGTTAAACAGTAGCGTATGTTTATATAACCAGATGTTTACGGTTGTGTAATGATGCTAACAGCAATATGGTTATTACCAACACATTAGAGGTAAGCGGATAATTAGCGCTTGTGCTTGCGAGGATGGTAACTCTGGTTAGTGGTGCCTAGACCAACTTCAGCGGATGTCAATGTAGTGTGTAACTTACGCTGAGACGACGTCAATGCTGTATCGTAGGAGCACATGTGTGATGTTTATAAATTTCAATGGTCAGCAGCGCAACCACAATTGCTGTTTCGCCTGCAATATTGCATTGCCTCGCCGCGGTAGTCTAGTGGCTAAGGTACTCCTCTGCTGACCCGCAAGTTGCGGGATCAAATCCCCGTGGCGGCGGCTGCATTTTCGATGGAGGCGAAAATGCTGCAGGCCCATGTGCTCAGATTTGGGTGCACGTAAAAGAACCCTAGGTGGCAAACATTTCCGGAGCCCTCCACTACGGCATCTCTTATAATCACAGGGTGGTTTTGGGACGTTAAGCCCCTACATATCAATAATTAAGTCAATCAAGGCAATATGGTGTTTTTCAAAAGCATTGTCGAGACCTAACTTAGCGCTGTGGTACTGTTCTTCATTGCCACGCAGAATGCTTGGCTTAAATTCCTGCTGGGACCCTAATATATAACTTTTGCATTCATCGGGTCACCTCGTTTCAGTTTTTTGGCACAATTGCACATAAATTACAAATGTCTGTTCCCACCGCTCCAGGGTCAACAAACTGTCAGTCCCATATGTTGTATACCAGCATATCGCCACATGGGGTATGCGGGTAGTTGCCACGAATGTGTGGAAGAAAAGGTTTCTCGACGTACGTACGCAACGGTACTTGCAAGTTATAATATCTTGACCCATTAAACCTAATTGACAGGCTTTCTTACCCTTGAATACAAATTCTGGTTTACCACAAAATAAGGAGGCGATACACATTGTATATATTGCGGTATATGATAAACGGGCATATACTGCGTATATCGCCTCTTAACCTAGCAGAGAAACATTAGTATGGGATACACGGTGGTAAATACACACGTGGGTGGCTAGATAAATAGATAGGCAGAGAGATGAATAGATAGATAGATAGATAGAAAGATAGATAGATAGATAGATAGATTGATTGATTGATTGATTGATACTACGCAAGGAATCGCTTCGCATTCGCAAAGCAATGGCAAAACGTATAATTTCACATATACAATGCCTTGCTTCACTACTCTTAGTTTCTGGTCTTTGCTTCGGTGTATTGTAGGGACCTGAGAAGAGCATAACGAAATCATGAAAACGGAAGGGAAGTTTACACTATAATACTCATATGGCAAAACGATGTAGCTTTGTTCACATACTTTAAAAAAAGAAGGAGCTTTGTTCACCTAACTTGATCGAGCATTGTTTTTTTTAGGATGTGTGAGAATTACAAATCCTAAGAATAAAGTGAGAATTACCGATGTACTTTTTAAGACTCTGATTTGCGTGAAGTATTTATAAATTCTCTAAAAATATTGAATATGAAGAAAAACAAGACTTCTCGAGATCATAGTGACAAATCGAAACTGAAACAGAAACATCTTTGTTTTTTTTTTTTTTGAGGTGACATCATGTGAGATTTTGTGAAAGTAATTCACGTGCTGAAAAAAAATGCTTAGACACGCGGCATCGAACCGATGACGGCACGCTAAGGTTGAGCCCCGCAACTGTGCGATTAACGCACACAGCCACAAATGCCAGTGAGCTGCTGGCGATAAGCAAGAGGTCATCAATTTGCCACAAGCATTTGAAGGACTGCGTCACGAAAAACGCCTTAAATAACAATGTTATGCCGATTGCGGCCCGTTGAGAATGGCTTCAATCGAAAACTGAGTGTCAGAACTACATACGGTGCACTGATCATAAATAAAACCTGCTTAGTTTTACTGCAGTGAACGTTTTTGTCTCGAAAAACAGGCCACTATCTTTCCGTTTCAGTAGACTCCCATTGTACGATCTTTAACTGCTCTGGGAACGAAATTGAAGCTTATCCCAACATCATCACTGCAGCACCCTCGTTAGTTAAGGTTCCCAGACGCGCTCTGTGGTCTGTTTTTTTCAAAATTTACCCACTACAGTTATTTATTCAAGATAACTCACTGATTACATTGAAAACGCGCTAGCTTCAAGCTGGGACCGCTAGGGGCGCTGGCTGGTATGTGTCCAGAAAAGCAGATAAGACGAAACAATGAACCGAATAGTTCAACGCTGAAGTTGCTTACCATTGTCTGCAGACACTCTTCAGTTTAGGCAGTGGCCTTGCACAAGCGCTGACACATGCCGCTGCTACGAGAACGATAGTTTGAAATGTGTTTGAAATGTCGCCGACGTGTTTATAGCCACTTTGTGCATATAAACCTTGTGACAAGCCAGGCAAACTACTGGTGGTGCTGTGGTATAATAGTTATCGTGTTTACACTCAGTGCGTGTTGTCGCGAGTTCAATTCCTGTGTCGTGCGTACTCGAATGCAATTGTCATGTTTGCGCGGTAAAGCGTATATGTACATTTTCTGCTATGTCCCTGCGATGAATAATAGCAATAAATACCTCTTAAGCTCTAATTTCATGCCTGAAATACTTTCTCTTTTTCGGCAGCGTATAAAAGGGCGTTTCTAAGGTTCTCAAAACAGCAGAGAAACTACCACTGGGATCTATTCAAGCCCCCAAATTGAGTTCAATAAAAACACCAACTTTGCTTATAAATTCCCTCTTTAGACCCCATTTTCTTCGTAAACAAACCTTGTTAAGCCTTTTGCCAACACAAATCGGCCGTGTATCTCAAAAACGGAGCTATTTTGTCGGTGATACACAATAAGCGAAGCTTTATCACTTCATTCAGTATCAAATACGAGAATAGCTGTGAATGAATGAGTTTATTAAAGCAGGCTGATCACTAGAAAAAATTTAAGTGGACGGCTTTCGCTTCAATAGGCGCCGCCATCTTATTTTACGCATTCCGTTAGCATGCTGGTGTCCAAACGAGGAAAACAAAACTCCCCAGAGACCCTACAAAAGCAGCGCAGACAAGGGTGCTCGCGAAAACCTCAATTAAGAGGGCGTTTCACTTAGTACCTTATGGATGCATGCTGGAACACGGGCTTAAAACACCCTAAAAGGCTAAAACGTGTTTACAGTGTAGACCACTGTGGCGGGGCAGCTTTCGAAGTTCCTCTCTTTGTGCAGCAAAGGACGGACTAATACGTTGGCATTGTGAATATGTGCCAATACACGTCTCCCGTTGATACGGCTGACGTACACGTTTACGTAAAAACACGCGGCTTGTGCGTACTGTGCCACGCTGAGCCTCTAAAATGACGGTATGCACACAATGGTCGACAGATTACAACAATTTTGCATAAGGTCTATCGGGTAAACAGCTCATAGATGCGGCACCGAAACGGCATCGGTCGGAACTCAATAAGTTCCAGAACGGCGGTTGCGTCTACCTGAATTAAACTTGGAATAAATGAGCTGCAATAAGCAGTCCGAGGTTTTTACACATCGAGTTGTTGCTCATTTATTTCACGAGTGTCCGCGTAAAATAAATGGTTGGTATTTAATGTCAGATAAGAGTTTCAAAATTAATCAGTCACCTCAAGAATAACTGAGTTCGTGTTTTTTTATATCAGTAAGTTAGCCAAAAGTTTGCCTTTTGCATTTTCAGTCTGATTCCCCATCCGCTGACACAATTTTCTTCTTGATTGATTCATGCGTACAGTATATATCTCTTCGGCACCAGTAACGAATAACACGTCCAAGCAATACGTACAGGTTCCTAACAGGAGACGCTCAAACGTGTGTCCTTTGTGTTTATATGTGGTTTATAATGGACATGGTGTACTACTGATTTTCCTTGTCATTAGTTACACCAAAATAGAGCATTGATTCTCAAAGTAGATTTCACGCAACCCAGCGTTTCGGTGAAGGGTATGTAAGGATTTGTTGTTTTAGATTTTACGATCAATAGCCCACACATCCTACATGATGGATCGGCAGATGGCGGCACTTTCATGCGCTGAAATAGCCCTGAATAATTGTGTATATAGTGCGCACCATGAAAGTCACGCGGTTTGCGGACCGGGCCGAGTCAATCAAGCAGGGCGCTGGTAAATTATGTTCGTGAGCTTTGTCACGCGTGTGCGGTAATCGATTCAGTCATCCTGAAAGCTGAGATAAGGATGACAATACTGGCTGTTCAAACAATTTGAAACGGTGTTTCGAGCAGGCGGAGTGCTTTATCCGTGGCTTCTGGTGCGCCGGCATCATGTGGCAGTTTTCCATACAAGTTCATTTGTCACCGCACTAAGTTTGTTTTTATCAAAATGCCCAACGCTCACTTCCGTAGGTGCAGCATGCAAGGCTTCGTGCTGGCGCCTCACCACTGGTATCTCGGTATAGGGGCGGCCATTTCAGAGTCCGGCTAACATGTTTCCTTTTTTAAACTAAAGTTGGTTTTGGCAGGTATGACACATTTCTTACGATGATGAGATGGCGCTGTAGAACACACCGAAAAACGGCGCATAAGCGGAGAAAGTTTATATAAATATGATCGCGTTCGATCATATTTATATGGAAAGCGAGCAATGGAAAGAAAAATGGTAGGTGTAACCTTAAGAGACAAGAAGAGAGCAGAGTGGATTAGGGGACCAACGGGGGTTAAGGATATCATAGTTGAAATAAAGAAGAGGAAATGGACGTGGGCTGGGCATGTAGCGCGTAGACAGGATAACCGCTGGTCATTAAGGGTAACTAACTGGATTCCCAGAGAAGGGAAGTGGGTTAGGGGGAGAGAGAAGGTTAGGTGGGCAGATGAGATTAAGAAGTTTGCGGGTATACATTGGCCGCAGCAAGCACAGGACCGCGTTAACTGGCGGAACATGGGAAAGGCCTTTGTCCTGCAGTGGACGTAGTCAGGCTGATGATGATGATGATGATGATGATGATGATCGCCTTCCCTACGTTGACAATCGTTGCAGGCGAAAGTGCTTGAGTCTCCTGTGCTTAGATTTTGGTGCGAGTTAAAGAACCTTGTGTGGTCAAAACTCTTGAAGCCTTCCACTACACTTTAAGTCATAGTTATAAATTGGTTTTGAGACGTTAAACCACAACAAATATAAATATTTATACTATTAGAATTGGCCTGCGATATTAACGGTAATAAGCTGATGGAGCAGTTCTAATAATCCACCCATGCGCATCGAAAAGCTTCATGTCACCAAGGCTCCTCTCCGCGCTAAAGTTAGCAGTTTCGCGACTATAAGGAAGTACCGCCGGAGTTCCTCAAGGCCAGAAAAGTGAGAAACCCAGATCTAGATGGCTCGGTTTGTTGATTCTTCAATTTCTCAGGCCTTTTTTTTTTCTGGGTATGGACCATAATCGGACGGCGCCTTGCCCAGTAAACTAATTCACTTGCTTAGACAACGGATTGAAAATTAATCTTATAGTCTTTACACCTTTTTATTTAAACTTTCTAGATTTAAAAAAAGAATCTTTTGAATGATAAAGAAAACAAACCGAAAAACTTACAGAAGTGTAATCAAGACAACGAAATTAAGCTACACCTACAACTCGATTCGTTAAGATTTTTGCGAAAACATTCAGCGTGGAAAACGCTAATGTGGCTTCAAGCGAACATTTTTGCACCCAATGAAAGTATCTTCGGAAGTGATAAATTCAAATTCAACTTTTGTATGGGTTCTTTCAGTAGTCCTTTCCTTTCTATCTTAATTCTTAGCCAGGTTAAAAAGAAGTGTTGCGGAGGCTCACTCTCGATCTTTCAATTAGTGTTTTTCGCACTTGCCTGCTGTAAATCATTGGTAGTGGGCTAGTGATCCATAGTGAGATTTTTCCAATTTTAATGGCATACAATCGCTAGGAGTTCCTGTTGGACGAGGAAAGATTAATTTGCGTTACGCCTTGTAACATACCGCTGCGATGTAAAAAATCAAGAAACTGATAATAAAGTGCTTAAGGCTTCACAAAACAATACTGTATGACTTTAAAGTCAGATTTTGTTGCTTTTACGTCATTGCTAGGGTTTAACTCGGTGATGCTAAATCGCCTATAAGTTTAGTAGACTTTATCTCGGTGATGGTCGATTGTTTGTATGTTACTTCTACAGGTCCGGTCAAGGCTTTAGCTAGGTGATGCTTCAAGTTGTTTCTCTGTAGTTGCTAAGGCTTTTAACTTTGCAATATGAGGTTACTTTTAGGCCACTTCTGTGGGCTCCTAACTGCTTTAAGAGTTGCTTCTATAGGTCATCTGTGCTTTAGCGAGCATAAGGTTGTTTTCATGTAATCGAAGTCTATTTGAAACCTAAAAATCACCCAGCTAAGCTGTTTGATGCATTGCGCGACATATACAGTACAAATTTTCTATTTTTTTCTTTCATTCTTGCCAGCCTTTCTCTTTATCTCTGTAGCCCAATATGATATATTTGTGTTTCTTTTACATATATCTATCTCTCCTCTTTTTCTCTCTCACGTATTACACGTGCTACGCTCCGTCGAGCATAGTTTTGTTGAAACCTGGCACCTACTGCACACCCTTGTTTTGCTTCCCCGATTCCTCTAGTTCATACCCACGTGAAGAGCGAGGTACTACAAAACACAAGCTGCCGATAGCCTAACTAAACAACTACACTGTAAAGAGAATGTATAAAGCACGTGCCGGTTCGCGATAGCTTGAACTTGCCTTTATTTTAGGACATTATCTCATCTTTGCAGTTTTCGATAGTCCCCAAGCAACTAAACGTATACCACGTTAATTTTATCATCTAATTAACACATTTTAGGTGGAAACTATAGGTTTTTTACCCCGTTTATTATAGAATTTTGGGTGAAGTAAACACCTGTCGGCTCTGCTAAAAGTTTCTCAATTTTGTTATTGGCTGTTATTTTCTTTTCTCTCTTTCTTCGTCTTATTGAAAATTTTAAAATTATTGTTTTTCTTTCCATCTTCGTGGATATGTTAGTAAGCTGTAATATTGTTTTTATTAAAAGTGTACACACTTTCTTGGCCAATTGCTCAGAGTGGGTATGTGCCAAAAGAAGCTAGAGGAAATAAACAAAATAACTAATAGCTAAGCTTCACTACTGTAAAGACAAAGAAGAGAGCGCAGGAGCACTGATGATGACGATAGTTGGATGTTTTTGTACCCCTTCTGCACACAAAATAAAGATAGGTCATGCGCTAAATACCAACACAACAATACCAAGTACACCGTGGTACATATATAACTGCTGGGAACGTCCTGTTGAGAAGTCGGTTGAGAGGCACGTAAACTCTACTGTCGCTCATCAAAATACTCGTACAACACAAGAGCAGCACTACGCTGTCGTGGAAATCCAGTATTGTACGAGAGCGTATACAGTATACGTACAGTGAGCGGTTGCGAAAATCGAAGAGTATCCCAGAAGAGACGTCCATGCAAAGCCGAGTCATGAAGATTGAACAAGTGGCACATACAGCTGGGGTATGTATAGGTAAAATAAGAGAAAAACGACGTGATTCGCGAGACCAAAACGAGCTTGAAGACGGCTGGCGCCCCTGTCTGCCGCGCTAGATACTATCATTCCCGACAGCTTCGACCTCCGCACCTCAAGTCCTGGTGCTGCTCTCGACAGGTTCGGTCGCCAAGCAAGGCATCACCTTCGTCCGGACACGGTCACCCCTTCCCCTTCGTAGCGGAGTCCTGGTGCATCCTCGCAGGGGGAGGTGGTCTGATCGGGTGAGTCTGAATTAGGCATCACGCTGTGATGTCTCTCTCTTCTCGCAACCAGGTAAATGCTGCCTGGTCGGCCTTTCTAGCTCCCAGTGAGTTACCAATTGATCTTTTCTTACAAAGCGGTGTGAGCAGCGTTCCCGTGGACCTGGTTCCCGCTAACGAATAATGCGGCGATGGCGTAGTGGTTAGAGCATCCGCCTCGCATGCAAGAGGTCCGTGGTTCAAATCCCGGTACCGCGCAGTTCCCAACCGGATTAAAAAAAAAATGCGCGTGTTGATGGAACTGCATTAAGAGGCCTGGGGTGCGGCCTCACCGGCAAAAACACCGCCGAGAACGCACTCCCTCACCAGAGAAGGATTGGCCACCCTGGTGCAGTATCTGGCCACTACCTCCCACATGCTTACGTCAAACGGATATTATACTCGGATTAAAAATCCAAAAAGCATTCAGGAAGAGCTCCGGAAGGTGAGTGAACACTACCAGTTGATTACTGGGGTGCGACAGTTTGGTCACGGAGGTTTTCTACGCTAATTTCCGGACCAGGCCTGTGTCACTGATCTTCTCAAAAGCACAACTTTTGTATCTCTACCGGTTATCTGTTTCACACCTCCTCATTTGGCATGACAGAAGTTTAGTTCGTGGGGTGGAATTGAGCCTAACTTCTCTAGAAATTTTAGAAATGTTGTCCGTAGCAGAAGCCGTATCAGTGTTCCGGTGCTCGCCTATCATCGACAAAAGGAAGATCCTGACTGATTCGGTGATAGTTACGTTTGCCGGTACAACTCGACCAACCGAAATCAAGGCGTGGCCACTCGTATAACGAGTTGAATTGATAACCCCTCGTTCACTGCAATGCGCCAAGTGCTGGTTTTACGGTTACAGCATAAAGGGGCGCACATCGGTGGTCCGTTGTCAGATGTGTGCATGGCAACATAACGCTAAAGAGTGTACAGCACATGAAAAGTGTTGTTGTCTGTGCAACGAGGCTCACGCAGCTCACGACATTAACTGTCCTGCAAGGGCTCAGGAAATGCAAATAATAGAAATCGTTCAGCCAAAACGTTGTTCTAGACGCGAAGCCCGAATCATCATTGTAGAGCGTTCTCGGGGATACGCCAGTGCTATGAGTCGTCTCAATAAGGCGATAGATTCTTCTCTCCCACAATAGCATCAACTATTAAAAGGTCAATGGCAAAGGCTATGGAAAATCTTTCCTAACCTTTACCGAATCACTGGAAGAAATAGTGAACGCGCAGATGACACAATTGCTGCAGATCGGCATAGAACCGGGTATGACTTCTTTGCCATCCTCACCACCTAAGGAGCTTAATGCGCGGTCGATATAATCAGCTTCAACAGTAACCACCTGGAAAGAATTAATAACTGTCGATGAAGAGGTGTGCTCCTCCGGTAACACGAACCGTAAGCTAATTATTCCAGGCAAGCAGGACTTGGATTGAAGTACCGATTCAAGTTCCCATGAATTGCAAATGGACTCGGAATCTAGAAACATGAAACGGCGTGCGTCGCCTGTAACTAAGGGTTCTCTAGTGAATCACAAGATCAAGAGCAAAAAATATCAGAAGGAAAGCGCTTTAAAGCAGAACTTTTCGAAAGATAGTATCTTGGAGAAGGCAGTGCATAAAGCTGGTTTTTTTTTGTAAAAATAGGTGGATTGAAAATATAAAAGTGAAACCGCCACACAATTTTTTCTGCAACAACTGATTTATACTAACTTTGTAATCAACATGTTCCTGATGTAATTCTTTTGCAAGAAACTTGGCTTTCACAAGAAAAGAGTTTTTATATAAAAATTACCGCATATTTACGTTAGACCGGCCCTCTAGGGGTGGCGGCTTAGCTGTATTTATAACTTCGAAAATTGCTCATCGAGTTAAAATAACAAGTCAAGTAATGAATTTAGACAATGAAGTTTTAGCGTTAGATATCTCTCTTCCGGGATGCCCCCCCTTTTTGTTGGTTAGTGATTATTTTCCAGCGTGTGTTCAAAATTCTTCTGTGCTTAATTCTGTAAATTCGTCATGTAGGAAACAAATAGTATTGGCGGATGATTTCAATTCTCATTATACATCGTGGGGTTTTAGAACAGATATGAGTGGGTTGGGTCTGTGGCATCTGGTTTCACAGCATAACCTAACATGCATTAACACACGAACACCCACTTTTGTTCGTAGTCGTTCTCGATGCACGATTGACCCTACCTTTTATAGTCCTAACCTTACTATGTCTACATGATCTGCCCTAAACTTGGGTGCAAGTAGTGACCAGTTGCCTATATATTTTGATATTGTATGTCCGGTAACCTCGGTAACCAGCCACTAAATTACTCACGTAAATTTAAGTACATTTGAAAAATCACTATGGGGTGCCTGGTCCCACCAAATAGTTGAAAGTGAAGAGCAAACAGCCGTGAATTTAAGTAACGTGATGAAAAAATTGTTAAATAAATCGAAATTCACCGTAAACGTAAAGGGAACAAACAAAGGTTCTTCTAATGCTTGGTGGAATTCAGCTTGTACACGCGATTACAGACCAAGAAGAACTACGTGGCGTAAACTACTTTACAATCAATGCCCTAGAAATTGGAGTGATTACAAATATGCGGATGCCATTTTTAAGAGAACAGTTGGCGCTGCGAAAGACAGCTATGATAGTCAGCGTTCTGAGTTTCTATGAAAACCTTGCAACAGGAAATCCCTCTTTAAGTTCCTCAGAACCAAAAAAGTTAAACCTTCATCCAACAACATTGAATCAGTGGTTTCTACTGCAAGTGAACTGTCTAGTTT
This sequence comes from Rhipicephalus microplus, assembly GCF_043290135.1. Lineage (NCBI taxonomy): Eukaryota > Metazoa > Arthropoda > Arachnida > Ixodida > Ixodidae > Rhipicephalus > Rhipicephalus microplus. The sequence continues at coordinate 414,890,235 of NC_134710.1, read as the reverse complement.
TCTCGAAGATATTGCAAAAGGACTTGAAAGTCGCTTTACGTCTGCCTTCTCAAACCACTCGTGATTTTCCGAGAAAAGGGACGGTTTTGAGGAGATCACTGCTTTGGAGTTAGAATAAGCAGTAAGAAACTTGCCCAAAACTGCGCCAGGACCTGACGGCGTAACTACTTCGACAATAAAAATCATCCGTAAGGTTTTACCCCAGGAACTCCTGACATTGGTTAACCACTCTATCAGAAACTCAAGGATTCCACCTGATTGGAGAATTGCTAAGATAATTCCTGTATTAAAAAAAACAAGGTGCTGGGTTTACGATAGATAACATCAGGCCTCTAGCACTTATATTTAATCTGGTAAAACTGATTGAAAGGCTCTTACGCATTAGGATAGATAATTGGTTGGATGAAAACATGGTCTTGAGCCCATGCCGAATTGGCTTCAGGCGTGGTTGCTAAATTTGGTGTGCCCATGTCGATTTAGAAAGTAGAATACAGCTTGGCCGTTATAAGAAACAATATGCCGCCTTAGTAACCCTATAGTTATCACAAAAGCGCACGATAGCGTGGAACATTCTAAACTATTAAATTCACTTAAAAACGCATGTCTACCACAATACTTTGTAGCATGAGTAGATTTCTTTTTAAATGAGAGGGAATTTTACTTTTCTCAATCTGGTTTGTCGTCGCTAAGGCACAAACAAACTAGAGGTCTCCCACAAGGATCAGTGTTATCGCCGCTGTTATTTAATATTTTACTATGCACTATTCCTGTACAGATAGACGCGCAAGTGTATGTATACGCCGACGATATCGCGTTTTTTTGCTACAGCTGCCAGTATACATTCACTTTATCGAAGTCTGCAGACGTATATGAACGCTCTAGAAACGTGGTTTAAAAATTAATTTATCACTGAATGTAAAAAAAAAGTGCGTTGGTAGTTTTTCCTCTGAGTGTTCCGGTTCATATTGCTTTGCATTACCCCCAAGACGTTATCCAGCAGGTGGAATCTGTTACGTTTTGCAAACATTTACCCAGTAGATACTTAAATTGCATTTTGGATGACCATTTATCTAGATTAGAAATGGCTGAAGTGATCGATACTGATGCTTCAGTTTGTGAAGAAAAGGTAGGGGTGAGACTTGCATCATTATATTTAGATCGGTCTTTTTCAATTCGATTACTGGACTTTATTCGTATTTATCATGCGGAATTACTTCCCATTTTATTAGCTCTACGTAAATTACCCAATCTTTATCAGAAGCCGTCATTCTGACAGACGGCCTATCCGTCTGTTTCTCTATGTATCAAATTTTTCAAATGTTTTAGAAATATTTCATTCCACATGATTCCAAGACATATACGTATTATTCGCTTGGTATGGGTACCTGGACACAAAGGTATTCCTCTAAATGAACAAGTGGATGCCCTCGCATTTTTATCATGTAACGGTTTGGTAATATCTATTTTGCCGACTTTGGCGTTTGTAACTGTGACACGTTTTCAAAATTTGCCGTATCGAACAACTTCGCAAAGTCGGCGTTGTCAGTTTCCGAGTTCCCTCACCTCAATTATTGTTGGAAAAATCGATCATGTTCCTCCAGAATGACCGAGATCGCAGTCACCACAATACGATGCCGAGTCCACCCACTGAATTTTTACCTACACAGGTCTGGTCTGGTACAGTAACCTTTATGCCTCCACTGCAATGAGTGTGCATCTCGTGATCATTTCTCTTTAAGGTTCAGATTATTCACCAATCAGAGGAAAAGACTTCTAGATTAACCACTTCGAAGGTTGAGATTAAATTTATTCCTTCCGGTTCTTCTTTCCTTTGGAGCTACCGTGCTGTGTTTTAGCCAAAGGAGCATTTGCGAAGCCGTTTGCGATTTCCTTCGGGAGACGAGAAGAATAGAATGCTAAGTTCATCGTTAAAAAAGTATCAAAATAATGCATTTTTATTAAAAACTTAACGTTTCGAAATTATGAACACTTCCTTTTCAATAGCAAGACACCGTTCGTTTCATGGCCGATCACCGTGGTGGGTTGCACCAGGATAAAAAAGGAACAAACAAACAAACAAACGAGCTTCGTTGATCCGCCCAGTTTCATATTTCTTCTGTTCAACCGTTTTGTGAAAAATCAAGCAATAAAGCAAGGCATTTGGAAATTGTGGCAACGCCGAATTCAGCTCTTAAAGTCCTAAAACGTAACCATAGTTTTCAGTGTTCAGCGTTGCTTTGGTGGTTCAGGCCGTTGCTGTCTATTGGGCTATTCGGCAGTCTGTTATGATTTGCTGCGAGAATGTCATATTGTGTGAAGGATATTAATCTCGAAGAAGTACAGACTACCTCTGTGGCAAAGCTCGGCATTCATTTGGCATATTATCAAGATAGCACCGTATAAATGTCGATGGAAGTGCAGTGCTGAGCAACTGAAACGCTGCTGTTGGCCCGAGTAGCGGCTGGCGCGTTTTTGAGACATGGGCAGATGATTGATTTTCGTTCGGGAGTCGCATACCATTTTTATACAGAAGCAAGACCTTTCCCATCGTCAAATAATCTAATCAATTATGTTTGTGTCCATAGAGTGCGCAAGTAAATGTCAGGCGCTATGTCACCCGATTATCGAATCGCGAGTCCCAAGTTCTGAGAATGACAGGATATTAACTAAGGGCAAAAATTGTCACGAATGTGCATTTAATGTACGCTAAAAAGCATAGAGAAACGTTGCTTTGCTATGTCATGTTATAGCTGCCGATGACATATAGACCATGGCTCCAGTTTTTGCAGTTATGTTCTTGAACAGGCCTCACTCAAGAAAGCGATATTCTAGGAGGCCAAGTTTAAAGCAATGCGTGTTGCTGTTGGTCCGGTGATGGGCCTCACTTTTCTCGAAGTTACAAAACGCAAATAACGACTACGAAATATCGTCAGTTAGTGCAACAAAAGGGTTAATATTTTACGCCTTGTTGCCGAAATGCTGGCTATTTGGTCATGCAACTGCACCTTGCTGACAAGCGTTTATAAATGTATTGCATGGGATTCCCGAGTACGCAGGCCAAGGTCTCAACACGGCGAGCGTCACAACACTCTTTCCTCTTGACTGTCGCTAAATCACGTGGTTTCAGTGATGTTTCCCTCACGTATCAACGCGCTGGATTCCCTATTTTGGGACGTGCTTGTCCTTCCTTGATACTCAGATGATCTGCAGGGTGTTCTACTAAGCGACTTCCGAGACAGTTTTGTAGCTGATTTCACACTCAATTTCGTTGCTTTCCACCGGACACACACACAAACACACACACACACACACACGCGCGCACGCACACACGCACACCTACACACACACACACACACACACACACACACACACACAGGCTGCTTGAGGTCTTGGGTTCTGATCTAGGCTACTGCTATCACATTTCGATAATAGCAAAATTTCGATAATAGCCGATAAGAGCAGACTGTCTGCTCTGAGTGCCTACTTATTTGTGCATTGGAACCCTACATGGGCTTTTGTTCCCGTATATATAGTACTGATTCTCTGTTTCCCTGCCAGCATTGATGGATGCCCTTGCTGTTCTCTCCAAAGCACTGGGGGACAAAACGCCCAGTTCTATTAAAGAACTCACAAAGGTGCTAATAGAAATGTTCAGCACCATCAAGGCGGCCATGACAGAGGTCAAAACTAGAGTCTGTAGTTTCGAGGAGTCTTTGAAGTTTCATAGTCAGGGCTTTGACGAGTTCAGATCTGAGCTTTAGGCTGTCCGACAAGAGCTGAGCGAAGTTAAAAAGCGTTGTCTGGAAGACGAAAGGGAACGTCATTAACTGGTGAAGGAACTCGTAGACGCAAAGAAAAAAATTGTAGACCTGAAGCAGAACTCCAGGTGGACTAATCTAGAACTTAAAGGAGCACCGTTAACTGAAAAGGAAGACCTCGGTCAAACACTAGATGAGGTGGCCACTCGCCTGAGTGTTCCGCTTTCGGATCATGACGTGGATGTGGTGCATCGTGTCCCCACAAAAGGGGGCGGGCTGCCCAATATAATCGTCGAATTCAACTCTCGGGCTACCCGTGACAGGCTTCTGTTTGCCGCAAAAAAGAAGCTGCTGAATGCGTCCCTGCTGGGTTACCAAGTAGATAGCCCTGTACACGTGAATGCCCATTTGTGTCCCGAAAACAAAATTCTGCTCGAAAAAGCTTTTCAGTTCAAACGGGAAAAGAACTGGAAATTTGCATGGGTCGCTGATGGCGAAACTCTAATGTGGAAGTCCGAGAACTGAAGAGTTGTTCACGTCACATGCGATGACGACCTGATGAAAATAGTATAAATAGCGGTTCACAACTACTGGTACTCCTATAACTAACATCATGCCACTCTCTGTTCTCACACCTTACAACGTACCTAAAAACAACAATATTTCTGTCTTCTACACGAACATCCGCAGTTTAAACAAGAATTCGAACTTGTGTTCCTTTCTACGCATGTCTAACCTCTAGATGTTATAGCGTTGACGGAAACATGGCTAATAAAGGGCGAGAATCGCAACATCGATGGGTACACATTCAAATCTAATCCCCGAGAGTGACGCACCCGTGGCGGCGGTGTGGCCGTCTTTGTAAAATCAGGATACTCCTTGTCGAAACTTGAATCCGTCACAAGCAGCTGCGTAGATATTGAATCACTGTTCATCAACTTGGAGTGTTCCATTATCATAGGAGTTATATACCATCCTCCGAATTCATCTTACGTTTCTTTTCAAGATATGCTTGAAATGGTGCTATTTACACTTGCGGCAAACTACAATATTCCCATTGTGATTACGGGAGACTTCAATAATGATACCTGCAGTCTAGTGTCTTCTGATTACCAGTTTTCGCTTGCTTCTTTCAATCTTCGAAACTTGATTTCTATGCCCACACGTTTAACTGGCACCTCAGCGACGATCATAGACCACGTGTTGACAAACATATCCACCCCTATCAATGCAAGTGTGTATGACGAACCAATCTCTGATCACCTTCCTATTTGTATCTCGATTATAGACCTGTCCAAGACTGCACCTAAAAATCACCCTGTCATTAAAAAGATAGATTATACCCTATTAGGAAACAAACTTCTATCTCTCGTACCACGCAGTCTGTACCATGATGATGTAAATACTGAGGTTGCCAATATAATCAAAACTATGAGGACTGCTATCAGTAACGCTAGTAGTACCGTATCTTCTCGCTCTTATAACGTCCTGATCTGCCCTTGGATGACCCTAGACATTCTTGCTATCTTGAAGAAAAAAACAGTTCTGGTACGATAAATGGAAACAGAATAAACATAATCATTATTACATAGGGTAGTATAAAAATTTACGGAATGAATCTGTGCCAATAATCCGTGTACGCAAGAAGAACTATTACTCCAGTTTTATTCAACGCGCGAATGGGGATACAAAAACAATATGGAAAATTATACAAGGAGTTGTAGGAAATTCTAGTGCTCATCGTATTCTCCCTTTAACAATAGACGAACCAAGTTCTGAAAGATTCAATTTATACTTCACTAGTATTGGTCCGTCCTTGGTATGTAGTCATCCTGACTCTAATTACATGTGTTTAGCCAGGTCCATACCCAATACCTTCTTTATTCATGACATAGAATTAGGAGAGCTGTTATCTAAAGTGAAAAAATTGTGTAATAAAAAAAAACCATGCTGGATGGAATTACAGTCCATCTGATCAAGGATAACATAGACATGTTAGGCCCCATCTTGTGCCACATTTTCAATCATTCCCTAGCAACCTCGTCCTCCCCCGATCCTCTGAAATTCGCAAAAGTATTGCCCTTTAGAGACGGTAATCGCTCTGACACTTCGTGTTACCGCCCGATATCAGTTCTCAGTATAATAAATAACATCTTTGAAAAGCTACTTTTTTCTTGAATCAACAAATATCTGGAAAAATATAAAATTTGATGTCTGCAACAGCATGGTTTCCGTCCGGGATATTCTACTTCCACTGCAATTCAAACATTGACACAAAATGTCAACAAAGCTTTAAATAGCCATAAACTAGTTTCTATTGTATTTCTTGACCTACAGAAGGCATTCGACACTATCGACCACAGCATCCTTAAAAAAAATTAAATAACTATGGCTTTAGAAACGAAATCTTTGAATTCTTTTTCAGCTACTTCACGCATTGTAGTCAAATTGTTACTCTAGATGGCATCACTTCTTCGCAAAAACCAATAAGCGCCGGGGTCCCACAGGGATCTGTCCTGGGCCCTTTGTTCTTTAAAATATATGTAAATGACCTACCACTGGTTATTAATTCTGCGGAGCTACTATTGTACGCGGAAGATGCAGCTTTAATTGTGACGGGGGAAAATATGCAAGAAATTGAAACAAAAACAAATGCTGAACTAGCTAATATATCACATTTATTCAAGGCAAATAAATTACCGTCAACGCGTTGACGTCAACCGACAAGTACATGATAATTCATTCCCGACATAAGCCAATTAATCTAGACAGCATTCAAATAAAGGTAAATAATTATGCACTCGAACGCGTCAATTCATTTAAATACCTAGGTGTAGTTATCGACAACCATTTCCACTGGCAACCCAATATAAAATCAGTGGGATCGAGCTTATCTTCGGGCTGTCATGCAATGTTGCAAGCGAGAAATCATTTCGGCATTGCAATATTACGGATCTTGTACTTTTCTCTCATCCACTGTCATCTGTCCTACTGCATTGATTCATGGGGTTGGACCTACACTACATACCTGGAGCCTTTACGAAAACTACAGAAGCGCTCACTAAGAATAATAACGCACTCAAGCCACGATCATCCCAGCGCACTTCTGTTTAGTAAACTACAAATTTTACCAATGGACAGTTTGCGTCAACGGAGAACTGTCGTAGCCGTTCATATTATCATGAGGTATAACCGTCCTGTTCATTCGTCCATTCTTTGCTCCTCATCCCGCCCTACGAGGAATACTGCTGCCGGTAACATTAACCTTCCTCCCATGAACAACGTATATGAAGAACGGCGTCTGCAGTTCGTCGGTACCAAAATCTGGAATAGACTGCCCCAGAATATAAAATCGGCTGTTAACTTTGTTTAAAAATAAAAAAACACTTCCTTGCAATCCTTATTGTGTCTCTGTAACCCCCTAATAGTAACAAAATCGCTCAATCCTTGTATATAAGTACCACTACGTCCAGTGAAAGTTTACTGCGTAGTTGTTATTACTCATTGCCTTTCTTTTGTTTGTGTATAAAAATTACATGTTTCTGTTATCTTACCCAAGTTCGCGTATCTGAATATATATGTCTGTACAATGTCTAACCTTCTTTACTATATCCGTAATGTTTATCATCTTCTATCCAGGTTCAATGCCTTGTTCTATTGTTTTGCTACATGTGCTATTGTTGTCTCGTGCTATCGTTCGAATACTGTGCCATATTGTATCGCATCATTGGACCCTATTGTAGCCTTTGGCTATGGGTCCAAACAGTTTTTTGATCTATCAATTTGGGATTGATAATAAAGTGAAATGAAATAAAATGAAATGAAATAAGAACCCTCCTATAGTGCATAAATTGCATTGTACGCTATATCGTGGTGTATGCAGGTGATTGAAATAAAACCAGTGTCCTCGTACAAGGACGTACGTATGTCAACATTGTCAGTTTGGCGCGTAAAACTGCACAATTTATTCATGCAACTTTCAAGAAGAAAGCATCACAAAATGTGAAACGTAACCGTCGACATCTGGACAAATGTCGCTACAATATACATCCTGCAATGGCACTACGAAGTTGCATTTGGCATAAATTTTGATGTACTCGTGACGCCACTATAACGTCACTTGTTCCCGTCTTCAGGTGACATTGTCACTCTGTCACATGATCGCTGTGACACTGAAAAACCACGTTGGGCGTGGGCAGCTGTCGGGTAACATGGGAAGCAGAGATCAATGCAGTTCACTCAGAAGAAAGGGCCCCTCGCATTTGTTAATATAGGGATGATGGTGGGCTATATAGATATATATATTTCCACAAGCTTGTCTTGCGGTGCAAGGTAAGATGTGGACCAGAAAAACACCTTGATTTGGTTTTTTTTTTTCGGTATGCGTCTTACTTTGCAGTATATACATCACAAGCATGAAAATTTCGTCCTCGAGGAGCGTTAGGCAATGCACATTGCGTCAAGTGGATTTTTATTTTTGAACGTCAAATAATGCTTTGCAGAACATACGAAAGGGAGACCGCTGCCCATGAGTCCGTGACTGGCCGGAAGCTCCTGAAACTATCCTCCGAAGACGCCACTGGGAGTTTTGCTGGAGCCGCTGAAGGTGGAGCTGGAAATGGCACTCAGTAGGCAACGAGAACATGTGCGCATCTTTTCCTTGCCATTTTCGCGAGAAAGACAGGAAGCCGTTGAGCAAGACAACCTCATCTATGATGCAATATATGCAAAAAGGCTGTTTGTTTTGAGAAATTCATCATATTACAAACTCAAGTTTACTGAAATTCACATAAAGCGTTTATTTAATATGGTGTCCACCTTTACCATTTTCGCTGATGACAAAAAAGTCAAGGCCCTGCCATCCGCGACTGTCTCCTTTTGATAGTGGAGAAATTTAGGAAGCCGTGCTCGGTGTGGTGTGAACGCTGAATAAACAACACCTGGTGGTCGAAATTTCCTGAACTCTCCACCTAGGCATGCCTTATTTCATTCTGCGCTTTTAGCATGTGAAAACAAGAATATTATTTTTTAACGCTCAGGCATTAAAACCATTTTGATGAAACCAATTTAACTAACTCCATATGCAATTCACACATAACGCTGCATACTTTTCTTGAAGTGAAATCAACGCCTTGTAAGAAAATTGGTATATGCGAAACGTTTTATATTATTTTTGAAGGTGTCCAAGAAAAAGTTGGCAGAACTAGTTTTTTTTTGCTATTATTTGTCCGCCTCATGTAACCACCATCTGAGTATGAGAGACGCAGTAGCGGAGGGTTTTGCACCCGAGTTTTCTTCGTTATTCTGATATCGAAGTCTACATAAAACATAAATCTTTGTGCATTTCTGTTTTTTCCTTATAGTGCACCGGACACCATCAATTTGAGCGCTCACGGATTGATCTAGAAATTTTAGCGCTATTTTATGCATGATACATTGTTTCCAGCGTATATCATTGCCATTATCACCATCGTTATCATCAGCATCATGAGCTTGACTGCGCCCCTAGTAGGACAAAGGCATCTCCCATGTTTCACCAGTCAACTCAGTCATGTGCTTGCTGCTGCAATTTCATATCCGCAAACTTCCTAATCTCATCTGCCCACCAAACTGGGAGTATCTGTCTACCCTTCACACGCTTGCCTTCTCCTCGAATCCAGTGTCGGAATTTGAATGACCAGCAGTTAAGATGCCTTCGTGCGACATGCCCTGCCCATGATAATTTATTCTTCTTAAGTTCAACAATTATGTCCTTGACACCTGTTTGCTCCACCATACTCTCTTCTTGTTCTTTTGAGTGACACCTATCATTTCCTTTAAAATGCTCGCAGTGTCTATAGTTACTGTAAACCATAGAGAAACGTACAAGCCAGTCTAGTCCACCATCGAAAACACAAAAAGGAACCATTGCTTTCAGCGGCATCACCAACGACACTGGTGTTGCGACAAATAAGCACCATGCAAAGACGTCATCAGAACGTCACTCGACACAAAAGTTGCGGTGTTTTGGCCGGGTAACTACGATCAAAACACAAGAGTATACAGGTGGCCCCACAAAGCGACGTGAGGTGCAAACAGTTTGCAATGCCAACGTGGCAAATGCAAACTACGTCGGGAGCAGAGAGCGTATAATAGATTATGTAATTCATTGCAAAGAAAAATGCTGCGGATTTCATATTCGAGTCATGCTATAAAAATCTATAGGAGAACATGGAATTTTTTCTTAAGGAACGTTGACAATTGTTTCGCAGAACCCGGGCCGCCAGGAAGAAGTTTCCAAAGGCGACGTGAGGACGAGTTACGTCCATAATGACATGGGAGGCCGTCCACCAAGGCCCTGTAGTCTGCCTCTTCTTGAATGTCTCACGCGCACACACGTTATGCTCAAAAAAAGAACAGAGATTTTAACAGGACTGCTCGAAAACTCGTCCACCATGCACCAGGAGAACGTGCGCCTGACAATGAGCATATTGCGCGGCGTCACCACGGTGCGTATCTTTCAACAACCACTATCATGACAAAGTTAAGAAGCTACTGAGCGAGACTGCAGAACTTCAAGAGCAACTGCCTGCAACGCTGTTTGTTCTGAACAGCCCATCCTATTAGGAACCTTGGTTGCCCGAAACTTAAAAACGCGAGGTTGGAAGCGCTGTCAAACGTTTTCGTTGCTGACACGAAAATCAAGAGTTAAATCACGGCCACGTTAGTTGGATCCCGACCGAGGCGAAATAATATACGCCGATGTAAAAGGTCACTGATTGTCAAGAATACCGGATAGTGGGCATTACCCGGGCACTCTGCTATGTAATGGCTTATTTCAAACCGTGCTATAGGCACTCACACCCTGGATATTATTATTATTATTATTATTATTATTATTATTATTATTATTATTATTATTATTATTATTATTATTATTATTATTATTATTATTATTAATATTATCCGCTTTGTGTTGCGGGGTAATTTTGAGTAACTGCGTGTTCACGGCACTGATAGCATTCAGTTTTCTTTGAAAAGTTCAACGTATGACTCATATGAAAACCCCTACGAGTGACAAGGTTTCTCTCCTTCAACCTTGAACGTTTACAAGGGTATATTGGCAGCGATGATTACTTTTTTTTCGTTTACCCTACCCCACATGCAGTTTTCTAAATTTAGATACGAAGAAATCCGCCTATTTGTGGGAATAGTTTTCCACGTTTTGCCTCTTTAGTGAGAGAGTGGCGCAAGGCTATAAAGGCGAATATTAAGGGTCGGCAGATATATGGTTGTTCAGGGAATGAACGAACTTGAATGAAAGATATACCAAAGCTACGTGGTCGGTTGGCTCGTGTTCGCATCCTCCGAATTTCTATTTTTTTTTGCAAGCTTAAGCTCGGTGTCTACTTACGCAGAAATGGAGTTGAAGAAGGCTACGTTTGACACTATATACCATTCCAGCACGGTTTCCGCCTAATGCATTCAACTGAACCTCCATATCACTGAAAACACTCGCATTGTAACCACTACCATAAACACACACACAATGTCATGTTGAAAGTTCATCTCAGAATTCTTAGTTAAAAGAGTATTTCAGCTGCATTTCTCCTGAAATACACATTGCTTGAGCTAAAATCGATAACTAAAACGATGCATTTGAAGTTTGGATGAAAGCACTGTTTTGTGGAAACGAGATTTCACTTAGATTAACGATTCAAATTCAACCGCTATAGCTGTTCAGCCACTACCTTGTTCCTCCTTTTTTTCGCGCTCATTAAAGATATTTTCGCGATATTCTCAGAAAGGTGTGCAATTTGTTTCACAGGGTTCTGTTTTGTGGGAGGAAGTCACTTCACCGCACACTCTACATGAGTTACACCACGCTTCGCACAAGTTACCTCGCCTTACTCCAGTGTTGCCCTCAGATTTGGGTGCACGTTAAAGAGCCTCAGGTGGTCAAAATTTCCGGAGCCCTACACTACGGCGTCTCTCATATTCATTAGGTGGTTTTGGGACGTTAAACCCCACAAATCAATCAATCAATCACCATTGTTGCCAAAATCCACCAAGAAAACAATGTAATAAATATGCCAAAACAAGACCAAATAAGCAGCGTAACCACTGTGAATAAGCTTAAAAGAAGCAGAAGCTTCATCTTTGCTCCAAACTTTGTAAGCTAAAGGAAAAATCTCGTACCTTGAACTTCTATAAAACATTTTCCGTCTTTTTCCTCATCTTTTCGTGAACTACTAAAATTTAGACTGTGGAACAACATGGAAGAAGCCTTTCTCTAAAACCATAAACAGTATGACCATAAAATTAAGCACACGTCTTCAGCATCATAGTGGTACGAGTTACAAAAAGGTGCTCCCATACTTGCCTCCCACAAAAAATATTGACCTTCTTGCCGCATACCGCAAAGGAAAGTTCCAGGTTTGAATTTCTTAATCATAATTTATTCAGCTTTTGAAAGTTCTAAGTTTGCCCTTTTTAGGAAGAAGTTAGACGAAATCTGAGAAAATCTCAGCGCAGTTGGTCAGATATTGTACAAAAAATCTATCATGTTTGCAAACCAAAAAAAAAGCTGATCGCCAGAACACGATTTTACCTCAGCAAACACGCGCAGAATGCGCGAAATATTTTTTACTCTAAAGAAAGCGTGTTCCCGGAAACATTTGCAATCAAAGAATCCGAAAATGGTACGAAGTGAATATAGTCCGTCGATGTACTTAAATCTTCTATAAAGATGGATACACGCAGAAGCAATGACTAAAAGATTGCCGACGCATCCTTTAGAAAGCATTGTCATAGGCGCCATTTTCAAAGGGCTTGGAGCACTCCTACACGCGTTAGCAAATGCACGGCTTGACTCCCTAGAATGTGTGTTATTCTTTAGTAATAAAATAAATAATTGCATTTTTCGTCCACCAACCAACAGTAGTCAGTAATGCATTTTTCCATTCTTGAAATTAACATGAGTACAATAAAAATATCAGTAACACAAAGGGGACTTTAAAACACCTATAACTATATACTACAACAAAAATGTGCAAAAATGTCACCGAAAACGCATAGTTACCTCATAACATTGCCCCACTCGTAGTCTCTAATCACTTGACTGCTTATTTGTCAGGGCACAATTACCTATATTTGTTGATTTTCCCAACGTATATGAGCTTTAACACCCAGCAACTTGAAGTGAACAACAAACATGCTAGTTGTGAATGATGGACGCGCCAATAATGAGCGTGATGATTCTTGAGATAACTATATTTGGGGGGAAAATGCAAAGAAACCCAAAAAGCATGACAAGCGATAGGAAAATTCATCGCGTAGCTCAGCAAAAAAAGAAACCGGAATTCACCTATTACAAGTGGAACAAGTGATTCTGCCTTACATTTTTCATATTCCACTCACCTTAAGGTCTGACCACAAGTATTCGTTGCAGCGCATCAGTGCGTTCATTTTTGACGCGTCACCGCACCTTTTCAGAAAGGGCGCATTGGTTAGTGAAGTTGCGCGCCCTTTCTTTCCATAAGGGCATGAGTGGCGCTGTGTCAAAAACCAACGCGCCGACGCTCTGCAATAGGTACGTGCAATGGGTGCTTAGGGTGAGTCTTTTACACTCTTCAGAGCCCTCTTTCTATGGCATCTTTCAAAAACAAATTGTGGTTTCGAGATATAAAACATCAGAAATTGAAACATTATTAAACGCTACCGTGCACTCTACACCATTGCCATAGACGCACACTTCTTTATACCGGTACAGCTATATTTTGCAGGTCAAAATGTAGCCTGTGCGTATGTCACCGTTGTTATAAGTATACGTCCCAACTTGTAAGCCCTGTACTATATGGGTATACAGTATTCAGATATTTCGCAGGTTACCTTGAAAAATAGGCTTTTCACCTGGTGCACCCACAAGTGGCATATATTTACCAATCAGCAATGTATTTACTTCACTGCTTCACATTAACGTTTCTAAGTGGTAAATTTCTGTTAAAACTATGAACAATCTTTATGGAGGACAACCTGATGAGATTCAAAGCGGCAGTGGTGCGCACATCGTTGACCGGGTTGAAACGGGTGTCGACGCGGATAGTGGAAGAACAGCTTGCAGCGAAACTCGGTGTAGCGTTTACTCGAGTGAACATTCGTTTGAAACGCAAAGACACGGGAGGCGGGATGCATTGACGACGCTTGTGCTCAGCTTCCTTGGCTAGCGTCTTGACGGTGTTACCTGTGCGCCGTCTGTGATTCTTGAACGAGATCGGTGTTCTTGACTCGCACCTCGTCGGTGTTGCTGGTTTTCCACTGGTGACGCTTGCGTTCGGCTTCCTTGGCGGTGGTGGCCTCGACGGTGGTGTCGTCGCTGCGAACGCAATCGGCATCGCTAACCATCGCAACGCCGGTGAGAGAATCAAGAATCAAATTTTATAGTTACTATGAAGTAAAGTCATTACAGACAGTATACAGAAGGAGGTTCCGTAGTCGGAGATTGAATTGGGACCTCCTGTGCATGATGAACATAAAAACAAATAAAACATAGCTTCGACAGGAAGGGAAAAATTCCAATAATCATAATGATATGGGTGATAAAGCACATTTCATAATATAAAGAAACCATGTAAACACGAGATGTAAAAATAAAAAAGAAAAAATATATAAATATATACACACATATATACACACATACATATATACACACATATATATACACATATATATATACACACATATATATACACACATACATACATACATGTGTGAGAGCATGCTTTAGGGGCTATGAGAATGAAGTGCTACGTGTTGTATTGGTTGACAAAGAGCTTTTTTATATTTTACAAACGAGTGTGGATTCATTACTTTTAAGATGGATGGAAGTGAATTCCATATGGAAAGTGAGCTAAAATGAGCGGTTTGTTTGCCATAGTTAGTCCGGGCTTTCGGTAAGATGAAGTTTTTGTGGTAAGCAAGTCTAGTGTTGTTGGTATTGAGAAGTGAGGAAGATGGGATAATGGAAATGGGAAATAGCTCATTGATATGCTTGGATAAACATATGACTAGATTATACTTAACCATATCGCGCACTGTAAGGATGTTGTAGCTGTAGAATAGTTGTTTTGAATTGGTGTAATGTGAACTAGAAGTGACTATTTTAATTGCTTTGTTTTGAACAGTCTGTAACGGTGCGAGGTGAGTGTTGTAGGTAGTGCCCCAGGTAGTTATACAGTAGTTGATGTGAGAATGAATAATGCCTAGTATAGTGACAAGACAATGGAACGTTAAAAAAAAAGGGCGAGACCGAATGAGGATGCGTATACCATAAGACAGCTTTTTCTTGACATCTAAAATATGAGAGTGGAATTTTAAGTTTCTATCTAGTTTGACGCCCCAAGTAAACACAATCATTACTAGCGTGGATCGAATGATTTGGGATACTAATTGTGGAATCCGTTACAAGCGATCGCTGATGTGATGAAAAGAGAATGAATTGGGTTTTTTGAGGATTGAACTGTAATTTGTTTAGCTTACACCAGTGTAGTATATCGCGAAGATCTGTGCTCAGCTTATTTATTAAACAGTCTATGCTATTATCGGAACTAAAACTCGTCGTATCATCAGCGTAGAGCAAATATTTAGTGTATGATAAAATTAGGTAGATCGTTGATATAGATTAAAAACAAAAGTGGGCCCAGAATGGACCCTTGTGGTACTCCTATGTTCGTTGTTGTTTGTTTGGAGTGGGTACCGGAAATACTGACCGTTTGGTTTCGATTAAGGAGATAACTGCGAATAAATAACAGAGCAGGACCACATATTCCCATTGCTTCCAGTTTTATGAAGAGTATCTGATGGTTAATAGTATCAAAGGCTTTTGTTAGGTCAACAAAAACAGATCCAGCTAAACTGCCATCGTCAATCGCCTGCTTTAGAAATTCAGTAAGATATAATAAAGCGAGATCAGTAGAATATCCTGTTCGAAAACCAAACTGAAAATCAGTAAGAATGCTAAACTTTCGAAGGTAATTAGTTAGGTGCTTTTCAAATAATTTCTCAATAATTTGCTGAGGAACGGGAGCACGCATATAGCCCGGTAGTTCGTTACCAATGATCGGTCTCCTTTTTTAAATACTGGGGTAACTCTAGCACGCTTAAGTTCGCAAGGAAAAGTCCCTTTTTTAAATATTAGATTAATGACATCTGCAAGAATGTCAGATATAGATAGAGCAATCAGCTTTATGTGTGATGAACTGATGTCGTCTAGACCAGCGCTAGTGGTTTTTAGATTCCGAATTACCGCGGTTACTTCATCGGCAGAAGTGGGGAACAAATAGAAGGACTGGGGAAAGCGAGTGATTTCGTAATCTAAAACTTGGTCCGATGGCAGATTGTTCGAAAAAAAGAAGTCACTGAATGTATCAGCAATGTCACGTGGATTTGAGTGCACAATGCCGTTATGAATTATTGAAGTAATGCTTCCTCGGCCGCCGTTTCTATTTAGAAAGGAATTTACTAATTTCCATTTTTTATCGGAGTTACTTCCACATTCCAATATTTTCTGTTCGAGGTATTTTCTTTTTGCTCTTTTTAAGTGCGCACAGAGATTGTTACAGTATTTCTTGTACCTTGCTCTTAGCTTAACATTGAAAGGCTGTTTCTTGGTTTTTTTGTAAAGATTCTCGCGTCTGCGCAGTGCTTTAATTAATTTATCAGTTAGCCATGGGTTTTGAGGTGACGCAATGATCTTCTTGCATTTCTTCTTATGCGAATGGGAATGTAAGTAATGTAAAAGTAAAGAAAAAAAGCGCGAGAATGCTTCTTGAGGGTCGTTGGTTTCCCTTACAGCAAGCCAGTCTGAATTCGTAATGTTCTCGATAAGTGCTTCCTTATCCAAAACAAGTTTATGAAAGCATGCGGAACGACAAATAGGAGTTGAAATAGTTTTAAGAATAATGGGATAATGGTCGGTGATATCACTGGTAAGAATGCCTGCTTCAGGAGCGACCAGAAGGTTTGATAGCGCATGATCAATCAGTGAGCATCCGCCTTCACGAGAAAGACGTGTAGCTTGAGTAATTAGGCATTCAAAACCATAACTGTGATAGCAGCTAGAATATGTCATGAAGTTAGCGGACGCGGTATCAAGCAGGTTGATATTCATGTCACCAACGATAACTCCATTTTTATTTTCTGATGATATTGATTCAAGCACATTGTCTAAAGCGTTGCAAAAATCGGTAATGGAGGTAGAGGGCGAACGATAAATACAACCCAAAATAAAATTTTTGTTGTCGATGTTAAGCAACAAATGATCAAATTCTACCCATACAGCTTCACAGTTAGGTAAATTTAGTGCAAAGTCATGCCGTCGTTTGAATGCCAGGTTTGATAATACATAGATGGCTGCTCCACCATGATTGCTTGATGGTCTGTGTGCGTATTCAGATGAGTAGTTGGGGAAGCCAAAAAGATTTTTATCAGCGTCTGAAAGCCAAGTTCCGGTGATACAAATGATAGGAAAGAGCTTTGTGATTGTAGAGAGAAGATTTTGAATGTCGTCGTGATGTTTCCGCATACTACGAGCATTGAAATGAATAAGCGAACATGAGCTGTTAAAAAGAAAATGATCCAACTCCGAAGGGTTTAGGTAAACTGACATGGTGAATCAGATACAGCGATGGTGAAAAAAACAACAGCGTATGCGTAAAAAAAAAACAGGGATATCTAGATTTAAAAAGAGAGATCAGATTCCTTAGCAATGCGGTAAACCTGACTGAAAGCAGAGAAAGGTACACACACTCTAGCGGGATACATGCCGTGACGGCGTCCCACCTGTCGGCGCAATCGCACGACAAACAGCGCCGCACTGTCCACATTGTCGCCTCCGCGAAATTCTCGTGGAGTGGGCAGCGCGCGCGCTTTTTCTAGCAGACGGGTGGAGAGTGGTGATGCGGGTGAGATGATACCCACTTGAGGAGTTGGCTCGAGCGCTGTAAGTGGTGGAAAGGATGGTGGATACAGGCCAGAGATGGAACAGGCGACAGGAAAGAGGCGTCACCACGCACTACTTCGAGGGCGTGAGCAACTTGGCACGCTCCAACACATGCGGCGAAAGGAGTGGTGCGGACCGAGAAACAGCGTTACACAGGCTAGTCGAAGAGCTGCTTCGCATTAAAAATTACCCTTGAACTGATCGGCAGCACTACAAAATATTCCAAATGGAAAAGATTGGCATGTGCTTGCCTTTCTCGTAATGGTAGGCCGTTGTCGTGATTGCTACACAGCTTCCAACTAACCGAGTAACATTGCTATCAAGGTCCATACTGAAGTCTTTTACTATGCACTCGCTAAATACTGGTACGGCGTAGGTTCCTTTCAGTAATACTCAAATCTGCAGCATCAAGCAGTGCAAGTGAAGGTGTCTCTAAATCGCAAGTGCAAAAAACAAGCTTGTTGAAATACTTCGCGTTGTTGCCCAGGTGTTGGAGCATGAGCGTAAGTTTTCCTGGTCATGCTGCGAATCTCTCCAAAGAAGTATGAATCCATGGTCGTCAATCGCTAGGTCATTTCGTGTAGCACATCACTCTTCCATCGTATGGGGCCCGAAATTCACTTACGTAGGAATTCGGCCTGGTTTCACAACACTCGCTTCCCTTTAGTGTGACGTGCCTGTCCGTGCTCACTATATCTGGTGGTTTCTAGATATTCTACTGAATGAAATTCAAAAAAATTTAGAATGCTATCACTGCTCTGAAGAAACAATATAGGTGTTCTCTGCTGGAATGGATTACACGCACAAGTTCAAAGTCATTTTTTTTTATTCTCCCCAGCTGCCTTTCGGTATGAGCGTTTTGACTGTGCACGTGTTTGTTACTGCTCACATGCCTGCATATTTTGCCGAACCGAATAATACTGATTCCAGCAACAGGTTTTAGACACGTTTTCATACACCGTTTAAGCATAGCCACTGAAGGCACGGTGAACACATTTATGTCGTGCGGAATTAAAGAACACGCGTGTAGTTATATAATAATGCGGCTGATATACGTACAAAATTGAGATAGAGTCAGAGATATCATATTGCGAGTTAGCTGTGCAACGTCCCACAATTTCCGATTTTCAGGGCGGAAAGCTTACCTGACTCCTCAAACACACGTGACCTTTGGCTTTAGTGGCATCGGCATCCACACAGCTGTATCAAAAACAGCCGACATGCGGTAATGGCGTCATAACGTCACACGAAAACATTGTGACGGAGTAATCAGGACACTACGACTATACATGACGAGGTCGTCACCCGACAAGGCGTCACTTGGTCAATTTTTTGATGATCCAGGTGCCATAGGAAAACCAGATGAGGAGCAAAGAGCTTCACACGCCAATGTGCCAGTTGCAAACTTGTTCGTGGGCACAGAATTTCGGGGAGCGCTGAAGAGATGGTATCGGTCACTGCAAAGACAACCATAATAGATTTCATTTTTGGGTCAACCTATGAAAATGCATAAGAGGCCATGTTAATTTGTCTTAATAAACGTCGACTGTTACTCTGCAGCAGGCCACGAAATCAAGCGAATCTACTGGAGCCACGTCGTCCTGCCCCCGCGGCGCCGACTATTCTTGGCTTCGTGATCCAGAGAACATCGCGGAACTGCACGCATTGTTGCAAAATTTATCGAAACAGAGGAAAAAGTTGCAAACGTTGATGAAGAAGACCCGTGATGCGGTTACCGATAATCTCCTGAACTCGCTTTGGATTCGAAACGAGATCGAAAAGGTGCGAATCCTTCACCGGCTGCTGTATGCTCAAAGATAGAAAGCTGCTAAGCGAGACTGCTGAAATTTAAGTGCGATTTCTCCAACGCTGTTTGTTTCAAGCAGTCGGTCGCGTTAGGAACCTCGATTGGTAGAAGTTTCGAAATGCGCTGACTAACATTCCCGCTTCGGACCGGGAAGTCGCGGGTTTAATCAGAACCATAGCGGTTGCATTCCAATGGAGACGAAATGGTTGAGGCCTATAGTGTGTTGTGCGATGTCAGTGCATGTTCAAGAACATCGCATAGTCGAAATAACCGGAACCCTCTACTACGTTATGTCTAATTTAATATTATGTTTTTGGCATGTAAAACTCTGAATATACTAAATATTATTATTATTATTCATTTCTAGCTCGATAACAATTATCAGTAAATATCTCTGAGTGTCTACGAGTTCACTGCATTCATACCGCTGACTTGGTTTTCAAAAGTGTGATGCGCTGTTTGTATAAAAAGGGTGGTGGGCGACAAGGTTAATTTCTTTCCTTCAAGTTTGAGGGCTTACATTGAAATATAGGCAGCCATGTTTTTTTTTTGCACTTCACCACATATAACAAGAAGTTTTGTTGACGATTTTGTATAAACTGGCTCGATGACTAAAATTCTCGCAACCGAGTCTATTCAATATGGCAGCATGCACCAAAAAAAAACAGTCGGGCAGTTGAAGTCTAGCGCTTTCTTTGGATCTTGTTTTTGAATTTCTGTTTTCCTTGCTGCTTGTAGTTCTTATTTCGCATTCCTAAAACATCTGCAGGTACTTTTCTCTGTAAATTATGGCACCAGAGCGAGCTCGACAGCAAGGCTATTCATTAATTGGCTCCACATGTGCTGACGTGCTTTGTTGTCATATCAGCGCATTGTCTCTCCCCTTTGTCCATAGTGTTTCTTGTATCTTCATACGACCAACGCCATATAACACAGCTTCAACCCCTTGTGCATTTTGGTTTCTTTCTTAGGCGTCGTAAGCACAGCATTCCAACGACCCACCACGTCAAAAGAAACTTGAAGAATACGCGATGGAGCTGTCTACGGGCAGACGACGGTAGTTGCAAGGCCGACAGCGGCATGTTTTTTTTTACATCATAATCCTTTTCTCCATGACCATACAAACACCCAGTCGTTCTACCTGTGCGCTTTTTTTTTTTGCAATCCAAGGTTCTTCTATTTGTCAGGTGGGCCGAGGGGCAACCTGTCTTGGTACAATGAGGAATGGGGCTCCTGCTTCGCGCTGGTGACAAAGACTTATTAATATGTTGAGTTTAAGGTTCATAAACCACCATATGAAGTTGAGAGACGCTGTAGTGAACAGCTCCGGAAATTTTGACCACCTGGGGTTCTTTAACGTGCACCCAAATCTGAGTACACGAGCCTACAACATTTCCGCCTCCATCGGAAATGCAGCCACCGCAGCCGGGGTTCGATCTTGCGACCTGCGGGTCAGCAGCCGATTACCTTAGCTATATCTGCGGGCCTGCTGTGTTCAAAGTTTTCAACGACAGTGCGTCAGATAAACGAGCGGTTGTGTACGTCTAACGAATGTTATATATCCGTACGCACGCGACAGACTTAAACAGTTTGCTCTGTGCGTATAGCTGTGTTCCGCTCGCAAGCAGAAAAATGTGTCGTTCACTAAACTGCGCGATTAGTCAGAAGCCTTCGGTATAATTTTGACTTCCTGTAGTTCTCTATAAGTACACCTATATAGTGCAACGTGCACCATAACATTCTCACATCCCTCCGTTATTGGAACGTGGCCACAGTGGTCAGATTTGAAAGAGTCACCACGTACCTAATATACGGAATACAATATAGAGAAACAGAGGAAACTCTTTATTGAAAGGCAGAGAATTTAGCCGGCGTGAATAGGTTGCTGACTTACTACTCTGCGGGGGGGGGGGGGGAAAGGAGATAGGGGACCGAGAGCGCGGGAATAATAAAAGTTAAAATGAAATTTAAAAAGAGTAACCGCTTCGGTCAAGCAGAAAGTCCATACAGCGGAATAACATTTACGTTTCGGACGGAGAGAAAAATGAATTTAGACGACCCCCTGAACATGTGATTGTTTCAGCTTGGTACAGGTTCGTTTAATAACGTGTGGCTTCTGACGCGTGCTTGTTAGCTCTACCGCGTGAATTTGCGTACATACATAAAAGTGCTGGCGGCCTTTGTGACACTGATTTTGCCACTCCCCTCCCCCTGCAGATTCGTTACACGGGCGACCGCGACAGGCCACTTGATGAACGTCAGGTGCGCTTCCAGAACGCTCGCCGGGAGGGACAAACCGAAATAGTAAGCGAAACCCTCCGTGCTTGTTCGGGGGCCGAATTCACAAAGCTTTCTCTTTGGCTACGCATTTTCTTAGCCAAACATTCTCTTATCTGGAGGGATTACTATAGCGTGGGTATGAATTTAACTTATTCGGCACTTAAGAGGGCAAGGAAGACACACGATAGCCGATGAAACGACAAGGAAAGAAAGAAGTGTGTGCCGATAATATCAAGGTAGCACGCAAAGCGTCTAGCATCGAGAGTATACGATGATAGCCAATGATTTGCTTCATCTAAGTTTCAGTTGCGCGAGCGTCTGCTACAGCGCTTACGAGATGCCGCGTACTTTGTAATAGACGTTTTGGTGGGCTGTGCAAAGCCAGGCACTCGCCTTTAATCAACGACTGTAGCTAAAGAAAATAATTGCTCGATGTTCTTAAGCCACCGAGCAATCCATGCACTATCTCGCCAAGTACAAGTAAACAACAATTCAGGTGCACCACATAAATGAAACCACACATAAATCGATGCATGCAATGTTTGAAAATGTGCCTCGAATGTCTTCTATTTAACGCGACCAGTTACCTTACATTTCATTGAAGCTGCGCTGCTACTTAACTAATTCGGTACAATCTAGCACGGTATAGTGGTGAACGTAAGGGTGTTTTGTACCTATAGTCAAAGGTAGCCTTTGTTACAATATTCTTATTACAAGACACATGAGCGACTTTGGTGCCTGCAGACGAATTTTGCGGAAATAAATAACAGCAGTAATCAAATGAAATTGTGAGCGCAATTTCGCTGGTTCCGTGCACCGCAGCATTTTTATAAAGCCGGAATGCGATAACGTGCATACGCTTACGCTTAGGTATATGTCTACGTAAAATGAGGGAGACTCGTCGGGAGGTGTCTCAGTGCTAATGCTTTTCACAAAACACGGTGCAAATATTTTGTCCAGCGTTGTTTGAGTGCGCAAACAAAGCAAGGGACGTGTATGCGAGTGTTGAGGTCGAGAGACGTTATCACACGTGGGAAAAGAATGAAGAGAGAGAGACTCTCGTTTTGGCTTCTCGAAAGCTTGAAATTGATAGATAACAAAGACAATTTTCTGGCCCAGCAGACGTCAGGGAAAATCTCCGCAAAGCAGCGTCAGATGCTCGGAGAGCATAAAAAAGTGGAGTACGCGTTATATGGGAGTGACAGCCACTCAGAAATTGAGATGAAGTGTGACTGTCCTTAGATGTGAGAATCAATGCTAATTAGGAGAGTTGAGTTAATGAGCCAAAACTTTCCTAAATAACGATAATGGAAGCAAACTGAGCATTCATCTAGTGAAAGTGACACTAGTGACAGTGAACTCATAATAGTTGATTAGCGTTGTCACAGGCCGATATATATTTTTATTTTCTTATTTATATTTGGCAAACTATGAGAGGGTGGCCTACGTTAGAGCCGGCTATCCCAACATCATGACAGTAATGTACAAGAATAAATAGCGCACGGTTATACAGTCACACGTGGTGGTTTATATCTTCTAGTAACCTTGCGCAAACGCATTTTAACTATTTTTTCTATTTTTGACAAAGTTTTACAGGACCTTTTAGGAGCAAAGCTCCTTAAGGCGTGGGCTGTGCGTCCCCTGTATGTAGCCACCTCTCGTTCAGTTCTAAGTATTACGCTAGCCACCGCCCGATCTAAAGTGTACAGACATATCCATCCTTCCATCCGTTCATCCGTCCGTCCGTCCATTCATCCATCCATCCATCCGTCCATCCGTCCGTCCGTCCGTCCGTCCGTCCGTCCGTCCAAAAGATGCAAGATGTTATAAACTAGACGGCGGTACGTGTAGTTGATTATGAAAGATGCGAGGTGTTATAAAATAGGAATGATGCCACATATGGCGCGTGTCATCGTTCGATATAGTGCGACGACGTACGATAGGGGGAGCGTTGCAATAAAATCGAGGGGGCAAAATGTACGGAGGATTCATGGTTTACCAGGTTTACCTCCGGAGCTTCGCCCACTCATCATCATTCACTTCGTGAATATGGCGGCATTTTTTTTGCATTTGGCTTCATTCGAAGGAATGACGATATATCAGAAATAGGGCGAATGCAAGCACTGCTGCAGTAGACGAGCGGTTACAGCGCTGAACTACAATCTAGGAGGTACTTGGTTCGATTCGCAGAATCACTGAGCACTTGTTTTTTTTCAAGAAGTTGCCCGGCCTGACATTATGCGTGGTGGCGGGTACTAATTTTTTGAGAAGTAGGCTTTCGCACTTGCTTCTTTCACTCCCCTTTAGACCCAAACGCGCTGTACTGTGCTCCTTCAAAAATTAAACAATTCAGGGTTCATAATTTTCTCCTCCATCCTCTCTTATCGCAAAAGTGTCCAGTGCTGAAATACCAATATCATACCTGGTATATTACTTTTCACGTGTTTCGATATTCGACCAGCAATCAGCCTTCACGGTGTTTTGAAGAAAATCTACACATGCATTGAGCTAACTGCTTGCAGCCAAGTTGACTGCCTTTGTAGGAACACGCTTTCGTGCTAATTTGGTGGGCATCATCACATGCAGCAAGACCAAAGAGCACGGACAGTTAGAGCTGACGCAAACAGAGTAATTAGTTTGTGTCTTCTCTCCCGCTCTTTGTCATGCTGCACGCTTCAGTGTAGTGTCGCTGTCAATGGTTAAAATGATCTATAGCAGTTAACCGAGTTCTGCTGAGAGGGTCTCCTATTGTCCAGAATGAAACAGAACAATGGCAATTTGATTTGTGTGATAAAGTGATACCCTGCTTTTGGTTACTAGAATAAATTTCTAAACTGAAGTTTATTTTTTATTAACAACCGTTCCAGTGCAGATGAAAGGTGCATGGACAAATTCGTGTATTCAGCTTGACTAGGTTTGTGACCTTAATTGTAATTGCGAACCGGTATCACAGTATGCATAAATATCACACACATATACAACCACGGGTGATAGCTTGCTTTTTCTGATTAGAATTGAAAGGTTGAAATCGACATATTCAACCAACGCTATGTGTATGAGATATGCCATGTAGAGTAGCTATGCTCTAAACTAATCTTCACAGGTTCGTTCCATTTTACCCAATTTCTTGCCCATCACTGTAGGTTGGTAAATGAAACAACTTCTTCGAACACACATATTCTGTGTAAGGTTACATTTAATTTTAAGCAGTACAAAACAAATTGAAATGTATAATGGCTCAAAAGAGAAATAACTAGAAACAAATTCAGCCAAATCATTACCAAACTTAGTCACCAATGATAAAGGGATTCACATTTAAAAGATACATACATACATACATACATACATACATACATACATACATACATACATACATACATACATACATACATACATACATACATACATACATAGATACATACATACATACATACATACATACATACATACATACATATACGCACACACACATATACATATGTACACCCATACATACATACATACACTCAGGTGTAAATATTGAAATGAATGGCTATAAAACAAAAATTCTAATACACTCATTTTGAATATACTACAGAAAGTAACTCACGAGAGAAATCCACCGGCATTGTTATGTCTGAACACGGTGTTTCTCAAACCATCTCGCAAAAACTTAATGCATAGTTTTCCGCTGCTGCCAAGTGACAAGCAGTTTTTATAAAAAACACAAGAATAAAGCCCTTGACAATGTCATGCTAAAGAAAAGGGCTGTGCATCAATATTTTGTACATGTCTGCAATATCACTCTGTTTATTTACATAGCTTGGCTCATTCACAACCCACTAACAAAGCATGTTAGGACACTTGGGCTGAAAGTTGGCACAGCGCGAGTAAATATTAGACAATACATGAATAATACAATTATAAGCTACTAAGCTCCTTGGTGCAAACAGTGTTTATATTGACAGCTATAGGTGCCATTTCGTTCCCCCAAAACACTTCTCAAAAGTAGAATCAAGTTTATTTAGCTAAAAGTTTCTATTCTGGCGTGTCGTGGTGGCTCAACGATGGAAGTGACTCTTTCGGCCAAGAAAACAAAGACCAATTATTTTTCCAGTTCGAGAATTCACCCCATGCTAACATTGAGGCAGGTGGTAAGAAGGCTTTTGGAGAGAGGAAACCACCACATTCCCACCAGTTGTGGCCTTGGGTAGCTACTTCACTTGGACAAAAATGATGAAAAACACTCCTCAAGAAGACTTCAAAGTTTGCACATCAACACAGTTTCCATACAGCTGTCTATTAGTCTGCTTGAAAAATATTGAGTTTACTGCTGGGCAAAGACTGTACACTATGTGGGGTGATGCTACAGTGCACTGCATGTATGTCTTGCTGCTGGCCTCAACTGCGATGTTGCTCAGCACATATGTGTAAAATAACAACTATTACTATGCCACTGCAAAGTAATTATGTGTCATTTGCATGAAACAGGGACCACAATAAAAGAACATAACAATATTTGCCTTCACAATGTTCAAAAAAATGTAAATAAATTTCCACAGAGTTTGACAGTTCATCTGAGGATAGTATTATTGGTTGTAAACACATTCTTACTTCCACTAACAAACAATTTTAAGATGCCAGATTCAATATTAGAGTATACCAGCACTTTTGTAGGGCTAAACAATTCTACAGGCATCTAGAAAAACACAAGTGAATGCATGCTATAGCTACATATAAAAATAAATACCTTTATTTCTAGTCTGAGTAGAGCTGCATAGATGATAAGTCACTTGCATTACATTATGAACAAACCTATCCGAGCAAAGTATACATTTAAAAAGTTACACTTACACAGTAGATAAGTAGACTGTTGAAGGACGGACAGGCAGTGGGATAATACCCTAGCACTGAAATCTACTGTTAAGATATACTAGGAGTAGTGATGATCCTCTTCCTTCCAAATAAAATAATCCACATAGATTCACTTCCCAGAGCTTATACACTCATGGCATCATTGGTGCTATACAAATGAGTGTACACTGAAGAATTACATCGACTAAGTACATGATTACTGCATCCATGGCTTTACTTCTTGTACTACAAAGAATGCAAACACAGTTACCATTGGCGATCATGTATGCTGTGATTTCTGGCATGTAAATGTAGAGGCACGCAGGTACTTAACACCCATGTTAAAAACTTCAGCTCCAAAATATTTTCTCACTAACACTACAGCAGCCTTTAAATTAGTGTCATAGTTTGGTATCTTCTATGCAAAATTTAAATAATTTCGAATGCAAGCAAATGAACTGCTGAATAATTCACTGCTGAGAAGTTAAGCAGCAGCTGCTCCTGACATCACAATGTGCTCTTTCTGCTGTTGTAAACTTTGAGCAGGAGAACAGTAACTGGCAGTCCCTTTATACTTGTTGGTCTTCTGTGCTCTGTTCACTATACACTGTACATGACCGTGGAGCACCGAACCCCTTGTTACTGCTGGAACTTAGAAAAATACATATCATTGTTACAACCTTGCTACATGCAAGAGTGTATAGTTGTCAATTATGTGCTCATATTTACAGATATTGTATTTTCAGAAGCCCATGACAAGCCTCAACACACACACACACACAAACAGTGAAGACTGAAAATATATTTAATATGATACAAGAGCAAAGCTACAATGTTATAGATGAAGGCATGAAACTTCTGCCCGACATAAAAAGCCAATAAAGTTTCTTCTATTTTGACTTTACACTAGGTGCGAGAAGCAGACCACAAATAAGTTCACTAAAACACAAGTTAGACTGCATTACAACACAACAGCCAATGTTCATAACTTAACGCTGTCTAACATAGCCAGCTCACCGTACTGCGTATAGGATTAAATGGGCAGTCTAGAAGACACAAAGAGCCTATGGATTATGAGTATCCTTGTTGCTGACATCTATTATTCTAAAAATGAATAAAACCTTTCAAAAATGCACTTCATCAGGGAAAATAATCATACGCAACAAACACAACGGGCTCCTACAGGTGCCACCATCACTCACCATTATTGTTGATACCAGTGCCTTGCCGGATGGATATGCTGCGTCCTGCACAGAACACCAAACGAGAGCTCCATGACTTGGATTGCATGTGTGCTAGCTGCATCGCTCTGCTGCTGAAATAGGCTAGCCACAGACAGAGAAATGAGAAGCCATGGCTTTGAAACACACTGAACGTCACCTTTAGAGATCAACAATGCATACTTAGGTCAGGTACAATTTGTAGAAAAATATATATCACTATGCAATCCTGGTGAACATGTTCCGCTGAAACACAAGCAACAGCACTGAGAGAGAAAAAGCTACATTAGGTAAAAGATGCAGTTACTGGCCCTATGTCATCTGAGGCTTTTTTAATAGGTCTTTCTCGCTGCAAGTTGTGAACAGCCAGGCAATTTTCACCCACTTGCTATTTCCTTCCAGAGCGCTGGATCCACAGAGGCAGCCACAAGCTCGTGAGCTCAATAAGGAATCAAAGTGTTTGTGCTCGTTTCAAACCACAAGCTTTTGAGTCTCAGATTATTGGAGTTTCATTCATAAGCTGCAGGCTTTCAGCTTTCAACATTCTCAATTATCTTGCAATTTAGTTCTATAAATGTTGAATAAGAATTATGTGTAAGAATATTAAAGGTATCCACTGAAAGCAACCATGCTTGGGTTTTCCATTTGTGCCAAGTAAGTGGTGTTCACGTAATCGTATGTATTAAAGAAAAAGTAACCTTGCAGCCAGCCGTTAGGCAGTTTTGTGCCATCTAATCTCCCAAGCAGATCGCAGTCCTTCCAGATGAGGCTGCCATGCATGCTTCCACGCCACATCCGCTGAATGATAACAGTTCCAGCAGTGACATAGGCTCGAATAGTTAGGGAGAACGTGTCCTTCCTACTTTTGTACAGGTGCTCCAAGTAATGATGAGGATTGATGTGCCAGAATGTGCAACCGATGCATCACAGGACCTTAACAAACCAATTTCTGCGATCTTTGAATAGCCAAAAACGAGATATTTAAAAACAATCATTAAAAGCACTAACTTCTAATACTTATTTGAGGAAGCTATCACTTCGTTAAAGTGACCAAAATCTGCTATAATCACTTTGAAATAAACTGAAGCCCCATGTAAAATTTACGTACCGCAATTTATATGTCCTACTGAAGTATAGTACTACCACAGTGGTAATCGTCTATACAACTAATTTTCCAGAATAACATAAATTTTTAAGTGCAACCTGGCTCCTGAGAAATAAACTCACATTAACTTTCCAACTATCAAACGTGGTCAATCGACAAGCCCAACCTCATAATCAAACAAGAGCTCACTTGTATCAAATCACAAAAAACTTTTTATGTATTTGCTCCATAATATATGCATGTATATAACAGTAGTTAGTAGTAACGTTTTCATGCTTCAACTTACCATAGAGAAACATTACATCTGATGGGCTTAAAAACTTGCACACGTTATAGAACTGCGTGAATTATAGTACCGGTGAAATTTAGTTCTGCAAGGTGAACTCACCGATGGCAGCATTTAGTAGCCGTCGGTGTCATGAGGAACCAAGTAAGGCCAACAGGCAAAGGACATCTGCAGACTGGAAGCTGTCAATGACAGCAATGAAGGGCTGGCCAGGCGTGCACGTCCATTGATAAAGTGTAAGAACTGGCCATGACAGGCTGTTGTCAAGGCTCTAGTGCCGTGCAAAACGATGTCCAGACGAACTCGGAAACCTGCAGTTATGCGATATTGGCCTACAACGTCATCCAAAGCAAGGCACCGGTGAAATCTTTGCTTTTTCTGGGGGCCGGAGGGAAGCTTGACGTTCACGGGCTCTCGCTGCCACATAGAACTCTCAAGTTCTTACCGAAGAACAATCTAGGCGCACTTCCGAAGTAACACGATCCACAACAGAATGTAGTATCTCGCAGTTTTGGTTGATCACATCACAGCGCTAGGACTATGGTTATCACACATAAAAAGACGTGACGACTTAACAAACAAAAGCGCCAAGCTGCCCCACCACAACTTCGCCGGGCAAAACAGTTATCAACGCTGTCTTTCAATTTTCGGTGACACGAGCACAGCTTGTTCAGAAGTCTTGGAACGTCAACACAGCACCACTGTTCACAACGAACATCGTTTCACTCCCGAACAGTACATTGCTCTCAAGTAAATAGAAGCGTACGGGCTAACTAGTGGCGAAGCAAGAATCGAGTGCGTAGTTCATACGTTTCCGTACGTACTTGGGGTCACTCAAGTAACGTGTCGAAACGCTGTCAATCCGAAATGTCGAACAGCACCCAACTGAGAGACTGGAAAGTCAAGCGAACGAACTGTTACCGGCACACAAATACACATTGCAGGCTTCTCGAGTGCTAGTTGCCGTCGATACACCG
The DNA here is from genome assembly GCF_043290135.1 of Rhipicephalus microplus. Lineage (NCBI taxonomy): Eukaryota > Metazoa > Arthropoda > Arachnida > Ixodida > Ixodidae > Rhipicephalus > Rhipicephalus microplus. The sequence goes on along the minus strand of NC_134710.1, from coordinate 414,859,991 downwards.
ACGCCGATCCCCGCTTGATAACCACACCGACGCACAGGGTTCGCTGCGCTTCACCATACACCATTGCACTGCCACAGCTTTCCGCACTGCTTACACGCACCGAAAGAGCTGCTGTAATCACAACACATCCGGTGAAACGCTGAAGTAACTCGTGCGAGAAGCGTTTGCTGAAAGTCGCACCGACCGATATGCTGTTTACGACGCCATGTTGTTTTCGACAACGGCGCAGCACATAAGAGAGCTCTTAGAAAGTACTTGCACTATTTTCACGGCGTGGAAAAAATTTCTCTTATGTGCGAGGGGGGTGATATGACGAACAAAACAGGCGTGCCAGATGAAAGAAGTGTTTTGGCAACGTCACGGAGTGAGCTGATGTAGAGGGTATTGCTTCACAACCAATCACAAGCTGTGCCTGTCGGCCAAGCAAGCCGTTGTCTGCTCGCGTTTGTCGTCTGCTTCGATCAGAGCATGCGACAGGAGATTCGCCTTTGCAACGCTATTATTCTCAGGTCAAGTGGTCGCTGCGTCGCACAAAATACATGTCAGTGGCTCGCTCTACCTTTGAATGATGTTCGTGCGCCAAGTTAAATGGCTGGTAATTGATGCAGGGATGAGTTCAGCCAAGGTTTGCTCCCAGAATCGTGAGGGTTTGCATATTTTCGGTGTCATACAAAGTTACTAGGGTCATTTCATTCCTATTGCTTGCCATATTATCACGGTCTATATCGGTGTCTGAACAGTGAAGGTGAAGATGCATGATTTGTTTGTAGTTCCATGCGTAATCACGCGCACCCCTAATACGCTTTGGTTTACAAAGTACGCTTTGTTCCAGATTGTCCCAAAGTGTATCGACAGCTGTATTTCAGAGATCGCAACCATTGGACAGTTAGAGCCAATGAAAGTACACTAGAGCACAAACTTTAAGAACCACTCACTGAAAACTTCCTCTCATTTTTATTTCCAATAGCATTCAAAGATTGTTCTACCATTAACCTCTTTGGTGGTAATTTCCACCAATGAGGCAAGGATCTCGAGTCGCACTTTTAATTGGATGAGATGGGGCGCAACACAACAACATAACAAATAAGGTTGATCCTATGCCATGACGCGTTCGAATGCACTGACCATTCACGTATCACATTGGTTGTCATCCAACCACAAATCTTTACATGCGTAGTTTTATGCCATTGACGCCCAATAGAATTCTTCAATTACTGCGACTTCAAACTTATTGGACGATGGTGGTTGTCAACATCAACCACTGCGTACAAGGGAAACAACACGCGAAGCTCAAAGCGCCGAAAAAAATAAAAACGCAACAGCAGTCATCAGGCAGCCTTTAATGGGCGTGAATTAACTCAAAACCAGCCAGGGCACCAAAGCATACCGCCGCGGCAGTAGGTTCTAAGTAGCCACATTGTTCCTAAGAGTGGTCCGGACCACTCTTAGGATTTTCTCTCAACCATGCTGTTTTTACGCACAATTTCGCTTCGTGAATCCACTTACGAGCACTTTTCGGTGACGTAAGCAAATATAGCAACTGCATCACCATCGCTGACATGTTCCCGGGCAGTCACAGCGCGCTTTATTTGCAGCGGCCGATGTGACAACAATGGCCTCTTACGACGTTTTTTCGTTTCGAGAGTCGACTTACGCAACAAAATTTCTCTTGCGCAAAAATTTTTTCGTAAGTGAGTTTTGTGAATCCGGCCCCAGATGCGCACGCACGCGCGCACTGTGCGGCGGCCACATTGCGGAAGGCCGAAGAGTGCTCGAGTTTGTGCGCCCTAAATGCCCGGCTGCGCATGCATGGTGTCGCCTTCCACAGTGGCTGCACAAATTTCGCTTGTTTCCTATTGGTAAAAAAAAGGGCGCAAGTACTTAGTTGTAAAAATATTAGGAACGATGTTGAAGATGCGTTTTTTAAGCGTAACTGTGCGAATCCCGAGAATAAAGTTCGTGGTGTTAACATTTTATTTTTATTTTGTAGGTTCATCCTAATTTTGTTAGTTGTCCAGTATTACAATTTCTCCTATTATAGATATGTCAATGTGACCTGTGCGCCTTATTAAAATGATGAGCTGCATCAAAAAAAAAGTCTACGACTGTCTTCAGTTTTGCTCATCAAAAAATTACAATGTAATTGTAGGTGTGTAGATCTTTAGTTACCTAAGCTGATAGATCGATTGCTACTTCATACGAGGCGACGTACAAACCATGCAGTCACGTTGGGAAGTGGACGTATAGCATGCGCGAACATTTATTCGACGCATGAATTCATCCCCCTCTTAATGAGAAGGCAGCCTGGAAAGGAAGTAACTTCGCAAATGTTCCTTCGCTTCGCTGTTTCTTCGTTCCTCTTGAAGTGTAAAAATATTTTGAATGTTTTGCCGATATTTTAAATATATCTTGAATATTTAGTTTCCTCTCATGATCAAGTTGTTACATGCGTATTCACCAATTTCCTACCGCGTTCCCCAGGCTTTCCTCGCCGTCTTTTTCATGTGCAAATATTATCATAAATTTGATAAAAGAGTATATAAGAAAAAAAATCGTGCGACTGTATCATGTCTATATATAGATCTTGCTGAAATTTTGACGTTACGGCATCCCTAGAGACGTGCAATATAACACAATCATGGAAGTTAAAGCTGATCATCTTGTTAATTAAGGCGTAAGTATGTGGTTCGCAAACACAACAGTTATTGATTTTATGTAGAACGTCTCCATCTTTAGTGGGATTGAATTTGCAAACAGTCGTAGTTTACCTGCCTCGGTGGCTTGCCCGTCTGCTGACCTTCGAAGGCGGAGAGATCGAATCTTGGCTGCGGTGGTCACACTTCGGAGGAGGCGCGATGCTTAGATTTAGTTGAACGCCGAAGAACCCCAGCAGGTGGTTGAAATTTCCGGAACCCTGTACTATAGGGTCTATCTTGCAATCAAAAGTCACTAGACCACCGCGATGAAGCAGTGACGAAAACCTAAAGCATCGCTTTACATCGCCGTCAACCCTTCTTTGAACAGAAAGAGGCTCGTACCTCCTCTTCTCGGACGAACACCAGTGCCCTGACGGTGATGGGACTGGTCGTTTCACGGCTGTGAGAACAAGCTCTTTGAGAGCCCCCGACAATATCACTCACTATGGTCACGGATTCATACTCGAAATTAGAAACACGCGTACGTTTCTTTCCAGCATTTACAGTTCGTCATATTGTCACAGTTTACTTCAGAACAACCTACGTAAGACACAATTTCATCGCAACCAATATAAATTTAGCAATGGACGCTCTTTCTGCTGAAACATGACGTGGTTATCCCTAAATATTTTTGTAGAAGTTGTTTTCTTTTTGAAAACAGTGCCACATTTCAGTCAGTAAGTAGTGTATATACATAATATATGATACATTGAACCTATTACCTGTCAATTTTACGGTCTTTTTTAGGCAAGGATGAAACAAGCGAGCATGTCTGCTCCACGGCCGGTCTCAGCTCCTATGCGCCACACTGGTCGTTCGATGGCGGGCGACGTGGCTGTTCACCGTGAGGCCAAGATTGTGGCTCCTAAAAGGTTAGCTTATAATACGTCCACCACGGACCGGATAAAGTTTAACCGCCCCTTAATTCTCGCAGGTCCCCTTCCTCGACGCAACTGAGGAGTTCTGCGCGGAAGGAGGTTCCACATTCAACCATTACAACTGCTCCGAGGCCCGCCGAGAGTGGTCACTCGCGCCGCGTTCCTCAGGAGTACGGCTCCTGTACTCGTCCGTCAGCCGTCGTGCCGGCGCGCGCGCTTCGGCGCAAGTGACGGACTTGTGCGCACCTTCGCAGTGTGGATCGCCCGCCCTTGAACATCGCCTGAACCCTCACTGCTGCTCCTACTTTTTTATGAGGGCATTCCTTTTTAGTGTGACATGCAAGGACACCACCGTTTGTGCCTGATGCACTGAACGCCACTAGTATATGTCAATCCAATACTCAGAAATGTTCGAATTGTGACGGGCCTCACGAAGGACTGCCTGATTATTCGAAGGGAAATGGTAGTGCAGAAGAAAATGGTTCGGGACCACTCGTCTCTCCGGGAAGAAGCCGCATCTGTTAGACGACGACGATCTCGTCATCGACGGCACTCCAAGACATCCAAAACACCATTGTCTTGTGAACCGCGCTCAAAGTCGCCTACACTTCTGTCTCCCAAAACAAGCACAGTCGGATCGAAGGATAAGGAAGTCGCCAACAGCGACACAGCTGACGCCTGGCCGGAACTCCCACGACTACACGTCACTAGAGAGCGGCATCAGACTTCAGCAGTGAAGCGCTCCTTGTCCGAATTCACTAAACTAACAGAGGAGGATAAACAAATAGTCGCCGTGGTCAGCTCCCTCGTGAGTACCATTCGTGTGTTCGTGGAGAGGGTGCAAACACCAATAGCACGAAGAACATTGCAGCTTCTGAATACCATCAGCCCGGTTCTAGCAAGCCTTCAGAAGTCGATTGCTTAAGAAGATTACAGCAGAACCATGGCTTATCAACGGAAACAGCTATCGTTTGCAGATGATATTCGAAACGCTTTCATACTTCAACGGAATGTGAGAGTCCTGAGGTGCCGGATATCGGATTTCCGGTTGTTCGTGTTCAAAAACCGCTTCCCGATAATGGTAATCTGTGAGCCGAACACATCGATTATAAGAATATCAGGATACGAGTCTTTCGCCTCAACCACGAATGGAAGTAGCAGCAAAGTTATTGTTTACATTCACAACCTTCCTTACTTCATCCATGCTATACCGCCAGATGACAAGAACACTCTAAAGCAGAAGCGTTTGTCTTTTATACTTATCGGCGTATATATATATATATATATATATATATATATATATATATATATATATATATATATATATATATATATATATATATATCCCACAAGTCCCTTTGATTGTAAGATACTAACAGACATTATGGCAGCTTTTTAGGCCCTTGCGTTAAAGTGGTAATTTCATCGCACATTATCTGATATGGGGAAGCTCGAGGACAAACTGGAAGAGCGCTCACTGATATCGTTTGTATCAGACCACAACCTGCGCCTTCTGAGTGATGGTAGCCCGACATAGCTGCGAGGAACGACGCACAGCAGCTGCCTCGACCTGACACTGGTGTCGTGTTGCCTAAGTTCAAAAGTGCTGTGGTTTATATATATCGAATCCCATGGTAGCGACCACATTCCGTTTATGTCAGCATTGATGGTGAAGAGATTTCGTCCTCGCCGGTCAACAGGTAAATTTACTGGACACTTTATGAAGATCAAGTGGAGGACACGTGCAGAAATGATTCCTCGTGTGGGTTAGAAGAAGTAATTGCAGATGCAATGAAAAAATGTACGCGCCATATCAAGCGCTCACAGAAGCGCACGGAGCATGACATCGAATTAGAAAGGCTTTGGGCGTTTCGTAGATGTGCTGAGAGAAGATACAGGCGTACCAAGTCGATTTTAGATCGCAGAGTACCAAGGCGCATCCAGAAAAAAATACAATGCCGAATAGACAAGCTGCAGGATCAAAGATGGAAAAGCTTTTGCGAGTCATTAGACCCACGCAAGCCATTGTCTCTTTTATGGAGAACTATACAGGGTCTTCGCTCGGGCGCCATGCAACGTCATCCCATCAAGGCTCTCGCACTTCATCACAACCGGCATGAAATTGACGTTGCCGAGGGTTTTTGCGCGACCATCACCAGCGGGACAGTCCTGTTCTCTGATGTTCTTTTATGTGATACGCCCAGTCTACGAGATATAAGTATGGATGCTTCATTTTCTATGGAAGAGCTAGAAGCGGCTATGACATTGTGTAGGCGTTCTTCTTCACCAGGGCCCGATGGGATAACGCACACGGTTCTGCGTCACTTAGGCCAAGCAGCTAGACGACAACTGCTAAATTTATTTAATCGGACATGGGAAGATGATATCGTACCTCAAGAATGGAAACGGAGCCGTCTTGTGCCACTTCTAAAAGCAGGGAAATCGCCTCTGATGCTGACATCCTACCGGCCAGTAGCTCTCGCCAGCTGCGTTGGGAAACTCATGGAGCGCATGATTCTCACGCGCCTAGAACGGCTCCTTGACCAGCACAACATTCACCCCGACTCCATGGCGAGATTTAGACGAGGCTGTTAATCGATTGACAACGTCATCAATTTGGTGCCATCAGTAGAACAGCAGAAATTTAGGAAACGACTAGCACTTGCGCTCTTTCTTGATGTGAAAGGTGGATACGACAACGTTTTCCATCAAGCTATACTAGACACACTGCTGTTGATTGAACTGGGAGGGTGAATAATTCTATGGATCTGAAGTTACCTGACACGAAGATCCTTTTTTATATATACTGAAGATGGCCCGACCTCAGACCACTACACGTGCCATGGCTTCCGCAAGGTGGCGTTTTAAGCCCAGTTCTTTTTAATCTTGCCTTGCTTGGCCTGGCAGAAGCTCTCCTGGAAACAGTCAGTGTTTCAATATACGCTGATGACATCTGTGTCTGGGCATCTGCATTGACACGCCTACAAGTTCGAGCAAGGATACAGAGGGCAGCATCGCAAACATCTGACTATATTCGCACGCAAGGCCTAACAATCTCAACAGAAAATTGTGCACTGCTGGCCATCACGCGCGAGGCAATGACAAGTTACCCGATAAGCATTAATGGCCAGCCCATCTCTTGCAAGCGTATAGAAATCGTTTTCTAGGTGTCATTGTTGACCGCGACCTCTCCTGGCGCCCTCATGTGACTAGATTGAAAGCGAAACTGGTATCTATTGCCCACCCCTGAAAGTCATCGCTGGAAAAAGATGGGGTCCGTCATTTAGTTTCATGCTACAGCTTTACCAAGCACTTTTTATCGGTGTACTGCGCTACAGTTCTCCTCTACTTACTAAAATTTGCAAGACAAACATTCGAGCACTTCAGAGTGTGCAAGCACAAGCACAACGTGCTTGTCTCGGTCTGCCACGAGCTACCTCAACCGCTGGAACAGTTATATTGGCTCAGGATCATCCGGTTACAACCTACGTCACAACCAACGGGCTGAGAGCACATATTCGGCACATTTTACGGATGGTATTGAGCAATTTGAAATTTCTGCCAGAAGAACGACCGCAGGCGTCGTTCCTAAGGTCGTTAGCTCCCACCGCGCTTTGTTATAATCCGTTTTTTTTTACCATTGGCACGTTCGCCGTCTGCCTTGTGGAGCCTACGACAACCCGACGTGCACCTTTCTGTCCCAGGAATAAGAAATAGAAAAGTCCTTTCTGCCTTGGGTTTGAAGCAAGCGACTCTGGACTGTTTACACACTTCCTACGCTGACAGAATCCACGTTAACACAGATAGATCTACCACCCAGACTAGTTCCACCAGCGTCACTGTCATTCCATCGCGACACATCAACATTACTTACAAACTTTACACATGAGCACATCGACTGGTTCGGAAATTGTTGCCCTGCGAGATGCCATCGATTATATCAAGCAACAACAGGCTAACAGATCGGCAGCATTCTGTGACTCCAAGGCGGCTCTACAATGTCTTTCGTCGGCACTTCATCGCGGGTCGTACGAACAACTGGTACGGGAGATCAGCAAAATGCTGCAATATGCGACCGAACAAGGACAGAACGTTGTGTTCAAGTGGGTACCAAGTCATTGCGGTATCTCCGGCAACGACCTCGCCAATGAAACGGCCAGAAATGCACACGTACAAACAAACCCTGTGTCCATACTTTTATTAAGAATTGACTAGGTTAGATACCTAAGTAAGCTAGCGCCGGACATGACACTCCAAATGTGGCAGTCATCACTGTTCGCACATCATCGACTATATTATCTCGATCCATCTTTACGACTGCGGCTGCCCTCTGGTCTTTCTAGGAAGGAAGGTACGGTGTTGTACCGTCTGCGTCTGCGCGTAGCCTTCACCACTGCCAACTCATTTAAGATAGGGATGGCCAACAGCGTGAAGTGCAACGATTGCGCGGTCGATGAGACTATTGAACACATCTTATGTTACTGCCCGCCATAGGCAACGCAAGCAACTGTTGCATTTTCTCAAAGAAACCGGCCTGTTTCATTGTTTGTGATTGTGAAACTGTTATGCGTCGGCCACGTCAGTGACCTTTTCTCTCCTCCTCTATAACTTTCTTTCCCCTCTCCCCTTCCCCAGTGCAGGGTAGCCTACCGGGGTTCAGCCCTGGTTGACCTCCCTGCCTTTCTCCTTTTGTTCTCTCTCTCTCTTTTGAAAAGAATTTTAACACTCCCTTCACCGCCTACGCCTATGTTGGCTATGACAGCAACGTGTCATCTCTGACGCCTCAAAGCGGCAAATTTGCGTGTATGTACATAGTTACTGCCACCGTTTCCTAACAGTAGAAGTCAACGTAGGTCACTCGTCTTTGCAAATCATGTGTTTTCTGTCCTACGCTCGCATATGCAAGCGCCTTTGTCGGTACCCTTGCGGAGTACTGGAAAGGGGGAAGTGAAAAGAGCCTTTTCGCCAAGGCAGCTGTTTATGCAGTTAACCTAAACACCTCCGCAGCACATCCATTATTCTAACGAATTGGCTGTAATTACGCTCTACTTTGTAGAAATGCTGCTCTTATATCTGTAGGTAATTTTTTCACCTCCGTCATGAGCGTGGATACTGGAAAATAAAAGTATAAGGGTAAGTTCTTCCAGAGTGATCGCAAAGGTGAGGCATTTTTGGCAATGCATCAGTGGCACCCGCTTTCTATCCCGCTTCTGTCGCGGTGTGATTGCATATGTTGACACTGCCCCCCCACGGTGGTCTAGGGGCTAAGGTACTCGGCTGCTGACCCGCAGGTCGCGGGATCAAATCCCGGCTGTGGCGGCTGCATTTCCGATGGAGGCGGAAATGTAGGCCCGAGTGCTCAGATTTGGGTGCACGTTAAAGAACCCCAGGTGGTCAAAAATTCCAGAGCCCTCCACTACGGCGTCTCTCATAATCATATGGTGGTTTTGGGACGTTAAACCCCACAAATCAAATCAATCAATCAATGCATATGTTTACACTGTCGTGACACCATATTCAATACGCAACGGATAAGCGCAGCATAAACACTTATGAGTATAAAGTGTCATTTTTAACGTGCGAATTGGGGCCGGAATACCGAGGATAACAATAGCGTTCGACCTCAATGTGTGCTATGTTACAATTAGGGCTCCGTACCTTCGGATAAATAAAGAAAATTATTAAACTCGCATCTGTAAATTGTTTCACCCTTCTGTTTCATCCATGAACTCCCATTTTAACGTAACAGGGTTAAAAAGCTTGTTTCCCAGATTTTCCGATACTGTTCTCGGCTTCGGAGTCATTGCTTGTGAGTGAAAAATCATCGTATGGGTCACTGAAGTATCCATAACTATGCAAATAGAATAAATAATGAGAACTCCTGAATCAGAGTGGGGATCGAACCCGGGTCGTTTGGGTCCAAGTGGAAATTAAACATGCGTAATTTCAGTGTCAAGCGGATGTTCTACCACACGGCCCATTGTCTGCTATTGAATACATTGAAATTACTTCGTCTGCTTTGAAATGCAGTGAAAGTGGCACACGCTTTACAAACACACGCGTCCTGTATGCATGATTTGTTCAGATGCGTCGAGTGAGACACAAGCACGGCTCATAGCAACAACAGAAAGCCCCCTTTATTCCTAACTGCCCCCTTGCTATATACCCCACATTAGGAGGCGCGCGCATGCTCCTCCATTCATTACAGGATAAACATAGCACTAATCCCGGCTGTGGCGGCTGCATTTCCAATGGAGGCGGAAATGTTGTAGGCCCGTGTGTTCAGATTTGGGTGCACTATAAAGAACCCCAGGTGGTCGAAATTTCCGGAGTCCTCCACTACGGCGTCTCTCATAATTATATGGTGGTTTTGGGACGTTAAACCCCACAAACTATCTATAAACATAGCACTCAGCATCCACTGCATGCTTCACAATGCAACATGAAACATTGCAGTAATAATGTGTGGTACAATCGCCCATGAAAATTAGGTGTCAGAACAAGTGATTATTATAATGACTTCGTGGTTTAAAGCCGGTAACCCACTACAAAACGCACACACGCTACCGCGCCTCTTTCCTTAAGGCTGTGTAAAGGGTGCATAGCTGGTTCGAAAAGGTTTCATGCATTAATTGTTTGAAGTAGGCATTATAGGAACAGAAGATCGCTATCGCGTTCTAATGGCGAAGCTTTAGGATTCCTCATTTTTATCGACCACTGTAATCCTCTTCCGTTTTTTTTTCAAACGAACATGATCTATGTCGTCATTGAGATGTCAGCCGCAAGGGCGTAGACAGATTTTATTTGGGGGGTGGGTGGAAGGGGATGGGGCACTTCTTCGATAGAGGCCTTTTTCGTTGAGTATGCTATAGCGAAGAAAAAGTTCGCGAAGGACGCGGGGGGAAGAGGGGGGCACGGCCCTAGTGTGGCGTCGCGACATGGTTACAACATCGGTCGACCCATTCGGCTAATATAAACGTCACCTCAGTTTTGCTGTGATTCTATGCGGAATTTGGCTTATGGATCTCTTGCAGTCTTTCGAATGAAGTGTGCGGTGGCACGCACGATGCCAAGTACTAAATAACTATATCAGAAATTATATATAAACAGAAAGGGCAAGACGGAAGCTTGCGATGAACAATCCGTAAACAGGGCTTGTGTCGAGAGTTGTCTTCCTTAAAGCTAAAACATAACTTGTTTTTAGCGCTAGAGTGGTAACGCTTCATTACCTAAGTAACTATATAAAGCTGATGCAAACGATATTGCGTCGACAGACCCTTTTATGAAAAACTGCCCCATCATCAAAATCGACGAGTCACTGGAGGTTCGTGGATAACAGGCAGAGACAGCTTTTGCAACCATATGTGGCGAGAAGCTTCCTAGGGGTAGGATCGCCATGATATAGAAACAAGTGGTTCAGCACAGCAAAATATCACTTGATATGTTACTACGCCTCCTTTTTCAGAGGCTGCGAATCACCTCTCGAAAGGAGGGCTCTTCCATCCCTAGCTGATAACAACCTCGTAAAATATTCTTGCATTGATTACAAGTACACATTTGCGTACAATACCACAAGCTTTATAAAATTTATTCAGACAAAGTCTTGTATTCAAGTATTTCAACTTATGTTGCTTCTGTTTGTGCACGCCTTTCTGACAGATAAATTATACTCTATTGTTATGATGTTCTTCTCTTTACATACCACTGAATGCGAATTCGGAGCTATGTGGGAAAACTGAGAAAGCAGACGTGAATATTTCACATAGTTAAGGGTTAGTAATATATATATACAGCGATAAAGTAATAATATTATCCGAAAAACACCCTGCGAATATTAGTAAATAAGAAACTTAACATATATTAGGAAAAGATGCACCCCGAACAGCGATGTTTTGGTAGCCCTCATAAAAGCTTTTCTCATTCATAAAAATTTGATTGATTGATATTTGAAGTTTAACATGCCAAAACCACCATATGATTATGAGCGACGCCGTAGTGGGGTCAGGCCCCGAAAACTCTCAAGTTCAAGTGATCACCTGTAGGGGGCGAAAAAATCTACCGCGGCGCGTTTTTGCTTCAAACACCCAGAGTGGATCTACTAACCTCTCTCGGCACTCGCGCTATTGCATTCTTTTATAGGGGCGCCCTCGTCGGGGCCAAAATTCAATTTTAAAATGATCAAATACTACATCTTTGCGTACCGCTACACATAAAAAACAACTTGTTCTTCTAGCGAATAGTTTTCTTAAACAAGTGCTGCGTCATCAGTTTTTTATAATAGTTTTTGCTCCAGCTGGCTCTAGGTGAGCAGGTGAGGTGAGCCTATTGCCATCATTATCTTCATTTCAAAGTGTGCGGCGGCCAACGGTCGCGACGGCATGTAACGGCTCGCGGTACGTTCGGATTTGTATCGGACTGTTTTGTTTCGCTGTAAATATTTCGAGCCTCTGCCGACCAACACGCTGTTTCTCGTTCTGTTTATTTTGACTCGTTTAAATGCTTTCGCGAAGGGAGTTCAAGTGACTTCCGGGGAATGAAGCAATCGTTGAAGTTTTTATCGGATAAACACCCGTTGCAAGCTCGGGCCGGTGAGTAGAAACCAATTCAGTTTTTTTAAGGACGGTTGCTTGCGGGGCTAGTTGGTTTATTTCAACATATGTAGTTTTTTTGTCAATGTGTAAGCGTCACATGGCGGCAGCAAACGGCGATATTATGTTTTAAAATTGTTTGACGTCTCAATCTGCAAACGGAAAAACGGTGCGTTACTTGCGGCTTGGCTTCGCGTGGGAACGAGTCGCTGACTCAATAGTTAATTCTGAAATTCTATCGCCAGGTAACACTAACCAGGCCGTTGCGATTAAAGAAGGCAAATAAATCACTGTCACCTCGCATGTGTCTTCGTAGCTAGCCCATATAATAGTGCTAAAAACCTACGAGATGATAGTTTACCGCAGTCGCGTATAGGAAACATCATATAATTATGGGTGTGGTTTTGCTATAGTGTGACAAAGAAAGCGTCACATAAATCACAAATACTTCTTTCTCTGCCACAGCCTCCTGGCCCACCTGACATGGAAGCAGCTCTGTACAATGGGCAAGGAACCTGCTACATGCCTTGTGAAAAAGCAGCCCTGAGTGATGCACGTGTTATGAGGTACCACTACATATATGTATAAAATACTGCTGTTTACTACTTAACTGATTTTATTTGTTTACTTTGAAAAATTTTATGCATTGATTATGCATTGATTTCATGCATTGATATCTGGTGATGTCACTTGCTTTTCCAGACTGCCATGCAACGACAGGATGACAACCCCCGAAGGTCCACTCTGCAAGCACGTTGAAACATCCGAACGTCCACTCCAACAGGTCATCTCGAACCTCACACATGCAATGCTGTATTTGTGAATGTTTTGCCACGTATATTGTGGAGGGTTGCTTTAGATTGGCCACAAGCATGAAATCTACACTTTAATCACCTTGAAACTGTAACACTATCAGTTAGATTGTGTGGCACTGCTGAGCTGAACAACACAGGTTTGATCCCAGCCACAGTGGCCCTATTTCAATGGGGGTGAAATGCTAAGACACTTGTGTGCTTAAGGCTTTGTTCGATTCGCCCGTACAACATGATCCGTTTTACAAAGGGCTGCACCTCCTCATTCGTTTCAGTGGTGCAGCAATAGCATCCTCTAAACGATGCCATTCATTTCAAAAAGCGCAGGAGAGGTACAGCACTGAACCTAGTGTATGATTTTTCAGTACCAGCTACTCTGACGGTGCTGGTTTGGTGCAGCTGCACGCACAGCTTAACAAACAACATAGCATTAGACGTAGTTGCCGTACCCGCCTGTGCAGACGCGGCGTGTTTTGCCAAGACGGCGCCTCTTTAAATTAAGCGAACAAGAATAAAGATTCCACCTTGTCATTCACTTGTGATGCCGCACTGCTGAACTCGGGCTGCACAAGTTCTGAACTTCTTGTGCACCGCTGTGAACCAGTTACCATCGGTGCCGGTAAACTAAACTGACCCTTAAAAGATGGAAGCTTGAAATTATGAAAAATCTGTCAACTTGAGGTGTCGGAGCAAATGTTTCGAAATTAGTCTTTTCTCCTGTGAGGCTACAATGTCATTTGTTTTAACCCTTGGAAGCCAGAATCAATCAAAATTTGTCCACTACTGTACGACTCACGATCATTTCATAGTTGGCATGTGAATCGTCAGAAATTATTAATTGCATTACAATATGAACACCCCCTCAATGCGGGGATTACCAACATTTAGTTGCGCCTTGTGAGACAATTTACAATCTATACTCACAATTGTTTTGCATTATTAACTGTGTTTAGCTCATACAAGTTTACGAAAAATATACACCAAAGCTCATAAGGCTGCACTCAATTGCTTTAGCTTTGCACATATGCTCAATAGGCTCCTGAAATAATAAATCATAAAGGTGATGAGCACCTGCAGCACCGCTTCATCAAAGTTGGAATGCTGTCGTGAAGAGCAAGATTGTGTTCATTGAATGTGGTAGTGTTATTTTTTTTCATATAGCAGAGAAAGGTCCCAGATTTCTTTGAGCACATCTGCTTTTGTTTAAATTAAGTTGTTATAGTTGTAGTGTCTACCACTAACAAGTGAAATCCTGTGCACTACAGTGATTTAAAAAATCTAGGAAATTGCACAGGTAGTTGAAACATACATGATCTTGACTTATCCACAGCCACACTGAAAGATAGTACGCATTTGAAGTCCTAACATCTAAAAGTAGCAGGGAGAAAACAACTTCAGCTTTCAAGCACACGTATACTGAAAAAGTAAACACAATAGCAAGTGTGTAATAAATGTGACCGTTATTGATCCAGTATTTAGACAAATTCACACCATGTACCCCCAATTGATTTCAGGAGAGCTTGCTTGCAAGAGAGTGCTCAAGTTCTATCGATATGTCTATGCAAAAAAGAGATTGAGCTCAGAGCTGAGCAGATAGTGTAGTAAGAGCACCAACAAAAATGTACAAACAAGAAAATTGTACAATGCGTGCCTAAAGATTATTTTTTTAGAATCGGGCCTTTTCGATCTGTAAGCACAGACCTCAGAACTGTTCCTTAAGCATACATGTTCGCTGCAGACCGGTCATTACCTGCGACGAGAAATTCTAGTTGCAGTAACTGTGTAACTTAACTCTAACAATAAATGTAGCAAGCCTGAAATATTTTTAGGCTCATCACCTAAATACATATTACCTATGATATGGGCTCACGGCTGAGAATTAAAACTAGAGCCTACCCTGTTGACACAACGCGACATCGCACAATTGTGAAGTACTCAATGTAGCATTGCATAGTGAGAATCAGAACTGCACGCATCCGCAATTGCTTATTTAACAAATTTAGCAAAACTACACTGCTGTCAACTTTCTAGCTATCTATCGGCAATGTCCAAGTCTCCTTTCCGATTCCACATCATGCATTCACTTTACTTGAAGATCAACACTACAGGGCAAGTGCCGCATCTGACGGCAGAATCCAACCCTTGTCTTGAAGCCACGCTATTAAACTCGAACGCCGCAACACAATGAGAGCAACGCTCACTCCGCGATCTCGATGTTCAGTTATATGCATATGCTTGTTAGCTTTTCAAGAGTCTTTACACATGGGTTGAAAGCTTTCGATATCTATGAGTGACTTCTTTAGTTCGGACCCGACCATATACATTAGTTGTACCGGCTTGGACACTCGCAATAAACGATGCAAACCTTACGTGATTGACGTTGTTTTTGCCAGTAGAGGCCAGCTAGGTCCCCTGGCGATAATTACAGACATGAAGCGGAATTTGGCAACGAAAAAAAAAATGCCAGAGGAAGCGAGCAGCGCGAACCAGCCGCGAACCGCCCTACTTGCAGCAAAAAAAAAAAAAGGCGTCCGTTTATTGATGATGATACTTCAACCCGCGCCATCTGGCCTCGCGGTATTGCAGTACAGTACGCCGCTGCTACGTTTTTGCATGTTATTTTGATACAACAGCTCAAAGGTACAGTTTCCGTTCTCTAAACTGGTAGGTGTTCGTTGGTGGGGTGCTCCGGAAGTTGAGACCACATAGGGTTCTTTAACGTGCACCCAAATCTGAGCCCACGGGCCTACATCATTTCCGCTTCTATCGGAAAGGCAGCCAACGCAGCCGGGAGTCGATCCCGCAAACTGTTCACAAAAAGCCGTTTGTCTGTGTGGGGGTGCCTGAATGCCTGGCAGCCTGGAGATGGAGCCGCTCTCATCAGTTTAACTTTCACTCATTTGTAATGTTGTGTTTTTTTCTTGGTCAAACGTTGATTATCTCATTTGTTGAGCTCGTTGCTAAGACATAGTCGTTGTCCACTATTCTGTCAGGAGTATCAAAATATATGTGGAATGGATTCTTCGTTGTCACAGTGGTCACAGATTGTGGTATTGGCCATATCAATGCGGAAAGCGTAGGAAAGCTGGCTATACTTCCGAGCATAGATATGTGTATATGCACTTTTCACCAAGAAAGAAAAAACGAAATGAAGCAAATGAAACATGCAAAAAAATGTAGATAAAATCATAAACTTTCACGAAATTTGAAACGCAATAAGAGTGCATGAGTGCGGAATTGCCTGCAATTTCGAGCAACGGAATAGACTTAATCGTGGTGGTAAAATATATTCTATAGATGACAGTTTGTTGTTTCCTCTGACAGCTCCAGCCTCTGGAACTTTCTGAAAGCTTTGATCTGCATACGTCTTATCACACAGATTTATCCGATGCAGCACACAGAGCTTTATGATGGCCAAAAAAGGAGGCACGCAGGTTGTTTTCTATTCACGCAGCACTTTATCTAGATATGACAACCTATGAAAAAATATATGTTTCAAAGCAAACGGTATGTAAAGAGTGTGGTAGCGACAAACTAAGTAAGGCTAAATTTTTACATCCAGTGTTTCGTAAGTCTACAAAACGCTGCTGAAACAGAACACAGTCGCTGGCGGTAAGAAAGGGGAATCCGCACAGTCGCCTCTCGTTCAGAGCGAAGAACGTAGAAGGGTATACAAGCCGTCCGCTGATGTCTATCAATATAGCATATGCCACCTCGTCCTGATAGTCAACGTTCACAGCCGCTGCTCGAACGCTCCTCCCCCACCCCCACTTTCACGTCCGTGTGTTTTCATGCGCCTTCAAAGTAAACATGGCGTTTATCCTTTGCTTCAGCAGCATTTGATGGCATGCTACACCCACGGCATGCGCCCTCTGATTTTGTGGCATGCGCCCTCTGATCGACGGAGATGGGCCGATACGTTTGATCAGCCGTGTTCGTCCCCGCCGTTCACGCGCTTTTACACATGCATAGATCATTGGGTACACAGGGGAATGACGTCGATTGGGGACTTTTTTAAGAAACATGAAGGCGATTGCGACTTCGATGGCGATAACCTATTGATGATATCCATATGGTTGATATAGCGATAACAGACGATTGAGATAAAACACGAAATTATAGGTTTACTGGAATGCTATTTCTTTAGCCTCTCCGAAGAAGGCCTACAGGTTCAAGTACGTTCCGATTCCACAGACAGGAGGAACTTTTTGTCATTTTATTTGGCAGATCCCACGTAACAAGGGTATCAATGTAAATCGAAGCATTCGCAGAAAGTGTGACCTTGTTGTATTGTTTAATTAGGCCAAACATTAAGAAGGTATGCTAAATACGTGTACAAATCTTGTAGCTCAGACATATGTTAAACAGTAGTGTATGTTTCTATAACCAGATGTTTACAGTTGTGTAATGATACTAACAGCAATATGGTTATTACCAACACATTAGAGGTAAGCGGATAAGTAGCGCTTGTGCTTGCGAGGATGGTAACTCTGGTTAGTGGTGCCTAGACCAACTTCAGCGGATGTCAATGTAGTGTGTAACTTACGCTGAGACGACGTCAATGCTGTATCGTAGGAGCACATGTGTGATGTTTATAAATTTCAATGGTCAGCAACGCAACCACAATTGCCGTTTTTGCCAGCAATATCGAGTTGGCCCGCCATGGTGGTCTAGTTGCAGTGTCTAGAAATATACTGCCTAGGGTGCTGAGCGCGAGCTAGGAAAGGTTCCGCAGCAGATGACTGCCGGCGGCGCCCGCATGGTGCGCTGCTGTGCGAGTGGGTGCATTTGCGTTCAATTTTTGCGCTCCGCAAGCGCTGCGAATCTTTCGGAAGGCCGAGCTGCGTGAAGCCGAGCCGCTCGATTATTTTTCTGCATTTTCGGAGTGTTATTCACAATATGCTCTACAAAAACTACTCGGCAGCGTTCACAGTACCGGCGCTTTGCAATACCAAATGAGGAATATTCCGTCACATACATATCACCATGCGCTACTGCCCGCAAAAAAACACAAAAACAAACTGGCAGATCCCACGTAATTTGGGAATCAATGCTATGCAAGGTTGTAATTGTTGTAACTGTTGTAATTTTTTATTAGGTGAAACATTACGAAGTGGCACTAAATATATGCAAGAAATTGGATAGTCAACACTGGAACCAGCATTGGCGTTTCACGAACGTTTGGCTCTTCTTGCAAATCATTTCGAAGACATGGCGTGGCTCTGTAGTTGAATACTTGGTTTCCACGCAGATTGTTTGGCTTCGATTCCTCTGCTAGGACACAAACGTTTATTATTTACATTTGTAGCGTCAACGTTGCCAATGCCATCTTAACGCTCACGCGCCAAAAAAACATGTGGCGAGAAGGGTTTGGTGGCGTACTTGACGGGATTGTGAAATTATTTATGTCAGGACCAGCGAGTCATATTCATCAAACCATCTTACCAGCCCACGCTAATTTTTGATTAACCTAAGTTAAGGGGGTGACCGTGAGGGCACCCAGACGTAGGCGATTTGATAGATAGATAGACAAATAGATAGAGAGACAAACAAACAAACAGACAAACAAACAGACAGTCAAACAGAAAACAAACAGACAGACAAACAGACAGACAAACAAACAAACAAACAGACAGACAGACAGACAGACAGACAGACAAACAGAGAGACAGACAGACAGACAGACTGACAGATAGATAGATAGATAGATAGATAGATAGATAGATAGATAGATAGATAGATAGATAGATACTACGCAAAGAAGCGCTTCGCATTCAAAAAGCAATGGCAAAGCTTATAATTTCACATATACTATGCCTTGCTTCTCTACTCGTAGTTCGTGTTCTTTGCATCGGTGTATTGTAGGGACCTGAGAAGAGCATAACGACATCATGAAAACGGAAAGGAAGTTTACACTATAATACGCGTATAAAAAAACGAAATAGCGTTGTTCACGTAACTTTTACATTACAATACGCGTACATAAAAGGAGCTTTGTTAACCTAACTTGATCGGGCGTTGTTTTCCTTTGGATGTGTAAAAGAATAAAATAAGAATTAGAAATGTACATCTTAGGACTGTGATATGCGTGAAGTATTTAAAAATGCACTAAAAGTAATGAAAATGAAAAAAATAAGACTCCTCGAGATCACAGTGACAAATCATAACTGAAACGGAAACTTGTTCGGTTTGTTTGGGTGGTGACATCTTGTGGGATTCTGTGAAACTTATTCACGAGCTGAAAAAAAAAATTGCTTCGATGCGTGGTATCGAACCAATGACCGTGCACTGACGTAAGCGCCCCGCGACTACGCAATTAACGCACTCGGCCACTAATGCCACTGCGCCCGTGGCGATAACAAAACGTTTGTCAATATGCCCTAAGCATTTTGAAGGACGGTGTCACAAAAAACGCTTTAGGGAACAATGTTATGCCACTCGCAGCACGTTGAGAAAGGCTTAAATCGAAAGCTGAGTGTCAGGACTTTACACGGTGCACTGACCACTATGATAACCTGCTTTGTCTTACTGCAGTGTACGTTTTTGTCTCGAAAAACAGGTCATCTTTTTTGCCGTTTCCATAGACTCCCATTGTACGATCTTTAACTGCTCTGGGAACCGAATTGAAGCTCAACCCAACAGGATCACTGCAGCCTTCTCGTTAGTTTTGCTTCCAAAACACGCTCTGTTTTCTGCGTTTTTCAAAAATCACCCTCTATAAGTAATTATTCGAGAAATACACACCGATTCAATTGAAAACGCGCTAGCTTCAAGCTGGGACCGCTCGGGGCGCTGGCTGTTAAGTGTCCAGGTATAATAACATGCAGGGTGGTAGGAACTGGCTGAATCGGGAAGAGATAGAAGAACAGCTAAGGCAAGAGAGGCCGATGGTATGCGGTTTTGAAGAAACACATCTCAGAGACATAGAACAACCCCCGAACAATTCGTACTACGCATGGGAATATTGTAATAGAACAGAAGGCAGCAGAAACGGGGGTGGTATTGGGGCATTCATTCATAAAAGTACAGACTGGCAAAGGGTCAAGCGGGAGTGCAAGGAACATTTATAGCTGAAAGGGAAAGTGGCAGGTCAAATTGGTATCTTGTATTTGTGGACGGGAGCAAAGGCCAGAGAGGAAAACCAGGCAATGGTACAGTGTATATCAAAGGACATTCCGGAGTTAGGAAAAAAGTGCGAGATAATTATACTGACTGATATGAGTGTGCACATAGAAGATATAAATGGGTATACCGACCCGACAGGCAAAATGATCATGGATATGTGTGAAAGGCTTCATTTGATCATTTGCAACAGTACCGAAAAGTGTGAAGGGCAAAAAACTTGGGAGGTAGGAAGGCTGCAGTCAACGATAGAATACGCACTGATGTCACATAGGTTGTATGATAAGCTCAGATGAATGCACATAGATGAAGCTGGCTCCAGAAGTCTGGGTAGTGATCACAAACGTATCAAGCTAAGTTTTGTAAGAGCAGTGAAAGTGTGAAGGAGACAAGATAAGCAGCTACAGGAAAATTTTTATCCAGAAAGGCAAATTGAAATAGCCACTAAACAAATTGAGAAAGTAAACACGGAGGGGAGTAAACAGTGTGGACATACACGAATCTAATTAGACTGTTTGAGCTAGAGCTTGCTAAGACGCGTGCCGGAAAAGAAGACACAAACCCAAAAGTTGGTGGGATGAGGAAGTTAAGATAGCCATAGCAAAACATCAGGAAGCCTCTGGGGAACACAGACACCCTAAGCAGTGGGGTGAACCGACATATGATGTTGAAAGAAAATGGAAAACCTTTCTAAGCTGTAGAAGGGATGCATTCCTTCTGGTCAATGAAAAGATTTGAAGAAAGGAAGCTCAGTGGCTGGCAGAAGTACATAAAAAGAGAGAAAGGCAGCTGCGAAATATTGAAACCATCTAAACTCTCTAAGAAATGAGACGAGCCTAGAGCAGAGGTTTATAACTACAGCCCAAGGTGCTAGGCTAGAAGGGGACGAAGCTATTGAATATATAAGAACAAGGGTGACGGAAAAAATTCATCAAAGAAGTGCTTTATGCACCACAATAGACAAGGAAGAATCAAGTGGTGCAATTGCTCCATTTTCTCAACGAGAGTGGGAAAGGGCTGAGAAAAGGGTTCCTAGTACTGCATCAACAGGCCCAGATGGCCTTCCATTTATGCTGCAAAAGACATTAAGTCCGAAGTCTACCTAAGCAGGCTTTGAGAGAGGCAGTGAGCAAACTAATAATCGATGGTAAAGTTCCCGATGGATGGAAACTTAGCAGGATGAGCATGATCTAAAAAAGAAAGGGGGACAAAGCTGACGTAAACAACTACCGTCCTATAACAGTGACCTCAGTGGTCTACAGGCTGGCGATGCAGATTATAAAGGAAAGACTGCAGGCATGGATAGAGGATGAGGGAGTGCTGAGGGAACTGCAGAATGGGTTTCGGAAACACAGGAGGTTGGAAGACAATCTGTTCTCACTGACGCAGTGCATCGAAATAGCAGAAAAGGAACACAGGCCCCTGTGGCTGCATTTTTGGATATCAAGGGAGCGTACGATACCGTGATTCAAGAGGAATTGTGGGGAACATTGGACACACTAGGCGTAGAACATGTAGTCACTAATCTTTTAAAGGATATCTATAAAGCTAACAAGGCAGTTATAAAGTGGGAAAAACAGGTATCCAAGCCTGCAGAGGTAAAACGGGGGCTTAGGCAGGTGTGTCCCCTGTCACCCTTATTATTCATGATGTACCTACAAGGATTAGAGGCCAAATTAGAGGGAAATGGACTGGGCTTCAACTTCTCTTTAGTCAAACAAGGAAAACTCATTGATCAGGCACTACCAGCCTTAATGTACGCAGACAGTATAGCGCTAATGGCCGACAACAACGAAGATTTGCAGAGATTGATGGACATCTGCGGTAATCAGGGAGATAGGTTAGATTTTAGATTCCGTAAAAAAATCAGCAGTCATGATTTTCAATGACAACGAAGGTAGTGAGCTTAGAATACAGGAGGTCACGCTAGAGATAACAGATAAATACAAATATCTTGGAGTATGGATAAGCAATGGGACCGAGTACCTAAGGGAACACGAAATATACGTGACGACTAAAGGTAACAGGAATGCAGCAGTGATGAAAAATAGGGCACTGTAGAATTACAGTAGGTATGATGTTGTGAGAGGAATATGGAAAGGGGTCATGGTTCCTGGGCTGACGTTCGGCAATGTGATCTTGTGCATGAGGCCAGAAGCTCAAGCAAGATTAGAAATTAAGCAACATGGAATAGATAGGCTTGCTTTAGGAGCTCACGGGAATACACCAAATCAGAGAGTACAAGGTGATATGGGATGGACATCATTTGAGGGCAGGGAAGCTAGCAGCAAGATAAAATTTGAGAAGCAATTGAGAGAAATGGGGGAGGAGCGTTGGGCTAGGAAGGTTTTCAGCTACTTGTACATGAATAACCTCGATACGAAATGGAGGAAGCGAACCAGGCAATTGACTGGTAAATACTTAGAAAACAACAGGTGGCCAAACCAAAAAGAACTATCGGTTAAGAAGAAAGTGAAGGAAACGGAGACTGACATGTGGAGAATTGGCATGATTAAGAAGTCCGCACTAGAGATCTATCAAACTTTTAAGCAGAAAATTGCCAAAGAAAGGATTTATGATAATACTCGGGGTAGTTCTATACTCTTTGAGGCCAGGACGGGAGAATTGCGAACCAAGACATATCAAGCCAAATACGAAGAAGTAGACACAGTATGCGGTGCGTGTGGAGAGGAAGAAGAAACTGCCGAACACTTGATAATGTTCTGTAAAAGGCTTCACCCTATAGTTCAGGATGATGATGCAGAGTTTTTCAAAGCACTGGGGGCTAGGAACAGGGAGGGCAAAATAGACTTTAAGCGGGTAGACTTAACTAGAAGGAGGCTATCTGATTTGTGGCTAAAGTCAAGGCACGAGTGAAAATTAAACCCTTCGCTGCAAAGTACGAATCCTCAACCTCACTATTTAAAGGGGAAAAAAAGAAAAATCTAATGGTTAATTCACTAAGTATTATGGCTAGGTGGCGTTAGCTTCCACCCGATCTAAAGGGTACAGCCACATCCATCCATCCATCCATCCATCCATCCATCCATCCATCCATCCATCCATCCATCCATCCATCCGTCCATCCAACCATCCAGAATAGTTGGATTTGTCTCCTTTTCTAGCTGTTTCTCTGTATTTTCATCTTTCTCCATTCGTCTATGTATTGAATTTTCTACATTCTCTCTCTCACTCCTTTTATATATATATATATATTTATTTATTTATTTATTTAAATATATACATTGAAGGGAAAATTTTTGTTAGTTCTCTCTCACTCTCGCAAACATCTTTCAAGGCGAGAGGGACGCGGCAGCAACGAAGTTTGAACGTCCATGTTAGTATAACTCATCTCCTGCAGAAGGGAGGACCTCTCCCGAAACTGTCGGGAAGTAAATATATCCTTGTTGACAACGCTCGTGTTGTGCCATATCCCATACCTTCACGAAGACTAACTGGCCCATTGAATTATTGCTCCCACTGACCTGAACCATGGCTGCCAGTACATCGTCAACGGAGCGTTTGTCGCGGAGATATCCAATTACCCTACAAAGTGTGCCGTCATCGGGGGCTCCAACATGTGGTGCGTCCACACGCACTTCAGCCCGAACGACTCAACGATGCGCTGCTTCATCTCTTATAGCGGTGCTATGTTTTCGGATATTCCGGTGCTACTTGAGTACCTACCATACCGGGTGGAGACGTTGTTTCCGCATGTGGGCACCACGGACATCCTGAAGAATAGCTCTTCAAGATCACTGGATTCGTTGAGGGAGGCAATGATGCGAATGAGGCAAATGTGCCCGAACATCAAGACACTGCATCTTAGTCTGCCACTGCCTCGCGCACCCAATAGCCGACAGCGGGACTCGAACTGGCTATCAATGAATCGGTTTAATATTGTGGTTTAACGATTCCGCAGAGAGGCCCGGCGTCTTTGCCACTACGGGTTGTTGGAAGCAGGCATCTATTACGTCGAACATGGTTTCTCAACACTCCCGCTGCGCCGCTTCATGGCTGCTGATGGCTTACATGCGAGCTTCGAGGGAGTCGCGCTGCTAACACAGCACACGAGGGTGCAGCTGCGATGGACGCCGGCGGCATCGATATCAGCGGCAATCTCTTGCACGGCCAACTCCAGTGCCGAGCCCTCTCAACGACAAGGAGCCAAGCGACACACAGAGGCATTCAGGGCCCCAGCAGTGACGATGTCGCCACTCCCACTAGCGAGGCCAGCGAGCCAGAGAGGCTAGTGAGTCCCACCAGCGAGTAAGAGATCGGCGGCAACTGCTTGCACGGCAAACTTCAGTGGCAAACCCACTCAACAACAGAGAGCCGAGGGACACAAAGAGCCATCCAGGGTTCCAACCAAAAAGGCCCTACAACACCAGGCGGACGAACGTGGTGAGGACCAAGGCGGTGGCTTCCAAATGACACGGGGAAACAAAACATATGGGCAGTCTTAAACACGCATGGTCCCATTCATTTCTATCGATTAGGAAAATCATTGAAAAACGCGTGCAATACCAAAAAGACGTGGAACAACTAACCAAATATCTATCTCACCAAATTGCACCTTAGGGCCTGACACCCCTCAATGTCTACACCAAATGAAGCAGAAAGGGGGAAGTGGGAAAAATTATTTCTAGAAGCGTCTTTGCAACTGACTCGAGTCATTGCGGACCATAGTGAGCGTAAGGCCGCCGAATAGTGTGTCGTGGAGGCCGGAGACCATGAGGCAAGAGAACTGGAAAGATATCAATTGAAAGAGAGAGGCGAAATTTTAATAGTGAAAGATAGAAAATTCTATCGGGACTGCAGAAGTTCCACTGCCCTGCAACAGGAAGATATGAATGAAGCCCTACAAGGACGCCAGGGACCACTCGTACCGCAACCTAACTTTGAGGAGAAAAATGGGAACTCGAAACTACAGTGTAATCCTAATCAAAACTGCCTTACTCTCGAATATGAAGCTGACTCTCCCGTGCCACATGACAGCCAAGAGCAGCAAAAACTTATGAAAAAAATGTCCCCAATCTGTCCAACACAACGCTCACACCCTCTCAGCTACAACTTTTGTCGAGAGGCTTAACCTTCTGTCCATCATCCGGTAGATTCAATGAATTTGAACTGTACCGAGACCTCGATAACTTTAAGCGTAATCTTCGCCTTCATGGATACTTTCATGATCGCAAGGACTGTACGGACGAGAATAGATTGATTGGTGGTGACAAATCATGGTGTCCAGGTGAGCAGAGGGACAAACACCTCGATATGTATATATCAACAGTTCAAAAAGATATCATCAGAGCGTATGAAAAAAATTGGACATCTCGAAACAACCCATCAAAGTCAGAACGAAGGGCACTTGATGAACTACGCAAAAACGCTGAAATTACCATAACCGGCGGATAAAGGGGGCTTCGTAGTAATTCTAAACACGTCGGACTACTTAAAGGAAGAGAAACGACAAGTATCACGCACAAAATTCTACTAAGAACTTCCAACGGACCCGATTCCCGAATTCGAAAGAGAGATAAAAGGAACTCTAAATAATCTCCACCGGGACGAGAAAATTACCGGCAAAATGTTAAAAGCAATGTTACCGGCCCATCCTGTTCCTGCTCGATTCTATTTGCTCCTCAAAATACACAAGGTAGGCGATCCGGGATGTCCCATAGTATCCAGTAACAGCACATCAACAGAAAATGTATCAGAATTCATCAATTCCTTATTAAAAGACATCCCCCCAAAATTTTCCTATTACCTAAAGGACACAAACCACTTCATCTGTGAAACTTCAAGTCTCAACATTCTAGGCGGTAGTTTTCTGGTGACCATGGACGTCTGCTTAATGTACACTAACATACCCCACCATGACAGAATAGTGGCTATGCTTTCTGAATATGTAAAATTTGACTCATCAACTGGTGTAAGTGGCGAGGTACTGTTTACACTTCTTGAACTTGTACTAAATTATAACCATTTTGAGTTCAATGGCAAGCATTTCCTTCAGGTCAGTGGCACTGCAACGGGCACGAAAATGGCCCCAAACTTCGCGAGCACCTTTATGGCTTCACCTAAACTTCCATTCATTTAGGGACGCACCTTGAAACCTTTCTACTACAGAACATACTTAGACAATAATTTTATGATATGGAACCACGACGAGGGAAGTCTTTTCCGCTTCATAGAGGATTTTAACAAGTGCCACCCGTCAATTTATTTATTTATTTATTTATTTATTTTATTTAATACATACTGCGGACCACACTTCGGTCCAAGCAGGAGGGCATGGCGTAATACAAAGAGAAATACAATACACGCAAAACAAAAACAAAACAGTGCACAGTTACTCAGTATCGCAAGTACTAGATTCGATTGTCTGGTTCCAGTCTGAAATGGTGCGTGAAAAAAATGAAAATTTGAACGTGTCCGTTCTCGCGAAGTACGGAGTTAGTGCATTTGGTTGGTGATGTCTTGTCGGTCTTGTGTTTAATTGAAAAAGAAAAGGGGTTGGATCAAGGGAAAGTTTGCGATTATATAAAAGAGACAGAAAATCAAGGCGGGACTTCTTTCTACGATCCTGAAGGGAAGGAATATTATTAGCTAGCATTAGGTCTGTGGGGGAGTCCGTTCGCAAAAGCCTAGAATAAACAAACCGAATGGCCTTCCGCTGAATCCTTTCAGGTTTTTTAACGTTTTGTTTAGTATGGGGGTCCCACACGATACTCGCATACTCCAGCTTCGGCCTAACGAAAGTGAAATAACTAAGAAGCTTTACGTTTGGAGGGGAATTTCTGAGCTTATATCTTAGGAAGCATAATTTCCGAAAGGCAGACGAGCAAATATTATCAATGTGCATGTTCCATGATAAGTTGTTTGTTAGCGTAACGCCGAGGTACTTATAACTGTCAACCTGTGTGAGAGAAGACGATCCTAATTTATACACGTGTTCACTAGAGTTTTTCTTTCTCGTTACACAGAGATATACACTTTTTTCCAAACTTAATTCCATTCCCCATTCTACACACCACTCCCGCACGTTTTCAATGTTTTTCTCGAGTTCTTTCTGATCATTAGTACATGTGACTTCCCGAAACAAAACACAGTCGTCAGCGAACAATCGAATTTGAACAGTAGGGTCAACAACAGTTACTAAATCGTTAATATACAACAAAAAAAGCAATGGTCCCAAAACACTACCTTGTGGAACCCCAGAGGTGACAGGAAGACACCGAGATTCTTCTTCGTTAATTTTTACAATGCACAAAATTCATGCACAAATTCATGCACAAAGTTTCCAAAGCCAGCAGTAACTTCTTGTACGTCACTGTCAAGGTAAAAAATGACCGCTTGTCAGCAAACCTTTACAAAAAGCCTACAGACCATTAAATGTGCCTACATTTCAACAGCAGTCATCCAAAACATTGCAAAACGGGTATTCCATATTCTCAGGCCTACCGGTACCGAAGAATATGCACCAATATGCAGGAATTCGACAGACAGGCAGAACATCTAAAACATTCCTTATTGAAACAAAATTATCCGGAAGACATTATTGACGATGCTATACTACGTACCCGTAACGTCAACCGGAATGATATCATTAAGGGACCAAACAGAGTATCTAAAACGACTTCCCAAACGAACCTTGTACTAACTTACTCTTCATCAGCGCCAGGAATCAACAACATACTTTCCCACCATTTCAACATAATCAGGCAAAGCAAACGACTAACTTCTATTTTTGCGAAGCCATCTAACGTGGTGTACCGCAGGGATAAAAACTTGAAGGACATTGTTGTCAGAGCAAAAACAACGCCCCCCCCCCCCCAAAAAAAAAAATTCAATCAGGGTGCCATACCTTCGGAAAAGCTCGGTGCAAGGTATGCCCACAGATGGTCACAACACGTGAATCCAAATCGAACTTCTCAGATTTCAAATTCTGCATGACTGAAAGTCTTAATTGTGACTCTGGTAACGTAATATACATGCTACATTGCAACATCTGCGGACAAGAATATATCGGCCAAACAGACACGACATTTCGGCTGCGGTTCAATAATCACCGGTACCACGCCACTTCACTGCCGAAGCTACCTTTATCTAGACATCTGCGCCTGCCAAACCACAGTTTTGAAAATATCAGCGTAACTCTTTTGCAGTCCGGTTTCTCAAACAGACGCGAGCGCGAACAGCGTGAGACATATTTTATTTTCAAAATTTGAACATTAGTACCCGGTATCAACGAGGACCCCGGAAGACTCTCCTGCCTCCGAGAAATAAGCCAGGAGGAAATTGGTGACAAATATTGATAGCTGGAGACCATGCTTGTTTTTTCTGACTGACTCGTACGTGTACACTGTCCTTTCTTTTTTTTTTCCTTTTTTTCTTTCTTTTTTTCCACGTGCACATACAAAGTGCTTACGCTCGCCTACCACTTGACGGCCATTGAGGGGAAATGGGCGAAGATGAAAGGTAACGAGCCGACCGACCCATTAAGGGGAAACCCTTTCCTTACACGCACGCCGTCGCGGACCCTTCCCGCCACCGCGGCGACATTCTTGGGTGGCCCGACACACGTCGAGAACTGGCCAGCACGGGATAAGAACCGGATATGGACTCACACGGACATTTGGTTTCTCGCTCAGTGTTCACAGTGTTTTTTTTTCTTTTCCCTCCTCTTTTCTTCTTTTTCTGTTTTTTCTCTTTTTTTCTTTCTTTGTTTCTTTTTTCAGTTATCTATCACTCTCGCAAACATCTTTCAAGGCGAGAGGGACGCGGCAGCAACGAAGTTTGAACGTCAATATTAGTGTAACTCAACCCCTGATGAAGGAAGGACCCCTCTCGAAACTGGTGGAAAATAAATATATTTATCCTTGTTGACAAAGCTCGCGTTGTGCCATATTCTATATGTTCACGAACACTAACTGGCCCATTGAATTATTACTCACACTATATATATATATATATATATATATATATATATATATATATATATATATATATATATATTTATATATATACATACATATATATATATATATATTCAATTATTTTTTTATTTATGTGTGTATGTGTGTGCATGTGTTCTCCCTCTTTTTTACCTTTCTATATTCGACCTATTTATATACAGTTCTCATTTTTTAATATCATTCTCTTTCTGCATTTCGTCGAGTTTCTCTTTTCTTTCTCTATATTCCTCTCTTCTTATTTATGCTATATTTATTCCGCTTCTTACCCTATTCCTCATGCACAGTTACCTTTCCCACCCCTTCTCTGTGCTTTATTATACACGTTTACGTTCTGCTCTACGAGCGCGCCTGGATTGCCGTGCGGTCATTATGAATACGCAGCTTCTAATCCCACCTAATCAAGAAACCTTTTCGCCGGAACTTTTTGTCTTTCTTTTTCACGATATTGGTTTGTTTCTCTCTCTGTGTAAGTTCGTTCTCTTACCCATCCGAGTTACTGTATCTCTTGCCGGACAAATCGGTGCAGCAGTAGAGTACGCTTGATGCGTCAATGCTGAGCGAAACAGAAGTTGGGAAAGATGATGACGAGGTCGAACGCCTGGCGAGTTATTGCGTTGCACAAGCCAGAAAGGTAGAGATTATTAACGATGATGACAGTTTATGCGAAATCGTATCGGCATAACGAAAATCAAGGACTCCGCAGTAAAACGTATTATGGCTAATCTACTACTGGAACGTAAGTGGCCAAATGGAAGCTGTTTCTATTTACTAAGTAATCCTAAGATGCAAAAGATGACAAATAGAGCACACACCGGCCGAGTGTTTCACGCGCTAGACGCAGTTTCGTTCTTCGTCACGCTGTTAAAAACTCGGCAGATTCCTCAATCCTTGGGAATATTGACGTTGTGCAAACCATGCGAAGGGAAAGTAAATGTTCTGCTTTTTTTATCAAGCGAAACGTTGTGAAATTACGCAAAAACATGCGTACAAAAGGTGTATGCGCAGACATATCTTGAGTATATGGGAATATGTTTTATATAACTCTTTTACAGTTGCGTAAAAATGCCAATAGCAACACGAGTATTAGCAACACTAGAAGTGGCCACCTAATCCGTAGCTTTTGTACTGGCAAGCATGGTTGCTCAGGACACTGCCACATAAGTTAACCTAAGTAGGTGGCATTATAATATTAACTATCAGTCATGACGACTTAGTGTCATGGAGTCAGAAAGTACGCAAAGGCAGCTGTCTCCAAGTCAAAGATAAAAATTGTTATTCCACCGAATTCGTAGCCGGGAAACGGAAATTCAAACTACCCCCGCCACGGTGGTCTAGTGGCTAAAGTACTCGGCTGCTGACCCGCAGGTTGCGGGATTGAATCCCGGCTTCGGCGGCTGCATTACCGATGGAGCCGGAAACGTTGTAGGCCCATGTGCTCAAATTCTGGTGCACGTTAAAGAACCCCAGGTAATCGAAATTTTGGGAGCCCTCCACTACGGCGTCTCTCATAATCATATTGCGGTTCTGGGACGTTAAGCCGCACATATCAGTCAATCAAATCAAACTCAAACTACACTCTAAATATGGTAACCTATGCAAAGGTGAACTTCTTAACATTTGTGTGCACCTATAACCTAAAAGTTAGAGAAGTGCAACCTTTCATTTGTAACCTTTCTAATGGTTACAAAATTAAAGGTTAAATCTTGTTTTTATAGGTTACACCCTTTTCTTTCGTAATGTAACCTTTGCGAAAGTATAGAGCAATTGAAAAAAGATAGGTTACTTTCAAAACCTCCTATATTAAAATGTTCTTCGTGCTTTCTCAAGGACTCAAAAGGCACTTCAAAAACTCCACTGCCTTGTTCTGTACCACCTACGTAGAATACACAGTGAAATAAGAGACAGAATCGTGTCGTAACAAAACGTAAAATTCTGTCACGCTATCGATGCCGTCTGCACAATATGGTGCGCTGAACTTTCAGACAACCAGTTTCGTTTATGTGTTGCATAAAGCATAATTCTGTGGCACCACACAATAAGTATATTCACTCGTGCCCCAAGCGTATTGTCAAAAGCTTACGGCGCAGAACTCACTTCATAAGTACAGAAAGCACGCACAGAGTTCTAGAACTCCGGTTTAAAATATTGATGCCGCAGCCATGCACTGGAAGCTTGTGCATTTATGACTACACGAAAAACCGTAATCACCGCGGCGCACGAGCACACATGAGAAGGCGATATTTATTTGGAAAAGGATAATCACCCTACTTTTCAAAGATAGCACATGACAACATGACGCAGCTGCGCTGGTACTCTGCTATAAAAAGGAGCACAGATAGCAGATAAATCGACAAAATTAACTCTCTACACTGTGTCGCGAGCAATAGGTCAGTCATGCGCAATAATAAACTGACTAAAACTCATATATATATATATATATATATATATATATATATATATATATATATATATATATATATATATATATATATATATATATATATATATATATTATATATATGACAAGAACTCTAACAACAAAATCCACAAACGAGGCCTCTTTTACCAGCTGAGAAAGGTCCCGATTGGACAAGTATTGAAATCAGAAAGACCTCATATGCCGTCAATGTGTATCTGAAACAAAAGCCACTTACCCAAGTCAGTTATTCGGCCATGAGCCGCTGGGCAGTGGTTGCAGTAGTCGCAACGAATGACGTTTGCTGTGGAGTCGTCCGGTGAACAAAAAACGACGTAACGCCGATAATCACAAGAGGTTTCGTTGCAGCTGCCACGCAGCACACCCCACATGTCTTTGCTGCTCAGCGGCACTGTCACTGGTTTCACGCAACGCACACAATCCCAAGGAAGCGAATCCCAAACAAAGTTTGTAAGCGCAGCCAGAAAATAACGTGCCACACGCGTGCTGCACGCTGCATGCTATGCACGCGTTGCATATGCGCTGCGCCTGTCGTGGCGGTGCCTTCCCGCGGTATAGACTTCATGGCACCGAACGCAGCCGACCGCCAAGCGGAGGAGAACCCGCGCTTGCGGCTGCGGTATACTTTCACCATGCTTTTATCCTTTCTCTTTTGGCGAGGTACGCGGTGAGGCTGTGTACACATGAGTTACAGCGTTGTTCATAGGTTACTATTGACCGGTTACACTGCGCTTTTCACGCTGGTAACGTATGCATTGCTCGAAATATAGATTTTGTAACTTTTAGGCACCTCAAAATAAGTAAAACATGAAAATAGACTCCTTTGTAACCTTTATTTCATAAGTTGCTCACGCCCAAAATGTGTGGTCTAGTGGCTAATGTACTCGGCTGCTGACCCGCAGGTCGCGGGTTCAAATCCCAGCTGCGGCCGCTGCATTTCCGATGGAGGCGGAGATGTTGTAGGCCCGTGTGCTCAGATTTGGGTGCACGTTAAAGAACCCCAGGTGGTCTAAATTTCCGGAGCCCTCCACTACGGCGTCTCTCATAATCATATGGTGGTTTTGGGACGTTAAACCGCACATATCAATCAATCAAATCAATCACGCCCAAAAGTTACAATATAGGTAACCGTATTTAGAGTGTACAGCAAGTAATACGTGATGTGTGCTTACATTGGTGAAAAGAGCGTCGGCCATCGATCAACTGATCCGCGGACTCGCGTGGCGACATTTATACACGTGGCGTCGAGCATTCCAGCGTTATCGCTGGTGGCGGAATACGTGAAAACAAACTGAAGTATTTGCGCTTGCGTGCTCAAGTCGGACAGGTGATTTCAAAACTATCTCGTATGATTTGAGACATTCTGGCGTGGATCGTGCTATAGGGAGTACACACGTGCCATACATCGGACAAATAAATAATAGAAAGGAGCTCGCGTGGCACTGAAAAACTAATGTAATGTTCATAAATTTGGATAGCAAGCCCTGCAACCCCAATGGACATTTCATGAGCATTACGGTCTACTTAAAAAGCAGTTCCGACACCTGGCGTGGCTTTGTTGTAAGATACTTGATCGCCACGCAGAAGGATGGGGTTTGATTCATGCAGGAACTCTGAAATTTATTATTTGCATTCGTCGGGTTCACGCTGCCGATGTAAGCTTTCCTACAACACTCCCGTGTTTAAACTACCAACGTCTGTTCTCACTGTTCCTAACTGTCAGTACTGTGGCTCATACCCAATCACCACGGACCCTTATTTACGGGTAAGAAAGCCTTTGATGGCGTATGCGACGGGAATTTCACGTTATTCATCTCTTGACCAGCCAGACACGTTCGTCGAACCTTCGTACCTACTCGAGTATTTTTCCTCTACCCCAAATTAAAAAAAGGTGACCACGAGAGAATCCAGACGTAATCTGCTAGATAGATAGATATGTAGATAAAAATTCTGAAAACGCCTGCAGGGCGCAAAGAATTGCAGCGCACTTAAAGTAACATATACGTTGTCCTCTGAGGGCTACAGAGACCTAACATACTAAAATGCGGAAAACTTTGTCGAGTCAAAGTCGCTAAAATATGAAAAATTAACCGTGAAATTCCTGACGTCTGGTGCGGTAATACCGGCGACAAATTTAAATTTAAAATGATCACTTGATTTTATTTTGGAGTGATTGACCAGCGGTTGTAACATTATAGGCCTTCCAATTTTCAGAACAATATTTATCAATTCAGATCAATTTCATTTTCTCCTTGAGTGTCCCATTAAGGTAGAATAATATTTCTTTTAAAGGGGGAGGAGGAGTGGGGAGGGGCGGCAGTATTAGCGGGAAATTTTCGTAAAGAAATTCACTCTGACAGACAAGCTTTTACGCCTTCACAGCTAATACCTTAAAAAGCGCGGAGTCGATGGCACGTTCAAAGATAAACTCTGGGTTAATGATAGAAAATATTCTTAAGCAGGCACGGCGTAGAGCACACGCTACTACTGAGAAAGTGAAGCCATTTTATGAAGAAATTTTCTGTTACCAGGAACCTTGAATCTAGAACATTACGCGCTCTCAATACTATAAATCTTCCAGAGGAATCGCCATTCATTCCACTCAAAAAGGTCGCGAATCGGTTAAAGCGAGGCTTTCAAAAAGCGTTGAAGTCACTGAGAACGCATTTCGTACGACACATTTGAAGAACGTTTATGCTGCTTTGAATAGTTTTCCTTGAATCTACGGCATGGTTTATGGTATTATATTTGCATGCGCTGCAACGCGAGTATTGCTGGTAAGTCATCTCACACAAAAAAAGAGGGACGCCACGTGCGGCGGGAACGGTCGCAAACAATAGAAGAGGAAGCGCTTGCAACGTAATTCGCGCCTAGCAAGGACAATTCTAGAGTGACTTCCAGCTCCTGCAGTCGTGGCCGAGTGGTTAAGGGGATGAACTAGAAATTCATTGGGGTCTCCACGCACCGATTTTCATCCTGCTGGCTGTGAGTTTTTTTCTTGCGTGAATTAGTGCTCTTTTAAAGGTATATGCCAGCCTCTCGGACATATTTTTGTTTTGCTGTCGTGACTAAAGCAACTGTCATCACCATAAAGACTTTGACGAAGTGTGCCGTAAGCATTAAAAGCGAATCTGCTCAGCTATTCTGAAGAAAGATTCTAAACCATTATTATATTCGTTAAAAGGCCAGTAAGCAGCCCTGAGGTCCAAAAATTTTGAAATGAGAAATATGTGCAGTTTTTCTTTGCAAACATGCTGCCGCAAGAATTTCGCGAATACGTGCTATAATAAGGAAGAGACAGAGGTTAGAACTTCGGTTTAAGCTGGTTTCAAATTTTCGCGCGGCCTCGCCCCCTTTCTCCCTTTCATGAAGGGGAAGGCGTAGCCCATTGTCGTGACTCCACCCACTTCAGCAACGTGACACCACGTCAGCGATTGACGTCATCGGTGAATTTGATCAGTCGCAATTCACTTCTGCTTGCTGCGAAACATGGTTGTTTGTTTACAGTTTGCCGCACCAGCCGCTGGGCAACTGTGTAAGCGTCATGTGCGAAGTGTCGACCACAAACGATCAGGGGCCGAATTCACAAAGCTTTCTCTTTGGCTATGCATTTTCTTAGCCAAAAATTCTCTTATCTGGAGGGATTACTATAGCGTGGGTATGAATTTAACTTATTCGGCACTTAAGAGGGCAAGGAGGACACACGATAGCCGATGAAATGACAAGGAAAGAAAGAAGTGTGTGCCGATAATATCAAGGTAGCACGCAAAGCGTCTAGAATCGAGAGTATACGATGATAGCCAATGATTTGCTTCATCTAAGTTTCAGTTGCGCGAGCGTCTGCTACAGCGCTTACGGGATGCCGCGTACGTTGTAATAGACGTTTTGGTGGGCTGTTCAAAGCCAAGCACTCGCCTTCAATCAACGACTGTAGCTAAAAAAAAACAATTACGCTATGGCCTTAAGCCACCGAGCAATCCATGCACTATCCGCCAAGTACAAGTAAACAACACTCCAGGTGCACAGCATAAATGAAACCACACATAAATCGATGCATGCAATGTTTGAAAATGTGCCTCGAATGTCTTCCCCTATTTAACGCGACCAGTTACCTTACATTTCATTGAAGCTGCGCTGCTACTTAACTAATTCGGTGCAATCTAGCACGATATAGTGGTGAACGTAAGGGTGTTTTGTACCTATAGTCAAAGGTAGCTTTTGTTACAATATTCTTATTACAAGACACATGAGCGACTTTGGTGCCTGCAGACGAATTGTGCGGAAATAGATAACAGCAGTAATCAAATGAAATTATGAGCGCAATTTTGCTGGTTCCATGCACCGCAGCATTTTTGTAAAGCCGGAATGCCAGAACGTGCATACGCTTACGCTTAGGTATATGTCTACGTAAAATGAGGGAGACTCGTCGGAAGGTGTCTCAGTGCTAATGCTTTTCACAAAACACGGTGCAAATATTTCGTCCAGCGTTGTTTGAGTGCGCAAACAAAGCAAGGGACGTGTATACGATTCTTGAGGCCGAGAGACGTTATCACACGTGCGAAAAGGATGAAAAGAGAGAAAGAGAGACTCTCGTTTCGGCTTCGCAAAAGCTTGAAATTGATAGATAATAAAGACAATTTTCTGGCCCAGCAGACGTCAGGGAAAGTCTCCGCAAAGCAGCGTCAGATGCTCGGAGAGCATAAAAAAGTGGAGTACGCGTTATATGGGAGTGACAGCCACTCAGAAAGCGAGATGAAGTGTGACTGTCCTTAGATGTGAGAATCAATGCTAATTAGGAGAGTTGAGTTAATGAGCCAAAACTTTCCTAAATAACGATAATGGAAGCAAACTGGGCATTCATCTAGTGAAAGTGACCCTAGTGACAGTGAACTCATAATAGTTGATTAGCGTTGTCACAGGCCGATATATATTTTAATTTTCTTATTTATATTTGGCAAACTATGAGAAGGTAGCCTACGTTAGAGCCGGCTATCCCAACGTCATGACAGTAATGTACAAGAATAAATAGAGCACGGTTATACAGTCACACGTGGTGGTTTCTATCTTCTAGTAACCTTGCGCAAACGCATTCTAACTATTTTTTCTATTTTTGACAAAGTTTCACCGGACGTTTTTGCATTTGGCTTCATTCGAAGGAATGACGATATATCAGCAATAGGGCGAATGCAAGCACTGCTTTAGTGGACGAGTGGTTACAGTGCTCAACTACATCCTAGGAGGTACTTGGTTCGATTCGCAGAATCACTGAGCACTTGTTTTTTTCTTGACGTTGCCCGGCCTGACATTATGCGAGGTGGCGGGTACTAATTTTTTGAGAAGTAGGCTTTCGCACTTGCTTCTTTCACTCCCCTTTTGACCCAAAAGCGCTGTACTGTGCTCCTTCAAAAATTAAACAATTAGGGGTTTATAATTTTCTCCTCCATCTTCTCTTATCGCAAAAGTGTCCAGTGGTGAAATACCAATATCATACCTGGTATATTACTTCTCACGTGTTTGGATATTCGACCAGCAATCAGTCTTCACGGCGTTTTGAAGAAAATCTACACACGCAGTGAGCTAACTGCTTGCAGCCAAGATGACTGCCTTTGTAGGGACACGCTTTCGTGCTAATTTGGTGGGCATCATCACATGCAGCAAGACCAAAGAGTACGGACAGTTAGAGCTGACGCAAACAGAGTGATTAGTCTGTGTCTTCTCTCCCGCTATTTGTCATGCTGCACGCTTCAGTGTAATGTCGCTGTCAATGGTTAAAATGAACTATAGCAGTTAATCGAGTTCTGCTGAGAGGGTCCCCTGTTGTCCAGAATGGAACAGAACAGTGGATATTTGATGTGTGTGATAAAGAGATACCCTACTTTTGGTTACTAGAATAAATTTCTAAACTGAAGTTTATTTTTTAATAACAACAGCTCCAGTGCAGATGAAAGGTGCATGGACAAAATTCGTGTATTCAGCTTGACTAGGTTTGTGACCTTAATT
This sequence comes from Rhipicephalus microplus, assembly GCF_043290135.1. Classification (NCBI taxonomy): domain Eukaryota; kingdom Metazoa; phylum Arthropoda; class Arachnida; order Ixodida; family Ixodidae; genus Rhipicephalus; species Rhipicephalus microplus. The sequence goes on along the minus strand of NC_134710.1, from coordinate 414,822,480 downwards.
GTAATTACGAACCGGTATCACAGTATGCATAAACATCACACACATATACAACCACGGGTGATAGCTCTCTTATTCTGTATAAAATTGAAAGGTTGAAATCGACATATTCAACCAACGCAATGTGTACGAGATATGCCTTGTAGAGTAGCTATGCTCTAAACTAATCTTCACAGGTTCGTTCCATTTTACCCAATTTTTTGCCCATGACTGTAGGTTGGTAAATGAAACAACTTCTTCGAACACACATATTCTGTGTAAGGTTACATTTATTTTTATGCAGTACAAAACAAATTGAAATGTATAATGGCTCAAAAGAGAAATAACTAGAAACAAATTCAGCCAAATCATTACCAAACTTAGTCACCAATGATAAACGGATTCACATTTAAAAGATACATACATACATGCATACATACATACATACATACATACATACATACATACATACATACATACATACATACATACATACATACATACATACATATACGCACACACACATATACATAAGTACACCCATACATACATACATACACTCAGGTGTAAATAATAAATTGAATGGCTATAAAACAACAATTCTAATACACTCATTTTGAATATACTACAGAAAGTAAAATACGAGAGAAATTTACCGGCACTGTTTTGTCTGAACACGGTGTTTCTCGAACCATCTCGCAAAAGCTTGATGCATAGTTTTCCGCTGCTGCCCAGTGACAAGCAGTTTTTATAAAAAACACAAGAATAAAGCCCTTGACAATGTCATGCTAAAAAAAAGGGCTGTGCATCAATATTTTGTACATGTCTGCAATATCACCCTGTTTATTTACATAGCTTGGCTCAATCACAACCCACTAACAAAGCATGTTAGGACACTTGGGCTGAAAGTTGGCACAGCCCGAGTAAATTCTAGACAATACATGAATAATACAATTATAAGCTACTAAGCTCCTTGGTGCAAATAGTGTCTATATTGACAGCTATAGGTGCCATATCGTTTCCCCAAAACACTTCTCAAAAATAGAATCAACTTTATTTAGCTAAAAGTTTCTATTCTGGCGCATCGTGGTGGCTCAACAGTGGAAGTGACTCTTTCGGCCAAAAAAACAAAGACCAATTATTTTTCCAGTTCGTGAATTCACCCCATGCTAACATTGAGGCAGCTGGTAGGAGTGCTTTTGGAGAGAGGAAACCACCACATTCCCACCAGTTGTGGCCTTGGGTAGCTACTTCACTTGGACAAAAATGATGAATAACAATCCTCAAGAAGACTTCAAAGTTTGCACAGACACAGTTCCCATACAGCTGTCTATTAGTCTGCTTGAAAAATATTGAGTTTACTGGTGGGCAAAGACTGTACACTATGTGAGGTGATGCTCCAGTGCACTGCATGTATGTCTTGCTGCTGGCCTCAACTACGATGTTCCTCAGCACATATGTGTAAAATAACAACTAATACTATGCCACTGCAAAGTAATTATGTGTCGTTTGCATGAAACAGGGACCACAATAAAGGTACATAACATTTGCCTTCACAAAGTGCAAAAAATGTAAATAAATTTCCACAGTGTTTTCACAATTCATCTGAGGATAGTACTATTGGTTGTAAACACATTCTTACTTCCACTAACAAACTATTTTAAGATGCCAGATTCAATATTAGAGAATACCAGCACTTTTGTAGGGCTAAACAATTGTACAGGCACCTAGAAAAACACAAGTGAATGCATGCTATAGCTACATATAAAAATAAATACTTTTATTTCTAGTCTGAGTAGAGCTGCATAGATGATAAGTCACTTGCATTACATTATGAAAAACCAATCCGAGCAAAGTATGCATTTCAAAAGTTACACTTACACAGTAGATATGTAGACTGTTGAAGGACAGACAGGCAGTGAGATAATAACCAAGCACTAAAATCTACTGTTAAGATATACTAGGAGTAGTGATGATCCTCTTCTTTCCAAATCAAATAATCCAAATAGATTCACTTCCCAGAGCTTATACACTCATGGCATCATTGGTGCTATACAAATGAGTGTACACTGAAGGATTACATCGACTAAGTACATTATTACTGCATCCATGGCTTTACTTCTTGTACTACAAAGAATGGAAACACAGTTACCATTGGCGACCATGGATGCTGTGATTTCTGGCATGTAAATGTAGAGGCACGCAGGCACTTAACACACATGTTAAAAACTTCATCTCAAAAATATTTGCCCACTAACACTACAGCAGCCTTTAAATTAGTGTCATAGTTTGGGATCTTCCATGCAAATTTTAAATAATTTCGAATGCAAGCAAAGGAACTGCTGAATAATGCACTGCTAAGAAGTTAAGCAGCAGCTGCTCCTGACATCACAATGTGCTCTTTCTGCTGCTGTAAACTTTGAGCAGGAGAACAGTCACTGGCAGTCCCTTTATACTTGTTGGTCTTCTGTGCTCTGTTCTTGATACACTGTACATGACCGTGGAGCACCAAATCTCTTGTTACTGCTGGAACTTAGAAAAATACAGATCATTGTTACAACCATGCTACATGCAAGAGTGTATAGTTGTCAATTATGTGCTCATATTTACAGATATTGTATTTTCAGAAGCCAAAGAAAAGCCTCAACACACATACACACAAACAGTGAAGACTGAAAATATATTTAATATGATACAAGAGCAAAACTACAATGTTATAGATGAAGGCATGAAACTTCTGACAGGCATAAAAAGCCAATATAGTTTCTTATATTTCGACTTTACACTAGGTGCGAGAAGTAGACCACAAATAGGTTCACTAAGAAAAATAAGTTAGACTGCATTACAACACAACAGCCAATGTTCAAAACTTTAAGGCTGTCTAACACAGCCAGCTCACCATACTGCATATAGGAGCAAATGGGCAGTCTAGAAGACACAAAGAACTTGTGGATTATGAGTGTGCTTGTTGCTGACATCTATTATTCTAAATGAAGAAAACCTTTCAAAAATGCACTTCATCAGGGGAAATAATCATACGCAACAAACACAACGGGCTCCTACAGGTGCCGTCAACACTCACCATTATTGTTGATACCAGTGTCTTGCCGGATGGATATGCCGCGTCCTGCACAGAACACCAAAGGAGCGCTCCATGACTTGGATTACATGTGTGCTAGCTGCATCGCTCTGTCTGAAATAGGCTAGCCACAGACAGAGAAATGAGAAGCCATGGCTTTGAAACACACTGAACGTCACCTTTAGAGATCAACAATGCATACTTAGGTCAGGTACAATTTGTAGAAAAATATATATCACTATGCAATTGTGGTGAACATGTTTGGCTGAAATGCAAGCAACAGCACTGAGAGAAAAAAGATACATTAGGTAAAAGATGCAGTTACTGGCCCTATGTCATCTGAGGCTTCTTCAATAAGTCTTCCTCCTTGCAAGTTGTGAACAGCCAGGCAATTTTCACCTACTTGCTATTTCCTTCGAGAGCACTTGATCCACAGAGGGAGTCACAAGCTCGAGAACTCAATAAGGAATCAAAGTATTTGTGCTCGTTTCAAAGCACAAGCTTTTCAGTCTCAGAATATTGGAGTTTCGTTCATAAGCTGCAGGCTTTCAGCTTTCAACATTTTGAATTATCTTGCAATTTAGTTCTATAAATGTTGAATAAGAATTATGTGTAAGAATATTACAGGTATTCACTGAAAGCAACCATGCTTGGGGTTAAAATTTGTGCACAGTAAGGGGTGTTCACGTAATCGTAATTATTAAAGAAAAACTAACCTTGCAGCCAGCCGTTAGGCAGTTTTGTGCCCTTGAAGCTCCCAAGCAGATCGCAGTCCTTCCAGATGAGGCTGCCATGCATGCTTCCACGCCACATCCGCTGAATGATAACAGTCCCAGGAGTGACATAGGCTTGCACAGTTAGGGAGAACGTGCCCTTCCTATTTTTGTACAGGTGCTCCAAGTAATGATGAGGATTGATGTGCCAGAATGTGCAACGGATGCATCACAGGACCTTAACAAACCAATCTCTGCGATCTGTGAAGAGCCAAAAACGAGATATTTAAAAACAATCATTAAAAGCACTCACTTCTAATACTTATTTGAGGAAGCTATCACTTCGTTAAAGTCACCAAAATATGCTATAATCACTTTGAAATAAACTGAAGCCTCATGTAAAATTTACGTATCGCAATATGTATGTCCTACTGAAGTATAGTACTACCCCAGTGGTAATCGTCTAGAGAACCAATTTTCCAAAATAACATAAATTTTTTAAGTGCAACCTGGCTCCTGAAAATTAAATTCACATTATTTTTCCGACTATCAAACGTGGTCAATCGACAGGCCCAACCTCATAATCAAACAAGAGCTCACTTGTATCAAATCACAAAAAACTTTTTATGTATTCGCTCCATAATATATGTATGTATATAACAGTAGTAGTAAATTTTTCATGCTTCAACTTACCATAGAGAAACATTACATCTGATGGGCTTAAAAACTTGCACACGTTATAGAACTGCGTGAATTATAGTACCGGTGAAATTTAGTTCTGCAAGGTGAACTCACCGATGGCAGCATTTAGTAGCCGTCGGTGTCATGAGGAACCAAGTACGGCCAACAGGCAAAGGGCATCTGCAGACTTGAAGCTGCCAATGACAGCAATGAAGGGCTGGCCAGGCGTGCACGTCCATTGATAAAGTGTAAGAACTGGCCATGACCGGCTGTTGTCAAGGCTCTAGTGCCGTGCAAAACGATGGCCAGACGAACTCGGAAACCTGTAGTTAGGCGATATTGGCCTACAACTTCATCCAAAGCAAGGCACCGGTGAAATCTTTGCTTTTTCTGGGGGCCGGAGGGAAGCTTGACGTTCACGGGCTGTCGCTGCCACATAGAACTCTCAAGTTGTTACCGAAGAACATTCTAGGCGCGTTTCCAAAGTAACACGATCCACAACAGAATGTAGCATCTCGCAGCTTTGGTTGATCACATCACAGCGCTAGGTCTGGGGGCCGGAGGGAAGCTTGACGTTCACGGGCTCTCGCTGCCACATAGAACTCTCAAGTTGTTACCGAAGAACAGTCTAGGCGCGCTTCCAAAGTAACACGATCCACAACAGAATGTAGCATCTCGCAGTTTTGGTTGATCACATCACAGCGCTAGGTCTGGGGGCCGGAGGGAAGCTTGACGTTCACGGGCTCTCGCTGCCACATAGAACTCTCAAGTTGTTACCGAAGAACAGTCTAGGCGCGCTTCCAAAGTAACACGATCCACAACAGAATGTAGCATCTCGCAGTTTTGGTTGATCACATCACAGCGCTAGGTCTGGGGGCCGGAGGGAAGCTTGACGTTCACGGGCTCTCGCTGCCACATAGAACTCTCAAGTTGTTACCGAAGAACAGTCTAGGCGCGCTTCCAAAGTAACACGATCCACAACAGAATGTAGCATCTCGCAGTTTTGGTTGATCACATCACAGCGCTAGGACTATGGTTATCACAAAAAGGAGAAGTGACGACTTAAACAAAAGTGCCAAGCTGCCCCACCACAACTTCGCAGGGCAAAACAGTTATCAACGCTGTCTTTCAATTTTCGGTCACACGAGCAGAGCTTGTTCTTAAGTCTTGGAACGTCAACACAGCACCACAGTTCACAAGCACCATCGTTTCACTCCCGAAGAGTACATTGCTCTCAAGTAAATAGAAGCGTACGGGCTAACTAGTGGCGAAGCAAGAACCGAGCGCGTAGTTTATACGTTTCCGTACGTACTTGGGGTCACTCAAGTAACGTGTCAAAACGCTGTCAATCCGAAATGTCGCCCAGCACCCAACTGAGAGACTGGAAAGTCAAGCGAACGAACTGTTACCGGCACACAAACACATATTGCATGCTTCTCGAGTGCTAGTTGCCGTCGATACATCGATGCCGATCCCCGCTTGATAACCACACCGACGCACAGGCTTTGCTGCGCTTTACCGTACACCATTGCACTGCCACAGCTTTCCGCACTGCTTACACGCACCGAAAGAGCTGCTGTAATCACAACACATCCGGTCAAACGCTGAAGTAACTCGTGCGAGAAGCGTTTGCTGAAAGTCGCACCGACCGATATGCTGTTTACGACGCCATGTTGTTTTCGACAACTGCGCAGCACATAAGAGAGCTCTTAGAAAGTACTTGCACTATTTTCACGGCGTGACAAAATTTTCTCTTATGTGCGAGGGGGGTGATATGACAAACAAGACAGACGTGCCAGATGAAAGAAGTGTTTTGGCAACGTGACGGAGTGAGCTGATGTAGAGGGTATTGCTTCACAACCAATCACAAGCTGTGCCTGTCGGCCAAGCCGTCATCTGCTCGCGTTTGTCGTCTGCTTCGATCAGAGCATGCGACAGGGGATTCGCCTTCGCAACGCTAATATTCTCAGGTCAAGTGGTCGCTGCGTCGCACAAAATACATGTCAGTGGCTCGCTCTACCTTTGAATGATGTTCGTGCGCCAAGTTAAATGGCTGGTAATTGACGCAGGGATGAATTCAGCCGAGGTTTGCTCCAGAATCGTGAGGGTTTGCATATTTTCCGTGTCATACAAAGTTACTAGGGTCATTTCATTCCGATTGCTTGCCATATTATCACGGTCCATATCGGTGTCTGAACAGTGAAGGTGAAGATGCATGATTTGTTTGTAGTTCCATGCGTAATTACGCGAACCCCTAATACGCTTTGGTTTACAAAGTACGCTTTGTTCCAGATCGTCCCAAAGTGTATCGACAGCTGTATTTCAGAGATCGCAACCATTGGACAGTTAGAACCAATGAAAGTACACTAGAGCACAAACTTTATGAACCACTCACTGAAAACTTCCTCTCATTTTTATTTCCAATAGCGTGCAAAGAATGTGCTCCCATTAACCTCTTTGGTGGTAACTTCCACCAATAAGGCAAGGATCTCGAGTCGCACTATTAATTAGATGAGATGGGGCGCAACACAACAACATAACAAATAAGGTTGATCCTATGCCATGCTGCGTTCGAATACACCGACCATTCACGTATCACATTGGTTTTCATTCAACCACAAATCTTTACATGCGTAGTTTTATGCCATTGACACCCAATAGAATTCTTCAATTACTGCGACTTCGAGCTCATTGGACGATGGTGGTTGTCAACACCATCCACTGCGTACAAGGGAAACAACACGCGAAGCTCAAAGCGCCGAAAAAAATAAAAACGCACCAGCAGTCTTGAGGCAGCCCTTAGTGGGCATGAATTAACTCAAAACCAGCCAGGGCACCAAACTATACCGCCGCGGCAGCAGGTTATAAGTAGCCACATTGTTGCTAAGAGTGGTCCGGACCACTCTTAGGATTTTCTCTCAGCCATGCTGTTTTTACGCACAATTTCGCTTCATGAATCCACGTACGAGCACTTTTCGGTGACGTAAGCAAATATAGCAACTGCATCACCATCGCTGACATGTTCCCGGGCAGTCACAGCGCGCTTTATTTTCAGCGGCCGATGTGACAAGGATGGCCTCTTACGACGTTTTTTCGTTTCGTGAATCGACTTACGCAACAAAATTTCTCTTGCGCAAAAATGTTTTCATAAGTGAGTTTAATGAATCCGGCCCCAGGTCCCCAACGTACGTCGCTGGATGGCCGATTTGCTTCAGCCATGCAGCTTGCAGGGCCCCATCGTGAGGCATCCAGTGCCGATGCTTCTACGCTGCCCAGTCGCTCGATTTGCAGCCGACGACAGAGCAACGCTTTTTACCCGTGTTGCTCATGTCAAAGGCGAAGTATGTTCATACCTGCGCATAGGCGCCGTAGTTGAGCGCGAAGTGTACACGGGCACGCGACAACTGCGAGGCTGGTTCTTTCACCGCAGTGCCAAGAAACAAGGGGCAGTGTCGTAGCTGTGGGTGAGAACAGGAACTGACGTTCACTTCCCTACTGTTTTTTCACACCTAATTTAGACCAATCGGTGAGCTGCGTGCTACGTCACGTTGCCGATCACAGAGCTGACGTCACTGCGCGTGCAAGGTCAGGCGTAGGAAATATGGGCGGGAACTGTATTTTGAAATAGAGGCTCTGCGCGGCGCGCAGTGATGCAACATTCAGGAAACGTGATCGCTGTGGTCTAATCAACAAATTGCCGAGCTTTTATGGGAGCTGTAAAAAAAAGTCGGAGCCTGTTTACTGGCCCTTTAAGCAACATTAGGCATGCTAAGTGTTTGAGCGGCTTCTAAGAACAGCGTCGAGTTGCCACGGAGTTCCCAATGTCTGTTCACGCCGTTCCTGGGTATTTATAAACTGTTATAATTACGTCTGGCACATACCCACCCGTGGTATATGTGTATGTGTCACACGTGTCTGGTGGAAAGGGTTTGGCAACGTACATGACGGGATTATCACACTATTTATGTCATGACGAGTAAGTCATATTCGTCTAACATTTGAACATCCCATACTAATTCTGCTTTACCCCAAGTTAAGGATGTGATCCCCAAAGCGACCAGACGTAGGTGGCTAGATTGATAGACAGATAGATAGATATGTAGATAGACACGCTAAAAGTAACTGCAGTAGGCAAATAAATGTTTTGCGATTAGAGTGGCTCACTCCTTCACTTCTTCTTGGAGAGCAATTCTTAAGCGGCCGTTACTGCATTGAGCATCGTCGTTTCACTGGTCCTTGCCGTAGGCGCCTGTTTAAGCGCATCGAACCATGCGACACACTTGTTTTGCCAATACATGCTTGATTGCTCTGAGAACTTCGCCGCCAAAACAGAAAACAAGAAAAAAATGAAGTAAATAAAAACACAAAATAAAATAAAAATCACAAGAATTATAACAACCGCCAAAAAGAAGCTAAAAATAAAGATTAGCCTGTAACTCTACGTATGTACATACGTCTTTCAAACTCTTTACCATATTGTATCGCAAACTGAAGGGACTATCGGAGTTGCAAGTAAGTTTTCATTGCATAATACACCAAAGAAGTTTCGCCTAAGCCTCAAAAAATTTTTCTTTCTTTAAGGGTTGGCCTTTTTCTAAAAAAGCTGTGTTGCGCTGATTTTTTTTTCTCCCATTGGAAAGGCATGCACTACGTTTCCGTGAGCAAAATTTTGTGCTACGAAACTCGCTAGTGGTTGCCGTTTTGACGTGGCATGCAGCCCAGTACAGGTCCTCTGCACCGCAGGAAAACAAAAATTTGGAACCTCAACTAGCTGCAAATGTAGACATAGGAACGTAGGATGAAAGTAGGGTGGTGAAAAAAACTTTGGCTCAGCTAGTAACCGTTCACTTTGGCCGAAAGGGGTACTATTAGGCAAGAAAGTTTTCTGCTTAGCAGGGAAATATTGCACATAGCTTGCAGTTCACAAAATTTCTCTAAACATTTATTTCCACTATTTTCAGAATTAACGTGCTACTATATGGGATGATCCAGGTCGTGGGATCAAATCCCGGCTGCGGCGGCCGCATTTTCGACGGAGGCGGAAATGTTAAAAAACCCCAGGTGGTCGAAATTTCCGGAGCCCTCCACTACGACGTCTCTCATAATCATATGGTGGTTTTGGGACGTCAAACCCCACATATCAGTCATCAACTATATGTGATACTCAAACCATCCTTTTCCCTCGTACACATATGTCAAACGACAACTTCTCAAATGAAAAATGCTGCCTACAACGAGTTACCGGAAGAAGATCCTGCGACAGATGTTTAACAATACATATCTGCTGCCTGCCGTGCTTTCATATGAACCTGCATGTGCCATCATCACCAACAGCCAGGAAAAAAAAAGTGAAATAAAGTGAGCAGCTGTTTTATATTGGTGTCCCTCTGATTAAAATACCTGAAATGGGCAAACCGGACGTGCAGCGATTTTCGCAAACCAAGGCTGCAAAGTTCTTTTTTATCCCCTCAGGTGGCGCTATGATCTCGGATCCTTATATGAAACGGGTTGACATTACAAGGATAAAAGGACGCGATGAGCCTGTTTTCATACAATCACAGCATGAACATTCCACTTCAAAATATTGCAATCGCAATACGCGTGATTGTAGACGACGTCGCCATGCCCTCCACGTACGTGCTGTGCCAGGGCAAGTGCGCTCTTCGCGGCACCAGCAAACAATGACGTATGACGTCATTCAGAGTCAAATTGGTAATTAAAAAAGTTACCAACCCTTGATTAGATCCGTGTTGGCCTCGAGAACATACCATGGCGCCACCTACGTGATGACCTCACTCATAGGATGCCGGCTTGTGTTGTCTGCTAAAACACAGCATTTCCAGCGCTTTTACCACCAAGCGCTTTTGCTGTGAACACCGTGCAAGCTTCCTTTTGTTTTGAAGCTCAGTACTTGAAAAAGCGGTAAGACATCATAATGCAGGCAAAGAAACTACGAATCGGTGACCCCAGTGGCACTCTCGTGTGTAATTTGCATCGTAAAATTGAGACTAAGAACCAGTACACTTGACGCCATGCGAGATGATGCTAGTGGTGTCACGAAAGCTAAGCTGCCAACTAACATATCGTGAAATACTTTCCCTGCAAGAATGATCACACAATTTATAAAGCAAACGTGCGAACCTGCAGCAACAAGTGGAACGTGCCACCGAACATACTTGTGATGGACATTCGCTGCTGTCAACACGCACTTGTAAATGGTGAGCGGAGTGAATCCCCTGACATACTTAGAATTGCTGGTGGGATCTGTAAAAGCACGAGTTATGATCTACTACTCAGTTACTTGTGCTCCGAATTCATTGACGTTTCGTTTATTTGCGTGCTTTTTTTACTACTTTTTGCCTTAGTTTCCACTTGTCGTCAACATGACAATATGGTTGATTGATTGATTTGTGGGGTTTAACGTCCCAAAACCACCATATGATTATGAGAGACGCCGTAGTGGAGGGCTCCGGAAATTTCGACCACCTGGGGTTCTTTAACGTGCACCCAAATCTGAGCACACGGGCCTACAACATTTCCGCCTTCATCGGAAATGCAGCCGCCGCAGCCGGGATTTGAACCCGCGACCTGCGGGTCCTCAGCCGAGTACCTTAGCCACTAGACCACCGCGGCGGGGCAACATGACAATATAAGTTCTCAGCACCTTTAATGCAAGCGCAAAACAAACCTTGTTGCTTAATGACCGATTTTCCATTCAGTGTGTCATTTCAGGAGTGCTCCGACCTGATTGATGATCATGAGCGTATCGGTTTTTTTTATTACTGCCAATGTGTTCACGTTTAGCGTTGCTTTCCACAAGACGATAACGTATATTCACGTTAGCTTTCACAGCGTGAGATATTTGAGGCGTGAGTGGTTTTCTCTTTTTACTTATTTCGTTTATTTACAGCATGGGTCTCAACCTCGCCCGAGCTAGCGGGCTGCAGTAATCAAATTAAGTCCCGCGATAGCCGGAATAGTGAAGAAGGCCGCGGGAAGAGGGTGGGGGGGGGGGTAGCTTGAACAAACTGTTATCTAACGTTATCATTTGAAATAAGTCTTTTCCCATGTCTGCTTCTCCCATTTGGGGTCAGAACTACGGCGTCTATCATAATTGTATGGTGGTTGTGGGACGTTAAACCCCACATACCATCGTCATCATCATCATACTTACGGCACCGAATAAAATGCTGTCTCGTTGGAAACCCGTAATAAGATGCACTTGCAACAAAAGAGTATATGACTCTCTACGGTCCACTGCCAGGGTGTGGTGCTATCATTATGCAAAAAAAAAAAAAACAGGGCTGATTATCTCTTGGAAATGGCCTAACACTAAAGTTAAACGCGTCTTCACAGAGGCAGTTGAGCATTTATTGTGCATTGTTACGCCAAAACAGAGAAAGAACAAGCGTTAAACCAATATATAACAATGAGACGCGTAGAACGGCAAGTAGCTCAAAACATGCAGCGCATACCTCAAGCAGAAAGCACGCACGAAATAAGTACACGAAGTACGAGCGCGGATAAGCAACTGTCCCATCTAGACACCTAAAGCACGCTGCTCTAACAGAAAGTAAGAAGCACCAAACAACCGCACAAGTATACACATGGGTGTGCGCGGCCAACTGTCAGAATTTTTTCTCCGTGTGTGAGCAGCGCGCTCCGTTCATAAACGCGGTCACAGAAGACAGCGAAGTCACGTTCGTACTCTCGTTCACCACTGTAACTTCAAAGAAAACTTGCGGTAAAAGCACAAGACGTACGAAGCACCCAAATCCCGAGATAAGCGCGCGCGCGAATAAGCGACCTCGCCCGCGAACATCTATACGAACTTTGACCACGCATGCACGCCTGTGAAGGCGCGTAAGAATCGCAACGCGTGGGATGGCTTGGGGTTTCGGCTTTAGAGCGGCTCGCTCAACGAGCGACCCTCGCACTATCTCGCTACTGATGACGAAAACATCATCTTAATTCATAGAGTTTCCTAAAAGTAACTAAAGGGCACTTTGGCAATGCGATCAAAGACCATGAAAATTATAGGTATCACATGTATTTACCTATAGTATTCGTGCTTGTGGACACCGAATTATCCTTGTGGCTTCGTTTATTGCTGCGTTCTGGTTTTGTTTCGTATTAAAGAACAAACCATCTTGAACTTCGTGAGCTACTTTGAAATGGTGCTCTTAAAAGGTGAAGGTGGTAAAGCATACCTGCCGAACATTTGGCGATTGTTGTTCCATGACAAAGCAGCTTCAAGCCACGCGAAGTGACAAAGAACGTAAAGTACAAAGACTACGCAAATCCAAGTACTACCCATGATTCCCATCAGCGCCTCTCTACTTCGAGATGCCTGGGGCGTCCGCACGGGATTCTCCGCCCAACCCTCTGCCATTTACGCTGTGTTCTAACGCTATCCAGAGTAACTGTAAAAGCGCATAGGGCCGCCGCCTTGCCTGGTTAGACACCGCATAGTTACACAGAGAAGCCACGATCTGTTTTTGCAGGCGACTTAAGCCTGTCGCTGATAGACGAAGCGTGTCGCCGAACGCCAGTCAACTTGCCTGGCGTGTCAACGACCGGCAAAAGAGGAAGAGACACCGGCTTTCAGGACTGTGCCAAGTGACTTCAAAATATTTTTGTAGTCTGTCCGGTTACGCTAAGCGTGAAGGTGGAGCGTAATGCCGAATAATATCCCTGTCACACGGCCACCACCGAACTCTGTTAAACTCCGTAAACGTAAAGCTCCGCTAGGTAGTTCGACAGGGATGGAGTTGTATCAGTGTCACACGACGATGACAAGGTTACAATAGATGCCGTGAGGGGGCTCAGCCAGCACTGTTTCAGTTTTACAGAATTATCCCAATTTCATCCCAAGGTGCTTTTTTGTTAATCTTCGTTATATGGTTTTTACGGTAACAGAAATAAGCCTAGATGGGAGTAAATGACCTTGTCCTCTAGCGCACGCCCAGATGGGAGTTTTATAAACACCTCCATTGGGAGTAAAAAATTTACTCCCCATCAGTAGGGGGTTTTTGCATGGTGCCAGGGGGTTTTTATTTATATCCATTGGGGAGGTTTTTCAGGTCAGTATGGGAGTAAATTTTTTGCATCGACAAAGAAAAAAATTACGTCAGCAGCCGTACCATGCGCATACGTAATTTTAATTACATAACATTCAATGCGCACAACAATGATTACAGTACACAAACATTATCACAATGTTCACGTTATATCGCAACACTCGCACTCACCACAGCTTGCCACACGCAGTACACACCTACCATATAGTCACCGGGTATATATATGCACCACATTTTGACCTCCCAAGTAGCCCAAGTGAAAACCTTTTTTCGCTAATAAATATGCAATAAATACGCACGGCGTAAAAATGAACTTGCGGTGGTCTGATGTGAGCACTTCAACACACATGCCTTTTATCCTAAGCCTGCCTAATATTTATTATTTTTTTACTATAATGAAAAAGATTCATCAGTTCACGGTATGTCGTACGGGCTGAATTTGCATTAGCAGTACTGTTTGTGGACCCGTAAATTGCACGGAATCATACACAAAGTGCGCGCGGTCTTGAATGAACACATTAACGAGGCCCATTTAGCAGCTCCAGCGATGAACCGAGGTAGACCACCGCTACCGCGTTCGACGACTAGGCCTCACTCACGAGTACGGCACGGCGATTCGATGAATGACAGCTGGCGATCACAAAATGCTTGCTGATGTGCAGTTTACGTCTCGTTTTCCCACGCACAGAAATAGGTGTCCGCTATCCACGCGGTTTAAGCTACGGAGCGATAGGCTTAAACGAATGAGACGGTTCGCAGTCGCTGTTCCCGTTGCTCGCATGCATTGCATGTATAGCTCGCAAAGCTCGCCACGGCGGCCGGTGCGCAGTGCGAGCTCGATACGATGCCGGCTTGATACGGACGCCATAGCGAGGCCTTCTTACCGCTTAGTTGTTGCAGCCGGTGAAATACCGGTGACACTCTGAGAAGCCACTATCGGCGGAGACGAGGCGAGCGCGTCGCCGGCGCAACTCTCAGACCGGTTGCCGGCCAGCCTGCCGTAGTCGAGCGAAGCCTACTTCGAACCGCTTCGAAGTTTTACGGTGCAATCGCTGACGATCGTACTCCGCCTCGTTCGGCGCTCGCCATGTAGTTAGTCATTTAGAGCTGCGGTCGCAAGGCGCAGAAGACTGTTATACATCCTAGCAGCCTTCATTTTTTTTTGTGAAACACATTCTTTGCATCGCCGGTAGTCGGTGCTAGCTCGTAGCGCTTGCCGCGGTGGCCGGCGCGCAGTGCGAGTTCGATACGATGCCGGCTTGATACCGACGGCATAGCGAGGCCTTCTTACCACTTAGATGTTACAGCCGGTGAAATACCGGTGACACTCCGAGAAGCCACTATCGGCGGAGACGGGGCGAGCGCGTCTTTGGCGCAACTCTCAGACCGGTTGCCGGCCAGCCTGCCGTAGTCGAGCGAAGCCTACTTCAGACCACTTCGAAGTTTCTGATGGTGAAACTCCAGGAGCAGCCGCTGACGATCGTAACAGCTTACTTTTGCTAGCATTAATTTATTCTTCGAAGTTTTTTGTTACTCGGCCCTTTGAAGCGTGGCATTCACGACGTTTCGTTGAGGAATCGGACCGATGTGCAGCGTGGTTTAACGGTGCGAAATATATTGAAATGTTCCCAGTAAATACCAACTGGTCGTTGCTATTCTTCGCTGCACTTATAATTTCGTTGCCTGTTGACAGATGCTTACACGGTTAGCCACACAAAGCACATGTGTTTTACACCGACGTGCAAATATATGCCCGTACACACACATACACATACACACGCGCACACACACACACACACACACACGTCACGCCCAAAGAGGGTTTTTAAAGCTCCTATAGGGAGTTTGTAACCACGTGACCTGAAACTCCCTGGGGAGTTTAACAAGGTCATGTCGTTCATAAACTCTGTGACTAAGGAGGGGGCGTTTTACGATGACATGTGCCGAGTTCACTCCCTACCAGGGGGTAAATAATTGGGGCAGGGGAGTTTTGTGGGCTCATGTGCTGGAAAAACTCCAATCTCGGCTAACTTTTGCTCACACTGTAGGTACGTATGAATGCAACAAAGCATTAAAAATTATTTAAAATGGAAACACATTCGCTAATTGTAGTAATGCTGGCAGCGACGCTGGTCACCTTGTGCCTAACGCTATGTTTGTTTACACTTGCGCAGTGCTCGGCAACTAATTGGTTTGGTAGCCCGTGTACCAAAGTTATTGTGTTTCCTTCCCTCGTGAGCGCATCCCAAGTTACCCTTGAATTAGGTCTGGTCCTATTACCTATTCCTGCAGTCGTCGAACCAGGTGAAAATGATGCAGTGCTCTCAGTCATTCCTCTCCCGGGCACACGCAAACACGGTGACAACAAAAACCGCACGCATGGATGATGCCCTCCACATGTACCGCGTCAAAGAAACACACGTTATGAATGAGTATAGTGCCACAAAAGAACGTTTAATATTGCCAAAATGTACGTATTGTTGTCACTATGGCAATTTAGTGCTCGAAATTTTTTTTTCTGGCCTGCCGATACTGGGAACGAGAGTATCTCGTCCCGCAACAAAAGGAGATCGTCGAACGTTCTTTGCAAAATGCTCCGTTTACCCTCGTTTTTGTAAGGGTTGCCGCGTGACACGGACCGCATATCCCTTGTCGTAAAGACGAAGGAGCTGAACGGTGTTCCTGGGTGCCCGTGTGACGGGAGTATAACACGCACTGCCGCTGCCGCATGGTCTTGTGGCGCCAGCTATGGAAGGTAAGCAACAACTCACAAACACAAATTATAGGTCCTCCGAGACTTAGTGAGCGCTGCACTAGCCCACAGCATTGGATGTTTCAGTATCTATTTTGATAATGGTGCCGAATCCAGCGAAATTATCTGCTTTCGAAGCTTAAGGACATGAATCTAAAGTAAATAAAAACACCAGTTCGCTGCTAACGAGCTACAGCGTGCACAATGGTCACTTGATAGAATTCAGGTGAACGGCAACCGCTTTCGGCGGTACAGCCTGTACACAAGCTTCCCCGCAGCGCATGGTAGCTAGCGGCGTTGATAAACAAATGCGGTACTGTGCTACCTAAAAGTAGCATATACAGTTATTCTAACACTATTTTATGCACCTACAGCGAGTGCGCATGCTTTGAGGTAGCACAATCATGGCGTGAATTAGTCGTTATTTTTCCTATTGCCCCGCATGCGGGGCTCCAATAAAAGCTTTATTACTGGGTGAGGAAACCGCAGTATATGCGCATCCACGTGTATGCCACTTCTAAGGTTGAACATTAACCCTAAAGTCAGCTTGCGCTCGATCCTGCTCTGTTCATTGCTTCATGCAAAATTCCTGCTCGCGCAGCTGCATTTCATTGATGAATCAGTGTTGCTTCCTGTTTGCACGAGACACCTTCAGACGGAATACTGGACGCATGATGTTTGAAAGTTATAGCAAAAATGAACTAGTAGTGCAATCAGCTAGCTTTCACCAACCATCATATTTTGCACCGATGAGGTTAGAATCCAAAAGAAAATATCTGCCATGAATCGGATGACATTTCGCGAATACGGGGACGGCACCGATTACCATAATATATATTACTATACCTCATGAAGTAATGAAATGTCTGCGGATAACGCTTTCAGACAATCGCGTTGCCAAGGGGGGAATGGGAATGATTAGGGGACTTGAGTCTCAGCCCAGAAACTTTCCGATATTTATGGGTGCTTATATGCATGCATAAAAAAACACTATAGCGAACATACACAAAGACTAGCTGCTTGTAAGACTCGCACACACAAAAAAATAGACTATGCTGCGTCAGACCTAAAACGTCCTGCAACCTTTCGCGGCACTACGTCAATATAACGACATGCTTTGTAAAACATCGTTAGCACAACTTCAAAACAGACAAAAGAAGAGACACGGAAAAGCGCACTCTGTGTCTAAGCGCTTTTTGCGTGTCTCTTCTTTCGTCTCCACTGCATACGTTACGACACACTTGCCTGTGCTTAAATGTGAAAGCTGCTACAATAAACACAGACAGGTTGTTGAAAAACTCACATGCGAAAACTGCAATTCTCAAAAAGCCCGCTAGGCAATAGTGGCCACACTGCTGTTTTTTTTAAATGTACTGAAACAATTCCATCCACAAATACACAGGCTTAAAGATCACTCAAGATGATATCCAGCGATACAGTATTACTCTGGCAAAGGCACCACCTACACAATACGACGCGTCCGAGGTGCAGACTTCTAGACCAGGAACGAAAGATATGATTGCCTACTCTGCCGAGTGTATTAACCACGTAAACGACAAGTTAGGCGATTTTGATTACATACAGGAAGACAATGCACCAGGCGACGTCGTCAGACGTAAGCACCATCCTCAAGAGCACGTAAAACACGCACACGAAGATCAGTATCTTTACGACAAATATTCCGAACAGGTCGCACAGATGTTCTCGCAACAGTTGTCCCTTGTTTTGCGACACTTAACGGAAGAACCCTAGTGTAGCAAAAGGTTGGGGGACCATCTGAAAACGATCACCGGAGACTTCAAAGAAGGTCATGTTGCGCTCAGTAAGCCAATGCTCGAGGCAGGATGCATGCATGAGGACTATGGAATAGAGCAACTGCAAGGAGCCTAGAACCGATACTTTGGTCACCTTCGTGGCAGATCGGCAGATTGGTTCACTGCTCACAGCCCGGCTGCGGGAACCAGGAGCCGCATAGAGAGGCAAGCTGTCACGCGTAGGTTTATCGCCTACTGCTTGAGGCCTTCTTGTTAACGGTAGTGGATCGTCATCAGACCATGTGACACCGTCGTCTTCGGCGTTGACGCTTGAGTTTACAAATGCTGGTCGGTCACCTATAGCACTAGATTTTGAAGAATCGCTATCAGGGGACAAATTACGGGACACTTTCAGTCTCTGGGCAAAAGGGCATGTGACTTTTTTTCTTCTCTGTTCGGCCAAATGTTCTCGCGGGCAGGGCAGTGGTCCGGAAAGGGCAGTCTATGCGTGTTGATTTCCCGAAAACGCACGCTGTAGTCGTCACGTCTGCCTGAATGCATAGCAAGCACACTGCTTTATTCGACCAGATTATTGTGCTCGTCTATGGCCATGACGCCGCGTATGTACTCAAAAAGCTTCGAGTGCCTACATGGACTAGTCCTGACTGGTCTTTATACTACTTTCTAATCGATGATGCGATCAGCGCAATGTTACGGGCTCTTGAATTCGAGACTGCGAAAATGTGCGCGAGATTTTCGCCTCGTGATTAACCATTAACTCGGCAGTTGCTTAGTAACGCTAACGCGTAGTGTCTGAATACAGTATAACCTTACTCAGAGTACTTATACGCACCCAGTGGCTCCACTTCCCCAATGTCCTCACCCCGACACTTCCAACAAATGTCAGGCGTATGCTATATCCGACCTGCTCTAAATCTTGTTTTTTTTTTTAATTGATACCCGCCACTCATGGTAAAGTAAAAGCTGTGATGGAGGAAACTACGAGCTGTTCGCAGACCATTTTTTTATCATATAGATAGCCGTTTCGAATGGGCTGTCGCTAGCTGTCTCTACTTTCGCCAACAGTAAGAATTCTAAGCAAGGACACACGCATGGCTGTTTCAGTGCTCGTATCTTAATGATGAACCAATACATGATGAAACAACGGCTGCGTATAAGGATGACTAGATAATAGAGACACACGGCAGTACTACCAGTAAAACTACGCCGTTACTTGAACACGACCAGAAAACAAGATAGCCACGCTTTTGTACAATTGAAACTGTCCCACCATGGCTGAGCGTGGGAAACAGAGGAGCGTAATGCATAGATCACGTGGTGACTAACAAGAAATTCGTAAACAGGGGATGTGAACAGGAGCTGATGTTTCCAGAAGTGGACTTGTTTTTTTTTTAAAGGTGCACCAGAAAATAGTGATTTATAGTAATATCTGTACTCTAACGCCCCAAAACCACAATTTTTTTGGGGGGACGCCGTAGTGAAGGGCTCCAGAAACTCCGGCTCACTCAGTTTTTTTGTTTTGTTTTTATTTTTTCACTGCGTGCGTGTTTCAGCCTTAATTACGATGTGCGCGTGACCACAAATTTTAAACACAATTTAAAAGTCAGATTTTGGCTGATTATGAGTGTCCCAGTGTGCAGTGCCAGCGTGCCTCGTGCAGCGTGGCACTTTCCCAGTGTCAGCGCCACACTAGACACTGGTCCAGTAATTAGGTATGGCGCTGGGCCACTGCCACTGGTATTTGTGATAGCGCGGGGCACCCTACCTCAATTCACTACATTTATAAAGAACACTGATTTTAGTTATTCAAGTTTTATTAGTCAGCTTACATATTTCTTCAAAATAATTTTTGCGTAGTGGTAGACCTCGACTTGGCATTTGTTGACATAGAAAGCGGACAAATGTTGTCGTTTATATGTACTGACAAGACCAAAAATATTTTTTAACCAGTTAGGTTTACCAATAACAATTATTAACGTTTGGTAGAATCTACCTATAAGTATGATTTTCTAGAGTTGCATATCTTATGAGCGCTCCAAATATTAGAGTGACTTGATTCAATTTACCGAACCTATTATGGCGTTAAAGCTGCGCAAAAAAGAACGAGTACAAAAAAGTGAACAACCACAAGCGCTTGTGGTGTTCACTTTTTTGCGCTATTTTACGCCATAATGAATCAGTACAATTTCCCTCATCTCTCCGTTTCGCTTTACCAAAGTTATGTTAAAGAAAGAGAAAACATGTAGTCCAAACAACGCATTATCGGAATTCCGCTGTTTTTTCACAGACTTCTTGTGAAATTAGCCAAATATTGATCAATTAACCATTATCCAAATATTGATCAACCCAACAATTATCCAATTTTAGCACTACCTGACAAAAATAACACAGGTTTTAAGGAGAGCTCACTCGACATTTTTTCGCTGCACCAGAAACCGCCGGGTCCTTCAGCACTCGTGAGATCACATTGTGTCATTCGCTGCCAGGAACCATCACACGATTACCGTTCGCACAGCTCCCTTCTGTCAGTGATCACCTTCGTTGCTGCTTGTCGCTTGTGATATCCAGAAGGTGCTCAGAACGATTTCTTTTTCTCCAACGGCCGAACGCTTTGCACAATCCTCCGTGCACCGGCTTGGTCTACGCCATGTTGGTTTGTGGGGAACGGCCTCCCGGTGCCGAGGCTGCCTATGTCACTCTTACAACAGTCAATAAATGCCTGTGAGCGATAACCCGGAGCCATTGAAGAACATCCAGCGAGGCAAAAGTGATGCGCGGGAGCCTTTCCGGAGGAACCACAGGAGCATAATCAGGAGATTAGCTCCGTTTTCTTCCGTTTTTTTCGTCCAGTGATCACCGAAGAAGAACGGTAGAAAACGAATGTATTTGCTCCGGTAGAATCCAATTTGAATGAGGTCACCGGTGCAGAGCAGGCGCATCCTTCCCCGATTCCTCTCAGCTGGGTATACTTTTGTTTACAGTGTGTCATACCTGCATCATTGCTTATATGCTTCACACTTACGCAGGCACTTTCGCATGCACAATGCTTGTGGTCTTCAGCTTTAACAGAAAGAAATGACGCCTAGTCACGCCAAAATTATGACATTTCAGTTATTTTCAATGGTCAAAATGGCCTAAATTTATTACACTTCACGCAAAGGTACTAAGCACAAAAAAAAAAGACTGCTGACACTACTTGCGTTATGTTTTTGGCAATATTTTGATAAAATACCGTATAGAAATTCAGCCATTCGAATCGTAGCGTGATATATATCTTGGTGGTCTGCTCACCGATAACGCGAATATTAGCAGGCACTTCGTGTTCAAAAAGGCAACTGGTCACAGGCATACTGGTGCATGAAAGACCAGCGAGTAGAGTATTCCTAACCTTTGCCCTTGTTTGTTATCCAGAAAACATGGGTCTCCATGCAGGCATAGGTTTGTTGCTACTGAATCCAGCACAGTAAATCTTTTACGCAGATACCCACGAAAGTACTTGGCGTTACATGCAATCCGCATCGTTCCGCTGCCTGTGGGTCAATGCACTCAAGACGTTCGCCAACGATAAAACACTCCTAACAATTACGCACACAGCAAAGAACGCAAGCAAGTACGGAACACGGAAACGCGTCAGGGGGTGTGTCATCGCAGACAAATTCTACGAGCGTGCCTTTCCATGCAGAGCAAGGGCAGCACTGAGTAGTATAGGTAATAATGCCATTACCAGAGGGCACCTTTAAACACATTTTTCGTAAAAATAAAGTTTGTTAGAAAGTTTTGCTCATTCAACCTACAAAATATTGTTAAAATAAAAAAAGTGTTATTTGTAAAAAGTAGTGACTTCTTCGAAATCGAATAAAACTTACTGTTTGAATATTAGCGTTTGTTCTCTCTACACATAGTTGCGATTCAATCACAGGTCTCTCTATAGTGGTTTTGGGACGTTAAATCCCACATATCAATCAATCACAGGTCTCTAAACTCCTCATGCTTATGTCGCTGGCAATTGCTTCTGAACCACTTTTCACCTGAACTTTCCTGACCTATTTGAGTAGACTTTGCGCCGCGCGTGCACCCAACTTGTTCGATGTAGCCGCGCTGCGATCGCACTGGTCTGGTGGCCACAGCCGATGGCAGCGTGGGAACAGGACAAGCGGTGCCACTGGTGGGCGGCCGTCGAGAGTTGTTGCTTTACATCTCCGAAAACACTGATCGCCACAGTATTTGTGTATATCGCCATCGGCAGTGGCATGAAAAACATTGAATAAACTGTTTCTGACGTGAAATAACTGATTATTGAATAAAGTTATGATCGACTTGTGCAATGCCTGCAAGGCAACGCCCGTTTAACAACCAACAACGAGACATTGAGCCGTAATCGAAGGACACTTAACGGCTAAACAAACAAGGGCACCGGCAGTCTCGACAAAACGGTTTGCTTCATACCCAAATTTCTTCTTTACATTGAGGTCGTCGCAAAAAGCAGTCGCAGGTGTGAAAGCGTCATATAAGTGCACAGCGCATGTCTATAACTATAGAGCGTCACACGCGAAACAGCACGAGTGACATCTACAGCCGCAAATACGTCACATCTGAGCATGCGCGGCACCAGCGATGTACCAGCCCTGCAGTTTCCACCCTTCTTTATTTCCGTGAACACGATTACTGCTTTAGCTGTCGAAGCGTTTTCAACAATAAAAAACCAAAAAAAGAAAAAAACGAAATATTCTCGCTTCATGATATCATTCATTGCGACAATGGTTTTACTTCGTCTTTTTTTCTTACTCTTTGTTTTTTCGCAAATTCGTTCAGAGCGCTTTCGACAGCGAAAGCCGTGGTCACCAACAGGGATCAATATTGCAACGCATGTACATCACTGGCACCGCGCATGCCCCGACGTGGCGTATTTGTGACTGCATATGTCACCGGTGCTGTTTCGCACACGACATTCTGTGATTATAGATATGCGCTTAGCAACAATTATTGTTGATCGCGATCAAGAAATCAGACCCATCGTCGTTCTATTCTCGCGCTATAACTATCGTCATACTATACCAACTAGCCCAGACTGCCACACTTCCGAATCAACCCTTCTGACGAGCAAAAGTTCTCGTGTGACACCGATGCAATCTACTGTATGCAACCAGAAATCATAAATGTGCCATTTTTGCGTACAATCGCTTTAAATATCTCGATTTATGTAGTGTTTGCGATGTATGCACAAAATAAAGTAAAAATATTATCAACGTTTTTGTTCTCATAATCATTGTTAGGTTGCTCTGTGTAAATATGTCTACAAAACATTGGCCCTTTGAATGAGTGGCAGCCCCTTGTTCGTTTAAACAACGGTTTCACCATGTTTCCCCGGGCTACCAGTTTTGCCGTAATCTCTTTCGTCATGTCGGTTATCATGGCCTTCTGCGTTTGGCTCAAGTCAGTGTTCCAATATTTGTACAAGTTTCTTGATTTTATAGCATTAATATAGTTTTACTCCAATCAGCCTGTGAGAATAAGTATGAGTTTATTCTGGCAGTTAAAACAACTGAAGCCTGTAGAGCGTATCCCTATCGACGTGGTGACATGCAACACAACTATTCATTTGCTTTAACCACTTGCAAATAATTCAAAAGTGAATCAATGAATGCAACTTTGTTAATAATTGTATAAGCGATCTCGACATTCGAATGATAAGCCCTCGAATGTTGATCATAACCTGAATGACTTTCTGTTTAAGAAATAACAGTTTGGAATAACCCCCTGTAAAGACTACTTGAGAGTACTACGCTGTCTTCAAAGACAACTACAATCTCACTTATAGATTCGAAAATGCCTTGTCACTTTTGTTTGTATGCTATGAATGTTTCTTGGAGTCTATCCTTAAGACAGCGTCCCAGCTGACCTATGTAGCTCCTGCTGCATGTCAGTGATTGTGTACATCATGCCTTTCCCACAGGTTACATACTTCTGCCTGTGATGAGTGCGGCAGTGTTTTCTTCATTTCATCTGATCGATGGATCTTAGTAGGTCAGAAAGTTTCGGGGGCCAAAAACACTACTTCAACTCAAGCACTTTCTCCCTATTTTCTAGTAGAGTTTGTGATAAACACTGTGAATTCTCAGTGCGACAGCTGTCTTCTTTTCTTCCAGCCCTTAAGATGGTCTGTAGCTCCTTTCTACGCCTAGGATACCTCACATGCCTAAGCAAATCCTCAGCTAGAGGCAACTCGTCTTGAGCTCAACCTGCAATATAAGGTCTAGACACTTACTTGGAAATTGCTTCTACTATTTTGTGTTAAAGTGATCCACACAGAGCACTCTGCAAGGCCATGTGCATGGCCGTCGTCTTGGCCCTTTTTGTGTGCCCCAATGCGAAAGGCAGCAGTGGCTTTCATGGATGAGACTTATACCACCAACTTGTGCACCATTTAGTAAAAAGCTGTGTTAAGCGCAGGGATTCGATTGTAAAACAATCGGGAATCTCATGTGTTGCCACAAGTTGTTGGAACTTGTGCTGCGAAACCTTCATACTGGGCTTGACAATCTACTTGCAGTTCACAGATTCTACCAAATGAAACAGTAAAAATTATCCACATAGCAGGAAATTGTATAGCACTGAAACCTAGCAATCTGTCATTATTGTCCCTTTAAATACTGGCGAAGTGCAGGTGTCTCAGAAATGATACAGGGCTCGATTCAAAACTAATACCCTGCCGTTACAAATACACCTTTATGACCTAGCCATGAAATGTAGACTCAAATAACAGCGTGAGAAACACTTCCAAACTCCTGCCCTTTACAATCAAAACTTTCACGAGAAGGATACTGCTCCAAGAAATTCGATAGCATCCTTGAAGCAGAGCAGTTGATCTTTTGCGCTGGCAGGCTGTGTATATTTTGTTAATGATTACATTAATTTTAATGACTTCTACTTGGCTTGTGCTGAAAAAAATATTATTATAAGGTTGATTACTTCTAGTGCTGTAAGATCTTTCTGCTTTGTTGATAATTTTTTGGTGTTTCACTAGGCAGAATCAACAGGCTAGGAGTAGAATGTCGTGACCACTTTGAAGCTTTCTTAGGATGTGCTCCAACTTCTTGTAATAGCGTAGCTCTCCTTGAATGAGGCAAGAATAAATTCTCGAACTTAAGGTGGTTTCTCAGAGAATAACACTCATAATGGTGGTATGAACTTTGTACTTGGAAGCCATTGCTGCTTTTTTGTCGCGGTATTCAAAAGTTACTAAAAGACGGAACATGCACTTGCCTTTGCAGAATGCTCTGTGGCAATCGTTTCATTTCAAAGAAGGTGGATGATGCATTCTTCGAGTAAACATTCCATTTTAAGATTGTGGGTTTCACTCGAGATGTGTTGCTGTTGGTAGCTGTGAGTTTGCTTACGTATGTGATAGATTCTAGGCGTGGAGAGAAGTGGCTGGCCACATCGAAGGCCCAATAAAGGAGTAAGACAACTGTGTACATTGCATGGACAGTGTTTCTCGCAGACTCAAGGAGGTAGGGAGAAAGTGTTGAAGTACAGGCAGTGTACTTTCTTGCCTGTGCAGATCCACCTCTTGAATGAACTAAAAAGGCTGCAGCTCTGATCATGGGCAGAAGTGTGTAACATGTTTTAAACACATGGTGAACACAATTTCTTTAGGAAAAATGAGCCTTTAAAATTTTCTTTTGTTCATTCATAGCGAGGGTCTCGTTCCTGTAGGCCTAATGTATTTAGGTAATGTAGGAGGGCTTATTGTCAGCTACTAACACGTTGAAAGATCACGTGCTACGAACCGTGCCTACTAACACTCCCATGTTTACGTGCTCGGAAACACTCGATATTGTCGACAAGAGGACAGGCGCCGCTTTAGCTAATTGATAAGAGCATCGAACGCATTATCCAAAGGTTGTAGGTTCAGTATTTGCCGGTGGAAGTTGTGTGTTTTTCTTTAGATACAGGTTGTCTGCCAGAGGACTGGAAATCTGCCTAAGTATTCCCAATATTCAAATCTGGTGATAATACAGCCCAATAGCTACAGATCAATCTCTTTGACGTCCATATGCTGCAAACTTTTCGAACATATCGTATTCACAAATATAATGGCTTATCTTAATTTAAATTTAAGCAGCTGGCACGCCAACACACTCTTCAGTGGGCATGGGAGCAGCACCTTCGGAGCGGCTCCTAATCGGCAACTTTTCAGCATGCAGATCCTGCCTGCTATGCTCGTTTCGTGGCTGTCGGCTGTGTTCAGTGCATCTCCCGGCATCAGTTTCACGCTGCCGATAGCGACCCCTTCGAATGACAAGCTGGGTGCTACGTCAACGGCGCGGACGTGTTGCGTGATCGTCCATGAACGACACGCACCAACCGAACTCGCCTTCCTCCAGGCGGGCCAACAGACGACTGCATCATCAGCTCATGAGCATTCAAGCAGCTGGCACGCCAACACACTCTTCAGTGGGCATGGAAGCAGCACCTCCAGAGCGGCTCCTAATCGGAAACTCTTCATCATGCAGGTGTGTAACCACTCTTCGCTGTAAGCGAGAAAAGCCGATGACCGTTGTACCCTGTTGTTCCCGTGCCCACGGGTGTTGCGTGAAACTTTGTCGGAGTGTTTTTCTATGGCGTTACTATTACTGTGCTGCGGTGACATTGAATCCAACTCCGGCCCAATACTTGCTCAGAAGCACTTCTTGACATTGAAAGCTTGCGCAAATTTCGGAATTGCAGTCCACTGCAGGTTCTTTAGCCCCACAAAATGCTCTTTTGCAGTCGCGCATCGATGAACTCGAAGGCCATTAATGCTGTGATAACTTGTTGTTTTATGGGCTGCCTGACCCAAAGGAAACCTGGCAACAAACTGAAACAAAATTGACTACAATTCTAAACGAAGTGATACCCTCACTTCCCTAAGGTTCAATCGAACGGTCACATCGTATAGGCAGTCAGTCTTTCTCCAAAAAAATGCCGTCCAGTTATCGTGAAGTTTGTGAACTTTAAAGTGAGAGAACAAATACTTTCGGCACGTAAGCTTTTCAAACAGAAAAATATTGCGCTAAACGAAGATTTTTGTCCTGCCACCCGCATTTCCCGGAAATAAGCTTACTGAATTTGCTAAGAATCAACCTGGTTCCCCTCCATTTTCGCTGAGTCACAACAAGCTCACCATAAGCCAAAAACGTTACACTTACAACGCAAACACTGACCGTATTGAAGATTTTCAGAGCAACAAAAACCCTGTTTTACGACAACCCGTCACTGTGTCTGCGCCTGTTCTTGATACTGCGGCATAGGGAAGCGATAGGGGTAGTGGACGAACGTTAACACGTATCTTTGTATTATTCACCAATGCACGCATTGTCGTTAATAAAATAGATTTACTGTCATCTGCATTAGATTCTTGCTCTGCGGCTGTTATCGTAATCACTGAAACTTGGCTGTGTAATAATATTCAAAACTCCAACAGTTTTCATGACGCCTCCAGATTTAACATTCACCGATGCGACCGCACCGTGTCTCGAGGTGGTGGCGTACTTCTGGCCATTTCGAACGAATTTCTTTCATCAAGCATTTCTATAAGCAGCAATCTTGAAATAATCTGGGCCTCGGTATCCATTGACCATCGAAAGTTCATCCTAGGTGTTTGCTATAGACGCCCCTCTTCGTTGCCTTGTTTTACAAATGAACTACATGACGTCTTCAATATTATCTGCACACAGTTTCCTTCTTCCTCCGTCATCCTTCGAGGAGATAATAACTTCCCTAATATAAGATGATGTACCACCCCTCCCACTGTAACCCCATACTCAACTGAAGCACAGGAATTCTTGGATTTGTGCTCTGTCTTTTCCCTCACACAACTTGTTACCGAACCCACTAGGCTGTCCTCGCCCGCATCTAATACACTTGACCTAATTCTAACTAATACACCTGATCTTATTTCTGCTGTTACTTGCTGCCCTGGAATTAGTGATCTCTTGATGCTCAATTTTCACACTAAAACTACTGCTTCAGCGCGCTCTGAAAAATGAAAAATCATTCTTGACTCCAACAGAGCCAACTTCGATGCACTCAATAACGAACTTCACGAGTTTACAGATGTATTCTTGAGTACATTTGACAACTCTGTAGAAGTCAAATGAAACAGGTTTGAAGACAAAGCTCACGAACTCATAGATAAATACCTACCAAAGCGAGTCATCACCATGCATGCTCAAGCATCATGGTACAACGTCCATATCAAGCGCCTGTCGAATAAGAAAAAAAAAACGTTTGTATTGCATCGCCAGACGCTCACCTTCTAACTCGCATTCGGATGCGTACAAGATTGCTTCCGAAGATTATATTTCGGCTATAAAAAACGCTAAACAAAGTTTTTTATCTAATGTGCTTCCGTCTATGCTTTCTTCAGACTTAAAAAAATTTTGGCGTACCATAAACCCTCCTTCCGATGACAACATCACCTTAAACGACACATCTGGTGAATCAGTTCCCAGCAATCTTTGTGCTAAGCTTCTCAATGATACATTCGTAAAAAAACTTTTCCGTGGCGTCTACCGTTGCGAAGCCTCCAACTCAAGCACTCAGTTGCGCAGCTATGCCTTCCGTACAAATCGATGTTTCCGGTATCTTTAAACTTATCACTCACCTAAATAATTCCTCATCACCCGGCTTTGATGACTTAAGCACAAAATGTTTCAAAAACACTGGTGTTTATTGTTCTATATTATTAACAAAATATTTCAGCAATCATTGGCCCCGGGTACGCTCCCTAAGAAATAATTGATTGATTTGTGGGGTTTTACGTCCCAAACCACCATATGATTATGAGAGATGCCGTAGTGGAGGGATCCGGAAATTTTGACCACCTGGGGTTCTTTAACGTGGCTCCCTAAGAAATAAAAAATAGGAGAGGTGATTCCAGTTTATAAGTTCGGCAATAAAAATATTCCATGTAATTATCACCCCATTTCTCTAACCAGTAACTGCTGCAAAATACTAGAACATGTCATCTACACTAATTTGGTTAATTATCTAGAATCCAACTCGTTTTTCGCAGCAGCCCTACACGGTTTCCGCAATTAGTATTCCTTTGAAACCCAACTAATTTACTTTACTCACAAATTACATCAAATATTAGATAGGTCTTCGCATACTGACTGCATATTTTTAAATTTTTCAAAGGCATTGGATAAGGTTTCACCCGGGGCCCCGCCGCGGTGGTCTAGTGGCTAAGGTACTCGGTTGCTGACCCACAGGTCGCGGGTTCGAATCCCGGCTGCGGCGGCTGCATTTCCGATGGAGGCGGAAATGTTGTAGGCCCATGTGCTCAGATTTGGGTGCACGTTAAAGAACCCCAGGTGGTCAAAATTTCCGGAGCCCTCCACTACGGCGTCTCTCATAATCATATGGTGGTTTTGGGACGTTAAACCCCACATATCAATCATCAATCACGGTTTCACACGGGCTACTACTTCACAAACTAAATCAATTAAACATTGGCAGAAGTTTGTTGACTTAGATTGAATATTTTTTGACTGACCGTTCGCAGTTTGTTGTCGCTAATCAATCTTGCTTTTCATTTAAGCCTGTTTATTCAGGTGTGCCGCAGGGATACGTCCTTGGGCCCCTTTTGTTTCTTATATTATTTACTTGCCTACTTTGTTGAAATCTAATGTCTTTTTGTTTGCTGATGACTGTGTATATTCCGTGAAATAACCTCCGATAACGACGCTACCATATTGCAGTCTGATTTGAGCTTTGTCTTTAATTGGTCGAAAACTTCGCTAAAGGAACTCAACACTAACAAATGCAAGACAATGCGTGTTTCCCGTACTAAAACCAACCCATCACAATATTCTCTTAACAATATCCAATTAGAATCAGTTGCTTCCTACAAATACCTTGGCATTCACATTACCACGAACTTAACCTGGAACTTTCATATTAATAATATTGTTAACCAAGCTAACCGCATGTTGGATTACTTGCGCCGCAATTTTTTTACAGCTCCCTCATCACTCAAATTATTGCTCTAAAACATTAGTTCGTTTCAAACTGGAATATGCAAGCTCAGTATGGGACCCATGTCACGGAAAACTTATAACTGCACTAGAACTTATTCAAAATATTTCTATTAGATTTGTGCTAGCCAATTACCTTCGAACCGCGAGCATTACTAGAATGAAATCTGATTTAGCCCTCCCATCTCTCTTTATTAGGCGTCAAATTTTGCGACTATTTTTTATGAGCTGCATCACCACCCCTGCTGTGTGGCGAGCTTATACCTAAGCCACACTATCAATCAAGTCGTGTTGAGCATGCACACAAAGTTGGAATTAATATGTGTAAAACAATGCATTGCTTTCATTCCTTCTTGCCCCGGACAAGTTGCGGCTGGAA
This sequence comes from Rhipicephalus microplus, assembly GCF_043290135.1. Taxonomy (NCBI): domain Eukaryota; kingdom Metazoa; phylum Arthropoda; class Arachnida; order Ixodida; family Ixodidae; genus Rhipicephalus; species Rhipicephalus microplus. The sequence continues at coordinate 414,792,022 of NC_134710.1, read as the reverse complement.
TATCCTTCCTTTTGACACTGCATTCATTAATGACGTCCAACAGTTTTGAAATGTTCAAGCTAACATTGTATAATCAGTTCTACCAATGTTTTAATTACATTGTGGTAATGATGTTATTGTATGTTGTATCTTAACGTCTTTGTATTTTTTAGTTGTTACTTGCTCTCACATCACTCCCCTCTGTAATGCCTTTGGCCCTTAGGGTATCATAAATAAAATTTAATAATAATAAATAATTAACTTGCTCCTAAACAACCATCAAAATTTTTGTCAAAACTTCTCATGTCAAACGCAACTTTTCGAACTAATTGCTGACCTTCATTCTCTGCTTAACTCTTCCTGTCATGTCGTTGCCATCTTTATTGATTTATCAAAGTGATTTGGTAGGGTCTCCTACAAGTGTTTAGAACCGAAAATTAGTAATCTGAAGCTTGAACACAATACAACATAATGGATACTGGAATTTCTTACTAACCGCTTCCAATCTGTAAAACTAAAGAGCTACAACTCTAACCTTACTAGTGTTTTATCCGGTGTTCCACAAGGCTCGGTTCTAGGTCCTCTTTTGTTTTTAATTTACGTTAATGACATAGCATGTAACATAATATCGCAAATTTGGCTATTTGCAGACGACTGCGTAATTTACAAAGAAATAACTTGCTCTGCATAATACCGTTTTACGTTGTTACCTCGATAGGCTGGCTGAGTGGTGCGACATGTGGCAGATGGAAATTAATGTGGGGAAAACTAAGCATTTAGAATTCAGTTCTGCTCTAAATCCTTTGCATAACACATACACCATAAATGACATTCGAATTGAATTAGTACAATCTTTTGAATAGCTTGGGGTATCTTTCACAGCCAATCTAAACTGGACCTCTCACATTGAACATATCACTAATAAAGCAATAAAAAAAACTTCGCATCCTCAAGAGGCGATTATATCTTGCCAGCAAAGAAACCAGACTCCACTCATACATTTACCTGATAAGAGCACCGCAGGAGTATTCTTCAATAATATGGCATCCTCACACTGAAAATGTCACTTACCTGGTTGAATCGATTCAAAATAAAGCTGCGTGCTTCATAACGTCGTCATACACGTGGTATGAAAGCGTAAGTTCCTTACTGAAATCACTTAATCTGCCCTCCCTTGCCACGCGCCGTAAACTTGCAAGGCTATAAAATTTCCACTCACTCTGTCCCAGCAACTCCCAGTTTTGCGCGCAAGCATATCCTCTCGCCATCACACATTTCAGCCCGTGTTGATCACCCTAACAAAGTTGATCCCATTTTCCCGAGAACAAAAAAAAATACCAAAACTCACCTTTAGCCCAGTCGATAACAAACTGGAATTCCTTGCCAGCTGATATAGCCGCTCTAACAGAATCTTCATCCTTTCTGAAAGCGTTAAAAGTGTTCTTCGAACTTCCAATCAAATAATATAGTTATGCGGTGGTGTTGCTCATGTGAATTACTTGACTATTTTTGTGTGTGTTATTTTCGCCTACACTAGGTAACCTGGAGCCTATTGTATTTTTATTAAAAGACCTTTTCTTCTGCAGAGTTTATATATATGCTTTTTACTTATCACTGCTGTTGTGTGTATTTTTTTTTCATTTAAGCTTCGTATATTGATGCCTCTGTACATTTATTGTATTGTACACATGTTAAAAATCTTCCTAATCTCCCCTTATGTAATCTCCCCTTATGTATGGATATAAATAAATAAATAAATCAATAAATCAATAAATAAAAATGTTGTGCTGCTTGAACTCATCTTTACCTCGGTTGGCTCACCACGCTTGCATCACATCATGACCGATGTCACCCCGATCCCCATTATTATTCGTAAAAATTTCAAGTAGCTATGTGAGAAAGAAAAAGAAAGTGGCAACTGATACATCAGTTTAGCGACGCATGAGGCTAGTAATTTTTTGGCTGGCGTACTCTTTCCGCCGTTCATGCCCTCAAAATCACCAATTTTTCGCTCACTGCAAGGCATGAAAAAAAATCACAGCATATCCACGGAGTGAATGATGATTGGTGCGGCGCAGCGTTCGTCAGTCTGTCTGTCCGTTCGTTCTTGCGTCCGCCTATCTGTGTGATTCTTGGTGCATCCATCCGTTTGTTCATTCGTCTGTCTGTCCGTCCATCTCTTTTTGCGGCCATCCCTCTGTCTGTCCATCCGTCCATGCGCCCCTCTGCCTGTCCGTCCGTGCGTGTGTCAGTTCGTTCGTCCGTCCATATGTCTAGAGAAAACTCCAAGCACAGCCATCTCACATCTTTTCATCATGTATACATCATATACAAGTGCCCCCATCCAGCAGACATTGTAAGGACCACTATTTCGGGTATGTGCCACTGGTGGTTACGTACTACGAAGGACGCACAAGCCACGCCATAAGGAGCTTCGCCCCTAAAAGGGGCTTTGTGTAATAATAGCAAGGAGGTAGTAAAAGATAGTTTTCCGGGTAGCTTCGGTATGTAGCGACATAAGTATCAAGCGCAACACCCTCAGTATATAAGTAACCTTGCGCAACACCCGAAGTATATGTGCAGAGGGGTCCACTGTTAAAGGGAACGCTGGAGCACGTGTCATCTGCTCTGGTGTTTTCTACAAACTGCCTCATCTAGTGGCCATGTGATCAAGTAGAGGATGTGACATTTAACATCCCCTGAAACGGGTTTGCAAACCTCGCCAGCTATCGCTTATGTCTCTCAACTCACTACATTCCCGCTGTAAGGTTTCTAGAACGAATATGAATAGCACCGGCAGTGAATAATGCTACCAGCTGCAGAGTAAAGCCTCGAAAAGGGGGCCATCTTATCACTTCTCTTGAAGGAAGAATGCACGATGTAAAGCAGAGGTGGAGAAAGAGAAGTAGCAGGACAGGAAGCTCACATATGCTGCAGGGACGTCTGACATCACGCCGATCAAAGTGCTGCACCACAAAGGTTGGTGTGCAGCTGCAGCCTGCTCGCAATGTTTCAAAAATGCAGGCAGATCTGAAAATAAATAATTTATCGCAATAGAAGCTGCTCTCAAGTGAAATTTTGAAGCTTTTGTTTTTTTCCCTGTTTTTTTCAGTGTGTTTTAAGCTCCGAGGGAGGCATTATAGAGTGATGCATACTACAGTAATTTGCGTGTCAGAGAGATGGTATGTTGTAAATGAAATGTCGTAAAATGGAGGTATTCTGTTGCTTTGCAGGAGACAAAATGTTACTAACATACGGTTTTATCAGTGTAATCAGTGCTAGGTATTGTACGTGAGTTAGCCATGTTCTCTTGTGAATTTTTAGGTTAACATAATATTCAAGGGAATGCCTCTGCTAAGCCACTGATACAGTGTCTTCATGCCGAGGAAGTATATAAAGATTTATTTTTATACGACAAAGTGTAAAGCAAAAAACTAAGCTTGTCCTATTCTGTGAAATTTGGAAAATTTCACTTAAGGCAAATGCATGAAATTGGGTTGAGTTTGCTTTGATGCTTTAAATTTAGAAGGAGCAATCTATAGAGGGAGCAGCACTCGTTGAGCTAACTACTAACCGAAAATTTGGTAGTAAACTGCGTCAATTCTTGAATTAACACAGGTGGTGTAGCCAAATAGAAGAGACGCATAGATGACAATTCCCAAGAAAACAGCTCATTGGCAACAGCATAAATAAGGGATGGTAGATTACCGGTAGTCAACGCATGAAATGAATTCTGAGTAGCAATGTTTATTTTGCCTCAGAAGGGAATTATGTACGCAAAGATAGAAAGCAAGTCTATAAATAGTTGTTTTTTGTTTGAATAAACAATTTACTTCTCTGGAAATATTTGAACATATGCCAAGTTAACATGAAAATAAAACTCTGCTCTTTAGTGACTATAATATGTACTCCAACTTTACACAACAAAATGTATCAAATCTACATGGGCATTTTGCCTCCTATGTGAATGGCATGCTCAGTGTGCACTGGCACCAAATGTGATGAGTTTTGTCTGAGAATGCGTGGTTTTTGTGGTGTCCCCTTTGTGTTCATTGAAACTCGTTAACCGCTTCCTGCCAGTTTTGCCAATATACGTAGTGTCGCAGCCACCGCACAGAAACTTGTAAACAACCCTGTTTTGATAATTCGCAGAGGTGCTGTCTTTGGGTTTAGAGAGCATGTTTACCAAGGTACAATGAGCCTTGAAAGTTGTTTTTTTTTCAGTGGACAAAGTTCTGTTCACACAGAGTCTGAAAAACCTTCAACGTAAGGTACAGAAACAATAGGTTTTGTGATTTCTCGCGGCACACTCCTTGTTCCATTTTGCATGTGTTTCTAGGTGTCGTTGATATACCTGCTTACATAATGGCTTGGTTAATATTCACCAACCACGTATTCCATCTATATGACTGGAAGTGCTGATCAGTGATGTATGTGACACCACATGCATGAGTGAAATAGGCAGGAAGTGACCGACAGGGCTCAATGAGCACAAAGGAGATATTGCAAAAGCCACCCATGCCACGTAATATAAGACAAAACTCGTCGAGCATTGCTCGATGACGGGAGATGCCTTCGACTTCAGTAATGAGACAACGCTAGGCAGGGAACAAAAGTGGGGCAAGAGAAATTTTCTCGAGTCGTGAAAAATTAGTGTGACAAGTTGGCGCGCGAGAACAACCGCGGCCACATACTAAGCGACTTACCACAAAAGCAGCAAACTGTGTAACCTCTGCTCATTTGGTGCCAGGGCATACTGGGGATGCCAGCTGCA